>NC_135294.1:727500-1455000 GCF_051311805.1 Agelaius phoeniceus
TGCAGATCTTCACAGCACAGACGCTTTCTTCTGCATGCTGTTCTTTCCCAGTTCAGGGCTCCTTCAAGGCTCTCCCTGAATGGCTACGCCGCCCCCTTTTATCCCAGTTCTCTTCAATGCTCACAGCTGCAGCCCATCAAGGACAACCAGGACCTGTGGGGCAAAGCCTCTAGACAGATATTCAAATAGAATCCATTTCCTCTACTCTAGCCAGTAAGTACTACCCTACAAGTCCTCAGAACCCCAAAGGCCACCTTTCATCTGACACCCAGACCCTGGGGAAAGGACTTCTTTTTCCCATGGCAAATGGCCTCCCTTGGCAGCCACTCACCCTGGCAGAAAGTGGGAGCCTAGCTAGAATGATGCAATCGTTGCTGGATTTTTCCAAAAGAAAAGCTGGCAGCAACTAGGGCCCTGGAAGTACTTAGAGCCTCAAACGCCACCTTGAACATATTACTGAGACCCTGGGGAAAGGACTTCTTTTTCCCATGGGAAATGGCCTTCATTTGTGGCCACTTGGCCTGGCAGGCAGGGCAGTGCCAAGCCAGGAATCTACAAACTCTGCTGGATCCTTCCAGAACGAAAGCTGCCAGCAACTAGGACCCTGCAAGTCCTTAGAGCCCCAGACGCCACCTTTCATCTGACACCCAGAGCCTGGGCCAATGACTTCGTTTTCCCCATGGAAAATGGCCTCCATTTCTGGCCTCTCACCCTGACCAAGAGGGTGGTGCCCAGCAAGAAATTTGCAAGCTTTGCTGGATTGCTCCAAATCTAAAGCTGCCACTTGTTGTTGTTCTATTTCTCTAGAGTCCCATCATGCTGTTCTCAGCTTGCTAAAGTCCATACCTCCTCGGTGTGTTCTTATGGCTGCAGATCTTCACAGCACAGACGCTTTCTTCTGCATGCTGTTCTTTCCCAGTTCAGGGCTCCTTCAAGGCTCTCCCTGAATGGCTACGCCGCCCCCTTTTATCCCAGTTCTCTTCAATGCTCACAGCTGCAGCCCATCAAGGACAACCAGGACCTGTGGGGCAAAGCCTCTAGACAGATATTCAAATAGAATCCATTTCCTCTACTCTAGCCAGTAAGTACTACCCTACAAGTCCTCAGAACCCCAAAGGCCACCTTTCATCTGACACCCAGACCCTGGGGAAAGGACTTCTTTTTCCCATGGCAAATGGCCTCCCTTGGCAGCCACTCACCCTGGCAGAAAGTGGGAGCCTAGCTAGAATGATGCAATCGTTGCTGGATTTTTCCAAAAGAAAAGCTGGCAGCAACTAGGGCCCTGGAAGTACTTAGAGCCTCAAACGCCACCTTGAACATATTCCTGAGACCCTGGGGAAAGGACTTCTTTTTCCCATGGAAAATGGCCTTCATTTGTGGCCACTTGGCCTGGCAGGCAGGGCAGTGCCAAGCCAGGAATCTACAAACTCTGCTGGATCCTTCCAGAACGAAAGCTGCCAGCAACTAGGACCCTGCAAGTCCTTAGAGCCCCAGACGCCACCTTTCATCTGACACCCAGAGCCTGGGCCAATGACTTCGTTTTCCCCATGGAAAATGGCCTCCATTTCTGGCCTCTCACCCTGACCAAGAGGGTGGTGCCCAGCAAGAAATTTGCAAGCTTTGCTGGATTGCTCCAAATCTAAAGCTGCCACTTGTTGTTGTTCTATTTCTCTAGAGTCCCATCATGCTGTTCTCAGATTGCTAAAGTCCATACCTCCTCGGTGTGTTCTTATGGCTGCAGATCTTCACAGCACAGACGCTTTCTTCTGCATGCTGTTCTTTCCCAGTTCAGGGCTCCTTCAAGGCTCTCCCTGAATGGCTACGCCGCCCCCTTTTATCCCAGTTCTCTTCAATGCTCACAGCTGCAGCCCATCAAGGACAACCAGGACCTGTGGGGCAAAGCCTCTAGACAGATATTCAAATAGAATCCATTTCCTCTACTCTAGCCAGTAAGTACTACCCTACAAGTCCTCAGAACCCCAAAGGCCACCTTTCATCTGACACCCAGACCCTGGGGAAAGGACTTCTTTTTCCCATGGCAAATGGCCTCCCTTGGCAGCCACTCACCCTGGCAGAAAGTGGGAGCCTAGCTAGAATGATGCAATCGTTGCTGGATTTTTCCAAAAGAAAAGCTGGCAGCAACTAGGGCCCTGGAAGTACTTAGAGCCTCAAACGCCACCTTGAACATATTACTGAGACCCTGGGGAAAGGACTTCTTTTTCCCATGGGAAATGGCCTTCATTTGTGGCCACTTGGCCTGGCAGGCAGGGCAGTGCCAAGCCAGGAATCTACAAACTCTGCTGGATCCTTCCAGAACGAAAGCTGCCAGCAACTAGGACCCTGCAAGTCCTTAGAGCCCCAGACGCCACCTTTCATCTGACACCCAGAGCCTGGGCCAATGACTTCGTTTTCCCCATGGAAAATGGCCTCCATTTCTGGCCTCTCACCCTGACCAAGAGGGTGGTGCCCAGCAAGAAATTTGCAAGCTTTGCTGGATTGCTCCAAATCTAAAGCTGCCACTTGTTGTTGTTCTATTTCTCTAGAGTCCCATCATGCTGTTCTCAGCTTGCTAAAGTCCATACCTCCTCGGTGTGTTCTTATGGCTGCAGATCTTCACAGCACAGACGCTTTCTTCTGCATGCTGTTCTTTCCCAGTTCAGGGCTCCTTCAAGGCTCTCCCTGAATGGCTACGCCGCCCCCTTTTATCCCAGTTCTCTTCAATGCTCACAGCTGCAGCCCATCAAGGACAACCAGGACCTGTGGGGCAAAGCCTCTAGACAGATATTCAAATAGAATCCATTTCCTCTACTCTAGCCAGTAAGTACTACCCTACAAGTCCTCAGAACCCCAAAGGCCACCTTTCATCTGACACCCAGACCCTGGGGAAAGGACTTCTTTTTCCCATGGCAAATGGCCTCCCTTGGCAGCCACTCACCCTGGCAGAAAGTGGGAGCCTAGCTAGAATGATGCAATCGTTGCTGGATTTTTCCAAAAGAAAAGCTGGCAGCAACTAGGGCCCTGGAAGTACTTAGAGCCTCAAACGCCACCTTGAACATATTCCTGAGACCCTGGGGAAAGGACTTCTTTTTCCCATGGAAAATGGCCTTCATTTGTGGCCACTTGGCCTGGCAGGCAGGGCAGTGCCAAGCCAGGAATCTACAAACTCTGCTGGATCCTTCCAGAACGAAAGCTGCCAGCAACTAGGACCCTGCAAGTCCTTAGAGCCCCAGACGCCACCTGTCATCTGACACCCAGAGCCTGGGCCAATGACTTCGTTTTCCCCATGGAAAATGGCCTCCATTTCTGGCCTCTCACCCTGACCAAGAGGGTGGTGCCCAGCAAGAAATTTGCAAGCTTTGCTGGATTGCTCCAAATCTAAAGCTGCCACTTGTTGTTGTTCTATTTCTCTAGAGTCCCATCATGCTGTTCTCAGCTTGCTAAAGTCCATACCTCCTCGGTGTGTTCTTATGGCTGCAGATCTTCACAGCACAGACGCTTTCTTCTGCATGCTGTTCTTTCCCAGTTCAGGGCTCCTTCAAGGCTCTCCCTGAATGGCTACGCCGCCCCCTTTTATCCCAGTTCTCTTCAATGCTCACAGCTGCAGCCCATCAAGGACAACCAGGACCTGTGGGGCAAAGCCTCTAGACAGATATTCAAATAGAATCCATTTCCTCTACTCTAGCCAGTAAGTACTACCCTACAAGTCCTCAGAACCCCAAAGGCCACCTTTCATCTGACACCCAGACCCTGGGGAAAGGACTTCTTTTTCCCATGGCAAATGGCCTCCCTTGGCAGCCACTCACCCTGGCAGAAAGTGGGAGCCTAGCTAGAATGATGCAATCGTTGCTGGATTTTTCCAAAAGAAAAGCTGGCAGCAACTAGGGCCCTGGAAGTACTTAGAGCCTCAAACGCCACCTTGAACATATTCCTGAGACCCTGGGGAAAGGACTTCTTTTTCCCATGGCAAATGGCCTTCATTTGTGGCCACTTGGCCTGGCAGGCAGGGCAGTGCCAAGCCAGGAATCTACAAACTCTGCTGGATCCTTCCAGAACGAAAGCTGCCAGCAACTAGGACCCTGCAAGTCCTTAGAGCCCCAGATGCCACCTGTCATCTGACACCCAGAGCCTGGGCCAATGACTTCGTTTTCCCCATGGAAAATGGCCTCCATTTCTGGCCACTCGCCCTGACCAAGAGGGTGGTGCCCAGCAAGAAATTTGCAAGCTTTGCTGGATTGCTCCAAATCTAAAGCTGCCACTTGTTGTTGTTCTATTTCTCTAGAGTCCCATCATGCTGTTCTCAGCTTGCTAAAGTCCATACCTCCTCGGTGTGTTCTTATGGCTGCAGATCTTCACAGCACAGACGCTTTCTTCTGCATGCTGTTCTTTCCCAGTTCAGGGCTCCTTCAAGGCTCTCCCTGAATGGCTACGCCGCCCCCTTTTATCCCAGTTCTCTTCAATGCTCACAGCTGCAGCCCATCAAGGACAACCAGGACCTGTGGGGCAAAGCCTCTAGACAGATATTCAAATAGAATCCATTTCCTCTACTCTAGCCAGTAAGTACTACCCTACAAGTCCTCAGAACCCCAAAGGCCACCTTTCATCTGACACCCAGACCCTGGGGAAAGGACTTCTTTTTCCCATGGCAAATGGCCTCCCTTGGCAGCCACTCACCCTGGCAGAAAGTGGGAGCCTAGCTAGAATGATGCAATCGTTGCTGGATTTTTCCAAAAGAAAAGCTGGCAGCAACTAGGGCCCTGGAAGTACTTAGAGCCTCAAACGCCACCTTGAACATATTACTGAGACCCTGGGGAAAGGACTTCTTTTTCCCATGGGAAATGGCCTTCATTTGTGGCCACTTGGCCTGGCAGGCAGGGCAGTGCCAAGCCAGGAATCTACAAACTCTGCTGGATCCTTCCAGAACGAAAGCTGCCAGCAACTAGGACCCTGCAAGTCCTTAGAGCCCCAGACGCCACCTTTCATCTGACACCCAGAGCCTGGGCCAATGACTTCGTTTTCCCCATGGAAAATGGCCTCCATTTCTGGCCTCTCACCCTGACCAAGAGGGTGGTGCCCAGCAAGAAATTTGCAAGCTTTGCTGGATTGCTCCAAATCTAAAGCTGCCACTTGTTGTTGTTCTATTTCTCTAGAGTCCCATCATGCTGTTCTCAGCTTGCTAAAGTCCATACCTCCTCGGTGTGTTCTTATGGCTGCAGATCTTCACAGCACAGACGCTTTCTTCTGCATGCTGTTCTTTCCCAGTTCAGGGCTCCTTCAAGGCTCTCCCTGAATGGCTACGCCGCCCCCTTTTATCCCAGTTCTCTTCAATGCTCACAGCTGCAGCCCATCAAGGACAACCAGGACCTGTGGGGCAAAGCCTCTAGACAGATATTCAAATAGAATCCATTTCCTCTACTCTAGCCAGTAAGTACTACCCTACAAGTCCTCAGAACCCCAAAGGCCACCTTTCATCTGACACCCAGACCCTGGGGAAAGGACTTCTTTTTCCCATGGCAAATGGCCTCCCTTGGCAGCCACTCACCCTGGCAGAAAGTGGGAGCCTAGCTAGAATGATGCAATCGTTGCTGGATTTTTCCAAAAGAAAAGCTGGCAGCAACTAGGGCCCTGGAAGTACTTAGAGCCTCAAACGCCACCTTGAACATATTCCTGAGACCCTGGGGAAAGGACTTCTTTTTCCCATGGAAAATGGCCTTCATTTGTGGCCACTTGGCCTGGCAGGCAGGGCAGTGCCAAGCCAGGAATCTACAAACTCTGCTGGATCCTTCCAGAACGAAAGCTGCCAGCAACTAGGACCCTGCAAGTCCTTAGAGCCCCAGACGCCACCTGTCATCTGACACCCAGAGCCTGGGCCAATGACTTCGTTTTCCCCATGGAAAATGGCCTCCATTTCTGGCCTCTCACCCTGACCAAGAGGGTGGTGCCCAGCAAGAAATTTGCAAGCTTTGCTGGATTGCTCCAAATCTAAAGCTGCCACTTGTTGTTGTTCTATTTCTCTAGAGTCCCATCATGCTGTTCTCAGCTTGCTAAAGTCCATACCTCCTCGGTGTGTTCTTATGGCTGCAGATCTTCACAGCACAGACGCTTTCTTCTGCATGCTGTTCTTTCCCAGTTCAGGGCTCCTTCAAGGCTCTCCCTGAATGGCTACGCCGCCCCCTTTTATCCCAGTTCTCTTCAATGCTCACAGCTGCAGCCCATCAAGGACAACCAGGACCTGTGGGGCAAAGCCTCTAGACAGATATTCAAATAGAATCCATTTCCTCTACTCTAGCCAGTAAGTACTACCCTACAAGTCCTCAGAACCCCAAAGGCCACCTTTCATCTGACACCCAGACCCTGGGGAAAGGACTTCTTTTTCCCATGGCAAATGGCCTCCCTTGGCAGCCACTCACCCTGGCAGAAAGTGGGAGCCTAGCTAGAATGATGCAATCGTTGCTGGATTTTTCCAAAAGAAAAGCTGGCAGCAACTAGGGCCCTGGAAGTACTTAGAGCCTCAAACGCCACCTTGAACATATTCCTGAGACCCTGGGGAAAGGACTTCTTTTTCCCATGGCAAATGGCCTTCATTTGTGGCCACTTGGCCTGGCAGGCAGGGCAGTGCCAAGCCAGGAATCTACAAACTGTGCTGGATCCTTCCAGAACGAAAGCTGCCAGCAACTAGGACCCTGCAAGTCCTTAGAGCCCCAGATGCCACCTGTCATCTGACACCCAGAGCCTGGGCCAATGACTTCGTTTTCCCCATGGAAAATGGCCTCCATTTCTGGCCACTCGCCCTGACCAAGAGGGTGGTGCCCAGCAAGAAATTTGCAAGCTTTGCTGGATTGCTCCAAATCTAAAGCTGCCACTTGTTGTTGTTCTATTTCTCTAGAGTCCCATCATGCTGTTCTCAGCTTGCTAAAGTCCATACCTCCTCGGTGTGTTCTTATGGCTGCAGATCTTCACAGCACAGACGCTTTCTTCTGCATGCTGTTCTTTCCCAGTTCAGGGCTCCTTCAAGGCTCTCCCTGAATGGCTACGCCGCCCCCTTTTATCCCAGTTCTCTTCAATGCTCACAGCTGCAGCCCATCAAGGACAACCAGGACCTGTGGGGCAAAGCCTCTAGACAGATATTCAAATAGAATCCATTTCCTCTACTCTAGCCAGTAAGTACTACCCTACAAGTCCTCAGAACCCCAAAGGCCACCTTTCATCTGACACCCAGACCCTGGGGAAAGGACTTCTTTTTCCCATGGCAAATGGCCTCCCTTGGCAGCCACTCACCCTGGCAGAAAGTGGGAGCCTAGCTAGAATGATGCAATCGTTGCTGGATTTTTCCAAAAGAAAAGCTGGCAGCAACTAGGGCCCTGGAAGTACTTAGAGCCTCAAACGCCACCTTGAACATATTCCTGAGACCCTGGGGAAAGGACTTCTTTTTCCCATGGCAAATGGCCTTCATTTGTGGCCACTTGGCCTGGCAGGCAGGGCAGTGCCAAGCCAGGAATCTACAAACTCTGCTGGATCCTTCCAGAACGAAAGCTGCCAGCAACTAGGACCCTGCAAGTCCTTAGAGCCCCAGACGCCACCTGTCATCTGACACCCAGAGCCTGGGCCAATGACTTCGTTTTCCCCATGGAAAATGGCCTCCATTTCTGGCCTCTCACCCTGACCAAGAGGGTGGTGCCCAGCAAGAAATTTGCAAGCTTTGCTGGATTGCTCCAAATCTAAAGCTGCCACTTGTTGTTGTTCTATTTCTCTAGAGTCCCATCATGCTGTTCTCAGCTTGCTAAAGTCCATACCTCCTCGGTGTGTTCTTATGGCTGCAGATCTTCACAGCACAGACGCTTTCTTCTGCATGCTGTTCTTTCCCAGTTCAGGGCTCCTTCAAGGCTCTCCCTGAATGGCTACGCCGCCCCCTTTTATCCCAGTTCTCTTCAATGCTCACAGCTGCAGCCCATCAAGGACAACCAGGACCTGTGGGGCAAAGCCTCTAGACAGATATTCAAATAGAATCCATTTCCTCTACTCTAGCCAGTAAGTACTACCCTACAAGTCCTCAGAACCCCAAAGGCCACCTTTCATCTGACACCCAGACCCTGGGGAAAGGACTTCTTTTTCCCATGGCAAATGGCCTCCCTTGGCAGCCACTCACCCTGGCAGAAAGTGGGAGCCTAGCTAGAATGATGCAATCGTTGCTGGATTTTTCCAAAAGAAAAGCTGGCAGCAACTAGGGCCCTGGAAGTACTTAGAGCTTTAAACGCCACCTTGAACATATTACTGAGACCCTGGGGAAAGGACTTCTTTTTCCCATGGCAAATGGCCTTCATTTGTGGCCACTTGGCCTGGCAGGCAGGGCAGTGCCAAGCCAGGAATCTACAAACTCTGCTGGATCCTTCCAGAACGAAAGCTGCCAGCAACTAGGACCCTGCAAGTCCTTAGAGCCCCAGATGCCACCTTTGATCTGATACCCAGACCCTGGGCCAATGACTTCGTTTTCCCCATGGAAAATGGCCTCCATTTCTGGCCACTCGCCCTGACCAAGAGGGTGGTGCCCAGCAAGAAATTTGCAAGCTTTGCTGGATTGCTCCAAATCTAAAGCTGCCACTTGTTGTTGTTCTATTTCTCTAGAGTCCCATCATGCTGTTCTCAGATTGCTAAAGTCCATACCTCCTCGGTGTGTTCTTATGGCTGCAGATCTTCACAGCACAGACGCTTTCTTCTGCATGCTGTTCTTTCCCAGTTCAGGGCTCCTTCAAGGCTCTCCCTGAATGGCTACGCCGCCCCCTTTTATCCCAGTTCTCTTCAATGCTCACAGCTGCAGCCCATCAAGGACAACCAGGACCTGTGGGGCAAAGCCTCTAGACAGATATTCAAATAGAATCCATTTCCTCTACTCTAGCCAGTAAGTACTACCCTACAAGTCCTCAGAACCCCAAAGGCCACCTTTCATCTGACACCCAGACCCTGGGGAAAGGACTTCTTTTTCCCATGGCAAATGGCCTCCCTTGGCAGCCACTCACCCTGGCAGAAAGTGGGAGCCTAGCTAGAATGATGCAATCGTTGCTGGATTTTTCCAAAAGAAAAGCTGGCAGCAACTAGGGCCCTGGAAGTACTTAGAGCCTCAAACGCCACCTTGAACATATTCCTGAGACCCTGGGGAAAGGACTTCTTTTTCCCATGGAAAATGGCCTTCATTTGTGGCCACTTGGCCTGGCAGGCAGGGCAGTGCCAAGCCAGGAATCTACAAACTCTGCTGGATCCTTCCAGAACGAAAGCTGCCAGCAACTAGGACCCTGCAAGTCCTTAGAGCCCCAGACGCCACCTGTCATCTGACACCCAGAGCCTGGGCCAATGACTTCGTTTTCCCCATGGAAAATGGCCTCCATTTCTGGCCTCTCACCCTGACCAAGAGGGTGGTGCCCAGCAAGAAATTTGCAAGCTTTGCTGGATTGCTCCAAATCTAAAGCTGCCACTTGTTGTTGTTCTATTTCTCTAGAGTCCCATCATGCTGTTCTCAGCTTGCTAAAGTCCATACCTCCTCGGTGTGTTCTTATGGCTGCAGATCTTCACAGCACAGACGCTTTCTTCTGCATGCTGTTCTTTCCCAGTTCAGGGCTCCTTCAAGGCTCTCCCTGAATGGCTACGCCGCCCCCTTTTATCCCAGTTCTCTTCAATGCTCACAGCTGCAGCCCATCAAGGACAACCAGGACCTGTGGGGCAAAGCCTCTAGACAGATATTCAAATAGAATCCATTTCCTCTACTCTAGCCAGTAAGTACTACCCTACAAGTCCTCAGAACCCCAAAGGCCACCTTTCATCTGACACCCAGACCCTGGGGAAAGGACTTCTTTTTCCCATGGCAAATGGCCTCCCTTGGCAGCCACTCACCCTGGCAGAAAGTGGGAGCCTAGCTAGAATGATGCAATCGTTGCTGGATTTTTCCAAAAGAAAAGCTGGCAGCAACTAGGGCCCTGGAAGTACTTAGAGCCTCAAACGCCACCTTGAACATATTACTGAGACCCTGGGGAAAGGACTTCTTTTTCCCATGGGAAATGGCCTTCATTTGTGGCCACTTGGCCTGGCAGGCAGGGCAGTGCCAAGCCAGGAATCTACAAACTCTGCTGGATCCTTCCAGAACGAAAGCTGCCAGCAACTAGGACCCTGCAAGTCCTTAGAGCCCCAGACGCCACCTTTCATCTGACACCCAGAGCCTGGGCCAATGACTTCGTTTTCCCCATGGAAAATGGCCTCCATTTCTGGCCTCTCACCCTGACCAAGAGGGTGGTGCCCAGCAAGAAATTTGCAAGCTTTGCTGGATTGCTCCAAATCTAAAGCTGCCACTTGTTGTTGTTCTATTTCTCTAGAGTCCCATCATGCTGTTCTCAGCTTGCTAAAGTCCATACCTCCTCGGTGTGTTCTTATGGCTGCAGATCTTCACAGCACAGACGCTTTCTTCTGCATGCTGTTCTTTCCCAGTTCAGGGCTCCTTCAAGGCTCTCCCTGAATGGCTACGCCGCCCCCTTTTATCCCAGTTCTCTTCAATGCTCACAGCTGCAGCCCATCAAGGACAACCAGGACCTGTGGGGCAAAGCCTCTAGACAGATATTCAAATAGAATCCATTTCCTCTACTCTAGCCAGTAAGTACTACCCTACAAGTCCTCAGAACCCCAAAGGCCACCTTTCATCTGACACCCAGACCCTGGGGAAAGGACTTCTTTTTCCCATGGCAAATGGCCTCCCTTGGCAGCCACTCACCCTGGCAGAAAGTGGGAGCCTAGCTAGAATGATGCAATCGTTGCTGGATTTTTCCAAAAGAAAAGCTGGCAGCAACTAGGGCCCTGGAAGTACTTAGAGCCTCAAACGCCACCTTGAACATATTCCTGAGACCCTGGGGAAAGGACTTCTTTTTCCCATGGAAAATGGCCTTCATTTGTGGCCACTTGGCCTGGCAGGCAGGGCAGTGCCAAGCCAGGAATCTACAAACTCTGCTGGATCCTTCCAGAACGAAAGCTGCCAGCAACTAGGACCCTGCAAGTCCTTAGAGCCCCAGACGCCACCTTTCATCTGACACCCAGAGCCTGGGCCAATGACTTCGTTTTCCCCATGGAAAATGGCCTCCATTTCTGGCCTCTCACCCTGACCAAGAGGGTGGTGCCCAGCAAGAAATTTGCAAGCTTTGCTGGATTGCTCCAAATCTAAAGCTGCCACTTGTTGTTGTTCTATTTCTCTAGAGTCCCATCATGCTGTTCTCAGCTTGCTAAAGTCCATACCTCCTCGGTGTGTTCTTATGGCTGCAGATCTTCACAGCACAGACGCTTTCTTCTGCATGCTGTTCTTTCCCAGTTCAGGGCTCCTTCAAGGCTCTCCCTGAATGGCTACGCCGCCCCCTTTTATCCCAGTTCTCTTCAATGCTCACAGCTGCAGCCCATCAAGGACAACCAGGACCTGTGGGGCAAAGCCTCTAGACAGATATTCAAATAGAATCCATTTCCTCTACTCTAGCCAGTAAGTACTACCCTACAAGTCCTCAGAACCCCAAAGGCCACCTTTCATCTGACACCCAGACCCTGGGGAAAGGACTTCTTTTTCCCATGGCAAATGGCCTCCCTTGGCAGCCACTCACCCTGGCAGAAAGTGGGAGCCTAGCTAGAATGATGCAATCGTTGCTGGATTTTTCCAAAAGAAAAGCTGGCAGCAACTAGGGCCCTGGAAGTACTTAGAGCCTCAAACGCCACCTTGAACATATTACTGAGACCCTGGGGAAAGGACTTCTTTTTCCCATGGGAAATGGCCTTCATTTGTGGCCACTTGGCCTGGCAGGCAGGGCAGTGCCAAGCCAGGAATCTACAAACTCTGCTGGATCCTTCCAGAACGAAAGCTGCCAGCAACTAGGACCCTGCAAGTCCTTAGAGCCCCAGACGCCACCTGTCATCTGACACCCAGAGCCTGGGCCAATGACTTCGTTTTCCCCATGGAAAATGGCCTCCATTTCTGGCCTCTCACCCTGACCAAGAGGGTGGTGCCCAGCAAGAAATTTGCAAGCTTTGCTGGATTGCTCCAAATCTAAAGCTGCCACTTGTTGTTGTTCTATTTCTCTAGAGTCCCATCATGCTGTTCTCAGCTTGCTAAAGTCCATACCTCCTCGGTGTGTTCTTATGGCTGCAGATCTTCACAGCACAGACGCTTTCTTCTGCATGCTGTTCTTTCCCAGTTCAGGGCTCCTTCAAGGCTCTCCCTGAATGGCTACGCCGCCCCCTTTTATCCCAGTTCTCTTCAATGCTCACAGCTGCAGCCCATCAAGGACAACCAGGACCTGTGGGGCAAAGCCTCTAGACAGATATTCAAATAGAATCCATTTCCTCTACTCTAGCCAGTAAGTACTACCCTACAAGTCCTCAGAACCCCAAAGGCCACCTTTCATCTGACACCCAGACCCTGGGGAAAGGACTTCTTTTTCCCATGGCAAATGGCCTCCCTTGGCAGCCACTCACCCTGGCAGAAAGTGGGAGCCTAGCTAGAATGATGCAATCGTTGCTGGATTTTTCCAAAAGAAAAGCTGGCAGCAACTAGGGCCCTGGAAGTACTTAGAGCCTCAAACGCCACCTTGAACATATTCCTGAGACCCTGGGGAAAGGACTTCTTTTTCCCATGGCAAATGGCCTTCATTTGTGGCCACTTGGCCTGGCAGGCAGGGCAGTGCCAAGCCAGGAATCTACAAACTCTGCTGGATCCTTCCAGAACGAAAGCTGCCAGCAACTAGGACCCTGCAAGTCCTTAGAGCCCCAGATGCCACCTGTCATCTGACACCCAGAGCCTGGGCCAATGACTTCGTTTTCCCCATGGAAAATGGCCTCCATTTCTGGCCACTCGCCCTGACCAAGAGGGTGGTGCCCAGCAAGAAATTTGCAAGCTTTGCTGGATTGCTCCAAATCTAAAGCTGCCACTTGTTGTTGTTCTATTTCTCTAGAGTCCCATCATGCTGTTCTCAGCTTGCTAAAGTCCATACCTCCTCGGTGTGTTCTTATGGCTGCAGATCTTCACAGCACAGACGCTTTCTTCTGCATGCTGTTCTTTCCCAGTTCAGGGCTCCTTCAAGGCTCTCCCTGAATGGCTACGCCGCCCCCTTTTATCCCAGTTCTCTTCAATGCTCACAGCTGCAGCCCATCAAGGACAACCAGGACCTGTGGGGCAAAGCCTCTAGACAGATATTCAAATAGAATCCATTTCCTCTACTCTAGCCAGTAAGTACTACCCTACAAGTCCTCAGAACCCCAAAGGCCACCTTTCATCTGACACCCAGACCCTGGGGAAAGGACTTCTTTTTCCCATGGCAAATGGCCTCCCTTGGCAGCCACTCACCCTGGCAGAAAGTGGGAGCCTAGCTAGAATGATGCAATCGTTGCTGGATTTTTCCAAAAGAAAAGCTGGCAGCAACTAGGGCCCTGGAAGTACTTAGAGCCTCAAACGCCACCTTGAACATATTCCTGAGACCCTGGGGAAAGGACTTCGTTTTTCCCATGGAAAATGGCCTTCATTTGTGGCCACTTGGCCTGGCAGGCAGGGCAGTGCCAAGCCAGGAATCTACAAACTCTGCTGGATCCTTCCAGAACGAAAGCTGCCAGCAACTAGGACCCTGCAAGTCCTTAGAGCCCCAGACGCCACCTGTCATCTGACACCCAGAGCCTGGGCCAATGACTTCGTTTTCCCCATGGAAAATGGCCTCCATTTCTGGCCTCTCACCCTGACCAAGAGGGTGGTGCCCAGCAAGAAATTTGCAAGCTTTGCTGGATTGCTCCAAATCTAAAGCTGCCACTTGTTGTTGTTCTATTTCTCTAGAGTCCCATCATGCTGTTCTCAGCTTGCTAAAGTCCATACCTCCTCGGTGTGTTCTTATGGCTGCAGATCTTCACAGCACAGACGCTTTCTTCTGCATGCTGTTCTTTCCCAGTTCAGGGCTCCTTCAAGGCTCTCCCTGAATGGCTACGCCGCCCCCTTTTATCCCAGTTCTCTTCAATGCTCACAGCTGCAGCCCATCAAGGACAACCAGGACCTGTGGGGCAAAGCCTCTAGACAGATATTCAAATAGAATCCATTTCCTCTACTCTAGCCAGTAAGTACTACCCTACAAGTCCTCAGAACCCCAAAGGCCACCTTTCATCTGACACCCAGACCCTGGGGAAAGGACTTCTTTTTCCCATGGCAAATGGCCTCCCTTGGCAGCCACTCACCCTGGCAGAAAGTGGGAGCCTAGCTAGAATGATGCAATCGTTGCTGGATTTTTCCAAAAGAAAAGCTGGCAGCAACTAGGGCCCTGGAAGTACTTAGAGCCTCAAACGCCACCTTGAACATATTCCTGAGACCCTGGGGAAAGGACTTCTTTTTCCCATGGCAAATGGCCTTCATTTGTGGCCACTTGGCCTGGCAGGCAGGGCAGTGCCAAGCCAGGAATCTACAAACTCTGCTGGATCCTTCCAGAACGAAAGCTGCCAGCAACTAGGACCCTGCAAGTCCTTAGAGCCCCAGATGCCACCTGTCATCTGACACCCAGAGCCTGGGCCAATGACTTCGTTTTCCCCATGGAAAATGGCCTCCATTTCTGGCCACTCGCCCTGACCAAGAGGGTGGTGCCCAGCAAGAAATTTGCAAGCTTTGCTGGATTGCTCCAAATCTAAAGCTGCCACTTGTTGTTGTTCTATTTCTCTAGAGTCCCATCATGCTGTTCTCAGCTTGCTAAAGTCCATACCTCCTCGGTGTGTTCTTATGGCTGCAGATCTTCACAGCACAGACGCTTTCTTCTGCATGCTGTTCTTTCCCAGTTCAGGGCTCCTTCAAGGCTCTCCCTGAATGGCTACGCCGCCCCCTTTTATCCCAGTTCTCTTCAATGCTCACAGCTGCAGCCCATCAAGGACAACCAGGACCTGTGGGGCAAAGCCTCTAGACAGATATTCAAATAGAATCCATTTCCTCTACTCTAGCCAGTAAGTACTACCCTACAAGTCCTCAGAACCCCAAAGGCCACCTTTCATCTGACACCCAGACCCTGGGGAAAGGACTTCTTTTTCCCATGGCAAATGGCCTCCCTTGGCAGCCACTCACCCTGGCAGAAAGTGGGAGCCTAGCTAGAATGATGCAATCGTTGCTGGATTTTTCCAAAAGAAAAGCTGGCAGCAACTAGGGCCCTGGAAGTACTTAGAGCTTTAAACGCCACCTTGAACATATTACTGAGACCCTGGGGAAAGGACTTCTTTTTCCCATGGCAAATGGCCTTCATTTGTGGCCACTTGGCCTGGCAGGCAGGGCAGTGCCAAGCCAGGAATCTACAAACTCTGCTGGATCCTTCCAGAACGAAAGCTGCCAGCAACTAGGACCCTGCAAGTCCTTAGAGCCCCAGACGCCACCTTTCATCTGATACCCAGACCCTGGGCCAATGACTTCGTTTTCCCCATGGAAAATGGCCTCCATTTCTGGCCACTCGCCCTGACCAAGAGGGTGGTGCCCAGCAAGAAATTTGCAAGCTTTGCTGGATTGCTCCAAATCTAAAGCTGCCACTTGTTGTTGTTCTATTTCTCTAGAGTCCCATCATGCTGTTCTCAGATTGCTAAAGTCCATACCTCCTCGGTGTGTTCTTATGGCTGCAGATCTTCACAGCACAGACGCTTTCTTCTGCATGCTGTTCTTTCCCAGTTCAGGGCTCCTTCCAAGGCTCTCCCTGAATGGCTACGCCGCCCCCTTTTATCCCAGTTCTCTTCAATGCTCACAGCTGCAGCCCATCAAGGACAACCAGGACCTGTGGGGCAAAGCCTCTAGACAGATATTCAAATAGAATCCATTTCCTCTACTCTAGCCAGTAAGTACTACCCTACAAGTCCTCAGAACCCCAAAGGCCACCTTTCATCTGACACCCAGACCCTGGGGAAAGGACTTCTTTTTCCCATGGCAAATGGCCTCCCTTGGCAGCCACTCACCCTGGCAGAAAGTGGGAGCCTAGCTAGAATGATGCAATCGTTGCTGGATTTTTCCAAAAGAAAAGCTGGCAGCAACTAGGGCCCTGGAAGTACTTAGAGCCTCAAACGCCACCTTGAACATATTCCTGAGACCCTGGGGAAAGGACTTCTTTTTCCCATGGAAAATGGCCTTCATTTGTGGCCACTTGGCCTGGCAGGCAGGGCAGTGCCAAGCCAGGAATCTACAAACTCTGCTGGATCCTTCCAGAACGAAAGCTGCCAGCAACTAGGACCCTGCAAGTCCTTAGAGCCCCAGACGCCACCTGTCATCTGACACCCAGAGCCTGGGCCAATGACTTCGTTTTCCCCATGGAAAATGGCCTCCATTTCTGGCCTCTCACCCTGACCAAGAGGGTGGTGCCCAGCAAGAAATTTGCAAGCTTTGCTGGATTGCTCCAAATCTAAAGCTGCCACTTGTTGTTGTTCTATTTCTCTAGAGTCCCATCATGCTGTTCTCAGCTTGCTAAAGTCCATACCTCCTCGGTGTGTTCTTATGGCTGCAGATCTTCACAGCACAGACGCTTTCTTCTGCATGCTGTTCTTTCCCAGTTCAGGGCTCCTTCAAGGCTCTCCCTGAATGGCTACGCCGCCCCCTTTTATCCCAGTTCTCTTCAATGCTCACAGCTGCAGCCCATCAAGGACAACCAGGACCTGTGGGGCAAAGCCTCTAGACAGATATTCAAATAGAATCCATTTCCTCTACTCTAGCCAGTAAGTAGTACCCTACAAGTCCTCAGAACCCCAAAGGCCACCTTTCATCTGACACCCAGACCCTGGGGAAAGGACTTCTTTTTCCCATGGCAAATGGCCTCCCTTGGCAGCCACTCACCCTGGCAGAAAGTGGGAGCCTAGCTAGAATGATGCAATCGTTGCTGGATTTTTCCAAAAGAAAAGCTGGCAGCAACTAGGGCCCTGGAAGTACTTAGAGCTTTAAACGCCACCTTGAACATATTACTGAGACCCTGGGGAAAGGACTTCTTTTTCCCATGGCAAATGGCCTTCATTTGTGGCCACTTGGCCTGGCAGGCAGGGCAGTGCCAAGCCAGGAATCTACAAACTCTGCTGGATCCTTCCAGAACGAAAGCTGCCAGCAACTAGGACCCTGCAAGTCCTTAGAGCCCCAGATGCCACCTTTCATCTGATACCCAGACCCTGGGCCAATGACTTCGTTTTCCCCATGGAAAATGGCCTCCATTTCTGGCCACTCGCCCTGACCAAGAGGGTGGTGCCCAGCAAGAAATTTGCAAGCTTTGCTGGATTGCTCCAAATCTAAAGCTGCCACTTGTTGTTGTTCTATTTCTCTAGAGTCCCATCATGCTGTTCTCAGATTGCTAAAGTCCATACCTCCTCGGTGTGTTCTTATGGCTGCAGATCTTCACAGCACAGACGCTTTCTTCTGCATGCTGTTCTTTCCCAGTTCAGGGCTCCTTCCAAGGCTCTCCCTGAATGGCTACGCCGCCCCCTTTTATCCCAGTTCTCTTCAATGCTCACAGCTGCAGCCCATCAAGGACAACCAGGACCTGTGGGGCAAAGCCTCTAGACAGATATTCAAATAGAATCCATTTCCTCTACTCTAGCCAGTAAGTACTACCCTACAAGTCCTCAGAACCCCAAAGGCCACCTTTCATCTGACACCCAGACCCTGGGGAAAGGACTTCTTTTTCCCATGGCAAATGGCCTCCCTTGGCAGCCACTCACCCTGGCAGAAAGTGGGAGCCTAGCTAGAATGATGCAATCGTTGCTGGATTTTTCCAAAAGAAAAGCTGGCAGCAACTAGGGCCCTGGAAGTACTTAGAGCCTCAAACGCCACCTTGAACATATTCCTGAGACCCTGGGGAAAGGACTTCTTTTTCCCATGGAAAATGGCCTTCATTTGTGGCCACTTGGCCTGGCAGGCAGGGCAGTGCCAAGCCAGGAATCTACAAACTCTGCTGGATCCTTCCAGAAGGAAAGCTGCCAGCAACTAGGACCCTGCAAGTCCTTAGAGCCCCAGACGCCACCTTTCATCTGACACCCAGAGCCTGGGCCAATGACTTCGTTTTCCCCATGGAAAATGGCCTCCATTTCTGGCCTCTCGCCCTGACCAAGAGGGTGGTGCCCAGCAAGAAATTTGCAAGCTTTGCTGGATTGCTCCAAATCTAAAGCTGCCACTTGTTGTTGTTCTATTTCTCTAGAGTCCCATCATGCTGTTCTCAGATTGCTAAAGTCCATACCTCCTCGGTGTGTTCTTATGGCTGCAGATCTTCACAGCACAGACGCTTTCTTCTGCATGCTGTTCTTTCCCAGTTCAGGGCTCCTTCCAAGGCTCTCCCTGAATGGCTACGCCGCCCCCTTTTATCCCAGTTCTCTTCAATGCTCACAGCTGCAGCCCATCAAGGACAACCAGGACCTGTGGGGCAAAGCCTCTAGACAGATATTCAAATAGAATCCATTTCCTCTACTCTAGCCAGTAAGTACTACCCTACAAGTCCTCAGAACCCCAAAGGCCACCTTTCATCTGACACCCAGACCCTGGGGAAAGGACTTCTTTTTCCCATGGCAAATGGCCTCCCTTGGCAGCCACTCACCCTGGCAGAAAGTGGGAGCCTAGCTAGAATGATGCAATCGTTGCTGGATTTTTCCAAAAGAAAAGCTGGCAGCAACTAGGGCCCTGGAAGTACTTAGAGCCTCAAACGCCACCTTGAACATAT
Source organism: Agelaius phoeniceus (assembly GCF_051311805.1). Classification (NCBI taxonomy): domain Eukaryota; kingdom Metazoa; phylum Chordata; class Aves; order Passeriformes; family Icteridae; genus Agelaius; species Agelaius phoeniceus. The sequence continues at coordinate 746,187 of NC_135294.1, forward strand.
TCCTGAGACCCTGGGGAAAGGACTTCTTTTTCCCATGGAAAATGGCCTTCATTTGTGGCCACTTGGCCTGGCAGGCAGGGCAGTGCCAAGCCAGGAATCTACAAACTCTGCTGGATCCTTCCAGAACGAAAGCTGCCAGCAACTAGGACCCTGCAAGTCCTTAGAGCCCCAGACGCCACCTGTCATCTGACACCCAGAGCCTGGGCCAATGACTTCGTTTTCCCCATGGAAAATGGCCTCCATTTCTGGCCTCTCACCCTGACCAAGAGGGTGGTGCCCAGCAAGAAATTTGCAAGCTTTGCTGGATTGCTCCAAATCTAAAGCTGCCACTTGTTGTTGTTCTATTTCTCTAGAGTCCCATCATGCTGTTCTCAGCTTGCTAAAGTCCATACCTCCTCGGTGTGTTCTTATGGCTGCAGATCTTCACAGCACAGACGCTTTCTTCTGCATGCTGTTCTTTCCCAGTTCAGGGCTCCTTCAAGGCTCTCCCTGAATGGCTACGCCGCCCCCTTTTATCCCAGTTCTCTTCAATGCTCACAGCTGCAGCCCATCAAGGACAACCAGGACCTGTGGGGCAAAGCCTCTAGACAGATATTCAAATAGAATCCATTTCCTCTACTCTAGCCAGTAAGTAGTACCCTACAAGTCCTCAGAACCCCAAAGGCCACCTTTCATCTGACACCCAGACCCTGGGGAAAGGACTTCTTTTTCCCATGGCAAATGGCCTCCCTTGGCAGCCACTCACCCTGGCAGAAAGTGGGAGCCTAGCTAGAATGATGCAATCGTTGCTGGATTTTTCCAAAAGAAAAGCTGGCAGCAACTAGGGCCCTGGAAGTACTTAGAGCTTTAAACGCCACCTTGAACATATTACTGAGACCCTGGGGAAAGGACTTCTTTTTCCCATGGCAAATGGCCTTCATTTGTGGCCACTTGGCCTGGCAGGCAGGGCAGTGCCAAGCCAGGAATCTACAAACTCTGCTGGATCCTTCCAGAACGAAAGCTGCCAGCAACTAGGACCCTGCAAGTCCTTAGAGCCCCAGATGCCACCTTTCATCTGATACCCAGACCCTGGGCCAATGACTTCGTTTTCCCCATGGAAAATGGCCTCCATTTCTGGCCACTCGCCCTGACCAAGAGGGTGGTGCCCAGCAAGAAATTTGCAAGCTTTGCTGGATTGCTCCAAATCTAAAGCTGCCACTTGTTGTTGTTCTATTTCTCTAGAGTCCCATCATGCTGTTCTCAGATTGCTAAAGTCCATACCTCCTCGGTGTGTTCTTATGGCTGCAGATCTTCACAGCACAGACGCTTTCTTCTGCATGCTGTTCTTTCCCAGTTCAGGGCTCCTTCCAAGGCTCTCCCTGAATGGCTACGCCGCCCCCTTTTATCCCAGTTCTCTTCAATGCTCACAGCTGCAGCCCATCAAGGACAACCAGGACCTGTGGGGCAAAGCCTCTAGACAGATATTCAAATAGAATCCATTTCCTCTACTCTAGCCAGTAAGTACTACCCTACAAGTCCTCAGAACCCCAAAGGCCACCTTTCATCTGACACCCAGACCCTGGGGAAAGGACTTCTTTTTCCCATGGCAAATGGCCTCCCTTGGCAGCCACTCACCCTGGCAGAAAGTGGGAGCCTAGCTAGAATGATGCAATCGTTGCTGGATTTTTCCAAAAGAAAAGCTGGCAGCAACTAGGGCCCTGGAAGTACTTAGAGCCTCAAACGCCACCTTGAACATATTCCTGAGACCCTGGGGAAAGGACTTCTTTTTCCCATGGAAAATGGCCTTCATTTGTGGCCACTTGGCCTGGCAGGCAGGGCAGTGCCAAGCCAGGAATCTACAAACTCTGCTGGATCCTTCCAGAAGGAAAGCTGCCAGCAACTAGGACCCTGCAAGTCCTTAGAGCCCCAGACGCCACCTTTCATCTGACACCCAGAGCCTGGGCCAATGACTTCGTTTTCCCCATGGAAAATGGCCTCCATTTCTGGCCTCTCGCCCTGACCAAGAGGGTGGTGCCCAGCAAGAAATTTGCAAGCTTTGCTGGATTGCTCCAAATCTAAAGCTGCCACTTGTTGTTGTTCTATTTCTCTAGAGTCCCATCATGCTGTTCTCAGATTGCTAAAGTCCATACCTCCTCGGTGTGTTCTTATGGCTGCAGATCTTCACAGCACAGACGCTTTCTTCTGCATGCTGTTCTTTCCCAGTTCAGGGCTCCTTCAAGGCTCTCCCTGAATGGCTACGCCGCCCCCTTTTATCCCAGTTCTCTTCAATGCTCACAGCTGCAGCCCATCAAGGACAACCAGGACCTGTGGGGCAAAGCCTCTAGACAGATATTCAAATAGAATCCATTTCCTCTACTCTAGCCAGTAAGTACTACCCTACAAGTCCTCAGAACCCCAAAGGCCACCTTTCATCTGACACCCAGAGCCTGGGGATAGGACTTCTTCTTCCCATGGGAAATGGCCTCCGTTTGCAGCCCCTCACCCTGGCAGAAAGTGGGGAGCCAAGCTAGAATGACGCAATCTCTGCTGGATTTTTCCAAAAGAAAAGCTGGCAGCAACCTGGACCCTGTAAATACTTAGAGCCTCAAAGGCCACCTTGAACATATTACTGAGACCCTGGGGAAAGGACTTCTTTTTCCCATGGAAAATGGCCTTCATTTGTGGCCACTTGGCCTGGCAGGCAGGGCAGTGCCAAGCCAGGAATCTACAAATTCTGCTGGATCCTTCCAGAACGAAAGCTGCCAGCAACTAGGACCCTGCAAGTCCTTAGAGCCCCAGACGCCACCTGTCATCTGACACCCAGAGCCTGGGCCAATGACTTCATTTTCCCCATGGAAAATGGCCTCCATTTCTGGCCACTCGCCCTGACCAAGAGGGTGGTGCCCAGCAAGAAATTTGCAAGCTTTGCTGGATTGCTCCAAATCTAAAGCTGCCACTTGTTGTTGTTCTATTTCTCTAGAGTCCCATCATGCTGTTCTCAGATTGCTAAAGTCCATACCTCCTCGGTGTGTTCTTATGGCTGCAGATCTTCACAGCACAGACGCTTTCTTCTGCATGCTGTTCTTTCCCAGTTCAGGGCTCCTTCAAGGCTCTCCCTGAATGGCTAAGCCGCCCCCTTTTATCCCAGTTCTCTTCAATGCTCACAGCTGCAGCCCATCAAGGACAACCAGGACCTGTGGGGCAAAGCCTCTAGACAGATATTCAAATAGAATCCATTTCCTCTACTCTAGCCAGTAAGTAGTACCCTACAAGTCCTCAGAACCCCAAAGGCCACCTTTCATCTGACACCCAGACCCTGGGGAAAGGACTTCTTTTTCCCATGGCAAATGGCCTCCCTTGGCAGCCACTCACCCTGGCAGAAAGTGGGAGCCTAGCTAGAATGATGCAATCGTTGCTGGATTTTTCCAAAAGAAAAGCTGGCAGCAACTAGGGCCCTGGAAGTACTTAGAGCCTCAAACGCCACCTTGAACATATTCCTGAGACCCTGGGGAAAGGACTTCTTTTTCCCATGGAAAATGGCCTTCATTTGTGGCCACTTGGCCTGGCAGGCAGGGCAGTGCCAAGCCAGGAATCTACAAATTCTGCTGGATCCTTCCAGAACGAAAGCTGCCAGCAACTAGGACCCTGCAAGTCCTTAGAGCCCCAGACGCCACCTGTCATCTGACACCCAGAGCCTGGGCCAATGACTTCGTTTTCCCCATGGAAAATGGCCTCCATTTCTGGCCACTCGCCCTGACCAAGAGGGTGGTGCCCAGCAAGAAATTTGCAAGCTTTGCTGGATTGCTCCAAATCTAAAGCTGCCACTTGTTGTTGTTCTATTTCTCTAGAGTCCCATCATGCTGTTCTCAGATTGCTAAAGTCCATACCTCCTCGGTGTGTTCTTATGGCTGCAGATCTTCACAGCACAGACGCTTTCTTCTGCATGCTGTTCTTTCCCAGTTCAGGGCTCCTTCAAGGCTCTCCCTGAATGGCTAAGCCGCCCCCTTTTATCCCAGTTCTCTTCAATGCTCACAGCTGCAGCCCATCAAGGACAACCAGGACCTGTGGGGCAAAGCCTCTAGACAGATATTCAAATAGAATCCATTTCCTCTACTCTAGCCAGTAAGTACTACCCTACAAGTCCTCAGAACCCCAAAGGCCACCTTTCATCTGACACCCAGACCCTGGGGAAAGGACTTCTTTTTCCCATGGCAAATGGCCTCCCTTGGCAGCCACTCACCCTGGCAGAAAGTGGGAGCCTAGCTAGAATGATGCAATCGTTGCTGGATTTTTCCAAAAGAAAAGCTGGCAGCAACTAGGGCCCTGGAAGTACTTAGAGCTTTAAACGCCACCTTGAACATATTACTGAGACCCTGGGGAAAGGACATCTTTTTCCCATGGAAAATGGCCTTCATTTGTGGCCACTTGGCCTGGCAGGCAGGGCAGTGCCAAGCCAGGAATCTACAAACTCTGCTGGATCCTTCCAGAACGAAAGCTGCCAGCAACTAGGACCCTGCAAGTCCTTAGAGCCCCAGACGCCACCTGTCATCTGACACCCAGAGCCTGGGCCAATGACTTCGTTTTCCCCATGGAAAATGGCCTCCATTTCTGGCCACTCGCCCTGACCAAGAGGGTGGTGCCCAGCAAGAAATTTGCAAGCTTTGCTGGATTGCTCCAAATCTAAAGCTGCCACTTGTTGTTGTTCTATTTCTCTAGAGTCCCATCATGCTGTTCTCAGATTGCTAAAGTCCATACCTCCTCAGTGTGTTCTTATGGCTGCAGATCTTCACAGCACAGACGCTTTCTTCTGCATGCTGTTCTTTCCCAGTTCAGGGCTCCTTCAAGGCTCTCCCTGAATGGCTACGCCGCCCCCTTTTATCCCAGTTCTCTTCAATGCTCACAGCTGCAGCCCATCAAGGACAACCAGGACCTGTGGGGCAAAGCCTCTAGACAGATATTCAAATAGAATCCATTTCCTCTACTCTAGCCAGTAAGTACTACCCTACAAGTCCTTAGAGCCCCAAAGGCCACCTTTCATCTGACACCCAGACCCTGGGGAAAGGACTTCTTTTTCCCATGGCAAATGGCCTCCCTTGGCAGCCACTCACCCTGGCAGAAAGTGGGAGCCTAGCTAGAATGATGCGATCGTTGCTGGATTTTTCCAAAAGAAAAGCTGGCAGCAACTAGGGCCCTGGAAGTACTTAGAGCCTCAAACGCCACCTTGAACATATTACTGAGACCCTGGGGAAAGGACTTCTTTTTCCCATGGGAAATGGCCTTCATTTGTGGCCACTTGGCCTGGCAGGCAGGGCAGTGCCAAGCCAGGAATCAACAAACTCTGCTGGATCCCTCCAGAATGAAAGCTGCCAGCAACTAGGACCCTGCAAGTCCTTAGAGCCCCAGACGCCACCTGTCATCTGACACCCAGAGCCTGGGCCAATGACTTCGTTTTCCCCATGGAAAATGGCCTCCATTTCTGGCCACTCGCCCTGACCAAGAGGGTGGTGCCCAGCAAGAAATTTGCAAGCTTTGCTGGATTGCTCCAAATCTAAAGCTGCCACTTGTTGTTGTTCTATTTCTCTAGAGTCCCATCATGCTGTTCTCAGATTGCTAAAGTCCATACCTCCTCGGTGTGTTCTTATGGCTGCAGATCTTCACAGCACAGACGCTTTCTTCTGCATGCTGTTCTTTCCCAGTTCAGGGCTCCTTCAAGGCTCTCCCTGAATGGCTACGCCGCCCCCTTTTATCCCAGTTCTCTTCAATGCTCACAGCTGCAGCCCATCAAGGACAACCAGGACCTGTGGGGCAAAGCCTCTAGACAGATATTCAAATACAATACATTTCCTCTACTATAGCCAGTAAGTAGTACCCTGCAAGTCCTTAGAGCCCAAAAGGCCACCTTTCATCTGACACCCAGACCCTGGGGAAAGGACTTCTTTTTCCCATGCAAAATGGCAACTCTTTGCAGCCACGTGCCCTGGCCAACAGGGCAGTGCCCAGTGAGAAATTTTAAACCTTGGCTGGATTCCTCCACAACTAAAGCTGCCGGCAACTAGGAGCTTGCAAGTCCTTAGAGGCCCAAAAGCCACCTTTCATTGATACCCAGACCCTGGGGACATGACTTCATTTTCCCCATGGAAAATTGGTTCAGTTTGAGGACACTCGGCCTGGCCATCTGCATCGTTCCCTGTGGGAAATTGGCAAACTTGGCTGATTTTCTCCAAAACTAAAGCTGCTGGCAACGAGGACCCTGCAAGTCCTTAAGGTCCCAGATGCCACCTTTCATCTGATACCCAGACCCTGGGCCAATGACTTCATTTTCCCCATGGAAAATGGCCTGCATTTGACGCCTCTCGCCCTGACCAAGAGGGTGGGGCCCAGCAATATATTTGCAATCTTTGCTGGATTTCTCCAAATCTAAAGGTGCCAGTAAGAAGTACCCTGCAAGTCCTCAAAGCCCCAAAGGCCACCTTTCATCTGACACCCAGAGCCTGGGGATAGGACTTCTTCTTCCCATGGGAAATGGCCTCCGTTTGCAGCCCCTCACCCTGGCAGAAAGTGGGGAGCCAAGCTAGAATGACGCAATCTCTGCTGGATTTTTCCAAAAGAAAAGCTGGCAGCAACCTGGACCCTGTAAATACTTAGAGCCTCAAAGGCCACCTTGAACATATTACTGAGACCCTGGGGAAAGGACTTCTTTTTCCCATGGAAAATGGCCTTCATTTGTGGCCACTTGGCCTGGCAGGCAGGGCAGTGCCAAGCCAGGAATCTACAAATTCTGCTGGATCCTTCCAGAACGAAAGCTGCCAGCAACTAGGACCCTGCAAGTCCTTAGAGCCCCAGACGCCACCTGTCATCTGACACCCAGAGCCTGGGCCAATGACTTCATTTTCCCCATGGAAAATGGCCTCCATTTCTGGCCACTCGCCCTGACCAAGAGGGTGGTGCCCAGCAAGAAATTTGCAAGCTTTGCTGGATTGCTCCAAATCTAAAGCTGCCACTTGTTGTTGTTCTATTTCTCTAGAGTCCCATCATGCTGTTCTCAGATTGCTAAAGTCCATACCTCCTCGGTGTGTTCTTATGGCTGCAGATCTTCACAGCACAGACGCTTTCTTCTGCATGCTGTTCTTTCCCAGTTCAGGGCTCCTTCAAGGCTCTCCCTGAATGGCTAAGCCGCCCCCTTTTATCCCAGTTCTCTTCAATGCTCACAGCTGCAGCCCATCAAGGACAACCAGGACCTGTGGGGCAAAGCCTCTAGACAGATATTCAAATAGAATCCATTTCCTCTACTCTAGCCAGTAAGTAGTACCCTACAAGTCCTCAGAACCCCAAAGGCCACCTTTCATCTGACACCCAGACCCTGGGGAAAGGACTTCTTTTTCCCATGGCAAATGGCCTCCCTTGGCAGCCACTCACCCTGGCAGAAAGTGGGAGCCTAGCTAGAATGATGCAATCGTTGCTGGATTTTTCCAAAAGAAAAGCTGGCAGCAACTAGGGCCCTGGAAGTACTTAGAGCCTCAAACGCCACCTTGAACATATTCCTGAGACCCTGGGGAAAGGACTTCTTTTTCCCATGGAAAATGGCCTTCATTTGTGGCCACTTGGCCTGGCAGGCAGGGCAGTGCCAAGCCAGGAATCTACAAATTCTGCTGGATCCTTCCAGAACGAAAGCTGCCAGCAACTAGGACCCTGCAAGTCCTTAGAGCCCCAGACGCCACCTGTCATCTGACACCCAGAGCCTGGGCCAATGACTTCGTTTTCCCCATGGAAAATGGCCTCCATTTCTGGCCACTCGCCCTGACCAAGAGGGTGGTGCCCAGCAAGAAATTTGCAAGCTTTGCTGGATTGCTCCAAATCTAAAGCTGCCACTTGTTGTTGTTCTATTTCTCTAGAGTCCCATCATGCTGTTCTCAGATTGCTAAAGTCCATACCTCCTCGGTGTGTTCTTATGGCTGCAGATCTTCACAGCACAGACGCTTTCTTCTGCATGCTGTTCTTTCCCAGTTCAGGGCTCCTTCAAGGCTCTCCCTGAATGGCTAAGCCGCCCCCTTTTATCCCAGTTCTCTTCAATGCTCACAGCTGCAGCCCATCAAGGACAACCAGGACCTGTGGGGCAAAGCCTCTAGACAGATATTCAAATAGAATCCATTTCCTCTACTCTAGCCAGTAAGTACTACCCTACAAGTCCTCAGAACCCCAAAGGCCACCTTTCATCTGACACCCAGACCCTGGGGAAAGGACTTCTTTTTCCCATGGCAAATGGCCTCCCTTGGCAGCCACTCACCCTGGCAGAAAGTGGGAGCCTAGCTAGAATGATGCAATCGTTGCTGGATTTTTCCAAAAGAAAAGCTGGCAGCAACTAGGGCCCTGGAAGTACTTAGAGCTTTAAACGCCACCTTGAACATATTACTGAGACCCTGGGGAAAGGACATCTTTTTCCCATGGAAAATGGCCTTCATTTGTGGCCACTTGGCCTGGCAGGCAGGGCAGTGCCAAGCCAGGAATCTACAAACTCTGCTGGATCCTTCCAGAACGAAAGCTGCCAGCAACTAGGACCCTGCAAGTCCTTAGAGCCCCAGACGCCACCTGTCATCTGACACCCAGAGCCTGGGCCAATGACTTCGTTTTCCCCATGGAAAATGGCCTCCATTTCTGGCCACTCGCCCTGACCAAGAGGGTGGTGCCCAGCAAGAAATTTGCAAGCTTTGCTGGATTGCTCCAAATCTAAAGCTGCCACTTGTTGTTGTTCTATTTCTCTAGAGTCCCATCATGCTGTTCTCAGATTGCTAAAGTCCATACCTCCTCAGTGTGTTCTTATGGCTGCAGATCTTCACAGCACAGACGCTTTCTTCTGCATGCTGTTCTTTCCCAGTTCAGGGCTCCTTCAAGGCTCTCCCTGAATGGCTACGCCGCCCCCTTTTATCCCAGTTCTCTTCAATGCTCACAGCTGCAGCCCATCAAGGACAACCAGGACCTGTGGGGCAAAGCCTCTAGACAGATATTCAAATAGAATCCATTTCCTCTACTCTAGCCAGTAAGTACTACCCTACAAGTCCTTAGAGCCCCAAAGGCCACCTTTCATCTGACACCCAGACCCTGGGGAAAGGACTTCTTTTTCCCATGGCAAATGGCCTCCCTTGGCAGCCACTCACCCTGGCAGAAAGTGGGAGCCTAGCTAGAATGATGCGATCGTTGCTGGATTTTTCCAAAAGAAAAGCTGGCAGCAACTAGGGCCCTGGAAGTACTTAGAGCCTCAAACGCCACCTTGAACATATTACTGAGACCCTGGGGAAAGGACTTCTTTTTCCCATGGGAAATGGCCTTCATTTGTGGCCACTTGGCCTGGCAGGCAGGGCAGTGCCAAGCCAGGAATCAACAAACTCTGCTGGATCCCTCCAGAATGAAAGCTGCCAGCAACTAGGACCCTGCAAGTCCTTAGAGCCCCAGACGCCACCTGTCATCTGACACCCAGAGCCTGGGCCAATGACTTCGTTTTCCCCATGGAAAATGGCCTCCATTTCTGGCCACTCGCCCTGACCAAGAGGGTGGTGCCCAGCAAGAAATTTGCAAGCTTTGCTGGATTGCTCCAAATCTAAAGCTGCCACTTGTTGTTGTTCTATTTCTCTAGAGTCCCATCATGCTGTTCTCAGATTGCTAAAGTCCATACCTCCTCGGTGTGTTCTTATGGCTGCAGATCTTCACAGCACAGACGCTTTCTTCTGCATGCTGTTCTTTCCCAGTTCAGGGCTCCTTCAAGGCTCTCCCTGAATGGCTACGCCGCCCCCTTTTATCCCAGTTCTCTTCAATGCTCACAGCTGCAGCCCATCAAGGACAACCAGGACCTGTGGGGCAAAGCCTCTAGACAGATATTCAAATACAATACATTTCCTCTACTATAGCCAGTAAGTAGTACCCTGCAAGTCCTTAGAGCCCAAAAGGCCACCTTTCATCTGACACCCAGACCCTGGGGAAAGGACTTCTTTTTCCCATGCAAAATGGCAACTCTTTGCAGCCACGTGCCCTGGCCAACAGGGCAGTGCCCAGTGAGAAATTTTAAACCTTGGCTGGATTCCTCCACAACTAAAGCTGCCGGCAACTAGGAGCTTGCAAGTCCTTAGAGGCCCAAAAGCCACCTTTCATTGATACCCAGACCCTGGGGACATGACTTCATTTTCCCCATGGAAAATTGGTTCAGTTTGAGGACACTCGGCCTGGCCATCTGCATCGTTCCCTGTGGGAAATTGGCAAACTTGGCTGATTTTCTCCAAAACTAAAGCTGCTGGCAACGAGGACCCTGCAAGTCCTTAAGGTCCCAGATGCCACCTTTCATCTGATACCCAGACCCTGGGCCAATGACTTCATTTTCCCCATGGAAAATGGCCTGCATTTGACGCCTCTCGCCCTGACCAAGAGGGTGGGGCCCAGCAATATATTTGCAATCTTTGCTGGATTTCTCCAAATCTAAAGGTGCCAGTAAGAAGTACCCTGCAAGTCCTCAAAGCCCCAAAGGCCACCTTTCATCTGACACCCAGAGCCTGGGGATAGGACTTCTTCTTCCCATGGGAAATGGCCTCCGTTTGCAGCCCCTCACCCTGGCAGAAAGTGGGGAGCCAAGCTAGAATGACGCAATCTCTGCTGGATTTTTCCAAAAGAAAAGCTGGCAGCAACCTGGACCCTGTAAATACTTAGAGCCTCAAAGGCCACCTTGAACATATTACTGAGACCCTGGGGAAAGGACTTCTTTTTCCCATGGAAAATGGCCTTCATTTGTGGCCACTTGGCCTGGCAGGCAGGGCAGTGCCAAGCCAGGAATCTACAAATTCTGCTGGATCCTTCCAGAACGAAAGCTGCCAGCAACTAGGACCCTGCAAGTCCTTAGAGCCCCAGACGCCACCTGTCATCTGACACCCAGAGCCTGGGCCAATGACTTCATTTTCCCCATGGAAAATGGCCTCCATTTCTGGCCACTCGCCCTGACCAAGAGGGTGGTGCCCAGCAAGAAATTTGCAAGCTTTGCTGGATTGCTCCAAATCTAAAGCTGCCACTTGTTGTTGTTCTATTTCTCTAGAGTCCCATCATGCTGTTCTCAGATTGCTAAAGTCCATACCTCCTCGGTGTGTTCTTATGGCTGCAGATCTTCACAGCACAGACGCTTTCTTCTGCATGCTGTTCTTTCCCAGTTCAGGGCTCCTTCAAGGCTCTCCCTGAATGGCTAAGCCGCCCCCTTTTATCCCAGTTCTCTTCAATGCTCACAGCTGCAGCCCATCAAGGACAACCAGGACCTGTGGGGCAAAGCCTCTAGACAGATATTCAAATAGAATCCATTTCCTCTACTCTAGCCAGTAAGTAGTACCCTACAAGTCCTCAGAACCCCAAAGGCCACCTTTCATCTGACACCCAGACCCTGGGGAAAGGACTTCTTTTTCCCATGGCAAATGGCCTCCCTTGGCAGCCACTCACCCTGGCAGAAAGTGGGAGCCTAGCTAGAATGATGCAATCGTTGCTGGATTTTTCCAAAAGAAAAGCTGGCAGCAACTAGGGCCCTGGAAGTACTTAGAGCCTCAAACGCCACCTTGAACATATTCCTGAGACCCTGGGGAAAGGACTTCTTTTTCCCATGGAAAATGGCCTTCATTTGTGGCCACTTGGCCTGGCAGGCAGGGCAGTGCCAAGCCAGGAATCTACAAATTCTGCTGGATCCTTCCAGAACGAAAGCTGCCAGCAACTAGGACCCTGCAAGTCCTTAGAGCCCCAGACGCCACCAGTCATCTGACACCCAGAGCCTGGGCCAATGACTTCGTTTTCCCCATGGAAAATGGCCTCCATTTCTGGCCACTCGCCCTGACCAAGAGGGTGGTGCCCAGCAAGAAATTTGCAAGCTTTGCTGGATTGCTCCAAATCTAAAGCTGCCACTTGTTGTTGTTCTATTTCTCTAGAGTCCCATCATGCTGTTCTCAGATTGCTAAAGTCCATACCTCCTCGGTGTGTTCTTATGGCTGCAGATCTTCACAGCACAGACGCTTTCTTCTGCATGCTGTTCTTTCCCAGTTCAGGGCTCCTTCAAGGCTCTCCCTGAATGGCTAAGCCGCCCCCTTTTATCCCAGTTCTCTTCAATGCTCACAGCTGCAGCCCATCAAGGACAACCAGGACCTGTGGGGCAAAGCCTCTAGACAGATATTCAAATAGAATCCATTTCCTCTACTCTAGCCAGTAAGTACTACCCTACAAGTCCTCAGAACCCCAAAGGCCACCTTTCATCTGACACCCAGACCCTGGGGAAAGGACTTCTTTTTCCCATGGCAAATGGCCTCCCTTGGCAGCCACTCACCCTGGCAGAAAGTGGGAGCCTAGCTAGAATGATGCAATCGTTGCTGGATTTTTCCAAAAGAAAAGCTGGCAGCAACTAGGGCCCTGGAAGTACTTAGAGCTTTAAACGCCACCTTGAACATATTACTGAGACCCTGGGGAAAGGACATCTTTTTCCCATGGAAAATGGCCTTCATTTGTGGCCACTTGGCCTGGCAGGCAGGGCAGTGCCAAGCCAGGAATCTACAAACTCTGCTGGATCCTTCCAGAACGAAAGCTGCCAGCAACTAGGACCCTGCAAGTCCTTAGAGCCCCAGACGCCACCTGTCATCTGACACCCAGAGCCTGGGCCAATGACTTCGTTTTCCCCATGGAAAATGGCCTCCATTTCTGGCCACTCGCCCTGACCAAGAGGGTGGTGCCCAGCAAGAAATTTGCAAGCTTTGCTGGATTGCTCCAAATCTAAAGCTGCCACTTGTTGTTGTTCTATTTCTCTAGAGTCCCATCATGCTGTTCTCAGATTGCTAAAGTCCATACCTCCTCAGTGTGTTCTTATGGCTGCAGATCTTCACAGCACAGACGCTTTCTTCTGCATGCTGTTCTTTCCCAGTTCAGGGCTCCTTCAAGGCTCTCCCTGAATGGCTACGCCGCCCCCTTTTATCCCAGTTCTCTTCAATGCTCACAGCTGCAGCCCATCAAGGACAACCAGGACCTGTGGGGCAAAGCCTCTAGACAGATATTCAAATAGAATCCATTTCCTCTACTCTAGCCAGTAAGTACTACCCTACAAGTCCTTAGAGCCCCAAAGGCCACCTTTCATCTGACACCCAGACCCTGGGGAAAGGACTTCTTTTTCCCATGGCAAATGGCCTCCCTTGGCAGCCACTCACCCTGGCAGAAAGTGGGAGCCTAGCTAGAATGATGCGATCGTTGCTGGATTTTTCCAAAAGAAAAGCTGGCAGCAACTAGGGCCCTGGAAGTACTTAGAGCCTCAAACGCCACCTTGAACATATTACTGAGACCCTGGGGAAAGGACTTCTTTTTCCCATGGGAAATGGCCTTCATTTGTGGCCACTTGGCCTGGCAGGCAGGGCAGTGCCAAGCCAGGAATCAACAAACTCTGCTGGATCCCTCCAGAATGAAAGCTGCCAGCAACTAGGACCCTGCAAGTCCTTAGAGCCCCAGACGCCACCTGTCATCTGACACCCAGAGCCTGGGCCAATGACTTCGTTTTCCCCATGGAAAATGGCCTCCATTTCTGGCCACTCACCCTGACCAAGAGGGTGGTGCCCAGCAAGAAATTTGCAAGCTTTGCTGGATTGCTCCAAATCTAAAGCTGCCACTTGTTGTTGTTCTATTTCTCTAGAGTCCCATCATGCTGTTCTCAGATTGCTAAAGTCCATACCTCCTCGGTGTGTTCTTATGGCTGCAGATCTTCACAGCACAGACGCTTTCTTCTGCATGCTGTTCTTTCCCAGTTCAGGGCTCCTTCAAGGCTCTCCCTGAATGGCTACGCCGCCCCCTTTTATCCCAGTTCTCTTCAATGCTCACAGCTGCAGCCCATCAAGGACAACCAGGACCTGTGGGGCAAAGCCTCTAGACAGATATTCAAATACAATACATTTCCTCTACTATAGCCAGTAAGTAGTACCCTGCAAGTCCTTAGAGCCCAAAAGGCCACCTTTCATCTGACACCCAGACCCTGGGGAAAGGACTTCTTTTTCCCATGCAAAATGGCAACTCTTTGCAGCCACGTGCCCTGGCCAACAGGGCAGTGCCCAGTGAGAAATTTTAAACCTTGGCTGGATTCCTCCACAACTAAAGCTGCCGGCAACTAGGAGCTTGCAAGTCCTTAGAGGCCCAAAAGCCACCTTTCATTGATACCCAGACCCTGGGGACATGACTTCATTTTCCCCATGGAAAATTGGTTCAGTTTGAGGACACTCGGCCTGGCCATCTGCATCGTTCCCTGTGGGAAATTGGCAAACTTGGCTGATTTTCTCCAAAACTAAAGCTGCTGGCAACGAGGACCCTGCAAGTCCTTAAGGTCCCAGATGCCACCTTTCATCTGATACCCAGACCCTGGGCCAATGACTTCATTTTCCCCATGGAAAATGGCCTGCATTTGACGCCTCTCGCCCTGACCAAGAGGGTGGGGCCCAGCAATATATTTGCAATCTTTGCTGGATTTCTCCAAATCTAAAGGTGCCAGTAAGAAGTACCCTGCAAGTCCTCAAAGCCCCAAAGGCCACCTTTCATCTGACACCCAGAGCCTGGGGATAGGACTTCTTCTTCCCATGGGAAATGGCCTCCGTTTTCAGCCCCTCACCCTGGCAGAAAGTGGGGAGCCAAGCTAGAATGACGCAATCTCTGCTGGATTTTTCCAAAAGAAAAGCTGGCAGCAACCTGGACCCTGTAAATACTTAGAGCCTCAAAGGCCACCTTGAACATATTACTGAGACCCTGGGTGAAGGACATTTTTCCCATGGAAAATGGCCTTCAATTTTGGCCATTTGGCCTGGCAGGCAGGGCAGTGTCAAGCGAGAAATTTGCAAACTGTGCTGGATTCTTCCAAAAGGAAAGCTGCCAGCAACTAGGACGCTGCAACTCCTTAGAGCCCCAAAGGCCACCTTTCATCTGACACTCAGACCCTGGGGAAATGACTTCTTTTTCCCATGGAAAATGGCAACCATTTGCAGCCATGTGCCCTGGCCAACAGGGCAATGCCCAGTGAGAAATTTTAAAACTTGGCTGCATTCTTCCACAACTAAAGCTGCCGGCAACGAGGACCCTGCAAGTCCTTAGATCCCCAAAGGCCACCTTTCATTGATACCCAGACTCTGGAAAAGGACTTCTTTTCCCCATGGAAAATGGGGTCAGTTTGAGGCCACTCGGCCTGGCCATCTGCATCATTCCCTGTGGGAAATTGGCAAACTTGGCTGATTTTCTCCAAAACTACAGCTGCTGGCAACGAGGACCCTGCAAGTCCTTAGGGATCCAGATGCCACCTTTCATCTGATACCCAGACCCTGGGCCAATGACTTCATTTTCCCCATAGAAAATGGCCTGCATTTGACGCCTCTCGCCCTGACCAAGAGGGTGGGGCCTAGCAATATATTTGCAATCTTTGCTGGATTTCTCCAAATCTAAAGGTGCCAGTAAGAAGTACCCTGCAAGTCCTTAAAGCCCCAAAGGCCACCTTTCATCTGACACCCAGGCCCTTGGGATAGGACTTCTTTTTCCCATGGGAAATGGCCTCCGTTTGCAGCCCCTCACCCTGGCAGAAAGTGGGGAGCCAAGCTAGAATGACGCAATCTCTGCTGGATTTTTCCAAAAGAAAAGCTGGCAGCAACCTGGACCCTGTAAATACTTAGAGCCTCAAAGGCCACCTTGAACATATTACTGAGACCCTGGGTGAAGGACATTTTTCCCATGGAAAATGGCCTTCAATTTTGGCCATTTGGCCTGGCAGGCAGGGCAGTGTCAAGCGAGAAATTTGCAAACTGTGCTGGATTCTTCCAAAAGGAAAGCTGCCAGCAACTAGGACGCTGCAACTCCTTAGAGCCCCAAAGGCCACCTTTCATCTGACACTCAGACCCTGGGGAAATGACTTCTTTTTCCCATGGAAAATGGCAACCATTTGCAGCCATGTGCCCTGGCCAACAGGGCAATGCCCAGTGAGAAATTTTAAAACTTGGCTGCATTCTTCCACAACTAAAGCTGCCGGCAACCAGGACCCTGCAAGTCCTTAGATCCCCAAAGGCCACCTTTCATTGATACCCAGACTCTGGAAAAGGACTTCTTTTCCCCATGGAAAATGGGGTCAGTTTGAGGCCACTCGGCCTGGCCATCTGCATCGTTCCCTGTGGGAAATTGGCAAACTTGGCTGATTTTCTCCAAAACTAAAGCTGCTGGCAACGAGGACCCTGCAAGTCCTTAAGGTCCCAGATGCCACCTTTCATCTGATACCCAGACCCTGGGCCAATGATTTCATTTTCCCCATGGAACATGGCCTCCATTTTGGGCCACTCGCCCTGACCGATAGGGTGGTGCCCAGCAAGAAATTTGCAATCTTTGCTGGATTTCTACACAACTAAAAGTGCCAACAACTAAGAGCTTGCAAGTTCTTAGAGCTCCAAAAGCCACCTTTCATTGATTCCTAGACCCTGGAGACGTGACTTCATTTTCCCCATGGAAAATGGGGTCAGTCTGGGGCCACTTGCCCTGGCCATCTGCATCGTTCCCTGTGGGAAATTGGCAAACTTGGATGATTTTCTCCAAAACTAAAGATGCTGGCAACGAGGACCCTGCAAGTCCTTAGGGCTCCAGATGCCACCTTTCATCTGATACCCAGACCCTGGGCCAATGACTTCATTTTCCCCATGGAAAATGGCCTCCATTTGACGCCTCTCGCCCTGACCAAGAGGGTGGGGCCTAGCAATATATTTGCAATCTTTGCTGGATTTCTCCAAATCTAAAGGTGCCAGTAAGAAGTACCCTGCAAGTCCTTAAAGCCCCAAAGGCCACCTTTCATCTGACACCCAGGCCCTTGGGATAGGACTTCTTTTTCCCATGGGAAATGGCCTCCGTTTGCAGCCCCTCACCCTGGCAGAAAGTGGGGAGCCAAGCTAGAATGACGCAATCTCTGCTGGATTTTTCCAAAAGAAAAGCTGGCAGCAACCTGGACCCTGTAAATACTTAGAGCCTCAAAGGCCACCTTGAACATATTACTGAGACCCTGGGTGAAGGACATTTTTCCCATGGAAAATGGCCTTCAATTTTGGCCATTTGGCCTGGCAGGCAGGGCAGTGTCAAGCGAGAAATTTGCAAACTGTGCTGGATTCTTCCAAAAGGAAAGCTGCCAGCAACGAGGACGCTGCCAGTCCTTAGAGCCCCAAAAGCCACCTTTCACCTGATACGCAGACCCTGGGCCAATGACTTCATTTTGCCCATGGAAAATGGCCTCCATTTCTGGCCTCTCACCCTGACCAACAGGGTGGGGCCCAGCAAGAAATTTGCAATCGTTGCTGGATTTCTCCAAATCTAAAGCTGCTGCCACTTGTTATTGTTCTATTTCTCTAGAGTCCCATCATGCTGTTATCAGATTTCTAAAGTCCATACCTCCTCGGTGTGTTCTTATGGCTGCAGATCTTCACAGCACAGACGCTTTCTTCTGCATGCTGTTCTTTCCCAGTTCAGGGCTCCTTCAAGGCTCTCCCTGAATGGCTAAGCCGCCCCCTTTTATCCCAGTTCTCTTCAATGGTCCCAGCTGCAGCCCATCAAGGACAACCCGGAGCTCTGGGGCAAAGCCTCTATACAGATATTCAAATACAATACATTTCCTCTACTATAGCCAGTAAGTAGTACCCTGCAAGTCCTTAGAGCCCCAAAGGCCACCTTTCATTCTGACACTCAGACCCTGGGGAAAGGAACTTCTTTTTCCCATGCAAAATGGCAACTCTTTGCAGCCACGTGCCCTGGCCAACAGGGCAGTGCCCAGTGAGAAATTTTAAACCTTGGCTGGATTCCTCCACAACTAAAGCTGGCAGCAACTAGGAGCTTGCAAGTCCTTAGAGGCCCAAAAGCCACCTTTCATTGATACCCAGACCCTGGGGACATGACTTCATTTTCCCCATGGAAAATTGGTTCAGTTTGAGGACACTCGGCCTGGCCATCGGCATCGTTCCCTGTGGGAAATTGGCAAACTTGGCTGATTTTCTCCAAAACTAAAGCTGCTGGCAACGAGGACCCTGCAAGTCCTTAAGGTCCCAGATGCCACCTTTCATCTGATACCCAGACCCTGGGCCAATGACTTCATTTTCCCCATGGAAAATGGCCTCCATTTCTGGCCTCTCGCCCTGAGCAATAGTGTCGGGTCCAGCAAGAAATTTGAAATCTTTGCTGCACTTCTCAAAATATAAAGCTCCCAGTGAGAAGTAATCTGCAAGTCCTTTGAGCACCAAAAGCCACCTTTCATTGATTCCTAGACCCTGGAGACGTGACTTCATTTTCCCCATGGAAAATGGGGTCAGTTTGAGGTTGCTCGACCTGGCCATCTGCATCATTCCCTGTGGGAAATTGGCAAACTTGGCTGATTTTCTCCAAAACTACAGCTGCTGGCAACGAGGACCCTGCAAGTCCTTAGGGATCCAGATGCCACCTTTCATCTGATACCCAGACCCTGGGCCAATGACTTCATTTTCCCCATAGAAAATGGCCTGCATTTGACGCCTCTCGCCCTGACCAAGAGGGTGGGGCCCAGCAATATATTTGCAATCTTTGCTGGATTTCTCCAAATCTAAAGGTGCCAGTAAGAAGTACCCTGCAAGTCCTTAAAGCCCCAAAGGCCACCTTTCATCTGACACCCAGGCCCTTGGGATAGGACTTCTTTTTCCCATGGGAAATGGCCTCCGTTTGCAGCCCCTCACCCTGGCAGAAAGTGGGGAGCCAAGCTAGAATGACGCAATCTCTGCTGGATTTTTCCAAAAGAAAAGCTGGCAGCAACCTGGACCCTGTAAATACTTAGAGCCTCAAAGGCCACCTTGAACATATTACTGAGACCCTGGGTGAAGGACATTTTTCCCATGGAAAATGGCCTTCAATTTTGGCCATTTGGCCTGGCAGGCAGGGCAGTGTCAAGCGAGAAATTTGCAAACTGTGCTGGATTCTTCCAAAAGGAAAGCTGCCAGCAACTAGGACGCTGCAACTCCTTAGAGCCCCAAAGGCCACCTTTCATCTGACACTCAGACCCTGGGGAAATGACTTCTTTTTCCCATGGAAAATGGCAACCATTTGCAGCCATGTGCCCTGGCCAACAGGGCAATGCCCAGTGAGAAATTTTAAAACTTGGCTGCATTCTTCCACAACTAAAGCTGCCGGCAACAAGGAGCTTGCAAGTCCTTAGATCCCCAAAGGCCACCTTTCATTGATACCCAGACTCTGGAAAAGGACTTCTTTTCCCCATGGAAAATGGGGTCAGTTTGAGGCCACTCGGCCTGGCCATCTGCATCGTTCCCTGTGGGAAAGTGGCAAACTTGGCTGATTTTCTCCAAAACTAAAGCTGCTGGCAACGAGGACCCTGCAAGTCCTTAAGGTCCCAGATGCCACCTTTCATCTGATACCCAGACCCTGGGCCAATGACTTCATTTTCCCCATGGAACATGGCCTCCATTTGACGCCTCTCGCCCTGACCAAGAGGGTGGGGCCTAGCAATATATTTGCAATCTTTGCTGGATTTCTCCAAATCTAAAGGTGCCAGTAAGAAGTACCCTGCAAGTCCTTAAAGCCCCAAAGGCCACCTTTCATCTGACACCCAGGCCCTTGGGATAGGACTTCTTTTTCCCATGGGAAATGGCCTCCGTTTGCAGCCCCTCACCCTGGCAGAAAGTGGGGAGCCAAGCTAGAATGACGCAATCTCTGCTGGATTTTTC
Source organism: Agelaius phoeniceus (assembly GCF_051311805.1). Classification (NCBI taxonomy): domain Eukaryota; kingdom Metazoa; phylum Chordata; class Aves; order Passeriformes; family Icteridae; genus Agelaius; species Agelaius phoeniceus. The sequence goes on from NC_135294.1 coordinate 765,902, forward strand.
CAAAAGAAAAGCTGGCAGCAACCTGGACCCTGTAAATACTTAGAGCCTCAAAGGCCACCTTGAACATATTACTGAGACCCTGGGTGAAGGACATTTTTCCCATGGAAAATGGCCTTCAATTTTGGCCATTTGGCCTGGCAGGCAGGGCAGTGTCAAGCGAGAAATTTGCAAACTGTGCTGGATTCTTCCAAAAGGAAAGCTGCCAGCAACGAGGACGCTGCCAGTCCTTAGAGCCCCAAAAGCCACCTTTCACCTGATACGCAGACCCTGGGCCAATGACTTCATTTTGCCCATGGAAAATGGCCTCCATTTCTGGCCTCTCACCCTGACCAACAGGGTGGGGCCCAGCAAGAAATTTGCAATCGTTGCTGGATTTCTCCAAATCTAAAGCTGCTGCCACTTGTTATTGTTCTATTTCTCTAGAGTCCCATCATGCTGTTATCAGATTTCTAAAGTCCATACCTCCTCGGTGTGTTCTTATGGCTGCAGATCTTCACAGCACAGACGCTTTCTTCTGCATGCTGTTCTTTCCCAGTTCAGGGCTCCTTCAAGGCTCTCCCTGAATGGCTAACCCGCCCCCTTTTATCCCAGTTCTCTTCAATGGTCCCAGCTGCAGCCCATCAAGGACAACCCGGAGCTCTGGGGCAAAGCCTCTATACAGATATTCAAATACAATACATTTCCTCTACTATAGCCAGTAAGTAGTACCCTGCAAGTCCTTAGAGCCCCAAAGGCCACCTTTCATTCTGACACTCAGACCCTGGGGAAAGGAACTTCTTTTTCCCATGCAAAATGGCAACTCTTTGCAGCCACGTGCCCTGGCCAACAGGGCAGTGCCCAGTGAGAAATTTTAAACCTTGGCTGGATTCCTCCACAACTAAAGCTGGCAGCAACTAGGAGCTTGCAAGTCCTTAGAGGCCCAAAAGCCACCTTTCATTGATACCCAGACCCTGGGGACATGACTTCATTTTCCCCATGGAAAATTGGTTCAGTTTGAGGACACTCGGCCTGGCCATCGGCATCGTTCCCTGTGTGAAATTGGCAAACTTGGCTGATTTTCTCCAAAACTAAAGCTGCTGGCAACGAGGACCCTGCAAGTCCTTAAGGTCCCAGATGCCACCTTTCATCTGATACCCAGACCCTGGGCCAATGACTTCATTTTGCCCATGGAAAATGGCCTCCATTTCTGGCCTCTCGCCCTGAGCAATAGTGTCGGGTCCAGCAAGAAATTTGAAATCTTTGCTGCATTTCTCAAAATATAAAGCTCCCAGTGAGAAGTAATCTGCAAGTCCTTTGAGCACCAAAAGCCACCTTTCATTGATTCCTAGACCCTGGAGACGTGACTTCATTTTCCCCATGGAAAATGGGGTCAGTTTGAGGTTGCTCGACCTGGCCATCTGCATCGTTCCCTGTGGGAAATTGGCAAACTTGGCTGATTTTCTCCAAAACTACAGCTGCTGGCAACGAGGACCCTGCAAGTCCTTAGGGATCCAGATGCCACCTTTCATCTGATACCCAGACCCTGGGCCAATGACTTCATTTTCCCCATGGAAAATGGCCTGCATTTGACGCCTCTCGCCCTGACCAAGAGGGTGGGGCCCAGCAATATATTTGCAATCTTTGCTGGATTTCTCCAAATCTAAAGGTGCCAGTAAGAAGTACCCTGCAAGTCCTCAAAGCCCCAAAGGCCACCTTTCATCTGACACCCAGAGCCTGGGGATAGGACTTCTTCTTCCCATGGGAAATGGCCTCCGTTTGCAGCCCCTCACCCTGGCAGAAAGTGGGGAGCCAAGCTAGAATGACGCAATCTCTGCTGGATTTTTCCAAAAGAAAAGCTGGCAGCAACCTGGACCCTGTAAATACTTAGAGCCTCAAAGGCCACCTTGAACATATTACTGAGACCCTGGGTGAAGGACATTTTTCCCATGGAAAGTGGCCTTCAATTTTGGCCATTTGGCCTGGCAGGCAGGGCAGTGTCAAGCGAGAAATTTGCAAACTGTGCTGGATTCTTCCAAAAGGAAAGCTGCTGGCAACTAGGACGCTGCAACTCCTTAGAGCCCCAAAGGCCACCTTTCATCTGACACTCAGACCCTGGGGAAATGACTTCTTTTTCCCATGGAAAATGGCAACCATTTGCAGCCATGTGCCCTGGCCAACAGGGCAATGCCCAGTGAGAAATTTTAAAACTTGGCTGCATTCTTCCACAACTAAAGCTGCTGGCAACGAGGACCCTGCAAGTCCTTAGATCCCCAAAGGCCACCTTTCATTGATACCCAGACTCTGGAAAAGGACTTCTTTTCCCCATGGAAAATGGGGTCAGTTTGAGGCCACTCGGCCTGGCCATCTGCATCGTTCCCTGTGGGAAATTGGCAAACTTGGCTGATTTTCTCCAAAACTAAAGCTGCTGGCAACGAGGACCCTGCAAGTCCTTAAGGTCCCAGATGCCACCTTTCATCTGATACCCAGACCCTGGGCCAATGATTTCATTTTCCCCATGGAACATGGCCTCCATTTTGGGCCACTCGCCCTGACCGATAGGGTGGTGCCCAGCAAGAAATTTGCAATCTTTGCTGGATTTCTACACAACTAAAAGTGCCAACAACTAAGAGCTTGCAAGTTCTTAGAGCTCCAAAAGCCACCTTTCATTGATTCCCAGACCCTGGAGACGTGACTTCATTTTCCCCATGGAAAATGGGGTCAGTCTGGGGCCACTTGCCCTGGCCATCTGCATCGTTCCCTGTGGGAAATTGGCAAACTTGGATGATTTTCTCCAAAACTAAAGATGCTGGCAACGAGGACCCTGCAAGTCCTTAGGGCTCCAGATGCCACCTTTCATCTGATACCCAGACCCTGGGCCAATGACTTCATTTTCCCCATGGAACATGGCCTCCATTTGACGCCTCTCGCCCTGAGCAAGAGGGTGGGGCCTAGCAATATATTTGCAATCTTTGCTGGATTTCTCCAAATCTAAAGGTGCCAGTAAGAAGTGCCCTGCAAGTCCTTAAAGCCCCAAAGGCCACCTTTCATCTGACACCCAGGCCCTTGGGATAGGACTTCTTTTTCCCATGGGAAATGGCCTCCGTTTGCAGCCCCTCACCCTGGCAGAAAGTGGGGAGCCAAGCTAGAATGACGCAATCTCTGCTGGATTTTTCCAAAAGAAAAGCTGGCAGCAACCTGGACCCTGTAAATACTTAGAGCCTCAAAGGCCACCTTGAACATATTACTGAGACCCTGGGTGAAGGACATTTTTCCCATGGAAAATGGCCTTCAATTTTGGCCATTTGGCCTGGCAGGCAGGGTAGTGTCAAGCGAGAAATTTGCAAACTGTGCTGGATTCTTCCAAAAGGAAAGCTGCCAGCAACGAGGACGCTGCCAGTCCTTAGAGCCCCAAAAGCCACCTTTCACCTGATACGCAGACCCTGGGCCAATGACTTCATTTTGCCCATGGAAAATGGCCTCCATTTCTGGCCTCTCACCCTGACCAACAGGGTGGGGCCCAGCAAGAAATTTGCAATCGTTGCTGGATTTCTCCAAATCTAAAGCTGCTGCCACTTGTTATTGTTCTATTTCTCTAGAGTCCCATCATGCTGTTATCAGATTTCTAAAGTCCATACCTCCTCGGTGTGTTCTTATGGCTGCAGATCTTCACAGCACAGACGCTTTCTTCTGCATGCTGTTCTTTCCCAGTTCAGGGCTCCTTCAAGGCTCTCCCTGAATGGCTAAGCCGCCCCCTTTTATCCCAGTTCTCTTCAATGGTCCCAGCTGCAGCCCATCAAGGACAACCCGGAGCTCTGGGGCAAAGCCTCTATACAGATATTCAAATACAATACATTTCCTCTACTATAGCCAGTAAGTAGTACCCTGCAAGTCCTTAGAGCCCCAAAGGCCACCTTTCATCTGACACTCAGACCCTGGGGAAAGGAACTTCTTTTTCCCATGCAAAATGGCAACTCTTTGCAGCCACGTGCCCTGGCCAACAGGGCAGTGCCCAGTGAGAAATTTTAAACCTTGGCTGGATTCCTCCACAACTAAAGCTGGCAGCAACTAGGAGCTTGCAAGTCCTTAGAGGCCCAAAAGCCACCTTTCATTGATACCCAGACCCTGGGGACATGACTTCATTTTCCCCATGGAAAATTGGTTCAGTTTAGGACACTCGGCCTGGCCATCTGCATCGTTCCCTGTGTGAAATTGGCAAACTTGGCTGATTTTCTCCAAAACTAAAGCTGCTGGCAACGAGGACCCTGCAAGTCCTTAAGGTCCCAGATGCCACCTTTCATCTGATACCCAGACCCTGGGCCAATGACTTCATTTTCCCCATGGAAAATGGCCTCCATTTCTGGCCTCTCGCCCTGAGCAATAGTGTCGGGTCCAGCAAGAAATTTGAAAACTTTGCTGCACTTCTCAAAATATAAAGCTCCCAGTGAGAAGTAATGTGCAAGTCCTTTGAGCACCAAAAGCCACCTTTCATTGATTCCTAGACCCTGGAGACGTGACTTCATTTTCCCCATGGAAAATGGGGTCAGTTTGAGGTTGCTCGACCTGGCCATCTGCATCATTCCCTGTGGGAAATTGGCAAACTTGGCTGATTTTCTCCAAAACTACAGCTGCTGGCAACGAGGACCCTGCAAGTCCTTAGGGATCCAGATGCCACCTTTCATCTGATACCCAGACCCTGGGCCAATGACTTCATTTTCCCCATAGAAAATGGCCTGCATTTGACGCCTCTCGCCCTAACCAAGAGGGTGGGGCCTAGCAATATATTTGCAATCTTTGCTGGATTTCTCCAAATCTAAAGGTGCCAGTAAGAAGTACCCTGCAAGTCCTTAAAGCCCCAAAGGCCACCTTTCATCTGACACCCAGGCCCTTGGGATAGGACTTCTTTTTCCCATGGCAAATGGCCTCCGTTTGCAGCCCCTCATCCTGGCAGAAAGTGGGGAGCCAAGCTAGAATGACGCAATCTCTGCTGGATTTTTCCAAAAGAAAAGCTGGCAGCAACCTGGACCCTGTAAATACTTAGAGCCTCAAAGGCCACCTTGAACATATTACTGAGACCCTGGGTGAAGGACATTTTTCCCATGGAAAATGGCCTTCAATTTTGGCCATTTGGCCTGGCAGGCAGGGCAGTGTCAAGCGAGAAATTTGCAAACTGTGCTGGATTCTTCCAAAAGGAAAGCTGCCAGCAACGAGGACGCTGCCAGTCCTTAGAGCCCCAAAAGCCACCTTTCACCTGATACGCAGACCCTGGGCCAATGACTTCATTTTGCCCATGGAAAATGGCCTCCATTTCTGGCCTCTCACCCTGACCAACAGGGTGGTGCCCAGCAAGAAATTTGCAATCGTTGCTGGATTTCTCCAAATCTAAAGCTGCTGCCACTTGTTATTGTTCTATTTCTCTAGAGTCCCATCATGCTGTTATCAGATTTCTAAAGTCCATACCTCCTCGGTGTGTTCTTATGGCTGCAGATCTTCACAGCACAGACGCTTTCTTCTGCATGCTGTTCTTTCCCAGTTCAGGGCTCCTTCAAGGCTCTCCCTGAATGGCTAACCCGCCCCCTTTTATCCCAGTTCTCTTCAATGGTCCCAGCTGCAGCCCATCAAGGACAACCCGGAGCTCTGGGGCAAAGCCTCTATACAGATATTCAAATACAATACATTTCCTCTACTATAGCCAGTAAGTAGTACCCTGCAAGTCCTTAGAGCCCCAAAGGCCACCTTTCATTCTGACACTCAGACCCTGGGGAAAGGAACTTCTTTTTCCCATGCAAAATGGCAACTCTTTGCAGCCACGTGCCCTGGCCAACAGGGCAGTGCCCAGTGAGAAATTTTTAACCTTGGCTGGATTCCTCCACAACTAAAGCTGGCAGCAACTAGGAGCTTGCAAGTCCTTAGAGGCCCAAAAGCCACCTTTCATTGATACCCAGACCCTGGGGACATGACTTCATTTTCCCCATGGAAAATTGGTTCAGTTTGAGGACACTCGGCCTGGCCATCGGCATCGTTCCCTGTGGGAAATTGGCAAACTTGGCTGATTTTCTCCAAAACTAAAGCTGCTGGCAACGAGGACCCTGCAAGTCCTTAAGGTCCCAGATGCCACCTTTCATCTGATACCCAGACCCTGGGCCAATGACTTCATTTTCCCCATGGAAAATGGCCTCCATTTCTGGCCTCTCGCCCTGAGCAATAGTGTCGGGTCCAGCAAGAAATTTGAAATCTTTGCTGCACTTCTCAAAATATAAAGCTCCCAGTGAGAAGTAATCTGCAAGTCCTTTGAGCACCAAAAGCCACCTTTCATTGATTCCTAGACCCTGGAGACGTGACTTCATTTTCCCCATGGAAAATGGGGTCAGTTTGAGGTTGCTCGACCTGGCCATCTGCATCATTCCCTGTGGGAAATTGGCAAACTTGGCTGATTTTCTCCAAAACTACAGCTGCTGGCAACGAGGACCCTGCAAGTCCTTAGGGATCCAGATGCCACCTTTCATCTGATACCCAGACCCTGGGCCAATGACTTCATTTTCCCCATAGAAAATGGCCTGCATTTGACGCCTCTCGCCCTGACCAAGAGGGTGGGGCCTAGCAATATATTTGCAATCTTTGCTGGATTTCTCCAAATCTAAAGGTGCCAGTAAGAAGTACCCTGCAAGTCCTTAAAGCCCCAAAGGCCACCTTTCATCTGACACCCAGGCCCTTGGGATAGGACTTCTTTTTCCCATGGGAAATGGCCTCCGTTTGCAGCCCCTCACCCTGGCAGAAAGTGGGGAGCCAAGCTAGAATGACGCAATCTCTGCTGGATTTTTCCAAAAGAAAAGCTGGCAGCAACCTGGACCCTGTAAATACTTAGAGCCTCAAAGGCCACCTTGAACATATTACTGAGACCCTGGGTGAAGGACATTTTTCCCATGGAAAATGGCCTTCAATTTTGGCCATTTGGCCTGGCAGGCAGGGCAGTGTCAAGCGAGAAATTTGCAAACTGTGCTGGATTCTTCCAAAAGGAAAGCTGCCAGCAACTAGGACGCTGCAACTCCTTAGAGCCCCAAAGGCCACCTTTCATCTGACACTCAGACCCTGGGGAAATGACTTCTTTTTCCCATGGAAAATGGCAACCATTTGCAGCCATGTGCCCTGGCCAACAGGGCAATGCCCAGTGAGAAATTTTAAAACTTGGCTGCATTCTTCCACAACTAAAGCTGCCGGCAACCAGGACCCTGCAAGTCCTTAGATCCCCAAAGGCCACCTTTCATTGATACCCAGACTCTGGAAAAGGACTTCTTTTCCCCATGGAAAATGGGGTCAGTTTGAGGCCACTCGGCCTGGCCATCTGCATCGTTCCCTGTGGGAAATTGGCAAACTTGGCTGATTTTCTCCAAAACTAAAGCTGCTGGCAACGAGGACCCTGCAAGTCCTTAAGGTCCCAGATGCCACCTTTCATCTGATACCCAGACCCTGGGCCAATGATTTCATTTTCCCCATGGAACATGGCCTCCATTTTGGGCCACTCGCCCTGACCGATAGGGTGGTGCCCAGCAAGAAATTTGCAATCTTTGCTGGATTTCTACACAACTAAAAGTGCCAACAACTAAGAGCTTGCAAGTTCTTAGAGCTCCAAAAGCCACCTTTCATTGATTCCCAGACCCTGGAGACGTGACTTCATTTTCCCCATGGAAAATGGGGTCAGTCTGGGGCCACTTGCCCTGGCCATCTGCATCGTTCCCTGTGGGAAATTGGCAAACTTGGATGATTTTCTCCAAAACTAAAGATGCTGGCAACGAGGACCCTGCAAGTCCTTAGGGCTCCAGATGCCACCTTTCATCTGATACCCAGACCCTGGGCCAATGACTTCATTTTCCCCATGGAACATGGCCTCCATTTGACGCCTCTCGCCCTGACCAAGAGGGTGGGGCCTAGCAATATATTTGCAATCTTTGCTGGATTTCTCCAAATCTAAAGGTGCCAGTAAGAAGTGCCCTGCAAGTCCTTAAAGCCCCAAAGGCCACCTTTCATCTGACACCCAGGCCCTTGGGATAGGACTTCTTTTTCCCATGGGAAATGGCCTCCGTTTGCAGCCCCTCACCCTGGCAGAAAGTGGGGAGCCAAGCTAGAATGACGCAATCTCTGCTGGATTTTTCCAAAAGAAAAGCTGGCAGCAACCTGGACCCTGTAAATACTTAGAGCCTCAAAGGCCACCTTGAACATATTACTGAGACCCTGGGTGAAGGACATTTTTCCCATGGAAAATGGCCTTCAATTTTGGCCATTTGGCCTGGCAGGCAGGGTAGTGTCAAGCGAGAAATTTGCAAACTGTGCTGGATTCTTCCAAAAGGAAAGCTGCCAGCAACGAGGACGCTGCCAGTCCTTAGAGCCCCAAAAGCCACCTTTCACCTGATACGCAGACCCTGGGCCAATGACTTCATTTTGCCCATGGAAAATGGCCTCCATTTCTGGCCTCTCACCCTGACCAACAGGGTGGGGCCCAGCAAGAAATTTGCAATCGTTGCTGGATTTCTCCAAATCTAAAGCTGCTGCCACTTGTTATTGTTCTATTTCTCTAGAGTCCCATCATGCTGTTATCAGATTTCTAAAGTCCATACCTCCTCGGTGTGTTCTTATGGCTGCAGATCTTCACAGCACAGACGCTTTCTTCTGCATGCTGTTCTTTCCCAGTTCAGGGCTCCTTCAAGGCTCTCCCTGAATGGCTAAGCCGCCCCCTTTTATCCCAGTTCTCTTCAATGGTCCCAGCTGCAGCCCATCAAGGACAACCCGGAGCTCTGGGGCAAAGCCTCTATACAGATATTCAAATACAATACATTTCCTCTACTATAGCCAGTAAGTAGTACCCTGCAAGTCCTTAGAGCCCCAAAGGCCACCTTTCATCTGACACTCAGACCCTGGGGAAAGGAACTTCTTTTTCCCATGCAAAATGGCAACTCTTTGCAGCCACGTGCCCTGGCCAACAGGGCAGTGCCCAGTGAGAAATTTTAAACCTTGGCTGGATTCCTCCACAACTAAAGCTGGCAGCAACTAGGAGCTTGCAAGTCCTTAGAGGCCCAAAAGCCACCTTTCATTGATACCCAGACCCTGGGGACATGACTTCATTTTCCCCATGGAAAATTGGTTCAGTTTAGGACACTCGGCCTGGCCATCTGCATCGTTCCCTGTGTGAAATTGGCAAACTTGGCTGATTTTCTCCAAAACTAAAGCTGCTGGCAACGAGGACCCTGCAAGTCCTTAAGGTCCCAGATGCCACCTTTCATCTGATACCCAGACCCTGGGCCAATGACTTCATTTTCCCCATGGAAAATGGCCTCCATTTCTGGCCTCTCGCCCTGAGCAATAGTGTCGGGTCCAGCAAGAAATTTGAAATCTTTGCTGCACTTCTCAAAATATAAAGCTCCCAGTGAGAAGTAATCTGCAAGTCCTTTGAGCACCAAAAGCCACCTTTCATTGATTCCTAGACCCTGGAGACGTGACTTCATTTTCCCCATGGAAAATGGGGTCAGTTTGAGGTTGCTCGACCTGGCCATCTGCATCATTCCCTGTGGGAAATTGGCAAACTTGGCTGATTTTCTCCAAAACTACAGCTGCTGGCAACGAGGACCCTGCAAGTCCTTAGGGATCCAGATGCCACCTTTCATCTGATACCCAGACCCTGGGCCAATGACTTCATTTTCCCCATAGAAAATGGCCTGCATTTGACGCCTCTCGCCCTAACCAAGAGGGTGGGGCCTAGCAATATATTTGCAATCTTTGCTGGATTTCTCCAAATCTAAAGGTGCCAGTAAGAAGTACCCTGCAAGTCCTTAAAGCCCCAAAGGCCACCTTTCATCTGACACCCAGGCCCTTGGGATAGGACTTCTTTTTCCCATGGGAAATGGCCTCCGTTTGCAGCCCCTCATCCTGGCAGAAAGTGGGGAGCCAAGCTAGAATGACGCAATCTCTGCTGGATTTTTCCAAAAGAAAAGCTGGCAGCAACCTGGACCCTGTAAATACTTAGAGCCTCAAAGGCCACCTTGAACATATTACTGAGACCCTGGGTGAAGGACATTTTTCCCATGGAAAATGGCCTTCAATTTTGGCCATTTGGCCTGGCAGGCAGGGCAGTGTCAAGCGAGAAATTTGCAAACTGTGCTGGATTCTTCCAAAAGGAAAGCTGCCAGCAACTAGGACGCTGCAACTCCTTAGAGCCCCAAAGGCCACCTTTCATCTGACACTCAGACACTGGGGAAATGACTTCTTTTTCCCATGGAAAATGGCAACCATTTGCAGCCATGTGCCCTGGCCAACAGGGCAATGCCCAGTGAGAAATTTTAAAACTTGGCTGCATTCTTCCACAACTAAAGCTGCTGGCAACGAGGACCCTGCAAGTCCTTAGATCCCCAAAGGCCACCTTTCATTGATACCCAGACTCTGGAAAAGGACTTCTTTTCCCCATGGAAAATGGGGTCAGTTTGAGGCCACTCGGCCTGGCCATCTGCATCGTTCCCTGTGGGAAAGTGGCAAACTTGGCTGATTTTCTCCAAAACTAAAGCTGCTGGCAACGAGGACCCTGCAAGTCCTTAAGGTCCCAGATGCCACCTTTCATCTGATACCCAGACCCTGGGCCAATGACTTCATTTTCCCCATGGAAAATGGCCTCCATTTGACGCCTCTCGCCCTGACCAAGAGGGTGGGGCCTAGCAATATATTTGCAATCTTTGCTGGATTTCTCCAAATCTAAAGGTGCCAGTAAGAATTACCCTGCAAGTCCTTAAAGCCCCAAAGGCCACCTTTCATCTGACACCCAGGCCCTTGGGATAGGACTTCTTTTTCCCATGGGAAATGGCCTCCGTTTGCAGCCCCTCACCCTGGCAGAAAGTGGGGAGCCAAGCTAGAATGACGCAATCTCTGCTGGATTTTTCCAAAAGAAAAGCTGGCAGCAACCTGGACCCTGTAAATACTTAGAGCCTCAAAGGCCACCTTGAACATATTACTGAGACCCTGGGTGAAGGACATTTTTCCCATGGAAAATGGCCTTCAATTTTGGCCATTTGGCCTGGCAGGCAGGGTAGTGTCAAGCGAGAAATTTGCAAACTGTGCTGGATTCTTCCAAAAGGAAAGCTGCCAGCAACGAGGACGCTGCCAGTCCTTAGAGCCCCAAAAGCCACCTTTCACCTGATACGCAGACCCTGGGCCAATGACTTCATTTTGCCCATGGAAAATGGCCTCCATTTCTGGCCTCTCGCCCTGAGCAATAGTGTCGAGTCCAGCAAGAAATTTGAAATCTTTGCTGCATTTCTCAAAATATAAAGCTCCCAGTGAGAAGTAATCTGCAAGTCCTTTGAGCACCAAAAGCCACCTTTCATTGATTCCTAGACCCTGGAGACGTGACTTCATTTTCCCCATGGAAAATGGGGTCAGTTTGAGGTTGCTCGACCTGGCCATCTGCATCGTTCCCTGTGGGAAATTGGCAAACTTGGCTGATTTTCTCCAAAACTACAGCTGCTGGCAACGAGGACCCTGCAAGTCCTTAGGGATCCAGATGCCACCTTTCATCTGATACCCAGACCCTGGGCCAATGACTTCATTTTCCCCATGGAAAATGGCCTGCATTTGACGCCTCTCGCCCTGACCAAGAGGGTGGGGCCCAGCAATATATTTGCAATCTTTGCTGGATTTCTCCAAATCTAAAGGTGCCAGTAAGAAGTACCCTGCAAGTCCTCAAAGCCCCAAAGGCCACCTTTCATCTGACACCCAGAGCCTGGGGATAGGACTTCTTCTTCCCATGGGAAATGGCCTCCGTTTGCAGCCCCTCACCCTGGCAGAAAGTGGGGAGCCAAGCTAGAATGACGCAATCTCTGCTGGATTTTTCCAAAAGAAAAGCTGGCAGCAACCTGGACCCTGTAAATACTTAGAGCCTCAAAGGCCACCTTGAACATATTACTGAGACCCTGGGTGAAGGACATTTTTCCCATGGAAAGTGGCCTTCAATTTTGGCCATTTGGCCTGGCAGGCAGGGCAGTGTCAAGCGAGAAATTTGCAAACTGTGCTGGATTCTTCCAAAAGGAAAGCTGCTGGCAACTAGGACGCTGCAACTCCTTAGAGCCCCAAAGGCCACCTTTCATCTGACACTCAGACCCTGGGGAAATGACTTCTTTTTCCCATGGAAAATGGCAACCATTTGCAGCCATGTGCCCTGGCCAACAGGGCAATGCCCAGTGAGAAATTTTAAAACTTGGCTGCATTCTTCCACAACTAAAGCTGCTGGCAACGAGGACCCTGCAAGTCCTTAGATCCCCAAAGGCCACCTTTCATTGATACCCAGACTCTGGAAAAGGACTTCTTTTCCCCATGGAAAATGGGGTCAGTTTGAGGCCACTCGGCCTGGCCATCTGCATCGTTCCCTGTGGGAAATTGGCAAACTTGGCTGATTTTCTCCAAAACTAAAGCTGCTGGCAACGAGGACCCTGCAAGTCCTTAAGGTCCCAGATGCCACCTTTCATCTGATACCCAGACCCTGGGCCAATGATTTCATTTTCCCCATGGAACATGGCCTCCATTTTGGGCCACTCGCCCTGACCGATAGGGTGGTGCCCAGCAAGAAATTTGCAATCTTTGCTGGATTTCTACACAACTAAAAGTGCCAACAACTAAGAGCTTGCAAGTTCTTAGAGCTCCAAAAGCCACCTTTCATTGATTCCCAGACCCTGGAGACGTGACTTCATTTTCCCCATGGAAAATGGGGTCAGTCTGGGGCCACTTGCCCTGGCCATCTGCATCGTTCCCTGTGGGAAATTGGCAAACTTGGATGATTTTCTCCAAAACTAAAGATGCTGGCAACGAGGACCCTGCAAGTCCTTAGGGCTCCAGATGCCACCTTTCATCTGATACCCAGACCCTGGGCCAATGACTTCATTTTCCCCATGGAACATGGCCTCCATTTGACGCCTCTCGCCCTGAGCAAGAGGGTGGGGCCTAGCAATATATTTGCAATCTTTGCTGGATTTCTCCAAATCTAAAGGTGCCAGTAAGAAGTGCCCTGCAAGTCCTTAAAGCCCCAAAGGCCACCTTTCATCTGACACCCAGGCCCTTGGGATAGGACTTCTTTTTCCCATGGGAAATGGCCTCCGTTTGCAGCCCCTCACCCTGGCAGAAAGTGGGGAGCCAAGCTAGAATGACGCAATCTCTGCTGGATTTTTCCAAAAGAAAAGCTGGCAGCAACCTGGACCCTGTAAATACTTAGAGCCTCAAAGGCCACCTTGAACATATTACTGAGACCCTGGGTGAAGGACATTTTTCCCATGGAAAATGGCCTTCAATTTTGGCCATTTGGCCTGGCAGGCAGGGTAGTGTCAAGCGAGAAATTTGCAAACTGTGCTGGATTCTTCCAAAAGGAAAGCTGCCAGCAACGAGGACGCTGCCAGTCCTTAGAGCCCCAAAAGCCACCTTTCACCTGATACGCAGACCCTGGGCCAATGACTTCATTTTGCCCATGGAAAATGGCCTCCATTTCTGGCCTCTCACCCTGACCAACAGGGTGGGGCCCAGCAAGAAATTTGCAATCGTTGCTGGATTTCTCCAAATCTAAAGCTGCTGCCACTTGTTATTGTTCTATTTCTCTAGAGTCCCATCATGCTGTTATCAGATTTCTAAAGTCCATACCTCCTCGGTGTGTTCTTATGGCTGCAGATCTTCACAGCACAGACGCTTTCTTCTGCATGCTGTTCTTTCCCAGTTCAGGGCTCCTTCAAGGCTCTCCCTGAATGGCTAAGCCGCCCCCTTTTATCCCAGTTCTCTTCAATGGTCCCAGCTGCAGCCCATCAAGGACAACCCGGAGCTCTGGGGCAAAGCCTCTATACAGATATTCAAATACAATACATTTCCTCTACTATAGCCAGTAAGTAGTACCCTGCAAGTCCTTAGAGCCCCAAAGGCCACCTTTCATCTGACACTCAGACCCTGGGGAAAGGAACTTCTTTTTCCCATGCAAAATGGCAACTCTTTGCAGCCACGTGCCCTGGCCAACAGGGCAGTGCCCAGTGAGAAATTTTAAACCTTGGCTGGATTCCTCCACAACTAAAGCTGGCAGCAACTAGGAGCTTGCAAGTCCTTAGAGGCCCAAAAGCCACCTTTCATTGATACCCAGACCCTGGGGACATGACTTCATTTTCCCCATGGAAAATTGGTTCAGTTTAGGACACTCGGCCTGGCCATCTGCATCGTTCCCTGTGTGAAATTGGCAAACTTGGCTGATTTTCTCCAAAACTAAAGCTGCTGGCAACGAGGACCCTGCAAGTCCTTAAGGTCCCAGATGCCACCTTTCATCTGATACCCAGACCCTGGGCCAATGACTTCATTTTCCCCATGGAAAATGGCCTCCATTTCTGGCCTCTCGCCCTGAGCAATAGTGTCGGGTCCAGCAAGAAATTTGAAAACTTTGCTGCACTTCTCAAAATATAAAGCTCCCAGTGAGAAGTAATGTGCAAGTCCTTTGAGCACCAAAAGCCACCTTTCATTGATTCCTAGACCCTGGAGACGTGACTTCATTTTCCCCATGGAAAATGGGGTCAGTTTGAGGTTGCTCGACCTGGCCATCTGCATCATTCCCTGTGGGAAATTGGCAAACTTGGCTGATTTTCTCCAAAACTACAGCTGCTGGCAACGAGGACCCTGCAAGTCCTTAGGGATCCAGATGCCACCTTTCATCTGATACCCAGACCCTGGGCCAATGACTTCATTTTCCCCATAGAAAATGGCCTGCATTTGACGCCTCTCGCCCTAACCAAGAGGGTGGGGCCCAGCAATATATTTGCAATCTTTGCTGGATTTCTCCAAATCTAAAGGTGCCAGTAAGAAGTACCCTGCAAGTCCTTAAAGCCCCAAAGGCCACCTTTCATCTGACACCCAGGCCCTTGGGATAGGACTTCTTTTTCCCATGGCAAATGGCCTCCGTTTGCAGCCCCTCATCCTGGCAGAAAGTGGGGAGCCAAGCTAGAATGACGCAATCTCTGCTGGATTTTTCCAAAAGAAAAGCTGGCAGCAACCTGGACCCTGTAAATACTTAGAGCCTCAAAGGCCACCTTGAACATATTACTGAGACCCTGGGTGAAGGACATTTTTCCCATGGAAAATGGCCTTCAATTTTGGCCATTTGGCCTGGCAGGCAGGGTAGTGTCAAGCGAGAAATTTGCAAACTGTGCTGGATTCTTCCAAAAGGAAAGCTGCCAGCAACGAGGACGCTGCCAGTCCTTAGAGCCCCAAAAGCCACCTTTCACCTGATACGCAGACCCTGGGCCAATGACTTCATTTTGCCCATGGAAAATGGCCTCCATTTCTGGCCTCTCACCCTGACCAACAGGGTGGGGCCCAGCAAGAAATTTGCAAGCTTTGCTGGATTTCTCCAAATCTAAAGCTGCTGCCACTTGTTATTGTTCTATTTCTCTAGAGTCCCATCATGCTGTTATCAGATTTCTAAAGTCCATACCTCCTCGGTGTGTTCTTATGGCTGCAGATCTTCACAGCACAGACGCTTTCTTCTGCATGCTGTTCTTTCCCAGTTCAGGGCTCCTTCAAGGCTCTCCCTGAATGGCTACGCCGCCCCCTTTTATCCCAGTTCTCTTCAATGGTCCCAGCTGCAGCCCATCAAGGACAACCCGGAGCTCTGGGGCAAAGCCTCTATACAGATATTCAAATACAATACATTTCCTCTACTATAGCCAGTAAGTAGTACCCTGCAAGTCCTTAGAGCCCCAAAGGCCACCTTTCATCTGACACTCAGACCCTGGGGAAAGGAACTTCTTTTTCCCATGCAAAATGGCAACTCTTTGCAGCCACGTGCCCTGGCCAACAGGGCAGTGCCCAGTGAGAAATTTTAAACCTTGGCTGGATTCCTCCACAACTAAAGCTGGCAGCAACTAGGAGCTTGCAAGTCCTTAGAGGCCCAAAAGCCACCTTTCATTGATACCCAGACCCTGGGGACATGACTTCATTTTCCCCATGGAAAATTGGTTCAGTTTAGGACACTCGGCCTGGCCATCTGCATCGTTCCCTGTGTGAAATTGGCAAACTTGGCTGATTTTCTCCAAAACTAAAGCTGCTGGCAACGAGGACCCTGCAAGTCCTTAAGGTCCCAGATGCCACCTTTCATCTGATACCCAGACCCTGGGCCAATGACTTCATTTTCCCCATGGAAAATGGCCTCCATTTCTGGCCTCTCGCCCTGAGCAATAGTGTCGGGTCCAGCAAGAAATTTGAAAACTTTGCTGCACTTCTCAAAATATAAAGCTCCCAGTGAGAAGTAATGTGCAAGTCCTTTGAGCACCAAAAGCCACCTTTCATTGATTCCTAGACCCTGGAGACGTGACTTCATTTTCCCCATGGAAAATGGGGTCAGTTTGAGGTTGCTCGACCTGGCCATCTGCATCATTCCCTGTGGGAAATTGGCAAACTTGGCTGATTTTCTCCAAAACTACAGCTGCTGGCAACGAGGACCCTGCAAGTCCTTAGGGATCCAGATGCCACCTTTCATCTGATACCCAGACCCTGGGCCAATGACTTCATTTTCCCCATGGAAAATGGCCTGCATTTGACGCCTCTCGCCCTAACCAAGAGGGTGGGGCCCAGCAATATATTTGCAATCTTTGCTGGATTTCTCCAAATCTAAAGGTGCCAGTAAGAAGTACCCTGCAAGTCCTTAAAGCCCCAAAGGCCACCTTTCATCTGACACCCAGGCCCTTGGGATAGGACTTCTTTTTCCCATGGCAAATGGCCTCCGTTTGCAGCCCCTCATCCTGGCAGAAAGTGGGGAGCCAAGCTAGAATGACGCAATCTCTGCTGGATTTTTCCAAAAGAAAAGCTGGCAGCAACCTGGACCCTGTAAATACTTAGAGCCTCAAAGGCCACCTTGAACATATTACTGAGACCCTGGGTGAAGGACATTTTTCCCATGGAAAATGGCCTTCAATTTTGGCCATTTGGCCTGGCAGGCAGGGCAGTGTCAAGCGAGAAATTTGCAAACTGTGCTGGATTCTTCCAAAAGGAAAGCTGCCAGCAACGAGGACGCTGCCAGTCCTTAGAGCCCCAAAAGCCACCTTTCACCTGATATGCAGACCCTGGGCCAATGACTTCATTTTGCCCATGGAAAATGGCCTCCATTTCTGGCCTCTCACCCTGACCAACAGGGTGGGGCCCAGCAAGAAATTTGCAAGCTTTGCTGGATTTCTCCAAATCTAAAGCTGCTGCCACTTGTTATTGTTCTATTTCTCTAGAGTCCCATAATGCTGTTATCAGATTTCTAAAGTCCATACCTCCTCGGTGTGTTCTTATGGCTGCAGATCTTCACAGCACAGACGCTTTCTTCTGCATGCTGTTCTTTCCCAGTTCAGGGCTCCTTCAAGGCTCTCCCTGAATGGCTAACCCGCCCCCTTTTATCCCAGTTCTCTTCAATGGTCCCAGCTGCAGCCCATCAAGGACAACCCGGAGCTCTGGGGCAAAGCCTCTATACAGATATTCAAATACAATACATTTCCTCTACTATAGCCAGTAAGTAGTACCCTGCAAGTCCTTAGAGCCCCAAAGGCCACCTTTCATCTGACACTCAGACCCTGGGGAAAGGAACTTCTTTTTCCCATGCAAAATGGCAACTCTTTGCAGCCACGTGCCCTGGCCAACAGGGCAGTGCCCAGTGAGAAATTTTAAACCTTGGCTGGATTCCTCCACAACTAAAGCTGGCAGCAACTAGGAGCTTGCAAGTCCTTAGAGGCCCAAAAGCCACCTTTCATTGATACCCAGACCCTGGGGACATGACTTCATTTTCCCCATGGAAAATTGGTTCAGTTTGAGGACACTCGGCCTGGCCATCGGCATCATTCCCTGTGGGAAATTGGCAAACTTGGCTGATTTTCTCCAAAACTAAAGCTGCTGGCAACGAGGACCCTGCAAGTCCTTAAGGTCCCAGATGCCACCTTTCATCTGATACCCAGACCCTGGGCCAATGACTTCATTTTCCCCATGGAAAATGGCCTCCATTTCTGGCCTCTCGCCCTGAGCAATAGTGTCGGGTCCAGCAAGAAATTTGAAATCTTTGCTGCATTTCTCAAAATATAAAGCTCCCAGTGAGAAGTAATCTGCAAGTCCTTTGAGCACCAAAAGCCACCTTTCATTGATTCCTAGACCCTGGGCCAATGACTTCATTTTCCCCATGGAAAATGGCCTGCATTTGACGCCTCTCGCCCTGACCAAGAGGGTGGGGCCCAGCAATATATTTGCAATCTTTGCTGGATTTCTCCAAATCTAAAGGTGCCAGTAAGAAGTACCCTGCAAGTCCTCAAAGCCCCAAAGGCCACCTTTCATCTGACACCCAGAGCCTGGGGATAGGACTTCTTCTTCCCATGGGAAATGGCCTCCGTTTGCAGCCCCTCACCCTGGCAGAAAGTGGGGAGCCAAGCTAGAATGACGCAATCTCTGCTGGATTTTTCCAAAAGAAAAGCTGGCAGCAACCTGGACCCTGTAAATACTTAGAGCCTCAAAGGCCACCTTGAACATATTACTGAGACCCTGGGTGAAGGACATTTTTCCCATGGAAAATGGCCTTCAATTTTGGCCATTTGGCCTGGCAGGCAGGGCAGTGTCAAGCGAGAAATTTGCAAACTGTGCTGGATTCTTCCAAAAGGAAAGCTGCCAGCAACTAGGACGCTGCAACTCCTTAGAGCCCCAAAGGCCACCTTTCATCTGACACTCAGACCCTGGGGAAATGACTTCTTTTTCCCATGGAAAATGGCAACCATTTGCAGCCATGTGCCCTGGCCAACAGGGCAATGCCCAGTGAGAAATTTTAAAACTTGGCTGCATTCTTCCACAACTAAAGCTGCCGGCAACGAGGACCCTGCAAGTCCTTAGATCCCCAAAGGCCACCTTTCATTGATACCCAGACTCTGGAAAAGGACTTCTTTTCCCCATGGAAAATGGGGTCAGTTTGAGGCCACTCGGCCTGGCCATCTGCATCGTTCCCTGTGGGAAATTGGCAAACTTGGCTGATTTTCTCCAAAACTAAAGCTGCTGGCAACGAGGACCCTGCAAGTCCTTAAGGTCCCAGATGCCACCTTTCATCTGATACCCAGACCCTGGGCCAATGATTTCATTTTCCCCATGGAACATGGCCTCCATTTTGGGCCACTCGCCCTGACCGATAGGGTGGTGCCCAGCAAGAAATTTGCAATCTTTGCTGGATTTCTACACAACTAAAAGTGCCAACAACTAAGAGCTTGCAAGTTCTTAGAGCTCCAAAAGCCACCTTTCATTGATTCCCAGACCCTGGAGACGTGACTTCATTTTCCCCATGGAAAATGGGGTCAGTCTGGGGCCACTTGCCCTGGCCATCTGCATCGTTCCCTGTGGGAAATTGGAAAACTTGGATGATTTTCTCCAAAACTAAAGATGCTGGCAACGAGGACCCTGCAAGTCCTTAGGGCTCCAGATGCCACCTTTCATCTGATACCCAGACCCTGGGCCAATGACTTCATTTTCCCCATGGAAAATGGCCTCCATTTGACGCCTCTCGCCCTGAGCAAGAGGGTGGGGCCTAGCAATATATTTGCAATCTTTGCTGGATTTCTCCAAATCTAAAGGTGCCAGTAAGAAGTACCCTGCAAGTCCTTAAAGCCCCAAAGGCCACCTTTCATCTGACACCCAGGCCCTTGGGATAGGACTTCTTTTTCCCATGGGAAATGGCCTCCGTTTGCAGCCCCTCACCCTGGCAGAAAGTGGGGAGCCAAGCTAGAATGACGCAATCTCTGCTGGATTTTTCCAAAAGAAAAGCTGGCAGCAACCTGGACCCTGTAAATACTTAGAGCCTCAAAGGCCACCTTGAACATATTACTGAGACCCTGGGTGAAGGACATTTTTCCCATGGAAAATGGCCTTCAATTTTGGCCATTTGGCCTGGCAGGCAGGGTAGTGTCAAGCGAGAAATTTGCAAACTGTGCTGGATTCTTCCAAAAGGAAAGCTGCCAGCAACGAGGACGCTGCCAGTCCTTAGAGCCCCAAAAGCCACCTTTCACCTGATACGCAGACCCTGGGCCAATGACTTCATTTTGCCCATGGAAAATGGCCTCCATTTCTGGCCTCTCACCCTGACCAACAGGGTGGGGCCCAGCAAGAAATTTGCAATCGTTGCTGGATTTCTCCAAATCTAAAGCTGCTGCCACATGTTATTGTTCTATTTCTCTAGAGTCACATAATGCTGTTATCAGATTTCTAAAGTCCATACCTCCTCGGTGTGTTCTTATGGCTGCAGATCTTCACAGCACAGACGCTTTCTTCTGCATGCTGTTCTTTCCCAGTTCAGGGCTCCTTCAAGGCTCTCCCTGAATGGCTACGCCGCCCCCTTTTATCCCAGTTCTCTTCAATGGTCCCAGCTGCAGCCCATCAAGGACAACCCGGAGCTCTGGGGCAAAGCCTCTATACAGATATTCAAATACAATACATTTCCTCTACTATAGCCAGTAAGTAGTACCCTGCAAGTCCTTAGAGCCCCAAAGGCCACCTTTCATCTGACACTCAGACCCTGGGGAAAGGAACTTCTTTTTCCCATGCAAAATGGCAACTCTTTGCAGCCACGTGCCCTGGCCAACAGGGCAGTGCCCAGTGAGAAATTTTTAACCTTGGCTGGATTCCTCCACAACTAAAGCTGGCAGCAACTAGGAGCTTGCAAGTCCTTAGAGGCCCAAAAGCCACCTTTCATTGATACCCAGACCCTGGGGACATGATTTCATTTTCCCCATGGAAAATTGGTTCAGTTTGAGGACACTCGGCCTGGCCATCGGCATCATTCCCTGTGGGAAATTGGCAAACTTGGCTGATTTTCTCCAAAACTAAAGCTGCTGGCAACGAGGACCCTGCAAGTCCTTAAGGTCCCAGATGCCACCTTTCATCTGATACCCAGACCCTGGGCCAATGACTTCATTTTCCCCATGGAAAATGGCCTCCATTTCTGGCCTCTCGCCCTGAGCAATAGTGTCGGGTCCAGCAAGAAATTTGAAATCTTTGCTGCATTTCTCAAAATATAAAGCTCCCAGTGAGAAGTAATCTGCAAGTCCTTTGAGCACCAAAAGCCACCTTTCATTGATTCCTAGACCCTGGAGACGTGACTTCATTTTCCCCATGGAAAATGGGGTCAGTTTGAGGTTGCTCGACCTGGCCATCTGCATCGTTCCCTGTGGGAAATTGGCAAACTTGGCTGATTTTCTCCAAAACTACAGCTGCTGGCAACGAGGACCCTGCAAGTCCTTAGGGATCCAGATGCCACCTTTCATCTGATACCCAGACCCTGGGCCAATGACTTCATTTTCCCCATGGAAAATGGCCTGCATTTGACGCCTCTCGCCCTGACCAAGAGGGTGGGGCCCAGCAATATATTTGCAATCTTTGCTGGATTTCTCCAAATCTAAAGGTGCCAGTAAGAAGTACCCTGCAAGTCCTCAAAGCCCCAAAGGCCACCTTTCATCTGACACCCAGAGCCTGGGGATAGGACTTCTTCTTCCCATGGGAAATGGCCTCCGTTTGCAGCCCCTCACCCTGGCAGAAAGTGGGGAGCCAAGCTAGAATGACGCAATCTCTGCTGGATTTTTCCAAAAGAAAAGCTGGCAGCAACCTGGACCCTGTAAATACTTAGAGCCTCAAAGGCCACCTTGAACATATTACTGAGACCCTGGGTGAAGGACATTTTTCCCATGGAAAATGGCCTTCAATTTTGGCCATTTGGCCTGGCAGGCAGGGTAGTGTCAAGCGAGAAATTTGCAAACTGTGCTGGATTCTTCCAAAAGGAAAGCTGCCAGCAACGAGGACGCTGCCAGTCCTTAGAGCCCCAAAGGCCACCTTTCATCTGACACTCAGACCCTGGGGAAATGACTTCTTTTTCCCATGGAAAATGGCAACCATTTGCAGCCATGTGCCCTGGCCAACAGGGCAATGCCCAGTGAGAAATTTTAAAACTTGGCTGCATTCTTCCACAACTAAAGCTGCCGGCAACGAGGACCCTGCAAGTCCTTAGATCCCCAAAGGCCACCTTTCATTGATACCCAGACTCTGGAAAAGGACTTCTTTTCCCCATGGAAAATGGGGTCAGTTTGAGGCCACTCGGCCTGGCCATCTGCATCGTTCCCTGTGGGAAAGTGGCAAACTTGGCTGATTTTCTCCAAAACTAAAGCTGGTGGCAACGAGGACCCTGCAAGTCCTTAAGGTCCCAGATGCCACCTTTCACCTGATACGCAGACCCTGGGCCAATGACTTCATTTTGCCCATGGAAAATGGCCTCCATTTCTGGCCTCTCACCCTGACCAACAGGGTGGGGCCCAGCAAGAAATTTGCAATCGTTGCTGGATTTCTCCAAATCTAAAGCTGCTGCCACTTGTTATTGTTCTATTTCTCTAGAGTCCCATCATGCTGTTATCAGATTTCTAAAGTCCATACCTCCTCGGTGTGTTCTTATGGCTGCAGATCTTCACAGCACAGACGCTTTCTTCTGCATGCTGTTCTTTCCCAGTTCAGGGCTCCTTCAAGGCTCTCCCTGAATGGCTACGCCGCCCCCTTTTATCCCAGTTCTCTTCAATGGTCCCAGCTGCAGCCCATCAAGGACAACCCGGAGCTCTGGGGCAAAGCCTCTATACAGATATTCAAATACAATACATTTCCTCTACTATAGCCAGTAAGTAGTACCCTGCAAGTCCTTAGAGCCCCAAAGGCCACCTTTCATCTGACACTCAGACCCTGGGGAAAGGAACTTCTTTTTCCCATGCAAAATGGCAACTCTTTGCAGCCACGTGCCCTGGCCAACAGGGCAGTGCCCAGGGAGAAATTTTAAACCTTGGCTGGATTCCTCCACAACTAAAGCTGGCAGCAACTAGGAGCTTGCAAGTCCTTAGAGGCCCAAAAGCCACCTTTCATTGATACCCAGACCCTGGGGACATGACTTCATTTTCCCCATGGAAAATTGGTTCAGTTTGAGGACACTCGGCCTGGCCATCGGCATCGTTCCCTGTGTGAAATTGGCAAACTTGGCTGATTTTCTCCAAAACTAAAGCTGCTGGCAACGAGGACCCTGCAAGTCCTTAAGGTCCCAGATGCCACCTTTCATCTGATACCCAGACCCTGGGCCAATGACTTCATTTTCCCCATGGAAAATGGCCTCCATTTCTGGCCTCTCGCCCTGAGCAATAGTGTCGGGTCCAGCAAGAAATTTGAAATCTTTGCTGCATTTCTCAAAATATAAAGCTCCCAGTGAGAAGTAATCTGCAAGTCCTTTGAGCACCAAAAGCCACCTTTCATTGATTCCTAGACCCTGGAGATGTGACTTCATTTTCCCCATGGAAAATGGGGTCAGTTTGAGGCCGCTCGGCCTGGCCATCTGCATCGTTCCCTGTGGGAAATTGGCAAACTTGGCTCATTTTCTCCAAAACTACAGCTGCTGGCAACGAGGACCCTGCAAGTCCTTAGGGATCCAGATGCCACCTTTCATCTGATACCCAGACCCTGGGCCAATGACTTCATTTTCCCCATGGAAAATGGCCTCCATTTGACGCCTCTCGCCCTGACCAAGAGGGTGGGGCCCAGCAATATATTTGCAATCTTTGCTGGATTTCTCCAAATCTAAAGGTGCCAGTAAGAAGTACCCTGCAAGTCCTCAAAGCCCCAAAGGCCACCTTTCATCTGACACCCAGAGCCTGGGGATAGGACTTCTTCTTCCCATGGGAAATGGCCTCCGTTTGCAGCCCCTCACCCTGGCAGAAAGTGGGGAGCCAAGCTAGAATGACGCAATCTCTGCTGGATTTTTCCAAAAGAAAAGCTGGCAGCAACCTGGACCCTGTAAATACTTAGAGCCTCAAAGGCCACCTTGAACATATTACTGAGACCCTGGGTGAAGGACATTTTTCCCATGGAAAATGGCCTTCAATTTTGGCCATTTGGCCTGGCAGGCAGGGCAGTGTCAAGCGAGAAATTTGCAAACTGTGCTGGATTCTTCCAAAAGGAAAGCTGCCAGCAACTAGGACGCTGCAACTCCTTAGAGCCCCAAAGGCCACCTTTCATCTGACACTCAGACCCTGGGGAAATGACTTCTTTTTCCCATGGAAAATGGCAACCATTTGCAGCCATGTGCCCTGGCCAACAGGGCAATGCCCAGTGAGAAATTTTAAAACTTGGCTGCATTCTTCCACAACTAAAGCTGCCGGCAACAAGGAGCTTGCAAGTCCTTAGATCCCCAAAGGCCACCTTTCATTGATACCCAGACTCTGGAAAAGGACTTCTTTTCCCCATGGAAAATGGGGTCAGTTTGAGGCCACTCGGCCTGGCCATCTGCATCGTTCCCTGTGGGAAAGTGGCAAACTTGGCTGATTTTCTCCAAAACTAAAGCTGCTGGCAACGAGGACCCTGCAAGTCCTTAAGGTCCCAGATGCCACCTTTCATCTGATACCCAGACCCTGGGCCAATGACTTCATTTTCCCCATGGAACATGGCCTCCATTTGACGCCTCTCGCCCTGACCAAGAGGGTGGGGCCTAGCAATATATTTGCAATCTTTGCTGGATTTCTCCAAATCTAAAGGTGCCAGTAAGAAGTACCCTGCAAGTCCTTAAAGCCCCAAAGGCCACCTTTCATCTGACACCCAGGCCCTTGGGATAGGACTTCTTTTTCCCATGGGAAATGGCCTCCGTTTGCAGCCCCTCACCCTGGCAGAAAGTGGGGAGCCAAGCTAGAATGACGCAATCTCTGCTGGATTTTTCCAAAAGAAAAGCTGGCAGCAACCTGGACCCTGTAAATACTTAGAGCCTCAAAGGCCACCTTGAACATATTACTGAGACCCTGGGTGAAGGACATTTTTCCCATGGAAAATGGCCTTCAATTTTGGCCATTTGGCCTGGCAGGCAGGGCAGTGTCAAGCGAGAAATTTGCAAACTGTGCTGGATTCTTCCAAAAGGAAAGCTGCCAGCAACGAGGACGCTGCCAGTCCTTAGAGCCCCAAAAGCCACCTTTCACCTGATACGCAGACCCTGGGCCAATGACTTCATTTTGCCCATGGAAAATGGCCTCCATTTCTGGCCTCTCACCCTGACCAACAGGGTGGGGCCCAGCAAGAAATTTGCAATCGTTGCTGGATTTCTCCAAATCTAAAGCTGCTGCCACTTGTCATTGTTCTATTTCTCTAGAGTCCCATAATGCTGTTATCAGATTTCTAAAGTCCATACCTCCTCGGTGTGTTCTTATGGCTGCAGATCTTCACAGCACAGACGCTTTCTTCTGCATGCTGTTCTTTCCCAGTTCAGGGCTCCTTCAAGGCTCTCCCTGAATGGCTAACCCGCCCCCTTTTATCCCAGTTCTCTTCAATGGTCCCAGCTGCAGCCCATCAAGGACAACCCGGAGCTCTGGGGCAAAGCCTCTATACAGATATTCAAATACAATACATTTCCTCTACTATAGCCAGTAAGTAGTACCCTGCAAGTCCTTAGAGCCCCAAAGGCCACCTTTCATCTGACACTCAGACCCTGGGGAAAGGAACTTCTTTTTCCCATGCAAAATGGCAACTCTTTGCAGCCACGTGCCCTGGCCAACAGGGCAGTGCCCAGGGAGAAATTTTTAACCTTGGCTGGATTCCTCCACAACTAAAGCTGGCAGCAACTAGGAGCTTGCAAGTCCTTAGAGGCCCAAAAGCCACCTTTCATTGATACCCTGACCCTGGGGACATGACTTCATTTTCCCCATGGAAAATGGGGTCAGTTTAGGACACTCGGCCTGGCCATCGGCATCGTTCCCTGTGGGAAATTGGCAAACTTGGCTGATTTTCTCCAAAACTAAAGCTGCTGGCAACGAGGACCCTGCAAGTCCTTAAGGTCCCAGATGCCACCTTTCATCTGATACCCAGACCCTGGGCCAATGACTTCATTTTCCCCATGGAAAATGGCCTCCATTTCTGGCCTCTCGCCCTGAGCAATAGTGTCGGGTCCAGCAAGAAATTTGAAATCTTTGCTGCATTTCTCAAAATATAAAGCTCCCAGTGAGAAGTAATCTGCAAGTCCTTTGAGCACCAAAAGCCACCTTTCATTGATTCCTAGACCCTGGAGACGTGACTTCATTTTCCCCATGGAAAATGGGGTCAGTTTGAGGTTGCTCGACCTGGCCATCTGCATCGTTCCCTGTGGGAAATTGGCAAACTTGGCTGATTTTCTCCAAAACTACAGCTGCTGGCAACGAGGACCCTGCAAGTCCTTAGGGATCCAGATGCCACCTTTCATCTGATGCCCAGACCCTGGGCCAATGACTTCATTTTCCCCATGGAAAATGGCCTGCATTTGACGCCTCTCGCCCTGACCAAGAGGGTGGGGCCCAGCAATATATTTGCAATCTTTGCTGGATTTCTCCAAATCTAAAGGTGCCAGTAAGAAGTACCCTGCAAGTCCTCAAAGCCCCAAAGGCCACCTTTCATCTGACACCCAGAGCCTGGGGATAGGACTTCTTCTTCCCATGGGAAATGGCCTCCGTTTGCAGCCCCTCACCCTGGCAGAAAGTGGGGAGCCAAGCTAGAATGACGCAATCTCTGCTGGATTTTTCCAAAAGAAAAGCTGGCAGCAACCTGGACCCTGTAAATACTTAGAGCCTCAAAGGCCACCTTGAACATATTACTGAGACCCTGGGTGAAGGACATTTTTCCCATGGAAAATGGCCTTCAATTTTGGCCATTTGGCCTGGCAGGCAGGGCAGTGTCAAGCGAGAAATTTGCAAACTGTGCTGGATTCTTCCAAAAGGAAAGCTGCCAGCAACGAGGACGCTGCCAGTCCTTAGAGCCCCAAAAGCCACCTTTCACCTGATATGCAGACCCTGGGCCAATGACTTCATTTTGCCCATGGAAAATGGCCTCCATTTCTGGCCTCTCACCCTGACCAACAGGGTGGGGCCCAGCAAGAAATTTGCAATCGTTGCTGGATTTCTCCAAATCTAAAGCTGCTGCCACTTGTTATTGTTCTATTTCTCTAGAGTCCCATAATGCTGTTATCAGATTTCTAAAGTCCATACCTCCTCGGTGTGTTCTTATGGCTGCAGATCTTCACAGCACAGACGCTTTCGTCTGCATGCTGTTCTTTCCCAGTTCAGGGCTCCTTCAAGGCTCTCCCTGAATGGCTAACCCGCCCCCTTTTATCCCAGTTCTCTTCAATGGTCCCAGCTGCAGCCCATCAAGGACAACCCGGAGCTCTGGGGCAAAGCCTCTATACAGATATTCAAATACAATACATTTCCTCTACTATAGCCAGTAAGTAGTACCCTGCAAGTCCTTAGAGCCCCAAAGGCCACCTTTCATCTGACACTCAGACCCTGGGGAAAGGAACTTCTTTTTCCCATGCAAAATGGCAACTCTTTGCAGCCACGTGCCCTGGCCAACAGGGCAGTGCCCAGGGAGAAATTTTTAACCTTGGCTGGATTCCTCCACAACTAAAGCTGGCAGCAACTAGGAGCTTGCAAGTCCTTAGAGGCCCAAAAGCCACCTTTCATTGATACCCAGACCCTGGGAACATGACTTCATTTTCCCCATGGAAAATGGGGTCAGTTTGAGGACACTCGGCCTGGCCATCGGCATCGTTCCCTGTGGGAAATTGGCAAACTTGGCTGATTTTCTCCAAAACTAAAGCTGCTGGCAACGAGGACCCTGCAAGTCCTTAAGGTCCCAGATGCCACCTTTCATCTGATACCCAGACCCTGGGCCAATGACTTCATTTTCCCCATGGAAAATGGCCTCCATTTCTGGCCTCTCGCCCTGAGCAATAGTGTCGGGTCCAGCAAGAAATTTGAAATCTTTGCTGCATTTCTCAAAATATAAAGCTCCCAGTGAGAAGTAATCTGCAAGTCCTTTGAGCACCAAAAGCCACCTTTCATTGATTCCTAGACCCTGGAGACGTGACTTCATTTTCCCCATGGAAAATGGGGTCAGTTTGAGGTTGCTCGACCTGGCCATCTGCATCGTTCCCTGTGGGAAATTGGCAAACTTGGCTGATTTTCTCCAAAACTACAGCTGCTGGCAACGAGGACCCTGCAAGTCCTTAGGGATCCAGATGCCACCTTTCATCTGATGCCCAGACCCTGGGCCAATGACTTCATTTTCCCCATGGAAAATGGCCTGCATTTGACGCCTCTCGCCCTGACCAAGAGGGTGGGGCCCAGCAATATATTTGCAATCTTTGCTGGATTTCTCCAAATCTAAAGGTGCCAGTAAGAAGTACCCTGCAAGTCCTCAAAGCCCCAAAGGCCACCTTTCATCTGACACCCAGAGCCTGGGGATAGGACTTCTTCTTCCCATGGGAAATGGCCTCCGTTTGCAACCCCTCACCCTGGCAGAAAGTGGGGAGCCAAGCTAGAATGACGCAATCTCTGCTGGATTTTTCCAAAAGAAAAGCTGGCAGCAACCTGGACCCTGTAAATACTTAGAGCCTCAAAGGCCACCTTGAACATATTACTGAGACCCTGGGTGAAGGACATTTTTCCCATGGAAAACGGCCTTCAATTTTGGCCATTTGGCCTGGCAGGCAGGGCAGTGTCAAGCGAGAAATTTGCAAACTGTGCTGGATTCTTCCAAAAGGAAAGCTGCCAGCAACTAGGACGCTGCAACTCCTTAGAGCCCCAAAGGCCACCTTTCATCTGACACTCAGACCCTGGGGAAATGACTTCTTTTTCCCATGGAAAATGGCAACCATTTGCAGCCATGTGCCCTGGCCAACAGGGCAATGCCCAGTGAGAAATTTTAAAACTTGGCTGCATTCTTCCACAACTAAAGCTGCCGGCAACAAGGAGCTTGCAAGTCCTTAGATCCCCAAAGGCCACCTTTCATTGATACCCAGACTCTGGAAAAGGACTTCTTTTCCCCATGGAAAATGGGGTCAGTTTGAGGCCACTCGGCCTGGCCATCTGCATCGTTCCCTGTGGGAAAGTGGCAAACTTGGCTGATTTTCTCCAAAACTAAAGCTGCTGGCAACGAGGACCCTGCAAGTCCTTAAGGTCCCAGATGCCACCTTTCATCTGATACCCAGACCCTGGGCCAATGACTTCATTTTCCCCATGGAACATGGCCTCCATTTGACGCCTCTCGCTCTGACCAAGAGGGTGGGGCCTAGCAATATATTTGCAATCTTTGATGGATTTCTCCAAATCTAAAGGTGCCAGTAAGAAGTACCCTGCAAGTCCTCAAAGCCCCAAAGGCCACCTTTCATCTGACACCCAGAGCCTGGGGATAGGACTTCTTCTTCCCATGGGAAATGGCCTCCGTTTGCAGCCCCTCACCCTGGCAGAAAGTGGGGAGCCAAGCTAGAATGACGCAATCTCTGCTGGATTTTTCCAAAAGAAAAGCTGGCAGCAACCTGGACCCTGTAAATACTTAGAGCCTCAAAGGCCACCTTGAACATATTACTGAGACCCTGGGTGAAGGACATTTTTCCCATGGAAAGTGGCCTTCAATTTTGGCCATTTGGCCTGGCAGGCAGGGCAGTGTCAAGCGAGAAATTTGCAAACTGTGCTGGATTCTTCCAAAAGGAAAGCTGCTGGCAACTAGGACGCTGCAACTCCTTAGAGCCCCAAAGGCCACCTTTCATCTGACACTCAGACCCTGGGGAAATGACTTCTTTTTCCCATGGAAAATGGCAACCATTTGCAGCCATGTTCCCTGGCCAACAGGGCAATGCCCAGTGAGAAATTTTAAAACTTGGCTGCATTCTTCCACAACTAAAGCTGCCGGCAACAAGGAGCTTGCAAGTCCTTAGATCCCCAAAGGCCACCTTTCATTGATACCCAGACTCTGGAAAAGGACTTCTTTTCCCCATGGAAAATGGGGTCAGTTTGAGGCCACTCGGCCTGGCCATCTGCATCGTTCCCTGTGGGAAAGTGGCAAACTTGGCTGATTTTCTCCAAAACTAAAGC
Organism: Agelaius phoeniceus; assembly: GCF_051311805.1. Lineage (NCBI taxonomy): Eukaryota > Metazoa > Chordata > Aves > Passeriformes > Icteridae > Agelaius > Agelaius phoeniceus. The sequence goes on from NC_135294.1 coordinate 795,820, forward strand.
TGCTGGCAACGAGGACCCTGCAAGTCCTTAAGGTCCCAGATGCCACCTTTCATCTGATACCCAGACCCTGGGCCAATGACTTCATTTTCCCCATGGAACATGGCCTCCATTTGACGCCTCTCGCCCTGACCAAGAGGGTGGGGCCTAGCAATATATTTGCAATCTTTGCTGGATTTCTCCAAATCTAAAGGTGCCAGTAAGAAGTACCCTGCAAGTCCTTAAAGCCCCAAAGGCCACCTTTCATCTGACACCCAGGCCCTTGGGATAGGACTTCTTTTTCCCATGGGAAATGGCCTCCGTTTGCAGCCCCTCACCCTGGCAGAAAGTGGGGAGCCAAGCTAGAATGACGCAATCTCTGCTGGATTTTTCCAAAAGAAAAGCTGGCAGCAACCTGGACCCTGTAAATACTTAGAGCCTCAAAGGCCACCTTGAACATATTACTGAGACCCTGGGTGAAGGACATTTTTCCCATGGAAAATGGCCTTCAATTTTGGCCATTTGGCCTGGCAGGCAGGGCAGTGTCAAGCGAGAAATTTGCAAACTGTGCTGGATTCTTCCAAAAGGAAAGCTGCCAGCAACGAGGACGCTGCCAGTCCTTAGAGCCCCAAAAGCCACCTTTCACCTGATACGCAGACCCTGGGCCAATGACTTCATTTTGCCCATGGAAAATGGCCTCCATTTCTGGCCTCTCACCCTGACCAACAGGGTGGGGCCCAGCAAGAAATTTGCAATCGTTGCTGGATTTCTCCAAATCTAAAGCTGCTGCCACTTGTCATTGTTCTATTTCTCTAGAGTCCCATAATGCTGTTATCAGATTTCTAAAGTCCATACCTCCTCGGTGTGTTCTTATGGCTGCAGATCTTCACAGCACAGACGCTTTCTTCTGCATGCTGTTCTTTCCCAGTTCAGGGCTCCTTCAAGGCTCTCCCTGAATGGCTAACCCGCCCCCTTTTATCCCAGTTCTCTTCAATGGTCCCAGCTGCAGCCCATCAAGGACAACCCGGAGCTCTGGGGCAAAGCCTCTATACAGATATTCAAATACAATACATTTCCTCTACTATAGCCAGTAAGTAGTACCCTGCAAGTCCTTAGAGCCCCAAAGGCCACCTTTCATCTGACACTCAGACCCTGGGGAAAGGAACTTCTTTTTCCCATGCAAAATGGCAACTCTTTGCAGCCACGTGCCCTGGCCAACAGGGCAGTGCCCAGGGAGAAATTTTTAACCTTGGCTGGATTCCTCCACAACTAAAGCTGGCAGCAACTAGGAGCTTGCAAGTCCTTAGAGGCCCAAAAGCCACCTTTCATTGATACCCTGACCCTGGGGACATGACTTCATTTTCCCCATGGAAAATGGGGTCAGTTTAGGACACTCGGCCTGGCCATCGGCATCGTTCCCTGTGGGAAATTGGCAAACTTGGCTGATTTTCTCCAAAACTAAAGCTGCTGGCAACGAGGACCCTGCAAGTCCTTAAGGTCCCAGATGCCACCTTTCATCTGATACCCAGACCCTGGGCCAATGACTTCATTTTCCCCATGGAAAATGGCCTCCATTTCTGGCCTCTCGCCCTGAGCAATAGTGTCGGGTCCAGCAAGAAATTTGAAATCTTTGCTGCATTTCTCAAAATATAAAGCTCCCAGTGAGAAGTAATCTGCAAGTCCTTTGAGCACCAAAAGCCACCTTTCATTGATTCCTAGACCCTGGAGACGTGACTTCATTTTCCCCATGGAAAATGGGGTCAGTTTGAGGTTGCTCGACCTGGCCATCTGCATCGTTCCCTGTGGGAAATTGGCAAACTTGGCTGATTTTCTCCAAAACTACAGCTGCTGGCAACGAGGACCCTGCAAGTCCTTAGGGATCCAGATGCCACCTTTCATCTGATGCCCAGACCCTGGGCCAATGACTTCATTTTCCCCATGGAAAATGGCCTGCATTTGACGCCTCTCGCCCTGACCAAGAGGGTGGGGCCCAGCAATATATTTGCAATCTTTGCTGGATTTCTCCAAATCTAAAGGTGCCAGTAAGAAGTACCCTGCAAGTCCTCAAAGCCCCAAAGGCCACCTTTCATCTGACACCCAGAGCCTGGGGATAGGACTTCTTCTTCCCATGGGAAATGGCCTCCGTTTGCAGCCCCTCACCCTGGCAGAAAGTGGGGAGCCAAGCTAGAATGACGCAATCTCTGCTGGATTTTTCCAAAAGAAAAGCTGGCAGCAACCTGGACCCTGTAAATACTTAGAGCCTCAAAGGCCACCTTGAACATATTACTGAGACCCTGGGTGAAGGACATTTTTCCCATGGAAAATGGCCTTCAATTTTGGCCATTTGGCCTGGCAGGCAGGGCAGTGTCAAGCGAGAAATTTGCAAACTGTGCTGGATTCTTCCAAAAGGAAAGCTGCCAGCAACGAGGACGCTGCCAGTCCTTAGAGCCCCAAAAGCCACCTTTCACCTGATATGCAGACCCTGGGCCAATGACTTCATTTTGCCCATGGAAAATGGCCTCCATTTCTGGCCTCTCACCCTGACCAACAGGGTGGGGCCCAGCAAGAAATTTGCAATCGTTGCTGGATTTCTCCAAATCTAAAGCTGCTGCCACTTGTTATTGTTCTATTTCTCTAGAGTCCCATAATGCTGTTATCAGATTTCTAAAGTCCATACCTCCTCGGTGTGTTCTTATGGCTGCAGATCTTCACAGCACAGACGCTTTCGTCTGCATGCTGTTCTTTCCCAGTTCAGGGCTCCTTCAAGGCTCTCCCTGAATGGCTAACCCGCCCCCTTTTATCCCAGTTCTCTTCAATGGTCCCAGCTGCAGCCCATCAAGGACAACCCGGAGCTCTGGGGCAAAGCCTCTATACAGATATTCAAATACAATACATTTCCTCTACTATAGCCAGTAAGTAGTACCCTGCAAGTCCTTAGAGCCCCAAAGGCCACCTTTCATCTGACACTCAGACCCTGGGGAAAGGAACTTCTTTTTCCCATGCAAAATGGCAACTCTTTGCAGCCACGTGCCCTGGCCAACAGGGCAGTGCCCAGGGAGAAATTTTTAACCTTGGCTGGATTCCTCCACAACTAAAGCTGGCAGCAACTAGGAGCTTGCAAGTCCTTAGAGGCCCAAAAGCCACCTTTCATTGATACCCAGACCCTGGGAACATGACTTCATTTTCCCCATGGAAAATGGGGTCAGTTTGAGGACACTCGGCCTGGCCATCGGCATCGTTCCCTGTGGGAAATTGGCAAACTTGGCTGATTTTCTCCAAAACTAAAGCTGCTGGCAACGAGGACCCTGCAAGTCCTTAAGGTCCCAGATGCCACCTTTCATCTGATACCCAGACCCTGGGCCAATGACTTCATTTTCCCCATGGAAAATGGCCTCCATTTCTGGCCTCTCGCCCTGAGCAATAGTGTCGGGTCCAGCAAGAAATTTGAAATCTTTGCTGCATTTCTCAAAATATAAAGCTCCCAGTGAGAAGTAATCTGCAAGTCCTTTGAGCACCAAAAGCCACCTTTCATTGATTCCTAGACCCTGGAGACGTGACTTCATTTTCCCCATGGAAAATGGGGTCAGTTTGAGGTTGCTCGACCTGGCCATCTGCATCGTTCCCTGTGGGAAATTGGCAAACTTGGCTGATTTTCTCCAAAACTACAGCTGCTGGCAACGAGGACCCTGCAAGTCCTTAGGGATCCAGATGCCACCTTTCATCTGATGCCCAGACCCTGGGCCAATGACTTCATTTTCCCCATGGAAAATGGCCTGCATTTGACGCCTCTCGCCCTGACCAAGAGGGTGGGGCCCAGCAATATATTTGCAATCTTTGCTGGATTTCTCCAAATCTAAAGGTGCCAGTAAGAAGTACCCTGCAAGTCCTCAAAGCCCCAAAGGCCACCTTTCATCTGACACCCAGAGCCTGGGGATAGGACTTCTTCTTCCCATGGGAAATGGCCTCCGTTTGCAACCCCTCACCCTGGCAGAAAGTGGGGAGCCAAGCTAGAATGACGCAATCTCTGCTGGATTTTTCCAAAAGAAAAGCTGGCAGCAACCTGGACCCTGTAAATACTTAGAGCCTCAAAGGCCACCTTGAACATATTACTGAGACCCTGGGTGAAGGACATTTTTCCCATGGAAAACGGCCTTCAATTTTGGCCATTTGGCCTGGCAGGCAGGGCAGTGTCAAGCGAGAAATTTGCAAACTGTGCTGGATTCTTCCAAAAGGAAAGCTGCCAGCAACTAGGACGCTGCAACTCCTTAGAGCCCCAAAGGCCACCTTTCATCTGACACTCAGACCCTGGGGAAATGACTTCTTTTTCCCATGGAAAATGGCAACCATTTGCAGCCATGTGCCCTGGCCAACAGGGCAATGCCCAGTGAGAAATTTTAAAACTTGGCTGCATTCTTCCACAACTAAAGCTGCCGGCAACAAGGAGCTTGCAAGTCCTTAGATCCCCAAAGGCCACCTTTCATTGATACCCAGACTCTGGAAAAGGACTTCTTTTCCCCATGGAAAATGGGGTCAGTTTGAGGCCACTCGGCCTGGCCATCTGCATCGTTCCCTGTGGGAAAGTGGCAAACTTGGCTGATTTTCTCCAAAACTAAAGCTGCTGGCAACGAGGACCCTGCAAGTCCTTAGGGCTCCAGATGCCACCTTTCATCTGATACCCAGACCCTGGGCCAATGACTTCATTTTCCCCATGGAACATGGCCTCCATTTGACGCCTCTCGCCCTGACCAAGAGGGTGGGGCCTAGCAATATATTTGCAATCTTTGCTGGATTTCTCCAAATCTAAAGGTGCCAGTAAGAAGTACCCTGCAAGTCCTTAAAGCCCCAAAGGCCACCTTTCATCTGACACCCAGGCCCTTGGGATAGGACTTCTTTTTCCCATGGGAAATGGCCTCCGTTTGCAGCCCCTCACCCTGGCAGAAAGTGGGGAGCCAAGCTAGAATGACGCAATCTCTGCTGGATTTTTCCAAAAGAAAAGCTGGCAGCAACCTGGACCCTGTAAATACTTAGAGCCTCAAAGGCCACCTTGAACATATTACTGAGACCCTGGGTGAAGGACATTTTTCCCATGGAAAATGGCCTTCAATTTTGGCCATTTGGCCTGGCAGGCAGGGCAGTGTCAAGCGAGAAATTTGCAAACTGTGCTGGATTCTTCCAAAAGGAAAGCTGCCAGCAACGAGGACGCTGCCAGTCCTTAGAGCCCCAAAAGCCACCTTTCACCTGATATGCAGACCCTGGGCCAATGACTTCATTTTGCCCATGGAAAATGGCCTCCATTTCTGGCCTCTCACCCTGACCAACAGGGTGGGGCCCAGCAAGAAATTTGCAATCGTTGCTGGATTTCTCCAAATCTAAAGCTGCTGCCACTTGTTATTGTTCTATTTCTCTAGAGTCCCATCATGCTGTTATCAGATTTCTAAAGTCCATACCTCCTCGGTGTGTTCTTATGGCTGCAGATCTTCACAGCACAGACGCTTTCTTCTGCATGCTGTTCTTTCCCAGTTCAGGGCTCCTTCAAGGCTCTCCCTGAATGGCTAACCCACCCCCTTTTATCCCAGTTCTCTTCAATGGTCCCAGCTGCAGCCCATCAAGGACAACCCGGAGCTCTGGGGCAAAGCCTCTATACAGATATTCAAATACAATACATTTCCTCTACTATAGCCAGTAAGTAGTACCCTGCAAGTCCTTAGAGCCCCAAAGGCCACCTTTCATCTGACACTCAGACCCTGGGGAAAGGAACTTCTTTTTCCCATGCAAAATGGCAACTCTTTGCAGCCACGTGCCCTGGCCAACAGGGCAGTGCCCAGGGAGAAATTTTAAACCTTGGCTGGATTCCTCCACAACTAAAGCTGGCAGCAACTAGGAGCTTGCAAGTCCTTAGAGGCCCAAAAGCCACCTTTCATTGATACCCAGACCCTGGGGACATGACTTCATTTTCCCCATGGAAAATTGGTTCAGTTTGAGGACACTCGGCCTGGCCATCGGCATCGTTCCCTGTGGGAAAGTGGCAAACTTGGCTGATTTTCTCCAAAACTAAAGCTGCTGGCAACGAGGACCCTGCAAGTCCTTAAGGTCCCAGATGCCACCTTTCATCTGATACCCAGACCCTGGGCCAATGACTTCATTTTCCCCATGGAAAATGGCCTCCATTTCTGGCCTCTCGCCCTGAGCAATAGTGTCGGGTCCAGCAAGAAATTTGAAATCTTTGCTGCATTTCTCAAAATATAAAGCTCCCAGTGAGAAGTAATCTTCAAGTCCTTTGAGCACCAAAAGCCACCTTTCATTGATTCCTAGACCCTGGAGACGTGACTTCATTTTCCCCATGGAAAATGGGGTCAGTTTGAGGTTGCTCGACCTGGCCATCTGCATCGTTCCCTGTGGGAAATTGGCAAACTTGGCTGATTTTCTCCAAAACTACAGCTGCTGGCAACGAGGACCCTGCAAGTCCTTAGGGATCCAGATGCCACCTTTCATCTGATACCCAGACCCTGGGCCAATGACTTCATTTTCCCCATGGAAAATGGCCTGCATTTGACGCCTCTCGCCCTGACCAAGAGGGTGGGGCCCAGCAATATATTTGCAATCTTTGCTGGATTTCTCCAAATCTAAAGGTGCCAGTAAGAAGTACCCTGCAAGTCCTCAAAGCCCCAAAGGCCACCTTTCATCTGACACCCAGAGCCTGGGGATAGGACTTCTTCTTCCCATGGGAAATGGCCTCCGTTTGCAGCCCCTCACCCTGGCAGAAAGTGGGGAGCCAAGCTAGAATGACGCAATCTCTGCTGGATTTTTCCAAAAGAAAAGCTGGCAGCAACCTGGACCCTGTAAATACTTAGAGCCTCAAAGGCCACCTTGAACATATTACTGAGACCCTGGGTGAAGGACATTTTTCCCATGGAAAATGGCCTTCAATTTTGGCCATTTGGCCTGGCAGGCAGGGCAGTGTCAAGCGAGAAATTTGCAAACTGTGCTGGATTCTTCCAAAAGGAAAGCTGCCAGCAACTAGGACGCTGCAACTCCTTAGAGCCCCAAAGGCCACCTTTCATCTGACACTCAGACCCTGGGGAAATGACTTCTTTTTCCCATGGAAAATGGCAACCATTTGCAGCCATGTGCCCTGGCCAACAGGGCAATGCCCAGTGAGAAATTTTAAAACTTGGCTGCATTCTTCCACAACTAAAGCTGCCGGCAACAAGGAGCTTGCAAGTCCTTAGATCCCCAAAGGCCACCTTTCATTGATACCCAGACTCTGGAAAAGGACTTCTTTTCCCCATGGAAAATGGGGTCAGTTTGAGGCCACTCAGCCAGGCCATCTGCATCGTTCCCTGTGGGAAAGTGGCAAACTTGGCTGATTTTCTCCAAAACTAAAGCTGCTGGCAACGAGGACCCTGCAAGTCCTTAGGGCTCCAGATGCCACCTTTCATCTGATACCCAGACCCTGGGCCAATGACTTCATTTTCCCCATAGAAAATGGCCTGCATTTGACCCCTCTCGCCCTGACCAAGAGGGTGGGGCCTAGCAATATATTTGCAATCTTTGCTGGATTTCTCCAAATCTAAAGGTGCCAGTAAGAAGTACCCTGCAAGTCCTTAAAGCCCCAAAGGCCACCTTTCATCTGACACCCAGGCCCTTGGGATAGGACTTCTTTTTCCCATGGGAAATGGCCTCCGTTTGCAGCCCCTCACCCTGGCAGAAAGTGGGGAGCCAAGCTAGAATGACGCAATCTCTGCTGGATTTTTCCAAAAGAAAAGCTGGCAGCAACCTGGACCCTGTAAATACTTAGAGCCTCAAAGGCCACCTTGAACATATTACTGAGACCCTGGGTGAAGGACATTTTTCCCATGGAAAATGGCCTTCAATTTTGGCCATTTGGCCTGGCAGGCAGGGCAGTGTCAAGCGAGAAATTTGCAAACTGTGCTGGATTCTTCCAAAAGGAAAGCTGCCAGCAACGAGGACGCTGCCAGTCCTTAGAGCCCCAAAAGCCACCTTTCACCTGATACGCAGACCCTGGGCCAATGACTTCATTTTGCCCATGGAAAATGGCCTCCATTTCTGGCCTCTCACCCTGACCAACAGGGTGGGGCCCAGCAAGAAATTTGCAATCGTTGCTGGATTTCTCCAAATCTAAAGCTGCTGCCACTTGTTATTGTTCTATTTTTCTAGAGTCCCATCATGCTGTTATCAGATTTCTAAAGTCCATACCTCCTCGGTGTGTTCTTATGGCTGCAGATCTTCACAGCACAGACGCTTTCTTCTGCATGCTGTTCTTTCCCAGTTCAGGGCTCCTTCAAGGCTCTCCCTGAATGGCTACGCCGCCCCCTTTTATCCCAGTTCTCTTCAATGGTCCCAGCTGCAGCCCATCCAGGACAACCCGGAGCTCTGGGGCAAAGCCTCTATACAGATATTCAAATACAATACATTTCCTCTACTATAGCCAGTAAGTAGTACCCTGCAAGTCCTTAGAGCCCCAAAGGCCACCTTTCATCTGACACTCAGACCCTGGGGAAAGGAACTTCTTTTTCCCATGCAAAATGGCAACTCTTTGCAGCCACGTGCCCTGGCCAACAGGGCAGTGCCCAGGGAGAAATTTTAAACCTTGGCTGGATTCCTCCACAACTAAAGCTGGCAGCAACTAGGAGCTTGCAAGTCCTTAGAGGCCCAAAAGCCACCTTTCATTGATACCCAGACCCTGGGGACATGACTTCATTTTCCCCATGGAAAATTGGTTCAGTTTGAGGACACTCGGCCTGGCCATCGGCATCGTTCCCTGTGGGAAAGTGGCAAACTTGGCTGATTTTCTCCAAAACTAAAGCTGCTGGCAACGAGGACCCTGCAAGTCCTTAAGGTCCCAGATGCCACCTTTCATCTGATACCCAGACCCTGGGCCAATGACTTCATTTTCCCCATGGAAAATGGCCTCCATTTCTGGCCTCTCGCCCTGAGCAATAGTGTCGGGTCCAGCAAGAAATTTGAAATCTTTGCTGCATTTCTCAAAATATAAAGCTCCCAGTGAGAAGTAATCTGCAAGTCCTTTGAGCACCAAAAGCCACCTTTCATTGATTCCTAGACCCTGGAGACGTGACTTCATTTTCCCCATGGAAAATGGGGTCAGTTTGAGGTTGCTCGACCTGGCCATCTGCATCGTTCCCTGTGGGAAATTGGCAAACTTGGCTGATTTTCTCCAAAACTACAGCTGCTGGCAACGAGGACCCTGCAAGTCCTTAGGGATCCAGATGCCACCTTTCATCTGATACCCAGACCCTGGGCCAATGACTTCATTTTCCCCATGGAAAATGGCCTGCATTTGACGCCTCTCGCCCTGACCAAGAGGGTGGGGCCCAGCAATATATTTGCAATCTTTGCTGGATTTCTCCAAATCTAAAGGTGCCAGTAAGAAGTACCCTGCAAGTCCTCAAAGCCCCAAAGGCCACCTTTCATCTGACACCCAGGCCCTTGGGATAGGACTTCTTCTTCCCATGGGAAATGGCCTCCGTTTGCAGCCCCTCACCCTGGCAGAAAGTGGGGAGCCAAGCTAGAATGACGCAATCTCTGCTGGATTTTTCCAAAAGAAAAGCTGGCAGCAACCTGGACCCTGTAAATACTTAGAGCCTCAAAGGCCACCTTGAACATATTACTGAGACCCTGGGTGAAGGACATTTTTCCCATGGAAAATGGCCTTCAATTTTGGCCATTTGGCCTGGCAGGCAGGGCAGTGTCAAGCGAGAAATTTGCAAACTGTGCTGGATTCTTCCAAAAGGAAAGCTGCCAGCAACTAGGACGCTGCAACTCCTTAGAGCCCCAAAGGCCACCTTTCATCTGACACTCAGACCCTGGGGAAATGACTTCTTTTTCCCATGGAAAATGGCAACCATTTGCAGCCATGTGCCCTGGCCAACAGGGCAATGCCCAGTGAGAAATTTTAAAACTTGGCTGCATTCTTCCACAACTAAAGCTGCCGGCAACAAGGAGCTTGCAAGTCCTTAGATCCCCAAAGGCCACCTTTCATTGATACCCAGACTCTGGAAAAGGACTTCTTTTCCCCATGGAAAATGGGGTCAGTTTGAGGCCACTCGGCCTGGCCATCTGCATCGTTCCCTGTGGGAAAGTGGCAAACTTGGCTGATTTTCTCCAAAACTAAAGCTGCTGGCAACGAGGACCCTGCAAGTCCTTAGGGCTCCAGATGCCACCTTTCATCTGATACCCAGACCCTGGGCCAATGACTTCATTTTCCCCATGGAACATGGCCTCCATTTGACGCCTCTCGCCCTGACCAAGAGGGTGGGGCCTAGCAATATATTTGCAATCTTTGCTGGATTTCTCCAAATCTAAAGGTGCCAGTAAGAAGTACCCTGCAAGTCCTTAAAGCCCCAAAGGCCACCTTTCATCTGACACCCAGGCCCTTGGGATAGGACTTCTTTTTCCCATGGGAAATGGCCTCCGTTTGCAGCCCCTCACCCTGGCAGAAAGTGGGGAGCCAAGCTAGAATGACGCAATCTCTGCTGGATTTTTCCAAAAGAAAAGCTGGCAGCAACCTGGACCCTGTAAATACTTAGAGCCTCAAAGGCCACCTTGAACATATTACTGAGACCCTGGGTGAAGGACATTTTTCCCATGGAAAATGGCCTTCAATTTTGGCCATTTGGCCTGGCAGGCAGGGCAGTGTCAAGCGAGAAATTTGCAAACTGTGCTGGATTCTTCCAAAAGGAAAGCTGCCAGCAACGAGGACGCTGCCAGTCCTTAGAGCCCCAAAAGCCACCTTTCACCTGATACGCAGACCCTGGGCCAATGACTTCATTTTGCCCATGGAAAATGGCCTCCATTTCTGGCCTCTCACCCTGACCAACAGGGTGGGGCCCAGCAAGAAATTTGCAATCGTTGCTGGATTTCTCCAAATCTAAAGCTGCTGCCACTTGTTATTGTTCTATTTCTCTAGAGTCCCATCATGCTGTTATCAGATTTCTAAAGTCCATACCTCCTCGGTGTGTTCTTATGGCTGCAGATCTTCACAGCACAGACGCTTTCTTCTGCATGCTGTTCTTTCCCAGTTCAGGGCTCCTTCAAGGCTCTCCCTGAATGGCTAAGCCGCCCCCTTTTATCCCAGTTCTCTTCAATGGTCCCAGCTGCAGCCCATCAAGGACAACCCGGAGCTCTGGGGCAAAGCCTCTATACAGATATTCAAATACAATACATTTCCTCTACTATAGCCAGTAAGTAGTACCCTGCAAGTCCTTAGAGCCCCAAAGGCCACCTTTCATCTGACACTCAGACCCTGGGGAAAGGAACTTCTTTTTCCCATGCAAAATGGCAACTCTTTGCAGCCACGTGCCCTGGCCAACAGGGCAGTGCCCAGTGAGAAATTTTAAACCTTGGCTGGATTCCTCCACAACTAAAGCTGGCAGCAACTAGGAGCTTGCAAGTCCTTAGAGGCCCAAAAGCCACCTTTCATTGATACCCAGACCCTGGGGACATGACTTCATTTTCCCCATGGAAAATTGGTTCAGTTTGAGGACACTCGGCCTGGCCATCGGCATCGTTCCCTGTGGGAAAGTGGCAAACTTGGCTGATTTTCTCCAAAACTAAAGCTGCTGGCAACGAGGACCCTGCAAGTCCTTAAGGTCCCAGATGCCACCTTTCATCTGATACCCAGACCCTGGGCCAATGACTTCATTTTCCCCATGGAAAATGGCCTCCATTTCTGGCCTCTCGCCCTGAGCAATAGTGTCGGGTCCAGCAAGAAATTTGAAATCTTTGCGGCATTTCTCAAAATATAAAGCTCCCAGTGAGAAGTAATCTGCAAGTCCTCTGAGCACCAAAAGCCACCTTTCATTGATTCCTAGACCCTGGAGACGTGACTTCATTTTCCCCATGGAAAATGGGGTCAGTTTGAGGTTGCTCGACCTGGCCATCTGCATCGTTCCCTGTGGGAAATTGGCAAACTTGGCTGATTTTCTCCAAAACTACAGCTGCTGGCAACGAGGACCCTGCAAGTCCTTAGGGATCCAGATGCCACCTTTCATCTGATACCCAGACCCTGGGCCAATGACTTCATTTTCCCCATGGAAAATGGCCTGCATTTGACGCCTCTCGCCCTGACCAAGAGGGTGGGGCCCAGCAATATATTTGCAATCTTTGCTGGATTTCTCCAAATCTAAAGGTGCCAGTAAGAAGTACCCTGCAAGTCCTCAAAGCCCCAAAGGCCACCTTTCATCTGACACCCAGAGCCTGGGGATAGGACTTCTTCTTCCCATGGGAAATGGCCTCCGTTTGCAGCCCCTCACCCTGGCAGAAAGTGGGGAGCCAAGCTAGAATGACGCAATCTCTGCTGGATTTTTCCAAAAGAAAAGCTGGCAGCAACCTGGACCCTGTAAATACTTAGAGCCTCAAAGGCCACCTTGAACATATTACTGAGACCCTGGGTGAAGGACATTTTTCCCATGGAAAATGGCCTTCAATTTTGGCCATTTGGCCTGGCAGGCAGGGCAGTGTCAAGCGAGAAATTTGCAAACTGTGCTGGATTCTTCCAAAAGGAAAGCTGCCAGCAACTAGGATGCTGCAACTCCTTAGAGCCCCAAAGGCCACCTTTCATCTGACACTCAGACCCTGGGGAAATGACTTCTTTTTCCCATGGAAAATGGCAACCATTTGCAGCCATGTGCCCTGGCCAACAGGGCAATGCCCAGTGAGAAATTTTAAAACTTGGCTGCATTCTTCCACAACTAAAGCTGCCGGCAACAAGGAGCTTGCAAGTCCTTAGATCCCCAAAGGCCACCTTTCATTGATACCCAGACTCTGGAAAAGGACTTCTTTTCCCCATGGAAAATGGGGTCAGTTTGAGGCCACTCGGCCTGGCCATCTGCATCGTTCCCTGTGGGAAAGTGGCAAACTTGGCTGATTTTCTCCAAAACTAAAGCTGCTGGCAACGAGGACCCTGCAAGTCCTTAGGGCTCCAGATGCCACCTTTCATCTGATACCCAGACCCTGGGCCAATGACTTCATTTTCCCCATGGAACATGGCCTCCATTTGACGCCTCTCGCCCTGACCAAGAGGGTGGGGCCTAGCAATATATTTGCAATCTTTGCTGGATTTCTCCAAATCTAAAGGTGCCAGTAAGAAGTACCCTGCAAGTCCTTAAAGCCCCAAAGGCCACCTTTCATCTGACACCCAGGCCCTTGGGATAGGACTTCTTTTTCCCATGGGAAATGGCCTCCGTTTGCAGCCCCTCACCCTGGCAGAAAGTGGGGAGCCAAGCTAGAATGACGCAATCTCTGCTGGATTTTTCCAAAAGAAAAGCTGGCAGCAACCTGGACCCTGTAAATACTTAGAGCCTCAAAGGCCACCTTGAACATATTACTGAGACCCTGGGTGAAGGACATTTTTCCCATGGAAAATGGCCTTCAATTTTGGCCATTTGGCCTGGCAGGCAGGGCAGTGTCAAGCGAGAAATTTGCAAACTGTGCTGGATTCTTCCAAAAGGAAAGCTGCCAGCAACGAGGACGCTGCCAGTCCTTAGAGCCCCAAAAGCCACCTTTCACCTGATACGCAGACCCTGGGCCAATGACTTCATTTTGCCCATGGAAAATGGCCTCCATTTCTGGCCTCTCACCCTGACCAACAGGGTGGGGCCCAGCAAGAAATTTGCAATCGTTGCTGGATTTCTCCAAATCTAAAGCTGCTGCCACTTGTTATTGTTCTATTTCTCTAGAGTCCCATCATGCTGTTATCAGATTTCTAAAGTCCATACCTCCTCGGTGTGTTCTTATGGCTGCAGATCTTCACAGCACAGACGCTTTCTTCTGCATGCTGTTCTTTCCCAGTTCAGGGCTCCTTCAAGGCTCTCCCTGAATGGCTAAGCCGCCCCCTTTTATCCCAGTTCTCTTCAATGGTCCCAGCTGCAGCCCATCAAGGACAACCCGGAGCTCTGGGGCAAAGCCTCTATACAGATATTCAAATACAATACATTTCCTCTACTATAGCCAGTAAGTAGTACCCTGCAAGTCCTTAGAGCCCCAAAGGCCACCTTTCATCTGACACTCAGACCCTGGGGAAAGGAACTTCTTTTTCCCATGCAAAATGGCAACTCTTTGCAGCCACGTGCCCTGGCCAACAGGGCAGTGCCCAGTGAGAAATTTTAAACCTTGGCTGGATTCCTCCACAACTAAAGCTGGCAGCAACTAGGAGCTTGCAAGTCCTTAGAGGCCCAAAAGCCACCTTTCATTGATACCCAGACCCTGGGGACATGACTTCATTTTCCCCATGGAAAATTGGTTCAGTTTGAGGACACTCGGCCTGGCCATCGGCATCGTTCCCTGTGGGAAAGTGGCAAACTTGGCTGATTTTCTCCAAAACTAAAGCTGCTGGCAACGAGGACCCTGCAAGTCCTTAAGGTCCCAGATGCCACCTTTCATCTGATACCCAGACCCTGGGCCAATGACTTCATTTTCCCCATGGAAAATGGCCTCCATTTCTGGCCTCTCGCCCTGAGCAATAGTGTCGGGTCCAGCAAGAAATTTGAAATCTTTGCGGCATTTCTCAAAATATAAAGCTCCCAGTGAGAAGTAATCTGCAAGTCCTTTGAGCACCAAAAGCCACCTTTCATTGATTCCTAGACCCTGGAGACGTGACTTCATTTTCCCCATGGAAAATGGGGTCAGTTTGAGGTTGCTCGACCTGGCCATCTGCATCGTTCCCTGTGGGAAATTGGCAAACTTGGCTGATTTTCTCCAAAACTACAGCTGCTGGCAACGAGGACCCTGCAAGTCCTTAGGGATCCAGATGCCACCTTTCATCTGATACCCAGACCCTGGGCCAATGACTTCATTTTCCCCATGGAAAATGGCCTGCATTTGACGCCTCTCGCCCTGACCAAGAGGGTGGGGCCCAGCAATATATTTGCAATCTTTGCTGGATTTCTCCAAATCTAAAGGTGCCAGTAAGAAGTACCCTGCAAGTCCTCAAAGCCCCAAAGGCCACCTTTCATCTGACACCCAGAGCCTGGGGATAGGACTTCTTCTTCCCATGGGAAATGGCCTCCGTTTGCAGCCCCTCACCCTGGCAGAAAGTGGGGAGCCAAGCTAGAATGACGCAATCTCTGCTGGATTTTTCCAAAAGAAAAGCTGGCAGCAACCTGGACCCTGTAAATACTTAGAGCCTCAAAGGCCACCTTGAACATATTACTGAGACCCTGGGTGAAGGACATTTTTCCCATGGAAAATGGCCTTCAATTTTGGCCATTTGGCCTGGCAGGCAGGGCAGTGTCAAGCGAGAAATTTGCAAACTGTGCTGGATTCTTCCAAAAGGAAAGCTGCCAGCAACTAGGACGCTGCAACTCCTTAGAGCCCCAAAGGCCACCTTTCATCTGACACTCAGACCCTGGGGAAATGACTTCTTTTTCCCATGGAAAATGGCAACCATTTGCAGCCATGTGCCCTGGCCAACAGGGCAATGCCCAGTGAGAAATTTTAAAACTTGGCTGCATTCTTCCACAACTAAAGCTGCCGGCAACAAGGAGCTTGAAAGTCCTTAGATCCCCAAAGGCCACCTTTCATTGATACCCAGACTCTGGAAAAGGACTTCTTTTCCCCATGGAAAATGGGGTCAGTTTGAGGCCACTCGGCCTGGCCATCTGCATCGTTCCCTGTGGGAAATTGGCAAACTTGGATGATTTTCTCCAAAACTAAAGCTGCTGGCAACGAGGACCCTGCAAGTCCTTAGGGCTCCAGATGCCACCTTTCATCTGATACCCAGACCCTGGGCCAATGACTTCATTTTCCCCATGGAACATGGCCTCCATTTGACGCCTCTCGCCCTGAGCAAGAGGGTGGGGCCTAGCAATATATTTGCAATCTTTGCTGGATTTCTCCAAATCTAAAGGTGCCAGTAAGAAGTACCCTGCAAGTCCTTAAAGCCCCAAAGGCCACCTTTCATCTGACACCCAGGCCCTTGGGATAGGACTTCTTTTTCCCATGGGAAATGGCCTCCGTTTGCAGCCCCTCACCCTGGCAGAAAGTGGGGAGCCAAGCTAGAATGACGCAATCTCTGCTGGATTTTTCCAAAAGAAAAGCTGGCAGCAACCTGGACCCTGTAAATACTTAGAGCCTCAAAGGCCACCTTGAACATATTACTGAGACCCTGGGTGAAGGACATTTTTCCCATGGAAAATGGCCTTCAATTTTGGCCATTTGGCCTGGCAGGCAGGGCAGTGTCAAGCGAGAAATTTGCAAACTGTGCTGGATTCTTCCAAAAGGAAAGCTGCCAGCAACGAGGACGCTGCCAGTCCTTAGAGCCCCAAAAGCCACCTTTCACCTGATACGCAGACCCTGGGCCAATGACTTCATTTTGCCCATGGAAAATGGCCTCCATTTCTGGCCTCTCACCCTGACCAACAGGGTGGGGCCCAGCAAGAAATTTGCAAGCTTTGCTGGATTTCTCCAAATCTAAAGCTGCTGCCACTTGTTATTGTTCTATTTCTCTAGAGTCCCATCATGCTGTTATCAGATTTCTAAAGTCCATACCTCCTCGGTGTGTTCTTATGGCTGCAGATCTTCACAGCACAGACGCTTTCTTCTGCATGCTGTTCTTTCCCAGTTCAGGGCTCCTTCAAGGCTCTCCCTGAATGGCTAACCCACCCCCTTTTATCCCAGTTCTCTTCAATGGTCCCAGCTGCAGCCCATCAAGGACAACCCGGAGCTCTGGGGCAAAGCCTCTATACAGATATTCAAATACAATACATTTCCTCTACTATAGCCAGTAAGTAGTACCCTGCAAGTCCTTAGAGCCCCAAAGGCCACCTTTCATCTGACACTCAGACCCTGGGGAAAGGAACTTCTTTTTCCCATGCAAAATGGCAACTCTTTGCAGCCACGTGCCCTGGCCAACAGGGCAGTGCCCAGGGAGAAATTTTAAACCTTGGCTGGATTCCTCCACAACTAAAGCTGGCAGCAACTAGGAGCTTGCAAGTCCTTAGAGGCCCAAAAGCCACCTTTCATTGATACCCAGACCCTGGGGACATGACTTCATTTTCCCCATGGAAAATTGGTTCAGTTTGAGGACACTCGGCCTGGCCATCGGCATCGTTCCCTGTGGGAAAGTGGCAAACTTGGCTGATTTTCTCCAAAACTAAAGCTGCTGGCAACGAGGACCCTGCAAGTCCTTAAGGTCCCAGATGCCACCTTTCATCTGATACCCAGACCCTGGGCCAATGACTTCATTTTCCCCATGGAAAATGGCCTCCATTTCTGGCCTCTCGCCCTGAGCAATAGTGTCGGGTCCAGCAAGAAATTTGAAATCTTTGCTGCATTTCTCAAAATATAAAGCTCCCAGTGAGAAGTAATCTGCAAGTCCTTTGAGCACCAAAAGCCACCTTTCATTGATTCCTAGACCCTGGAGACGTGACTTCATTTTCCCCATGGAAAATGGGGTCAGTTTGAGGTTGCTCGACCTGGCCATCTGCATCGTTCCCTGTGGGAAATTGGCAAACTTGGCTGATTTTCTCCAAAACTACAGCTGCTGGCAACGAGGACCCTGCAAGTCCTTAGGGATCCAGATGCCACCTTTCATCTGATACCCAGACCCTGGGCCAATGACTTCATTTTCCCCATGGAAAATGGCCTCCATTTGACGCCTCTCGCCCTGACCAAGAGGGTGGGGCCCAGCAATATATTTGCAATCTTTGCTGGATTTCTCCAAATCTAAAGGTGCCAGTAAGAAGTACCCTGCAAGTCCTCAAAGCCCCAAAGGCCACCTTTCATCTGACACCCAGAGCCTGGGGATAGGACTTCTTCTTCCCATGGGAAATGGCCTCCGTTTGCAGCCCCTCACCCTGGCAGAAAGTGGGGAGCCAAGCTAGAATGACGCAATCTCTGCTGGATTTTTCCAAAAGAAAAGCTGGCAGCAACCTGGACCCTGTAAATACTTAGAGCCTCAAAGGCCACCTTGAACATATTACTGAGACCCTGGGTGAAGGACATTTTTCCCATGGAAAATGGCCTTCAATTTTGGCCATTTGGCCTGGCAGGCAGGGCAGTGTCAAGCGAGAAATTTGCAAACTGTGCTGGATTCTTCCAAAAGGAAAGCTGCCAGCAACTAGGACGCTGCAACTCCTTAGAGCCCCAAAGGCCACCTTTCATCTGACACTCAGACCCTGGGGAAATGACTTCTTTTTCCCATGGAAAATGGCAACCATTTGCAGCCATGTGCCCTGGCCAACAGGGCAATGCCCAGTGAGAAATTTTAAAACTTGGCTGCATTCTTCCACAACTAAAGCTGCCGGCAACAAGGAGCTTGCAAGTCCTTAGATCCCCAAAGGCCACCTTTCATTGATACCCAGACTCTGGAAAAGGACTTCTTTTCCCCATGGAAAATGGGGTCAGTTTGAGGCCACTCGGCCTGGCCATCTGCATCGTTCCCTGTGGGAAAGTGGCAAACTTGGCTGATTTTCTCCAAAACTATAGCTGCTGGCAACGAGGACCCTGCAAGTCCTTAGGGCTCCAGATGCCACCTTTCATCTGATACCCAGACCCTGGGCCAATGACTTCATTTTCCCCATGGAACATGGCCTCCATTTGACGCCTCTCGCCCTGACCAAGAGGGTGGGGCCTAGCAATATATTTGCAATCTTTGCTGGATTTCTCCAAATCTAAAGGTGCCAGTAAGAAGTACCCTGCAAGTCCTTAAAGCCCCAAAGGCCACCTTTCATCTGACACCCAGGCCCTTGGGATAGGACTTCTTTTTCCCATGGGAAATGGCCTCCGTTTGCAGCCCCTCACCCTGGCAGAAAGTGGGGAGCCAAGCTAGAATGACGCAATCTCTGCTGGATTTTTCCAAAAGAAAAGCTGGCAGCAACCTGGACCCTGTAAATACTTAGAGCCTCAAAGGCCACCTTGAACATATTACTGAGACCCTGGGTGAAGGACATTTTTCCCATGGAAAATGGCCTTCAATTTTGGCCATTTGGCCTGGCAGGCAGGGCAGTGTCAAGCGAGAAATTTGCAAACTGTGCTGGATTCTTCCAAAAGGAAAGCTGCCAGCAACGAGGACGCTGCCAGTCCTTAGAGCCCCAAAAGCCACCTTTCACCTGATACGCAGACCCTGGGCCAATGACTTCATTTTGCCCATGGAAAATGGCCTCCATTTCTGGCCTCTCACCCTGACCAACAGGGTGGGGCCCAGCAAGAAATTTGCAATCGTTGCTGGATTTCTCCAAATCTAAAGCTGCTGCCACTTGTTATTGTTCTATTTCTCTAGAGTCCCATCATGCTGTTATCAGATTTCTAAAGTCCATACCTCCTCGGTGTGTTCTTATGGCTGCAGATCTTCACAGCACAGACGCTTTCTTCTGCATGCTGTTCTTTCCCAGTTCAGGGCTCCTTCAAGGCTCTCCCTGAATGGCTAAGCCGCCCCCTTTTATCCCAGTTCTCTTCAATGGTCCCAGCTGCAGCCCATCAAGGACAACCCGGAGCTCTGGGGCAAAGCCTCTATACAGATATTCAAATACAATACATTTCCTCTACTATAGCCAGTAAGTAGTACCCTGCAAGTCCTTAGAGCCCCAAAGGCCACCTTTCATCTGACACTCAGACCCTGGGGAAAGGAACTTCTTTTTCCCATGCAAAATGGCAACTCTTTGCAGCCACGTGCCCTGGCCAACAGGGCAGTTCCCAGGGAGAAATTTTAAACCTTGGCTGGATTCCTCCACAACTAAAGCTGGCAGCAACTAGGAGCTTGCAAGTCCTTAGAGGCCCAAAAGCCACCTTTCATTGATACCCAGACCCTGGGGACATGACTTCATTTTCCCCATGGAAAATTGGTTCAGTTTGAGGACACTCGGCCTGGCCATCGGCATCATTCCCTGTGGGAAATTGGCAAACTTGGCTGATTTTCTCCAAAACTAAAGCTGCTGGCAACGAGGACCCTGCAAGTCCTTAAGGTCCCAGATGCCACCTTTCATCTGATACCCAGACCCTGGGCCAATGACTTCATTTTCCCCATGGAAAATGGCCTCCATTTCTGGCCTCTCGCCCTGAGCAATAGTGTCGGGTCCAGCAAGAAATTTGAAATCTTTGCTGCATTTCTCAAAATATAAAGCTCCCAGTGAGAAGTAATCTGCAAGTCCTTTGAGCACCAAAAGCCACCTTTCATTGATTCCTAGACCCTGGAGACGTGACTTCATTTTCCCCATGGAAAATGGGGTCAGTTTGAGGTTGCTCGACCTGGCCATCTGCATCGTTCCCTGTGGGAAATTGGCAAACTTGGCTGATTTTCTCCAAAACTACAGCTGCTGGCAACGAGGACCCTGCAAGTCCTTAGGGATCCAGATGCCACCTTTCATCTGATACCCAGACCCTGGGCCAATGACTTCATTTTCCCCATGGAAAATGGCCTCCATTTGACGCCTCTCGCCCTGACCAAGAGGGTGGGGCCCAGCAAGAAATTTGCAATCTTTGCTGGATTTCTCCAAATCTAAAGGTGCCAGTAAGAAGTACCCTGCAAGTCCTCAAAGCCCCAAAGGCCACCTTTCATCTGACACCCAGAGCCTGGGGATAGGACTTCTTCTTCCCATGGGAAATGGCCTCCGTTTGCAGCCCCTCACCCTGGCAGAAAGTGGGGAGCCAAGCTAGAATGACGCAATCTCTGCTGGATTTTTCCAAAAGAAAAGCTGGCAGCAACCTGGACCCTGTAAATACTTAGAGCCTCAAAGGCCACCTTGAACATATTACTGAGACCCTGGGTGAAGGACATTTTTCCCATGGAAAATGGCCTTCAATTTTGGCCATTTGGCCTGGCAGGCAGGGCAGTGTCAAGCGAGAAATTTGCAAACTGTGCTGGATTCTTCCAAAAGGAAAGCTGCCAGCAACTAGGACGCTGCAACTCCTTAGAGCCCCAAAGGCCACCTTTCATCTGACACTCAGACCCTGGGGAAATGACTTCTTTTTCCCATGGAAAATGGCAACCATTTGCAGCCATGTGCCCTGGCCAACAGGGCAATGCCCAGTGAGAAATTTTAAAACTTGGCTGCATTCTTCCACAACTAAAGCTGCCGGCAACAAGGAGCTTGCAAGTCCTTAGATCCCCAAAGGCCACCTTTCATTGATACCCAGACTCTGGAAAAGGACTTCTTTTCCCCATGGAAAATGGGGTCAGTTTGAGGCCACTCGGCCTGGCCATCTGCATCGTTCCCTGTGGGAAAGTGGCAAACTTGGCTGATTTTCTCCAAAACTATAGCTGCTGGCAACGAGGACCCTGCAAGTCCTTAGGGCTCCAGATGCCACCTTTCATCTGATACCCAGACCCTGGGCCAATGACTTCATTTTCCCCATGGAACATGGCCTCCATTTGACGCCTCTCGCCCTGACCAAGAGGGTGGGGCCTAGCAATATATTTGCAATCTTTGCTGGATTTCTCCAAATCTAAAGGTGCCAGTAAGAAGTACCCTGCAAGTCCTTAAAGCCCCAAAGGCCACCTTTCATCTGACACCCAGGCCCTTGGGATAGGACTTCTTTTTCCCATGGGAAATGGCCTCCGTTTGCAGCCCCTCACCCTGGCAGAAAGTGGGGAGCCAAGCTAGAATGACGCAATCTCTGCTGGATTTTTCCAAAAGAAAAGCTGGCAGCAACCTGGACCCTGTAAATACTTAGAGCCTCAAAGGCCACCTTGAACATATTACTGAGACCCTGGGTGAAGGACATTTTTCCCATGGAAAATGGCCTTCAATTTTGGCCATTTGGCCTGGCAGGCAGGGCAGTGTCAAGCGAGAAATTTGCAAACTGTGCTGGATTCTTCCAAAAGGAAAGCTGCCAGCAACGAGGACGCTGCCAGTCCTTAGAGCCCCAAAAGCCACCTTTCACCTGATACGCAGACCCTGGGCCAATGACTTCTTTTTCCCATGGAAAATGGCAACCATTTGCAGCCATGTGCCCTGGCCAACAGGGCAATGCCCAGTGAGAAATTTTAAAACTTGGCTGCATTCTTCCACAACTAAAGCTGCCGGCAACAAGGAGCTTGCAAGTCCTTAGATCCCCAAAGGCCACCTTTCATTGATACCCAGACTCTGGAAAAGGACTTCTTTTCCCCATGGAAAATGGGGTCAGTTTGAGGCCACTCGGCCTGGCCATCTGCATCGTTCCCTGTGGGAAAGTGGCAAACTTGGCTGATTTTCTCCAAAACTAAAGCTGCTGGCAACGAGGACCCTGCAAGTCCTTAGGGCTCCAGATGCCACCTTTCATCTGATACCCAGACCCTGGGCCAATGACTTCATTTTCCCCATGGAACATGGCCTCCATTTGACGCCTCTCGCCCTGACCAAGAGGGTGGGGCCTAGCAATATATTTGCAATCTTTGCTGGATTTCTCCAAATCTAAAGGTGCCAGTAAGAAGTACCCTGCAAGTCCTTAAAGCCCCAAAGGCCACCTTTCATCTGACACCCAGGCCCTTGGGATAGGACTTCTTTTTCCCATGGGAAATGGCCTCCGTTTGCAGCCCCTCACCCTGGCAGAAAGTGGGGAGCCAAGCTAGAATGACGCAATCTCTGCTGGATTTTTCCAAAAGAAAAGCTGGCAGCAACCTGGACCCTGTAAATACTTAGAGCCTCAAAGGCCACCTTGAACATATTACTGAGACCCTGGGTGAAGGACATTTTTCCCATGGAAAATGGCCTTCAATTTTGGCCATTTGGCCTGGCAGGCAGGGCAGTGTCAAGCGAGAAATTTGCAAACTGTGCTGGATTCTTCCAAAAGGAAAGCTGCCAGCAACGAGGACGCTGCCAGTCCTTAGAGCCCCAAAAGCCACCTTTCACCTGATACGCAGACCCTGGGCCAATGACTTCATTTTGCCCATGGAAAATGGCCTCCATTTCTGGCCTCTCACCCTGACCAACAGGGTGGGGCCCAGCAAGAAATTTGCAATCGTTGCTGGATTTCTCCAAATCTAAAGCTGCTGCCACTTGTTATTGTTCTATTTCTCTAGAGTCCCATAATGCTGTTATCAGATTTCTAAAGTCCATACCTCCTCGGTGTGTTCTTATGGCTGCAGATCTTCACAGCACAGACGCTTTCTTCTGCATGCTGTTCTTTCCCAGTTCAGGGCTCCTTCAAGGCTCTCCCTGAATGGCTAAGCCGCCCCCTTTTATCCCAGTTCTCTTCAATGGTCCCAGCTGCAGCCCATCAAGGACAACCCGGAGCTCTGGGGCAAAGCCTCTATACAGATATTCAAATACAATACATTTCCTCTACTATAGCCAGTAAGTAGTACCCTGCAAGTCCTTAGAGCCCCAAAGGCCACCTTTCATCTGACACTCAGACCCTGGGGAAAGGAACTTCTTTTTCCCATGCAAAATGGCAACTCTTTGCAGCCACGTGCCCTGGCCAACAGGGCAGTGCCCAGGGAGAAATTTTAAACCTTGGCTGGATTCCTCCACAACTAAAGCTGGCAGCAACTAGGAGCTTGCAAGTCCTTAGAGGCCCAAAAGCCACCTTTCATTGATACCCAGACCCTGGGGACATGACTTCATTTTCCCCATGGAAAATTGGTTCAGTTTGAGGACACTCGGCCTGGCCATCGGCATCATTCCCTGTGGGAAATTGGCAAACTTGGCTGATTTTCTCCAAAACTAAAGCTGCTGGCAACGAGGACCCTGCAAGTCCTTAAGGTCCCAGATGCCACCTTTCATCTGATACCCAGACCCTGGGCCAATGACTTCATTTTCCCCATGGAACATGGCCTCCATTTCTGGCCTCTCGCCCTGAGCAATAGTGTCGGGTCCAGCAAGAAATTTGAAATCTTTGCTGCATTTCTCAAAATATAAAGCTCCCAGTGAGAAGTAATCTGCAAGTCCTTTGAGCACCAAAAGCCACCTTTCATTGATTCCTAGACCCTGGAGACGTGACTTCATTTTCCCCATGGAAAATGGGGTCAGTTTGAGGTTGCTCGACCTGGCCATCTGCATCGTTCCCTGTGGGAAATTGGCAAACTTGGCTGATTTTCTCCAAAACTACAGCTGCTGGCAACGAGGACCCTGCAAGTCCTTAGGGATCCAGATGCCACCTTTCATCTGATACCCAGACCCTGGGCCAATGACTTCATTTTCCCCATGGAAAATGGCCTCCATTTGACGCCTCTCGCCCTGACCAAGAGGGTGGGGCCCAGCAATATATTTGCAATCTTTGCTGGATTTCTCCAAATCTAAAGGTGCCAGTAAGAAGTACCCTGCAAGTCCTCAAAGCCCCAAAGGCCACCTTTCATCTGACACCCAGAGCCTGGGGATAGGACTTCTTCTTCCCATGGGAAATGGCCTCCGTTTGCAGCCCCTCACCCTGGCAGAAAGTGGGGAGCCAAGCTAGAATGACGCAATCTCTGCTGGATTTTTCCAAAAGAAAAGCTGGCAGCAACCTGGACCCTGTAAATACTTAGAGCCTCAAAGGCCACCTTGAACATATTACTGAGACCCTGGGTGAAGGACATTTTTCCCATGGAAAATGGCCTTCAATTTTGGCCATTTGGCCTGGCAGGCAGGGCAGTGTCAAGCGAGAAATTTGCAAACTGTGCTGGATTCTTCCAAAAGGAAAGCTGCCAGCAACTAGGACACTGCAACTCCTTAGAGCCCCAAAGGCCACCTTTCATCTGACACTCAGACCCTGGGGAAATGACTTCTTTTTCCCATGGAAAATGGCAACCATTTGCAGCCATGTGCCCTGGCCAACAGGGCAATGCCCAGTGAGAAATTTTAAAACTTGGCTGCATTCTTCCACAACTAAAGCTGCCGGCAACAAGGAGCTTGCAAGTCCTTAGATCCCCAAAGGCCACCTTTCATTGATACCCAGACTCTGGAAAAGGACTTCTTTTCCCCATGGAAAATGGGGTCAGTTTGAGGCCACTCGGCCTGGCCATCTGCATCGTTCCCTGTGGGAAAGTGGCAAACTTGGCTGATTTTCTCCAAAACTATAGCTGCTGGCAACGAGGACCCTGCAAGTCCTTAGGGCTCCAGATGCCACCTTTCATCTGATACCCAGACCCTGGGCCAATGACTTCATTTTCCCCATGGAACATGGCCTCCATTTGACGCCTCTCGCCCTGACCAAGAGGGTGGGGCCTAGCAATATATTTGCAATCTTTGCTGGATTTCTCCAAATCTAAAGGTGCCAGTAAGAAGTACCCTGCAAGTCCTTAAAGCCCCAAAGGCCACCTTTCATCTGACACCCAGGCCCTTGGGATAGGACTTCTTTTTCCCATGGGAAATGGCCTCCGTTTGCAGCCCCTCACCCTGGCAGAAAGTGGGGAGCCAAGCTAGAATGACGCAATCTCTGCTGGATTTTTCCAAAAGAAAAGCTGGCAGCAACCTGGACCCTGTAAATACTTAGAGCCTCAAAGGCCACCTTGAACATATTACTGAGACCCTGGGTGAAGGACATTTTTCCCATGGAAAATGGCCTTCAATTTTGGCCATTTGGCCTGGCAGGCAGGGCAGTGTCAAGCGAGAAATTTGCAAACTGTGCTGGATTCTTCCAAAAGGAAAGCTGCCAGCAACGAGGACGCTGCCAGTCCTTAGAGCCCCAAAAGCCACCTTTCACCTGATACGCAGACCCTGGGCCAATGACTTCTTTTTCCCATGGAAAATGGCAACCATTTGCAGCCATGTGCCCTGGCCAACAGGGCAATGCCCAGTGAGAAATTTTAAAACTTGGCTGCATTCTTCCACAACTAAAGCTGCCGGCAACAAGGAGCTTGCAAGTCCTTAGATCCCCAAAGGCCACCTTTCATTGATACCCAGACTCTGGAAAAGGACTTCTTTTCCCCATGGAAAATGGGGTCAGTTTGAGGCCACTCGGCCTGGCCATCTGCATCGTTCCCTGTGGGAAAGTGGCAAACTTGGCTGATTTTCTCCAAAACTATAGCTGCTGGCAAGGAGGACCCTGCAAGTCCTTAGGGCTCCAGATGCCACCTTTCATCTGATACCCAGACCCTGGGCCAATGACTTCATTTTCCCCATGGAACATGGCCTCCATTTGACGCCTCTCGCCCTGACCAAGAGGGTGGGGCCTAGCAATATATTTGCAATCTTTGCTGGATTTCTCCAAATCTAAAGGTGCCAGTAAGAAGTACCCTGCAAGTCCTTAAAGCCCCAAAGGCCACCTTTCATCTGACACCCAGGCCCTTGGGATAGGACTTCTTTTTCCCATGGGAAATGGCCTCCGTTTGCAGCCCCTCACCCTGGCAGAAAGTGGGGAGCCAAGCTAGAATGACGCAATCTCTGCTGGATTTTTCCAAAAGAAAAGCTGGCAGCAACCTGGACCCTGTAAATACTTAGAGCCTCAAAGGCCACCTTGAACATATTACTGAGACCCTGGGTGAAGGACATTTTTCCCATGGAAAATGGCCTTCAATTTTGGCCATTTGGCCTGGCAGGCAGGGCAGTGTCAAGCGAGAAATTTGCAAACTGTGCTGGATTCTTCCAAAAGGAAAGCTGCCAGCAACGAGGACGCTGCCAGTCCTTAGAGCCCCAAAAGCCACCTTTCACCTGATACGCAGACCCTGGGCCAATGACTTCATTTTGCCCATGGAAAATGGCCTCCATTTCTGGCCTCTCACCCTGACCAACAGGGTGGGGCCCAGCAAGAAATTTGCAATCGTTGCTGGATTTCTCCAAATCTAAAGCTGCTGCCACTTGTTATTGTTCTATTTCTCTAGAGTCCCATCATGCTGTTATCAGATTTCTAAAGTCCATACCTCCTCGGTGTGTTCTTATGGCTGCAGATCTTCACAGCACAGACGCTTTCTTCTGCATGCTGTTCTTTCCCAGTTCAGGGCTCCTTCAAGGCTCTCCCTGAATGGCTAACCCACCCCCTTTTATCCCAGTTCTCTTCAATGGTCCCAGCTGCAGCCCATCAAGGACAACCCGGAGCTCTGGGGCAAAGCCTCTATACAGATATTCAAATACAATACATTTCCTCTACTATAGCCAGTAAGTAGTACCCTGCAAGTCCTTAGAGCCCCAAAGGCCACCTTTCATCTGACACTCAGACCCTGGGGAAAGGAACTTCTTTTTCCCATGCAAAATGGCAACTCTTTGCAGCCACGTGCCCTGGCCAACAGGGCAGTGCCCAGTGAGAAATTTTTAACCTTGGCTGGATTCCTCCACAACTAAAGCTGGCAGCAACTAGGAGCTTGCAAGTCCTTAGAGGCCCAAAAGCCACCTTTCATTGATACCCAGACCCTGGGGACATGACTTCATTTTCCCCATGGAAAATTGGTTCAGTTTGAGGACACTCGGCCTGGCCATCGGCATCATTCCCTGTGGGAAATTGGCAAACTTGGCTGATTTTCTCCAAAACTAAAGCTGCTGGCAACGAGGACCCTGCAAGTCCTTAAGGTCCCAGATGCCACCTTTCATCTGACACTCAGACCCTGGGGAAATGACTTCTTTTTCCCATGGAAAATGGCAACCATTTGCAGCCATGTGCCCTGGCCAACAGGGCAATGCCCAGTGAGAAATTTTAAAACTTGGCTGCATTCTTCCACAACTAAAGCTGCCGGCAACAAGGAGCTTGCAAGTCCTTAGATCCCCAAAGGCCACCTTTCATTGATACCCAGACTCTGGAAAAGGACTTCTTTTCCCCATGGAAAATGGGGTCAGTTTGAGGCCACTCGGCCTGGCCATCTGCATCGTTCCCTGTGGGAAAGTGGCAAACTTGGCTGATTTTCTCCAAAACTATAGCTGCTGGCAACGAGGACCCTGCAAGTCCTTAAGGTCCCAGATGCCACCTTTCATCTGATACCCAGACCCTGGGCCAATGACTTCATTTTCCCCATGGAACATGGCCTCCATTTGACGCCTCTCGCCCTGACCAAGAGGGTGGGGCCTAGCAATATATTTGCAATCTTTGCTGGATTTCTCCAAATCTAAAGGTGCCAGTAAGAAGTACCCTGCAAGTCCTTAAAGCCCCAAAGGCCACCTTTCATCTGACACCCAGGCCCTTGGGATAGGACTTCTTTTTCCCATGGGAAATGGCCTCCGTTTGCAGCCCCTCACCCTGGCAGAAAGTGGGGAGCCAAGCTAGAATGACGCAATCTCTGCTGGATTTTTCCAAAAGAAAAGCTGGCAGCAACCTGGACCCTGTAAATACTTAGAGCCTCAAAGGCCACCTTGAACATATTACTGAGACCCTGGGTGAAGGACATTTTTCCCATGGAAAATGGCCTTCAATTTTGGCCATTTGGCCTGGCAGGCAGGGCAGTGTCAAGCGAGAAATTTGCAAACTGTGCTGGATTCTTCCAAAAGGAAAGCTGCCAGCAACGAGGACGCTGCCAGTCCTTAGAGCCCCAAAAGCCACCTTTCACCTGATACGCAGACCCTGGGCCAATGACTTCTTTTTCCCATGGAAAATGGCAACCATTTGCAGCCATGTGCCCTGGCCAACAGGGCAATGCCCAGTGAGAAATTTTAAAACTTGGCTGCATTCTTCCACAACTAAAGCTGCCGGCAACAAGGAGCTTGCAAGTCCTTAGATCCCCAAAGGCCACCTTTCATTGATACCCAGACTCTGGAAAAGGACTTCTTTTCCCCATGGAAAATGGGGTCAGTTTGAGGCCACTCGGCCTGGCCATCTGCATCGTTCCCTGTGGGAAAGTGGCAAACTTGGCTGATTTTCTCCAAAACTAAAGCTGCTGGCAACGAGGACCCTGCAAGTCCTTAGGGCTCCAGATGCCACCTTTCATCTGATACCCAGACCCTGGGCCAATGACTTCATTTTCCCCATGGAACATGGCCTCCATTTGACGCCTCTCGCCCTGACCAAGAGGGTGGGGCCTAGCAATATATTTGCAATCTTTGCTGGATTTCTCCAAATCTAAAGGTGCCAGTAAGAAGTACCCTGCAAGTCCTTAAAGCCCCAAAGGCCACCTTTCATCTGACACCCAGGCCCTTGGGATAGGACTTCTTTTTCCCATGGGAAATGGCCTCCGTTTGCAGCCCCTCACCCTGGCAGAAAGTGGGGAGCCAAGCTAGAATGACGCAATCTCTGCTGGATTTTTCCAAAAGAAAAGCTGGCAGCAACCTGGACCCTGTAAATACTTAGAGCCTCAAAGGCCACCTTGAACATATTACTGAGACCCTGGGTGAAGGACATTTTTCCCATGGAAAATGGCCTTCAATTTTGGCCATTTGGCCTGGCAGGCAGGGCAGTGTCAAGCGAGAAATTTGCAAACTGTGCTGGATTCTTCCAAAAGGAAAGCTGCTAGCAACGAGGACGCTGCCAGTCCTTAGAGCCCCAAAAGCCACCTTTCACCTGATACGCAGACCCTGGGCCAATGACTTCATTTTGCCCATGGAAAATGGCCTCCATTTCTGGCCTCTCACCCTGACCAACAGGGTGGGGCCCAGCAAGAAATTTGCAATCGTTGCTGGATTTCTCCAAATCTAAAGCTGCTGCCACTTGTTATTGTTCTATTTCTCTAGAGTCCCATCATGCTGTTATCAGATTTCTAAAGTCCATACCTCCTCGGTGTGTTCTTATGGCTGCAGATCTTCACAGCACAGACGCTTTCTTCTGCATGCTGTTCTTTCCCAGTTCAGGGCTCCTTCAAGGCTCTCCCTGAATGGCTAACCCACCCCCTTTTATCCCAGTTCTCTTCAATGGTCCCAGCTGCAGCCCATCAAGGACAACCCGGAGCTCTGGGGCAAAGCCTCTATACAGATATTCAAATACAATACATTTCCTCTACTATAGCCAGTAAGTAGTACCCTGCAAGTCCTTAGAGCCCCAAAGGCCACCTTTCATCTGACACTCAGACCCTGGGGAAAGGAACTTCTTTTTCCCATGCAAAATGGCAACTCTTTGCAGCCACGTGCCCTGGCCAACAGGGCAGTGCCCAGTGAGAAATTTTTAACCTTGGCTGGATTCCTCCACAACTAAAGCTGGCAGCAACTAGGAGCTTGCAAGTCCTTAGAGGCCCAAAAGCCACCTTTCATTGATACCCAGACCCTGGGGACATGACTTCATTTTCCCCATGGAAAATTGGTTCAGTTTGAGGACACTCGGCCTGGCCATCGGCATCATTCCCTGTGGGAAATTGGCAAACTTGGCTGATTTTCTCCAAAACTAAAGCTGCTGGCAACGAGGACCCTGCAAGTCCTTAAGGTCCCAGATGCCACCTTTCATCTGACACTCAGACCCTGGGGAAATGACTTCTTTTTCCCATGGAAAATGGCAACCATTTGCAGCCATGTGCCCTGGCCAACAGGGCAATGCCCAGTGAGAAATTTTAAAACTTGGCTGCATTCTTCCACAACTAAAGCTGCCGGCAACAAGGAGCTTGCAAGTCCTTAGATCCCCAAAGGCCACCTTTCATTGATACCCAGACTCTGGAAAAGGACTTCTTTTCCCCATGGAAAATGGGGTCAGTTTGAGGCCACTCGGCCTGGCCATCTGCATCGTTCCCTGTGGTAAAATGGCAAACTTGGCTGATTTTCTCCAAAACTAAAGCTGCCGGCAACGAGGACCCTGCAAGTCCTTAAGGTCCCAGATGCCACCTTTCATCTGATACCCAGACCCTGGGCCAATGACTTCATTTTCCCCATGGAACATGGCCTCCATTTTGGGCCACTCGCCCTGACCGATAGGGTGGTGCCCAGCAAGAAATTTGCAATCTTTGCTGGATTTCTACACAACTAAAAGTGCCAACAACTAGGAGCTTGCAAGTTCTTAGAGCTCCAAAAGCCACCTTTCATTGATTCCCAGACCCGGGAGACGTGACTTCATTTTCCCCATGGAAAATGGGGTCAGTTTGGGGCCACTTGCCCTGGCCATCTGCATCGTTCCCTGTGGGAAATTGGCAAACTTGGATGATTTTCTCCA
Organism: Agelaius phoeniceus; assembly: GCF_051311805.1. Classification (NCBI taxonomy): domain Eukaryota; kingdom Metazoa; phylum Chordata; class Aves; order Passeriformes; family Icteridae; genus Agelaius; species Agelaius phoeniceus. The sequence goes on from NC_135294.1 coordinate 826,654, forward strand.
AAACTATAGCTGCTGGCAACGAGGACCCTGCAAGTCCTTAAGGTCCCAGATGCCACCTTTCATCTGATACCCAGACCCTGGGCCAATGACTTCATTTTCCCCATGGAAAATGGCCTCCATTTCTGGCCTCTCGCCCTGAGCAATAGTGTTGGGTCCAGCAAGAAATTTGAAATCTTTGCTGCATTTCTCAAAATATAAAGCTCCCAGTGAGAAGTAATCTGCAAGTCCTTTGAGCACCAAAAGCCACCTTTCATTGATTCCCAGACCCTGGAGACGCGACTTCATTTTCCCCATGGAAAATGGGGTCAGTTTGAGGTTGCTCGACCTGGCCATCTGCATCGTTCCCTGTGGGAAATTGGCAAACTTGGCTGATTTTCTCCAAAACTACAGCTGCTGGCAACGAGGACCCTGCAAGTCCTTAGGGATCCAGATGCCACCTTTCATCTGATACCCAGACCCTGGGCCAATGACTTCATTTTCCCCATGGAAAATGGCCTCCATTTGACGCCTCTCGCCCTGACCAAGAGGGTGGGGCCCAGCAAGAAATTTGCAATCTTTGCTGGATTTCTCCAAATCTAAAGGTGCCAGTAAGAAGTACCCTGCAAGTCCTCAAAGCCCCAAAGGCCACCTTTCATCTGACACCCAGAGCCTGGGGATAGGACTTCTTCTTCCCATGGGAAATGGCCTCCGTTTGCAGCCCCTCACCCTGGCAGAAAGTGGGGAGCCAAGCTAGAATGACGCAATCTCTGCTGGATTTTTCCAAAAGAAAAGCTGGCAGCAACCTGGACCCTGTAAATACTTAGAGCCTCAAAGGCCACCTTGAACATATTACTGAGACCCTGGGTGAAGGACATTTTTCCCATGGAAAATGGCCTTCAATTTTGGCCATTTGGCCTGGCAGGCAGGGCAGTGTCAAGCGAGAAATTTGCAAACTGTGCTGGATTCTTCCAAAAGGAAAGCTGCCAGCAACTAGGACGCTGCAACTCCTTAGAGCCCCAAAGGCCACCTTTCATCTGACACTCAGACCCTGGGGAAATGACTTCTTTTTCCCATGGAAAATGGCAACCATTTGCAGCCATGTGCCCTGGCCAACAGGGCAGTGCCCAGTGAGAAATTTTAAAACTTGGCTGGATTCTTCCACAACTAAAGCTTCCGGCAACAAGGAGCTTGCAAGTCCTTAGATCCCCAAAGGCCACCTTTCATTGATACCCAGACTCTGGAAAAGGACTTCTTTTCCCCATGGAAAATGGGGTCAGTTTGAGGCCACTCGGCCTGGCCATCTGCATCGTTCCCTGTGGTAAAGTGGCAAACTGGGCTGATTTTCTTCAAAACTAAAGCTGCCGGCAACGAGGACCCTGCAAGTCCTTAAGGTCCCAGATGCCACCTTTCATCTGATACCCAGACCCTGGGCCAATGACTTCATTTTCCCCATGGAAAATGGCCTCCATTTTGGGCCACTCGCCCTGACCAAGAGGGTGGTGCCCAGCAAGAAATTTGCAATCTTTGCTGGATTTCTACACAACTAAAAGTGCCAACAACTAGGAGCTTGCAAGTTCTTAGAGCTCCAAAAGCCACCTTTCATTGATTCCCAGACCCTGGAGACGTGACTTCATTTTCCCCATGGAAAATGGGGTCAGTTTGGGGCCACTTGCCCTGGCCATCTGCATCGTTCCCTGTGGGAAATTGGCAAACTTGGATGATTTTCTCCAAAACTAAAGATGCTGGCCACGAGGACCCTGCAAGTCCTTAAGGTCCCAGATGCCACCTTTCATCTGATACCCAGACCCTGGGCCAATGACTTCATTTTCCCCATGGAAAATGGGGTCAGTTTGAGGCCACTTGCCCTGGCCATCTGCATCGTTCCCTGTGGAAATTGGCAAACTTGGCTGATTTTCTCCAAAACTATAGCTGCTGGCAACGAGGACCCTGCAAGTCCTTAGGGCTCCAGATGCCACCTTTCATCTGATACCCAGACCCTGGGCCAATGACTTCATTTTCCCCATGGAAAATGGCCTCCATTCCTGCTCTCTCAATCTGACCAAGAGGGTGGGGCCCAGCAATATATTTGCAATCTTTGCTGGATTTCTCCAAATCTAAAGGTGCCAGTAAGAAGTACCCTGCAAGTCCTGAAAGCCCCAAAGGCCACCTTTCATCTGACACCCAGAGCCTGGGGATAGGACTTCTTCTTCCCATGGGAAATGGCCTCCGTTTGCAGCCCCTCACCCTGGCAGAAAGTGGGGAGCCAAGCTAGAATGACGCAATCTCTGCTGGATTTTTCCAAAAGAAAAGCTGGCAGCAACCTGGACCCTGTAAATACTTAGAGCCTCAAAGGCCACCTTGAACATATTACTGAGACCCTGGGTGAAGGACATTTTTCCCATGGAAAATGGCCTTCAATTTTGGCCATTTGGCCTGGCAGGCAGGGCAGTGTCAAGCGAGAAATTTGCAAACTGTGCTGGATTCTTCCAAAAGGAAAGCTGCCAGCAACGAGGACGCTGCCAGTCCTTAGAGCCCCAAAAGCCACCTTTCACCTGATACGCAGACCCTGGGCCAATGACTTCATTTTGCCCATGGAAAATGGCCTCCATTTCTGGCCTCTCACCCTGACCAACAGGGTGGGGCCCAGCAAGAAATTTGCAATCGTTGCTGGATTTCTCCAAATCTAAAGCTGCTGCCACTTGTTATTGTTCTATTTCTCTAGAGTCCCATCATGCTGTTATCAGATTTCTAAAGTCCATACCTCCTCGGTGTGTTCTTATGGCTGCAGATCTTCACAGCACAGACGCTTTCTTCTGCATGCTGTTCTTTCCCAGTTCAGGGCTCCTTCAAGGCTCTCCCTGAATGGCTAACCCACCCCCTTTTATCCCAGTTCTCTTCAATGGTCCCAGCTGCAGCCCATCAAGGACAACCCGGAGCTCTGGGGCAAAGCCTCTATACAGATATTCAAATACAATACATTTCCTCTACTATAGCCAGTAAGTAGTACCCTGCAAGTCCTTAGAGCCCCAAAGGCCACCTTTCATCTGACACTCAGACCCTGGGGAAAGGAACTTCTTTTTCCCATGCAAAATGGCAACTCTTTGCAGCCACGTGCCCTGGCCAACAGGGCAGTGCCCAGTGAGAAATTTTTAACCTTGGCTGGATTCCTCCACAACTAAAGCTGGCAGCAACTAGGAGCTTGCAAGTCCTTAGAGGCCCAAAAGCCACCTTTCATTGATACCCAGACCCTGGGGACATGACTTCATTTTCCCCATGGAAAATTGGTTCAGTTTGAGGACACTCGGCCTGGCCATCGGCATCATTCCCTGTGGGAAATTGGCAAACTTGGCTGATTTTCTCCAAAACTAAAGCTGCTGGCAACGAGGACCCTGCAAGTCCTTAAGGTCCCAGATGCCACCTTTCATCTGACACTCAGACCCTGGGGAAATGACTTCTTTTTCCCATGGAAAATGGCAACCATTTGCAGCCATGTGCCCTGGCCAACAGGGCAATGCCCAGTGAGAAATTTTAAAACTTGGCTGCATTCTTCCACAACTAAAGCTGCCGGCAACAAGGAGCTTGCAAGTCTTTAGATCCCCAAAGGCCACCTTTCATTGATACCCAGACTCTGGAAAAGGACTTCTTTTCCCCATGGAAAATGGGGTCAGTTTGAGGCCACTCGGCCTGGCCATCTGCATCGTTCCCTGTGGGAAAGTGGCAAACTTGGCTGATTTTCTCCAAAACTATAGCTGCTGGCAACGAGGACCCTGCAAGTCCTTAGGGCTCCAGATGCCACCTTTCATCTGATACCCAGACCCTGGGCCAATGACTTCATTTTCCCCATGGAACATGGCCTCCATTTGACGCCTCTCGCCCTGACCAAGAGGGTGGGGCCTAGCAATATATTTGCAATCTTTGATGGATTTCTCCAAATCTAAAGGTGCCAGTAAGAAGTACCCTGCAAGTCCTTAAAGCCCCAAAGGCCACCTTTCATCTGACACCCAGGCCCTTGGGATAGGCCTTCTTTTTCCCATGGGAAATGGCCTCCGTTTGCAGCCCCTCACCCTGGCAGAAAGTGGGGAGCCAAGCTAGAATGACGCAATCTCTGCTGGATTTTTCCAAAAGAAAAGCTGGCAGCAACCTGGACCCTGTAAATACTTAGAGCCTCAAAGGCCACCTTGAACATATTACTGAGACCCTGGGTGAAGGACATTTTTCCCATGGAAAATGGCCTTCAATTTTGGCCATTTGGCCTGGCAGGCAGGGCAGTGTCAAGCGAGAAATTTGCAAACTGTGCTGGATTCTTCCAAAAGGAAAGCTGCCAGCAACGAGGACGCTGCCAGTCCTTAGAGCCCCAAAAGCCACCTTTCACCTGATACGCAGACCCTGGGCCAATGACTTCTTTTTCCCATGGAAAATGGCAACCATTTGCAGCCATGTGCCCTGGCCAACAGGGCAATGCCCAGTGAGAAATTTTAAAACTTGGCTGCATTCTTCCACAACTAAAGTTGCCGGCAACAAGGAGCTTGCAAGTCCTTAGATCCCCAAAGGCCACCTTTCATTGATACCCAGACTCTGGAAAAGGACTTCTTTTCCCCATGGAAAATGGGGTCAGTTTGAGGCCACTCGGCCTGGCCATCTGCATCGTTCCCTGTGGGAAAGTGGCAAACTTGGCTGATTTTCTCCAAAACTAAAGCTGCTGGCAACGAGGACCCTGCAAGTCCTTAGGGCTCCAGATGCCACCTTTCATCTGATACCCAGACCCTGGGCCAATGACTTCATTTTCCCCATGGAACATGGCCTCCATTTGACGCCTCTCGCCCTGACCAAGAGGGTGGGGCCTAGCAATATATTTGCAATCTTTGCTGGATTTCTCCAAATCTAAAGGTGCCAGTAAGAAGTACCCTGCAAGTCCTTAAAGCCCCAAAGGCCACCTTTCATCTGACACCCAGGCCCTTGGGATAGGACTTCTTTTTCCCATGGGAAATGGCCTCCGTTTGCAGCCCCTCACCCTGGCAGAAAGTGGGGAGCCAAGCTAGAATGACGCAATCTCTGCTGGATTTTTCCAAAAGAAAAGCTGGCAGCAACCTGGACCCTGTAAATACTTAGAGCCTCAAAGGCCACCTTGAACATATTACTGAGACCCTGGGTGAAGGACATTTTTCCCATGGAAAATGGCCTTCAATTTTGGCCATTTGGCCTGGCAGGCAGGGCAGTGTCAAGCGAGAAATTTGCAAACTGTGCTGGATTCTTCCAAAAGGAAAGCTGCTAGCAACGAGGACGCTGCCAGTCCTTAGAGCCCCAAAAGCCACCTTTCACCTGATACGCAGACCCTGGGCCAATGACTTCATTTTGCCCATGGAAAATGGCCTCCATTTCTGGCCTCTCACCCTGACCAACAGGGTGGGGCCCAGCAAGAAATTTGCAATCGTTGCTGGATTTCTCCAAATCTAAAGCTGCTGCCACTTGTTATTGTTCTATTTCTCTAGAGTCCCATCATGCTGTTATCAGATTTCTAAAGTCCATACCTCCTCGGTGTGTTCTTATGGCTGCAGATCTTCACAGCACAGACGCTTTCTTCTGCATGCTGTTCTTTCCCAGTTCAGGGCTCCTTCAAGGCTCTCCCTGAATGGCTAACCCACCCCCTTTTATCCCAGTTCTCTTCAATGGTCCCAGCTGCAGCCCATCAAGGACAACCCGGAGCTCTGGGGCAAAGCCTCTATACAGATATTCAAATACAATACATTTCCTCTACTATAGCCAGTAAGTAGTACCCTGCAAGTCCTTAGAGCCCCAAAGGCCACCTTTCATCTGACACTCAGACCCTGGGGAAAGGAACTTCTTTTTCCCATGCAAAATGGCAACTCTTTGCAGCCACGTGCCCTGGCCAACAGGGCAGTGCCCAGTGAGAAATTTTTAACCTTGGCTGGATTCCTCCACAACTAAAGCTGGCAGCAACTAGGAGCTTGCAAGTCCTTAGAGGCCCAAAAGCCACCTTTCATTGATACCCAGACCCTGGGGACATGACTTCATTTTCCCCATGGAAAATTGGTTCAGTTTGAGGACACTCGGCCTGGCCATCGGCATCATTCCCTGTGTGAAATTTGCAAACTTGGCTGATTTTCTCCAAAACTAAAGCTGCTGGCAACGAGGACCCTGCAAGTCCTTAAGGTCCCAGATGCCACCTTTCATCTGACACTCAGACCCTGGGGAAATGACTTCTTTTTCCCATGGAAAATGGCAACCATTTGCAGCCATGTGCCCTGGCCAACAGGGCAATGCCCAGTGAGAAATTTTAAAACTTGGCTGCATTCTTCCACAACTAAAGCTGCCGGCAACAAGGAGCTTGCAAGTCCTTAGATCCCCAAAGGCCACCTTTCATTGATACCCAGACTCTGGAAAAGGACTTCTTTTCCCCATGGAAAATGGGGTCAGTTTGAGGCCACTCGGCCTGGCCATCTGCATCGTTCCCTGTGGTAAAATGGCAAACTTGGCTGATTTTCTCCAAAACTAAAGCTGCCGGCAACGAGGACCCTGCAAGTCCTTAAGGTCCCAGATGCCACCTTTCATCTGATACCCAGACCCTGGGCCAATGACTTCATTTTCCCCATGGAACATGGCCTCCATTTTGGGCCACTCGCCCTGACCGATAGGGTGGTGCCCAGCAAGAAATTTGCAATCTTTGCTGGATTTCTACACAACTAAAAGTGCCAACAACTAGGAGCTTGCAAGTTCTTAGAGCTCCAAAAGCCACCTTTCATTGATTCCCAGACCCTGGAGACGTGACTTCATTTTCCCCATGGAAAATGGGGTCAGTTTGGGGCCACTTGCCCTGGCCATCTGCATCGTTCCCTGTGGGAAATTGGCAAACTTGGATGATTTTCTCCAAAACTATAGCTGCTGGCAACGAGGACCCTGCAAGTCCTTAAGGTCCCAGATGCCACCTTTCATCTGATACCCAGACCCTGGGCCAATGACTTCATTTTCCCCATGGAAAATGGCCTCCATTTCTGGCCTCTCGCCCTGAGCAATAGTGTTGGGTCCAGCAAGAAATTTGAAATCTTTGCTGCATTTCTCAAAATATAAAGCTCCCAGTGAGAAGTAATCTGCAAGTCCTTTGAGCACCAAAAGCCACCTTTCATTGATTCCCAGACCCTGGAGACGCGACTTCATTTTCCCCATGGAAAATGGGGTCAGTTTGAGGTTGCTCGACCTGGCCATCTGCATCGTTCCCTGTGGGAAATTGGCAAACTTGGCTGATTTTCTCCAAAACTACAGCTGCTGGCAACGAGGACCCTGCAAGTCCTTAGGGATCCAGATGCCACCTTTCATCTGATACCCAGACCCTGGGCCAATGACTTCATTTTCCCCATGGAAAATGGCCTCCATTTGACGCCTCTCGCCCTGACCAAGAGGGTGGGGCCCAGCAAGAAATTTGCAATCTTTGCTGGATTTCTCCAAATCTAAAGGTGCCAGTAAGAAGTACCCTGCAAGTCCTCAAAGCCCCAAAGGCCACCTTTCATCTGACACCCAGAGCCTGGGGATAGGACTTCTTCTTCCCATGGGAAATGGCCTCCGTTTGCAGCCCCTCACCCTGGCAGAAAGTGGGGAGCCAAGCTAGAATGACGCAATCTCTGCTGGATTTTTCCAAAAGAAAAGCTGGCAGCAACCTGGACCCTGTAAATACTTAGAGCCTCAAAGGCCACCTTGAACATATTACTGAGACCCTGGGTGAAGGACATTTTTCCCATGGAAAATGGCCTTCAATTTTGGCCATTTGGCCTGGCAGGCAGGGCAGTGTCAAGCGAGAAATTTGCAAACTGTGCTGGATTCTTCCAAAAGGAAAGCTGCCAGCAACTAGGACGCTGCAACTCCTTAGAGCCCCAAAGGCCACCTTTCATCTGACACTCAGACCCTGGGGAAATGACTTCTTTTTCCCATGGAAAATGGCAACCATTTGCAGCCATGTGCCCTGGCCAACAGGGCAGTGCCCAGTGAGAAATTTTAAAACTTGGCTGGATTCTTCCACAACTAAAGCTTCCGGCAACAAGGAGCTTGCAAGTCCTTAGATCCCCAAAGGCCACCTTTCATTGATACCCAGACTCTGGAAAAGGACTTCTTTTCCCCATGGAAAATGGGGTCAGTTTGAGGCCACTCGGCCTGGCCATCTGCATCGTTCCCTGTGGTAAAGTGGCAAACTGGGCTGATTTTCTTCAAAACTAAAGCTGCCGGCAACGAGGACCCTGCAAGTCCTTAAGGTCCCAGATGCCACCTTTCATCTGATACCCAGACCCTGGGCCAATGACTTCATTTTCCCCATGGAAAATGGCCTCCATTTTGGGCCACTCGCCCTGACCAAGAGGGTGGTGCCCAGCAAGAAATTTGCAATCTTTGCTGGATTTCTACACAACTAAAAGTGCCAACAACTAGGAGCTTGCAAGTTCTTAGAGCTCCAAAAGCCACCTTTCATTGATTCCCAGACCCTGGAGACGTGACTTCATTTTCCCCATGGAAAATGGGGTCAGTTTGGGGCCACTTGCCCTGGCCATCTGCATCGTTCCCTGTGGGAAATTGGCAAACTTGGATGATTTTCTCCAAAACTAAAGATGCTGGCCACGAGGACCCTGCAAGTCCTTAAGGTCCCAGATGCCACCTTTCATCTGATACCCAGACCCTGGGCCAATGACTTCATTTTCCCCATGGAAAATGGGGTCAGTTTGAGGCCACTTGCCCTGGCCATCTGCATCGTTCCCTGTGGAAATTGGCAAACTTGGCTGATTTTCTCCAAAACTATAGCTGCTGGCAACGAGGACCCTGCAAGTCCTTAGGGCTCCAGATGCCACCTTTCATCTGATACCCAGACCCTGGGCCAATGACTTCATTTTCCCCATGGAAAATGGCCTCCATTCCTGCTCTCTCAATCTGACCAAGAGGGTGGGGCCCAGCAATATATTTGCAATCTTTGCTGGATTTCTCCAAATCTAAAGGTGCCAGTAAGAAGTACCCTGCAAGTCCTGAAAGCCCCAAAGGCCACCTTTCATCTGACACCCAGAGCCTGGGGATAGGACTTCTTCTTCCCATGGGAAATGGCCTCCGTTTGCAGCCCCTCACCCTGGCAGAAAGTGGGGAGCCAAGCTAGAATGACGCAATCTCTGCTGGATTTTTCCAAAAGAAAAGCTGGCAGCAACCTGGACCCTGTAAATACTTAGAGCCTCAAAGGCCACCTTGAACATATTACTGAGACCCTGGGTGAAGGACATTTTTCCCATGGAAAATGGCCTTCAATTTTGGCCATTTGGCCTGGCAGGCAGGGCAGTGTCAAGCGAGAAATTTGCAAACTGTGCTGGATTCTTCCAAAAGGAAAGCTGCCAGCAACTAGGACGCTGCAACTCCTTAGAGCCCCAAAGGCCACCTTTCATCTGACACTCAGACCCTGGGGAAATGACTTCTTTTTCCCATGGAAAATGGCAACCATTTGCAGCCATGTTCCCTGGCCAACAGGGCAATGCCCAGTGAGAAATTTTAAAACTTGGCTGCATTCTTCCACAACTAAAGCTGCCGGCAACAAGGAGCTTGCAAGTCCTTAGATCCCCAAAGGCCACCTTTCATTGATACCCAGACTCTGGAAAAGGACTTCTTTTCCCCATGGAAAATGGGGTCAGTTTGAGGCCACTCGGCCTGGCCATCTGCATCGTTCCCTGTGGGAAAGTGGCAAACTTGGCTGATTTTCTCCAAAACTAAAGCTGCTGGCAACGAGGACCCTGCAAGTCCTTAGGGCTCCAGATGCCACCTTTCATCTGATACCCAGACCCTGGGCCAATGACTTCATTTTCCCCATGGAACATGGCCTCCATTTGACGCCTCTCGCCCTGACCAAGAGGGTGGGGCCTAGCAATATATTTGCAATCTTTGCTGGATTTCTCCAAATCTAAAGGTGCCAGTAAGAAGTACCCTGCAAGTCCTTAAAGCCCCAAAGGCCACCTTTCATCTGACACCCAGGCCCTTGGGATAGGACTTCTTTTTCCCATGGGAAATGGCCTCCGTTTGCAGCCCCTCACCCTGGCAGAAAGTGGGGAGCCAAGCTAGAATGACGCAATCTCTGCTGGATTTTTCCAAAAGAAAAGCTGGCAGCAACCTGGACCCTGTAAATACTTAGAGCCTCAAAGGCCACCTTGAACATATTACTGAGACCCTGGGTGAAGGACATTTTTCCCATGGAAAATGGCCTTCAATTTTGGCCATTTGGCCTGGCAGGCAGGGCAGTGTCAAGCGAGAAATTTGCAAACTGTGCTGGATTCTTCCAAAAGGAAAGCTGCCAGCAACGAGGACGCTGCCAGTCCTTAGAGCCCCAAAAGCCACCTTTCACCTGATACGCAGACCCTGGGCCAATGACTTCATTTTGCCCATGGAAAATGGCCTCCATTTCTGGCCTCTCACCCTGACCAACAGGGTGGGGCCCAGCAAGAAATTTGCAATCGTTGCTGGATTTCTCCAAATCTAAAGCTGCTGCCACTTGTTATTGTTCTATTTCTCTAGAGTCCCATCATGCTGTTATCAGATTTCTAAAGTCCATACCTCCTCGGTGTGTTCTTATGGCTGCAGATCTTCACAGCACAGACGCTTTCTTCTGCATGCTGTTCTTTCCCAGTTCAGGGCTCCTTCAAGGCTCTCCCTGAATGGCTAACCCACCCCCTTTTATCCCAGTTCTCTTCAATGGTCCCAGCTGCAGCCCATCAAGGACAACCCGGAGCTCTGGGGCAAAGCCTCTATACAGATATTCAAATACAATACATTTCCTCTACTATAGCCAGTAAGTAGTACCCTGCAAGTCCTTAGAGCCCCAAAGGCCACCTTTCATCTGACACTCAGACCCTGGGGAAAGGAACTTCTTTTTCCCATGCAAAATGGCAACTCTTTGCAGCCACGTGCCCTGGCCAAAAGGGCAGTGCCCAGTGAGAAATTTTAAACCTTGGCTGGATTCCTCCACAACTAAAGCTGGCAGCAACTAGGAGCTTGCAAGTCCTTAGAGGCCCAAAAGCCACCTTTCATTGATACCCAGACCCTGGGGACATGACTTCATTTTCCCCATGGAAAATTGGTTCAGTTTGAGGACACTCGGCCTGGCCATCGGCATCATTCCCTGTGGGAAATTGGCAAACTTGGCTGATTTTCTCCAAAACTAAAGCTGCTGGCAACGAGGACCCTGCAAGTCCTTAAGGTCCCAGATGCCACCTTTCATCTGATACCCAGACCCTGGGCCAATGACTTCATTTTCCCCATGGAAAATGGCCTCCATTTCTGGCCTCTCGCCCTGAGCAATAGTGTCGGGTCCAGCAAGAAATTTGAAATCTTTGCTGCATTTCTCAAAATATAAAGCTCCCAGTGAGAAGTAATCTGCAAGTCCTTTGAGCACCAAAAGCCACTTTTCATTGATTCCTAGACCCTGGAGACGTGACTTCATTTTCCCCATGGAAAATGGGGTCAGTTTGAGGTTGCTCGACCTGGCCATCTGCATCGTTCCCTGTGGGAAATTGGCAAACTTGGCTGATTTTCTCCAAAACTACAGCTGCTGGCAACGAGGACCCTGCAAGTCCTTAGGGATCCAGATGCCACCTTTCATCTGATACCCAGACCCTGGGCCAATGACTTCATTTTCCCCATGGAAAATGGCCTCCATTTGACGCCTCTCGCCCTGACCAAGAGGGTGGGGCCCAGCAATATATTTGCAATCTTTGCTGGATTTCTCCAAATCTAAAGGTGCCAGTAAGAAGTACCCTGCAAGTCCTCAAAGCCCCAAAGGCCACCTTTCATCTGACACCCAGAGCCTGGGGATAGGACTTCTTCTTCCCATGGGAAATGGCCTCCGTTTGCAGCCCCTCACCCTGGCAGAAAGTGGGGAGCCAAGCTAGAATGACGCAATCTCTGCTGGATTTTTCCAAAAGAAAAGCTGGCAGCAACCTGGACCCTGTAAATACTTAGAGCCTCAAAGGCCACCTTGAACATATTACTGAGACCCTGGGTGAAGGACATTTTTCCCATGGAAAATGGCCTTCAATTTTGGCCATTTGGCCTGGCAGGCAGGGCAGTGTCAAGCGAGAAATTTGCAAACTGTGCTGGATTCTTCCAAAAGGAAAGCTGCCAGCAACTAGGACGCTGCAACTCCTTAGAGCCCCAAAGGCCACCTTTCATCTGACACTCAGACCCTGGGGAAATGACTTCTTTTTCCCATGGAAAATGGCAACCATTTGCAGCCATGTGCCCTGGCCAACAGGGCAATGCCCAGTGAGAAATTTTAAAACTTGGCTGCATTCTTCCACAACTAAAGCTGCCGGCAACAAGGAGCTTGCAAGTCCTTAGATCCCCAAAGGCCACCTTTCATTGATACCCAGACTCTGGAAAAGGACTTCTTTTCCCCATGGAAAATGGGGTCAGTTTGAGGCCACTCGGCCTGGCCATCTGCATCGTTCCCTGTGGGAAAGTGGCAAACTTGGCTGATTTTCTCCAAAACTAAAGCTGCTGGCAACGAGGACCCTGCAAGTCCTTAGGGCTCCAGATGCCACCTTTCATCTGATACCCAGACCCTGGGCCAATGACTTCATTTTCCCCATGGAACATGGCCTCCATTTGACGCCTCTCGCCCTGACCAAGAGGGTGGGGCCTAGCAATATATTTGCAATCTTTGCTGGATTTCTCCAAATCTAAAGGTGCCAGTAAGAAGTACCCTGCAAGTCCTTAAAGCCCCAAAGGCCACCTTTCATCTGACACCCAGGCCCTTGGGATAGGACTTCTTTTTCCCATGGGAAATGGCCTCCGTTTGCAGCCCCTCACCCTGGCAGAAAGTGGGGAGCCAAGCTAGAATGACGCAATCTCTGCTGGATTTTTCCAAAAGAAAAGCTGGCAGCAACCTGGACCCTGTAAATACTTAGAGCCTCAAAGGCCACCTTGAACATATTACTGAGACCCTGGGTGAAGGACATTTTTCCCATGGAAAATGGCCTTCAATTTTGGCCATTTGGCCTGGCAGGCAGGGCAGTGTCAAGCGAGAAATTTGCAAACTGTGCTGGATTCTTCCAAAAGGAAAGCTGCCAGCAACGAGGACGCTGCCAGTCCTTAGAGCCCCAAAAGCCACCTTTCACCTGATACGCAGACCCTGGGCCAATGACTTCATTTTGCCCATGGAAAATGGCCTCCATTTCTGGCCTCTCACCCTGACCAACAGGGTGGGGCCCAGCAAGAAATTTGCAAGCTTTGCTGGATTTCTCCAAATCTAAAGCTGCTGCCACTTGTTATTGTTCTATTTCTCTAGAGTCCCATCATGCTGTTATCAGATTTCTAAAGTCCATACCTCCTCGGTGTGTTCTTATGGCTGCAGATCTTCACAGCACAGACGCTTTCTTCTGCATGCTGTTCTTTCCCAGTTCAGGGCTCCTTCAAGGCTCTCCCTGAATGGCTAACCCACCCCCTTTTATCCCAGTTCTCTTCAATGGTCCCAGCTGCAGCCCATCAAGGACAACCCGGAGCTCTGGGGCAAAGCCTCTATACAGATATTCAAATACAATACATTTCCTCTACTATAGCCAGTAAGTAGTACCCTGCAAGTCCTTAGAGCCCCAAAGGCCACCTTTCATCTGACACTCAGACCCTGGGGAAAGGAACTTCTTTTTCCCATGCAAAATGGCAACTCTTTGCAGCCACGTGCCCTGGCCAACAGGGCAGTGCCCAGTGAGAAATTTTTAACCTTGGCTGGATTCCTCCACAACTAAAGCTGGCAGCAACTAGGAGCTTGCAAGTCCTTAGAGGCCCAAAAGCCACCTTTCATTGATACCCAGACCCTGGGGACATGACTTCATTTTCCCCATGGAAAATTGGTTCAGTTTGAGGACACTCGGCCTGGCCATCGGCATCATTCCCTGTGGGAAATTGGCAAACTTGGCTGATTTTCTCCAAAACTAAAGCTGCTGGCAACGAGGACCCTGCAAGTCCTTAAGGTCCCAGATGCCACCTTTCATCTGACACTCAGACCCTGGGGAAATGACTTCTTTTTCCCATGGAAAATGGCAACCATTTGCAGCCATGTGCCCTGGCCAACAGGGCAATGCCCAGTGAGAAATTTTAAAACTTGGCTGCATTCTTCCACAACTAAAGCTGCCGGCAACAAGGAGCTTGCAAGTCCTTAGATCCCCAAAGGCCACCTTTCATTGATACCCAGACTCTGGAAAAGGACTTCTTTTCCCCATGGAAAATGGGGTCAGTTTGAGGCCACTCGGCCTGGCCATCTGCATCGTTCCCTGTGGTAAAATGGCAAACTTGGCTGATTTTCTCCAAAACTAAAGCTGCCGGCAACGAGGACCCTGCAAGTCCTTAAGGTCCCAGATGCCACCTTTCATCTGATACCCAGACCCTGGGCCAATGACTTCATTTTCCCCATGGAACATGGCCTCCATTTTGGGCCACTCGCCCTGACCGATAGGGTGGTGCCCAGCAAGAAATTTGCAATCTTTGCTGGATTTCTACACAACTAAAAGTGCCAACAACTAGGAGCTTGCAAGTTCTTAGAGCTCCAAAAGCCACCTTTCATTGATTCCCAGACCCTGGAGACGTGACTTCATTTTCCCCATGGAAAATGGGGTCAGTTTGGGGCCACTTGCCCTGGCCATCTGCATCGTTCCCTGTGGGAAATTGGCAAACTTGGATGATTTTCTCCAAAACTATAGCTGCTGGCAACGAGGACCCTGCAAGTCCTTAAGGTCCCAGATGCCACCTTTCATCTGATACCCAGACCCTGGGCCAATGACTTCATTTTCCCCATGGAACATGGCCTCCATTTTGGGCCACTCGCCCTGACCGATAGGGTGGTGCCCAGCAAGAAATTTGCAATCTTTGCTGGATTTCTACACAACTAAAAGTGCCAACAACTAGGAGCTTGCAAGTTCTTAGAGCTCCAAAAGCCACCTTTCATTGATTCCCAGACCCTGGAGACGTGACTTCATTTTCCCCATGGAAAATGGGGTCAGTTTGGGGCCACTTGCCCTGGCCATCTGCATCGTTCCCTGTGGGAAATTGGCAAACTTGGATGATTTTCTCCAAAACTATAGCTGCTGGCAACGAGGACCCTGCAAGTCCTTAAGGTCCCAGATGCCACCTTTCATCTGATACCCAGACCCTGGGCCAATGACTTCATTTTCCCCATGGAAAATGGCCTCCATTTCTGGCCTCTCGCCCTGAGCAATAGTGTTGGGTCCAGCAAGAAATTTGAAATCTTTGCTGCATTTCTCAAAATATAAAGCTCCCAGTGAGAAGTAATCTGCAAGTCCTTTGAGCACCAAAAGCCACCTTTCATTGATTCCCAGACCCTGGAGACGCGACTTCATTTTCCCCATGGAAAATGGGGTCAGTTTGAGGTTGCTCGACCTGGCCATCTGCATCGTTCCCTGTGGGAAATTGGCAAACTTGGCTGATTTTCTCCAAAACTACAGCTGCTGGCAACGAGGACCCTGCAAGTCCTTAGGGATCCAGATGCCACCTTTCATCTGATACCCAGACCCTGGGCCAATGACTTCATTTTCCCCATGGAAAATGGCCTCCATTTGACGCCTCTCGCCCTGACCAAGAGGGTGGGGCCCAGCAAGAAATTTGCAATCTTTGCTGGATTTCTCCAAATCTAAAGGTGCCAGTAAGAAGTACCCTGCAAGTCCTCAAAGCCCCAAAGGCCACCTTTCATCTGACACCCAGAGCCTGGGGATAGGACTTCTTCTTCCCATGGGAAATGGCCTCCGTTTGCAGCCCCTCACCCTGGCAGAAAGTGGGGAGCCAAGCTAGAATGACGCAATCTCTGCTGGATTTTTCCAAAAGAAAAGCTGGCAGCAACCTGGACCCTGTAAATACTTAGAGCCTCAAAGGCCACCTTGAACATATTACTGAGACCCTGGGTGAAGGACATTTTTCCCATGGAAAATGGCCTTCAATTTTGGCCATTTGGCCTGGCAGGCAGGGCAGTGTCAAGCGAGAAATTTGCAAACTGTGCTGGATTCTTCCAAAAGGAAAGCTGCCAGCAACTAGGACGCTGCAACTCCTTAGAGCCCCAAAGGCCACCTTTCATCTGACACTCAGACCCTGGGGAAATGACTTCTTTTTCCCATGGAAAATGGCAACCATTTGCAGCCATGTGCCCTGGCCAACAGGGCAGTGCCCAGTGAGAAATTTTAAAACTTGGCTGGATTCTTCCACAACTAAAGCTTCCGGCAACAAGGAGCTTGCAAGTCCTTAGATCCCCAAAGGCCACCTTTCATTGATACCCAGACTCTGGAAAAGGACTTCTTTTCCCCATGGAAAATGGGGTCAGTTTGAGGCCACTCGGCCTGGCCATCTGCATCGTTCCCTGTGGTAAAGTGGCAAACTGGGCTGATTTTCTTCAAAACTAAAGCTGCCGGCAACGAGGACCCTGCAAGTCCTTAAGGTCCCAGATGCCACCTTTCATCTGATACCCAGACCCTGGGCCAATGACTTCATTTTCCCCATGGAAAATGGCCTCCATTTTGGGCCACTCGCCCTGACCAAGAGGGTGGTGCCCAGCAAGAAATTTGCAATCTTTGCTGGATTTCTACACAACTAAAAGTGCCAACAACTAGGAGCTTGCAAGTTCTTAGAGCTCCAAAAGCCACCTTTCATTGATTCCCAGACCCTGGAGACGTGACTTCATTTTCCCCATGGAAAATGGGGTCAGTTTGGGGCCACTTGCCCTGGCCATCTGCATCGTTCCCTGTGGGAAATTGGCAAACTTGGATGATTTTCTCCAAAACTAAAGATGCTGGCCACGAGGACCCTGCAAGTCCTTAAGGTCCCAGATGCCACCTTTCATCTGATACCCAGACCCTGGGCCAATGACTTCATTTTCCCCATGGAAAATGGGGTCAGTTTGAGGCCACTTGCCCTGGCCATCTGCATCGTTCCCTGTGGAAATTGGCAAACTTGGCTGATTTTCTCCAAAACTATAGCTGCTGGCAACGAGGACCCTGCAAGTCCTTAGGGCTCCAGATGCCACCTTTCATCTGATACCCAGACCCTGGGCCAATGACTTCATTTTCCCCATGGAAAATGGCCTCCATTCCTGCTCTCTCAATCTGACCAAGAGGGTGGGGCCCAGCAATATATTTGCAATCTTTGCTGGATTTCTCCAAATCTAAAGGTGCCAGTAAGAAGTACCCTGCAAGTCCTGAAAGCCCCAAAGGCCACCTTTCATCTGACACCCAGAGCCTGGGGATAGGACTTCTTCTTCCCATGGGAAATGGCCTCCGTTTGCAGCCCCTCACCCTGGCAGAAAGTGGGGAGCCAAGCTAGAATGACGCAATCTCTGCTGGATTTTTCCAAAAGAAAAGCTGGCAGCAACCTGGACCCTGTAAATACTTAGAGCCTCAAAGGCCACCTTGAACATATTACTGAGACCCTGGGTGAAGGACATTTTTCCCATGGAAAATGGCCTTCAATTTTGGCCATTTGGCCTGGCAGGCAGGGCAGTGTCAAGCGAGAAATTTGCAAACTGTGCTGGATTCTTCCAAAAGGAAAGCTGCCAGCAACTAGGACGCTGCAACTCCTTAGAGCCCCAAAGGCCACCTTTCATCTGACACTCAGACCCTGGGGAAATGACTTCTTTTTCCCATGGAAAATGGCAACCATTTGCAGCCATGTTCCCTGGCCAACAGGGCAATGCCCAGTGAGAAATTTTAAAACTTGGCTGCATTCTTCCACAACTAAAGCTGCCGGCAACAAGGAGCTTGCAAGTCCTTAGATCCCCAAAGGCCACCTTTCATTGATACCCAGACTCTGGAAAAGGACTTCTTTTCCCCATGGAAAATGGGGTCAGTTTGAGGCCACTCGGCCTGGCCATCTGCATCGTTCCCTGTGGGAAAGTGGCAAACTTGGCTGATTTTCTCCAAAACTAAAGCTGCTGGCAACGAGGACCCTGCAAGTCCTTAGGGCTCCAGATGCCACCTTTCATCTGATACCCAGACCCTGGGCCAATGACTTCATTTTCCCCATGGAACATGGCCTCCATTTGACGCCTCTCGCCCTGACCAAGAGGGTGGGGCCTAGCAATATATTTGCAATCTTTGCTGGATTTCTCCAAATCTAAAGGTGCCAGTAAGAAGTACCCTGCAAGTCCTTAAAGCCCCAAAGGCCACCTTTCATCTGACACCCAGGCCCTTGGGATAGGACTTCTTTTTCCCATGGGAAATGGCCTCCGTTTGCAGCCCCTCACCCTGGCAGAAAGTGGGGAGCCAAGCTAGAATGACGCAATCTCTGCTGGATTTTTCCAAAAGAAAAGCTGGCAGCAACCTGGACCCTGTAAATACTTAGAGCCTCAAAGGCCACCTTGAACATATTACTGAGACCCTGGGTGAAGGACATTTTTCCCATGGAAAATGGCCTTCAATTTTGGCCATTTGGCCTGGCAGGCAGGGCAGTGTCAAGCGAGAAATTTGCAAACTGTGCTGGATTCTTCCAAAAGGAAAGCTGCCAGCAACGAGGACGCTGCCAGTCCTTAGAGCCCCAAAAGCCACCTTTCACCTGATACGCAGACCCTGGGCCAATGACTTCATTTTGCCCATGGAAAATGGCCTCCATTTCTGGCCTCTCACCCTGACCAACAGGGTGGGGCCCAGCAAGAAATTTGCAATCGTTGCTGGATTTCTCCAAATCTAAAGCTGCTGCCACTTGTTATTGTTCTATTTCTCTAGAGTCCCATCATGCTGTTATCAGATTTCTAAAGTCCATACCTCCTCGGTGTGTTCTTATGGCTGCAGATCTTCACAGCACAGACGCTTTCTTCTGCATGCTGTTCTTTCCCAGTTCAGGGCTCCTTCAAGGCTCTCCCTGAATGGCTAACCCACCCCCTTTTATCCCAGTTCTCTTCAATGGTCCCAGCTGCAGCCCATCAAGGACAACCCGGAGCTCTGGGGCAAAGCCTCTATACAGATATTCAAATACAATACATTTCCTCTACTATAGCCAGTAAGTAGTACCCTGCAAGTCCTTAGAGCCCCAAAGGCCACCTTTCATCTGACACTCAGACCCTGGGGAAAGGAACTTCTTTTTCCCATGCAAAATGGCAACTCTTTGCAGCCACGTGCCCTGGCCAAAAGGGCAGTGCCCAGTGAGAAATTTTAAACCTTGGCTGGATTCCTCCACAACTAAAGCTGGCAGCAACTAGGAGCTTGCAAGTCCTTAGAGGCCCAAAAGCCACCTTTCATTGATACCCAGACCCTGGGGACATGACTTCATTTTCCCCATGGAAAATTGGTTCAGTTTGAGGACACTCGGCCTGGCCATCGGCATCATTCCCTGTGGGAAATTGGCAAACTTGGCTGATTTTCTCCAAAACTAAAGCTGCTGGCAACGAGGACCCTGCAAGTCCTTAAGGTCCCAGATGCCACCTTTCATCTGATACCCAGACCCTGGGCCAATGACTTCATTTTCCCCATGGAAAATGGCCTCCATTTCTGGCCTCTCGCCCTGAGCAATAGTGTCGGGTCCAGCAAGAAATTTGAAATCTTTGCTGCATTTCTCAAAATATAAAGCTCCCAGTGAGAAGTAATCTGCAAGTCCTTTGAGCACCAAAAGCCACCTTTCATTGATTCCTAGACCCTGGAGACGTGACTTCATTTTCCCCATGGAAAATGGGGTCAGTTTGAGGTTGCTCGACCTGGCCATCTGCATCGTTCCCTGTGGGAAATTGGCAAACTTGGCTGATTTTCTCCAAAACTACAGCTGCTGGCAACGAGGACCCTGCAAGTCCTTAGGGATCCAGATGCCACCTTTCATCTGATACCCAGACCCTGGGCCAATGACTTCATTTTCCCCATGGAAAATGGCCTCCATTTGACGCCTCTCGCCCTGACCAAGAGGGTGGGGCCCAGCAATATATTTGCAATCTTTGCTGGATTTCTCCAAATCTAAAGGTGCCAGTAAGAAGTACCCTGCAAGTCCTCAAAGCCCCAAAGGCCACCTTTCATCTGACACCCAGAGCCTGGGGATAGGACTTCTTCTTCCCATGGGAAATGGCCTCCGTTTGCAGCCCCTCACCCTGGCAGAAAGTGGGGAGCCAAGCTAGAATGACGCAATCTCTGCTGGATTTTTCCAAAAGAAAAGCTGGCAGCAACCTGGACCCTGTAAATACTTAGAGCCTCAAAGGCCACCTTGAACATATTACTGAGACCCTGGGTGAAGGACATTTTTCCCATGGAAAATGGCCTTCAATTTTGGCCATTTGGCCTGGCAGGCAGGGCAGTGTCAAGCGAGAAATTTGCAAACTGTGCTGGATTCTTCCAAAAGGAAAGCTGCCAGCAACTAGGACGCTGCAACTCCTTAGAGCCCCAAAGGCCACCTTTCATCTGACACTCAGACCCTGGGGAAATGACTTCTTTTTCCCATGGAAAATGGCAACCATTTGCAGCCATGTGCCCTGGCCAACAGGGCAATGCCCAGTGAGAAATTTTAAAACTTGGCTGCATTCTTCCACAACTAAAGCTGCCGGCAACAAGGAGCTTGCAAGTCCTTAGATCCCCAAAGGCCACCTTTCATTGATACCCAGACTCTGGAAAAGGACTTCTTTTCCCCATGGAAAATGGGGTCAGTTTGAGGCCACTCGGCCTGGCCATCTGCATCGTTCCCTGTGGGAAAGTGGCAAACTTGGCTGATTTTCTCCAAAACTAAAGCTGCTGGCAACGAGGACCCTGCAAGTCCTTAGGGCTCCAGATGCCACCTTTCATCTGATACCCAGACCCTGGGCCAATGACTTCATTTTCCCCATGGAACATGGCCTCCATTTGACGCCTCTCGCCCTGACCAAGAGGGTGGGGCCTAGCAATATATTTGCAATCTTTGCTGGATTTCTCCAAATCTAAAGGTGCCAGTAAGAAGTACCCTGCAAGTCCTTAAAGCCCCAAAGGCCACCTTTCATCTGACACCCAGGCCCTTGGGATAGGACTTCTTTTTCCCATGGGAAATGGCCTCCGTTTGCAGCCCCTCACCCTGGCAGAAAGTGGGGAGCCAAGCTAGAATGACGCAATCTCTGCTGGATTTTTCCAAAAGAAAAGCTGGCAGCAACCTGGACCCTGTAAATACTTAGAGCCTCAAAGGCCACCTTGAACATATTACTGAGACCCTGGGTGAAGGACATTTTTCCCATGGAAAATGGCCTTCAATTTTGGCCATTTGGCCTGGCAGGCAGGGCAGTGTCAAGCGAGAAATTTGCAAACTGTGCTGGATTCTTCCAAAAGGAAAGCTGCCAGCAACGAGGACGCTGCCAGTCCTTAGAGCCCCAAAAGCCACCTTTCACCTGATACGCAGACCCTGGGCCAATGACTTCATTTTGCCCATGGAAAATGGCCTCCATTTCTGGCCTCTCACCCTGACCAACAGGGTGGGGCCCAGCAAGAAATTTGCAAGCTTTGCTGGATTTCTCCAAATCTAAAGCTGCTGCCACTTGTTATTGTTCTATTTCTCTAGAGTCCCATCATGCTGTTATCAGATTTCTAAAGTCCATACCTCCTCGGTGTGTTCTTATGGCTGCAGATCTTCACAGCACAGACGCTTTCTTCTGCATGCTGTTCTTTCCCAGTTCAGGGCTCCTTCAAGGCTCTCCCTGAATGGCTAACCCACCCCCTTTTATCCCAGTTCTCTTCAATGGTCCCAGCTGCAGCCCATCAAGGACAACCCGGAGCTCTGGGGCAAAGCCTCTATACAGATATTCAAATACAATACATTTCCTCTACTATAGCCAGTAAGTAGTACCCTGCAAGTCCTTAGAGCCCCAAAGGCCACCTTTCATCTGACACTCAGACCCTGGGGAAAGGAACTTCTTTTTCCCATGCAAAATGGCAACTCTTTGCAGCCACGTGCCCTGGCCAACAGGGCAGTGCCCAGTGAGAAATTTTTAACCTTGGCTGGATTCCTCCACAACTAAAGCTGGCAGCAACTAGGAGCTTGCAAGTCCTTAGAGGCCCAAAAGCCACCTTTCATTGATACCCAGACCCTGGGGACATGACTTCATTTTCCCCATGGAAAATTGGTTCAGTTTGAGGACACTCGGCCTGGCCATCGGCATCATTCCCTGTGGGAAATTGGCAAACTTGGCTGATTTTCTCCAAAACTAAAGCTGCTGGCAACGAGGACCCTGCAAGTCCTTAAGGTCCCAGATGCCACCTTTCATCTGACACTCAGACCCTGGGGAAATGACTTCTTTTTCCCATGGAAAATGGCAACCATTTGCAGCCATGTGCCCTGGCCAACAGGGCAATGCCCAGTGAGAAATTTTAAAACTTGGCTGCATTCTTCCACAACTAAAGCTGCCGGCAACAAGGAGCTTGCAAGTCCTTAGATCCCCAAAGGCCACCTTTCATTGATACCCAGACTCTGGAAAAGGACTTCTTTTCCCCATGGAAAATGGGGTCAGTTTGAGGCCACTCGGCCTGGCCATCTGCATCGTTCCCTGTGGTAAAATGGCAAACTTGGCTGATTTTCTCCAAAACTAAAGCTGCCGGCAACGAGGACCCTGCAAGTCCTTAAGGTCCCAGATGCCACCTTTCATCTGATACCCAGACCCTGGGCCAATGACTTCATTTTCCCCATGGAACATGGCCTCCATTTTGGGCCACTCGCCCTGACCGATAGGGTGGTGCCCAGCAAGAAATTTGCAATCTTTGCTGGATTTCTACACAACTAAAAGTGCCAACAACTAGGAGCTTCCAAGTTCTTAGAGCTCCAAAAGCCACCTTTCATTGATTCCCAGACCCTGGAGACGTGACTTCATTTTCCCCATGGAAAATGGGGTCAGTTTGGGGCCACTTGCCCTGGCCATCTGCATCGTTCCCTGTGGGAAATTGGCAAACTTGGATGATTTTCTCCAAAACTAAAGATGCTGGCCACGAGGACCCTGCAAGTCCTTAAGGTCCCAGATGCCACCTTTCATCTGATACCCAGACCCTGGGCCAATGACTTCATTTTCCCCATGGAAAATGGGGTCAGTTTGAGGCCACTTGCCCTGGCCATCTGCATCGTTCCCTGTGGAAATTGGCAAACTTGGCTGATTTTCTCCAAAACTATAGCTGCTGGCAACGAGGACCCTGCAAGTCCTTAGGGCTCCAGATGCCACCTTTCATCTGATACCCAGACCCTGGGCCAATGACTTCATTTTCCCCATGGAAAATGGCCTCCATTCCTGCTCTCTCAATCTGACCAAGAGGGTGGGGCCCAGCAATATATTTGCAATCTTTGCTGGATTTCTCCAAATCTAAAGGTGCCAGTAAGAAGTACCCTGCAAGTCCTGAAAGCCCCAAAGGCCACCTTTCATCTGACACCCAGAGCCTGGGGATAGGACTTCTTCTTCCCATGGGAAATGGCCTCCGTTTGCAGCCCCTCACCCTGGCAGAAAGTGGGGAGCCAAGCTAGAATGACGCAATCTCTGCTGGATTTTTCCAAAAGAAAAGCTGGCAGCAACCTGGACCCTGTAAATACTTAGAGCCTCAAAGGCCACCTTGAACATATTACTGAGACCCTGGGTGAAGGACATTTTTCCCATGGAAAATGGCCTTCAATTTTGGCCATTTGGCCTGGCAGGCAGGGCAGTGTCAAGCGAGAAATTTGCAAACTGTGCTGGATTCTTCCAAAAGGAAAGCTGCCAGCAACTAGGACGCTGCAACTCCTTAGAGCCCCAAAGGCCACCTTTCATCTGACACTCAGACCCTGGGGAAATGACTTCTTTTTCCCATGGAAAATGGCAACCATTTGCAGCCATGTTCCCTGGCCAACAGGGCAATGCCCAGTGAGAAATTTTAAAACTTGGCTGCATTCTTCCACAACTAAAGCTGCCGGCAACAAGGAGCTTGCAAGTCCTTAGATCCCCAAAGGCCACCTTTCATTGATACCCAGACTCTGGAAAAGGACTTCTTTTCCCCATGGAAAATGGGGTCAGTTTGAGGCCACTCGGCCTGGCCATCTGCATCGTTCCCTGTGGGAAAGTGGCAAACTTGGCTGATTTTCTCCAAAACTAAAGCTGCTGGCAACGAGGACCCTGCAAGTCCTTAGGGCTCCAGATGCCACCTTTCATCTGATACCCAGACCCTGGGCCAATGACTTCATTTTCCCCATGGAACATGGCCTCCATTTGACGCCTCTCGCCCTGACCAAGAGGGTGGGGCCTAGCAATATATTTGCAATCTTTGCTGGATTTCTCCAAATCTAAAGGTGCCAGTAAGAAGTACCCTGCAAGTCCTTAAAGCCCCAAAGGCCACCTTTCATCTGACACCCAGGCCCTTGGGATAGGACTTCTTTTTCCCATGGGAAATGGCCTCCGTTTGCAGCCCCTCACCCTGGCAGAAAGTGGGGAGCCAAGCTAGAATGACGCAATCTCTGCTGGATTTTTCCAAAAGAAAAGCTGGCAGCAACCTGGACCCTGTAAATACTTAGAGCCTCAAAGGCCACCTTGAACACATTACTGAGACCCTGGGTGAAGGACATTTTTCCCATGGAAAATGGCCTTCAATTTTGGCCATTTGGCCTGGCAGGCAGGGCAGTGTCAAGCGAGAAATTTGCAAACTGTGCTGGATTCTTCCAAAAGGAAAGCTGCCAGCAACGAGGACGCTGCCAGTCCTTAGAGCCCCAAAAGCCACCTTTCACCTGATACGCAGACCCTGGGCCAATGACTTCATTTTGCCCATGGAAAATGGCCTCCATTTCTGGCCTCTCACCCTGACCAACAGGGTGGGGCCCAGCAAGAAATTTGCAAGCTTTGCTGGATTTCTCCAAATCTAAAGCTGCTGCCACTTGTTATTGTTCTATTTCTCTAGAGTCCCATAATGCTGTTATCAGATTTCTAAAGTCCATACCTCCTCGGTGTGTTCTTATGGCTGCAGATCTTCACAGCACAGACGCTTTCTTCTGCATGCTGTTCTTTCCCAGTTCAGGGCTCCTTCAAGGCTCTCCCTGAATGGCTAACCCACCCCCTTTTATCCCAGTTCTCTTCAATGGTCCCAGCTGCAGCCCATCAAGGACAACCCGGAGCTCTGGGGCAAAGCCTCTATACAGATATTCAAATACAATACATTTCCTCTACTATAGCCAGTAAGTAGTACCCTGCAAGTCCTTAGAGCCCCAAAGGCCACCTTTCATCTGACACTCAGACCCTGGGGAAAGGAACTTCTTTTTCCCATGCAAAATGGCAACTCTTTGCAGCCACGTGCCCTGGCCAACAGGGCAGTGCCCAGTGAGAAATTTTTAACCTTGGCTGGATTCCTCCACAACTAAAGCTGGCAGCAACTAGGAGCTTGCAAGTCCTTAGAGGCCCAAAAGCCACCTTTCATTGATACCCAGACCCTGGGGACATGACTTCATTTTCCCCATGGAAAATTGGTTCAGTTTGAGGACACTCGGCCTGGCCATCGGCATCATTCCCTGTGGGAAATTGGCAAACTTGGCTGATTTTCTCCAAAACTAAAGCTGCTGGCAACGAGGACCCTGCAAGTCCTTAAGGTCCCAGATGCCACCTTTCATCTGATACCCAGACCCTGGGCCAATGACTTCATTTTGCCCATGGAAAATGGCCTCCATTTCTGGCCTCTCGCCCTGAGCAATAGTGTTGGGTCCAGCAAGAAATTTGAAATCATTGCTGCATTTCTCAAAATATAAAGCTCCCAGTGAGAAGTAATCTGCAAGTCCTTTGAGCACCAAAAGCCACCTTTCATTGATTCCTAGACCCTGGAGACGTGACTTCATTTTCCCCATGGAAAATGGGGTCAGTTTGAGGTTGCTCGACCTGGCCATCTGCATCGTTCCCTGTGGGAAATTGGCAAACTTGGCTGATTTTCTCCAAAACT
Source organism: Agelaius phoeniceus (assembly GCF_051311805.1). Classification (NCBI taxonomy): domain Eukaryota; kingdom Metazoa; phylum Chordata; class Aves; order Passeriformes; family Icteridae; genus Agelaius; species Agelaius phoeniceus. The sequence continues at coordinate 852,501 of NC_135294.1, forward strand.
ACAGCTGCTGGCAACGAGGACCCTGCAAGTCCTTAGGGATCCAGATGCCACCTTTCATCTGATACCCAGACCCTGGGCCAATGACTTCATTTTCCCCATGGAAAATGGCCTCCATTTGACGCCTCTCGCCCTGACCAAGAGGGTGGGGCCCAGCAATATATTTGCAATCTTTGCTGGATTTCTCCAAATCTAAAGGTGCCAGTAAGAAGTACCCTGCAAGTCCTCAAAGCCCCAAAGGCCACCTTTCATCTGACACCCAGAGCCTGGGGATAGGACTTCTTCTTCCCATGGGAAATGGCCTCCGTTTGCAGCCCCTCACCCTGGCAGAAAGTGGGGAGCCAAGCTAGAATGACGCAATCTCTGCTGGATTTTTCCAAAAGAAAAGCTGGCAGCAACCTGGACCCTGTAAATACTTAGAGCCTCAAAGGCCACCTTGAACATATTACTGAGACCCTGGGTGAAGGACATTTTTCCCATGGAAAATGGCCTTCAATTTTGGCCATTTGGCCTGGCAGGCAGGGCAGTGTCAAGCGAGAAATTTGCAAACTGTGCTGGATTCTTCCAAAAGGAAAGCTGCCAGCAACGAGGACGCTGCAACTCCTTAGAGCCCCAAAGGCCACCTTTCATCTGACACTCAGACCCTGGGGAAATGACTTCTTTTTCCCATGGAAAATGGCAACCATTTGCAGCCATGTGCCCTGGCCAACAGGGCAATGCCCAGTGAGAAATTTTAAAACTTGGCTGCATTCTTCCACAACTAAAGCTGCCGGCAACAAGGAGCTTGCAAGTCCTTAGATCCCCAAAGGCCACCTTTCATTGATACCCAGACTCTGGAAAAGGACTTCTTTTCCCCATGGAAAATGGGGTCAGTTTGAGGCCACTCGGCCTGGCCATCTGCATCGTTCCCTGTGGGAAAGTGGCAAACTTGGCTGATTTTCTCCAAAACTAAAGCTGCTGGCAACGAGGACCCTGCAAGTCCTTAGGGCTCCAGATGCCACCTTTCATCTGATACCCAGACCCTGGGCCAATGACTTCATTTTCCCCATGGAACATGGCCTCCATTTGACGCCTCTCGCCCTGACCAAGAGGGTGGGGCCTAGCAATATATTTGCAATCTTTGATGGATTTCTCCAAATCTAAAGGTGCCAGTAAGAAGTACCCTGCAAGTCCTTAAAGCCCCAAAGGCCACCTTTCATCTGACACCCAGGCCCTTGGGATAGGACTTCTTTTTCCCATGGGAAATGGCCTCCGTTTGCAGCCCCTCACCCTGGCAGAAAGTGGGGAGCCAAGCTAGAATGACGCAATCTCTGCTGGATTTTTCCAAAAGAAAAGCTGGCAGCAACCTGGACCCTGTAAATACTTAGAGCCTCAAAGGCCACCTTGAACATATTACTGAGACCCTGGGTGAAGGACATTTTTCCCATGGAAAATGGCCTTCAATTTTGGCCATTTGGCCTGGCAGGCAGGGCAGTGTCAAGCGAGAAATTTGCAAACTGTGCTGGATTCTTCCAAAAGGAAAGCTGCCAGCAACGAGGACGCAGCCAGTCCTTAGAGCCCCAAAAGCCACCTTTCACCTGATACGCAGACCCTGGGCCAATGACTTCTTTTTCCCATGGAAAATGGCAACCATTTGCAGCCATGTGCCCTGGCCAACAGGGCAATGCCCAGTGAGAAATTTTAAAACTTGGCTGCATTCTTCCACAACTAAAGCTGCCGGCAACAAGGAGCTTGCAAGTCCTTAGATCCCCAAAGGCCACCTTTCATTGATACCCAGACTCTGGAAAAGGACTTCTTTTCCCCATGGAAAATGGGGTCAGTTTGAGGCCACTCGGCCTGGCCATCTGCATCGTTCCCTGTGGGAAAGTGGCAAACTTGGCTGATTTTCTCCAAAACTAAAGCTGCTGGCAACGAGGACCCTGCAAGTCCTTAGGGCTCCAGATGCCACCTTTCATCTGATACCCAGACCCTGGGCCAATGACTTCATTTTCCCCATGGAACATGGCCTCCATTTGACGCCTCTCGCCCTGACCAAGAGGGTGGGGCCTAGCAATATATTTGCAATCTTTGCTGGATTTCTCCAAATCTAAAGGTGCCAGTAAGAAGTACCCTGCAAGTCCTTAAAGCCCCAAAGGCCACCTTTCATCTGACACCCAGGCCCTTGGGATAGGACTTCTTTTTCCCATGGGAAATGGCCTCCGTTTGCAGCCCCTCACCCTGGCAGAAAGTGGGGAGCCAAGCTAGAATGACGCAATCTCTGCTGGATTTTTCCAAAAGAAAAGCTGGCAGCAACCTGGACCCTGTAAATACTTAGAGCCTCAAAGGCCACCTTGAACATATTACTGAGACCCTGGGTGAAGGACATTTTTCCCATGGAAAATGGCCTTCAATTTTGGCCATTTGGCCTGGCAGGCAGGGCAGTGTCAAGCGAGAAATTTGCAAACTGTGCTGGATTCTTCCAAAAGGAAAGCTGCCAGCAACGAGGACGCTGCCAGTCCTTAGAGCCCCAAAAGCCACCTTTCACCTGATACGCAGACCCTGGGCCAATGACTTCATTTTGCCCATGGAAAATGGCCTCCATTTCTGGCCTCTCACCCTGACCAACAGGGTGGGGCCCAGCAAGAAATTTGCAATCGTTGCTGGATTTCTCCAAATCTAAAGCTGCTGCCACTTGTTATTGTTCTATTTCTCTAGAGTCCCATAATGCTGTTATCAGATTTCTAAAGTCCATACCTCCTCGGTGTGTTCTTATGGCTGCAGATCTTCACAGCACAGACGCTTTCTTCTGCATGCTGTTCTTTCCCAGTTCAGGGCTCCTTCAAGGCTCTCCCTGAATGGCTAACCCACCCCCTTTTATCCCAGTTCTCTTCAATGGTCCCAGCTGCAGCCCATCAAGGACAACCCGGAGCTCTGGGGCAAAGCCTCTATACAGATATTCAAATACAATACATTTCCTCTACTATAGCCAGTAAGTAGTACCCTGCAAGTCCTTAGAGCCCCAAAGGCCACCTTTCATCTGACACTCAGACCCTGGGGAAAGGAACTTCTTTTTCCCATGCAAAATGGCAACTCTTTGCAGCCACGTGCCCTGGCCAAAAGGGCAGTGCCCAGTGAGAAATTTTAAACCTTGGCTGGATTCCTCCACAACTAAAGCTGGCAGCAACTAGGAGCTTGCAAGTCCTTAGAGGCCCAAAAGCCACCTTTCATTGATACCCAGACCCTGGGGACATGACTTCATTTTCCCCATGGAAAATTGGTTCAGTTTGAGGACACTCGGCCTGGCCATCGGCATCATTCCCTGTGGGAAATTGGCAAACTTGGCTGATTTTCTCCAAAACTAAAGCTGCTGGCAACGAGGACCCTGCAAGTCCTTAAGGTCCCAGATGCCACCTTTCATCTGATACCCAGACCCTGGGCCAATGACTTCATTTTCCCCATGGAAAATGGCCTCCATTTCTGGCCTCTCGCCCTGAGCAATAGTGTCGGGTCCAGCAAGAAATTTGAAATCTTTGCTGCATTTCTCAAAATATAAAGCTCCCAGTGAGAAGTAATCTGCAAGTCCTTTGAGCACCAAAAGCCACCTTTCATTGATTCCTAGACCCTGGAGACGTGACTTCATTTTCCCCATGGAAAATGGGGTCAGTTTGAGGTTGCTCGACCTGGCCATCTGCATCGTTCCCTGTGGGAAATTGGCAAACTTGGCTGATTTTCTCCAAAACTACAGCTGCTGGCAACGAGGACCCTGCAAGTCCTTAGGGATCCAGATGCCACCTTTCATCTGATACCCAGACCCTGGGCCAATGACTTCATTTTCCCCATGGAAAATGGCCTCCATTTGACGCCTCTCGCCCTGACCAAGAGGGTGGGGCCCAGCAATATATTTGCAATCTTTGCTGGATTTCTCCAAATCTAAAGGTGCCAGTAAGAAGTACCCTGCAAGTCCTCAAAGCCCCAAAGGCCACCTTTCATCTGACACCCAGAGCCTGGGGATAGGACTTCTTCTTCCCATGGGAAATGGCCTCCGTTTGCAGCCCCTCACCCTGGCAGAAAGTGGGGAGCCAAGCTAGAATGACGCAATCTCTGCTGGATTTTTCCAAAAGAAAAGCTGGCAGCAACCTGGACCCTGTAAATACTTAGAGCCTCAAAGGCCACCTTGAACATATTACTGAGACCCTGGGTGAAGGACATTTTTCCCATGGAAAATGGCCTTCAATTTTGGCCATTTGGCCTGGCAGGCAGGGCAGTGTCAAGCGAGAAATTTGCAAACTGTGCTGGATTCTTCCAAAAGGAAAGCTGCCAGCAACGAGGACGCTGCAACTCCTTAGAGCCCCAAAGGCCACCTTTCATCTGACACTCAGACCCTGGGGAAATGACTTCTTTTTCCCATGGAAAATGGCAACCATTTGCAGCCATGTGCCCTGGCCAACAGGGCAATGCCCAGTGAGAAATTTTAAAACTTGGCTGGATTCTTCCACAACTAAAGCTGCCGGCAACAAGGAGCTTGCAAGTCCTTAGATCCCCAAAGGCCACCTTTCATTGATACCCAGACTCTGGAAAAGGACTTCTTTTCCCCATGGAAAATGGGGTCAGTTTGAGGCCACTCGGCCTGGCCATCTGCATCGTTCCCTGTGGGAAAGTGGCAAACTTGGCTGATTTTCTCCAAAACTAAAGCTGCTGGCAACGAGGACCCTGCAAGTCCTTAGGGCTCCAGATGCCACCTTTCATCTGATACCCAGACCCTGGGCCAATGACTTCATTTTCCCCATGGAACATGGCCTCCATTTGACGCCTCTCGCCCTGACCAAGAGGGTGGGGCCTAGCAATATATTTGCAATCTTTGATGGATTTCTCCAAATCTAAAGGTGCCAGTAAGAAGTACCCTGCAAGTCCTTAAAGCCCCAAAGGCCACCTTTCATCTGACACCCAGGCCCTTGGGATAGGACTTCTTTTTCCCATGGGAAATGGCCTCCGTTTGCAGCCCCTCACCCTGGCAGAAAGTGGGGAGCCAAGCTAGAATGACGCAATCTCTGCTGGATTTTTCCAAAAGAAAAGCTGGCAGCAACCTGGACCCTGTAAATACTTAGAGCCTCAAAGGCCACCTTGAACATATTACTGAGACCCTGGGTGAAGGACATTTTTCCCATGGAAAATGGCCTTCAATTTTGGCCATTTGGCCTGGCAGGCAGGGCAGTGTCAAGCGAGAAATTTGCAAACTGTGCTGGATTCTTCCAAAAGGAAAGCTGCCAGCAACGAGGACGCTGCCAGTCCTTAGAGCCCCAAAAGCCACCTTTCACCTGATACGCAGACCCTGGGCCAATGACTTCTTTTTCCCATGGAAAATGGCAACCATTTGCAGCCATGTGCCCTGGCCAACAGGGCAATGCCCAGTGAGAAATTTTAAAACTTGGCTGCATTCTTCCACAACTAAAGCTGCCGGCAACAAGGAGCTTGCAAGTCCTTAGATCCCCAAAGGCCACCTTTCATTGATACCCAGACTCTGGAAAAGGACTTCTTTTCCCCATGGAAAATGGGGTCAGTTTGAGGCCACTCGGCCTGGCCATCTGCATCGTTCCCTGTGGGAAAGTGGCAAACTTGGCTGATTTTCTCCAAAACTAAAGCTGCTGGCAACGAGGACCCTGCAAGTCCTTAGGGCTCCAGATGCCACCTTTCATCTGATACCCAGACCCTGGGCCAATGACTTCATTTTCCCCATGGAACATGGCCTCCATTTGACGCCTCTCGCCCTGACCAAGAGGGTGGGGCCTAGCAATATATTTGCAATCTTTGCTGGATTTCTCCAAATCTAAAGGTGCCAGTAAGAAGTACCCTGCAAGTCCTTAAAGCCCCAAAGGCCACCTTTCATCTGACACCCAGGCCCTTGGGATAGGACTTCTTTTTCCCATGGGAAATGGCCTCCGTTTGCAGCCCCTCACCCTGGCAGAAAGTGGGGAGCCAAGCTAGAATGACGCAATCTCTGCTGGATTTTTCCAAAAGAAAAGCTGGCAGCAACCTGGACCCTGTAAATACTTAGAGCCTCAAAGGCCACCTTGAACATATTACTGAGACCCTGGGTGAAGGACATTTTTCCCATGGAAAATGGCCTTCAATTTTGGCCATTTGGCCTGGCAGGCAGGGCAGTGTCAAGCGAGAAATTTGCAAACTGTGCTGGATTCTTCCAAAAGGAAAGCTGCCAGCAACGAGGACGCTGCCAGTCCTTAGAGCCCCAAAAGCCACCTTTCACCTGATACGCAGACCCTGGGCCAATGACTTCATTTTGCCCATGGAAAATGGCCTCCATTTCTGGCCTCTCACCCTGACCAACAGGGTGGGGCCCAGCAAGAAATTTGCAATCGTTGCTGGATTTCTCCAAATCTAAAGCTGCTGCCACTTGTTATTGTTCTATTTCTCTAGAGTCCCATCATGCTGTTATCAGATTTCTAAAGTCCATACCTCCTCGGTGTGTTCTTATGGCTGCAGATCTTCACAGCACAGACGCTTTCTTCTGCATGCTGTTCTTTCCCAGTTCAGGGCTCCTTCAAGGCTCTCCCTGAATGGCTAACCCACCCCCTTTTATCCCAGTTCTCTTCAATGGTCCCAGCTGCAGCCCATCAAGGACAACCCGGAGCTCTGGGGCAAAGCCTCTATACAGATATTCAAATACAATACATTTCCTCTACTATAGCCAGTAAGTAGTACCCTGCAAGTCCTTAGAGCCCCAAAGGCCACCTTTCATCTGACACTCAGACCCTGGGGAAAGGAACTTCTTTGTCCCATGCAAAATGGCAACTCTTTGCAGCCACGTGCCCTGGCCAACAGGGCAGTGCCCAGTGAGAAATTTTTAACCTTGGCTGGATTCCTCCACAACTAAAGCTGGCAGCAACTAGGAGCTTGCAAGTCCTTAGAGGCCCAAAAGCCACCTTTCATTGATACCCAGACCCTGGGGACATGACTTAATTTTCCCCATGGAAAATTGGTTCAGTTTGAGGACACTCGGCCTGGCCATCGGCATCATTCCCTGTGGGAAATTGGCAAACTTGGCTGATTTTCTCCAAAACTAAAGCTGCTGGCAACGAGGACCCTGCAAGTCCTTAAGGTCCCAGATGCCACCTTTCATCTGACACTCAGACCCTGGGGAAATGACTTCTTTTTCCCATGGAAAATGGCAACCATTTGCAGCCATGTGCCCTGGCCAACAGGGCAATGCCCAGTGAGAAATTTTAAAACTTGGCTGCATTCTTCCACAACTAAAGCTGCCGGCAACAAGGAGCTTGCAAGTCCTTAGATCCCCAAAGGCCACCTTTCATTGATACCCAGACTCTGGAAAAGGACTTCTTTTCCCCATGGAAAATGGGGTCAGTTTGAGGCCACTCGGCCTGGCCATCTGCATCGTTCCCTGTGGTAAAATGGCAAACTTGGCTGATTTTCTCCAAAACTAAAGCTGCCGGCAACGAGGACCCTGCAAGTCCTTAAGGTCCCAGATGCCACCTTTCATCTGATACCCAGACCCTGGGCCAATGACTTCATTTTCCCCATGGAACATGGCCTCCATTTTGGGCCACTCGCCCTGACCGATAGGGTGGTGCCCAGCAAGAAATTTGCAATCTTTGCTGGATTTCTACACAACTAAAAGTGCCAACAACTAGGAGCTTGCAAGTTCTTAGAGCTCCAAAAGCCACCTTTCATTGATTCCCAGACCCTGGAGACGTGACTTCATTTTCCCCATGGAAAATGGGGTCAGTTTGGGGCCACTTGCCCTGGCCATCTGCATCGTTCCCTGTGGGAAATTGGCAAACTTGGATGATTTTCTCCAAAACTAAAGCTGCTGGCAACGAGGACCCTGCAAGTCCTTAAGGTCCCAGATGCCACCTTTCATCTGATACCCAGACCCTGGGCCAATGACTTCATTTTCCCCATGGAACATGGCCTCCATTTCTGGCCTCTCGCCCTGAGCAATAGTGTCGGGTCCAGCAAGAAATTTGAAATCTTTGCTGCATTTCTCAAAATATAAAGCTCCCAATGAGAAGTAATCTGCAAGTCCTTTGAGCACCAAAAGCCACCTTTCATTGATTCCTAGACCCTGGAGACGTGACTTCATTTTCCCCATGGAAAATGGGGTCAGTTTGAGGTTGCTCGACCTGGCCATCTGCATCGTTCCCTGTGGGAAATTGGCAAACTTGGCTGATTTTCTCCAAAACTACAGCTGCTGGCAACGAGGACCCTGCAAGTCCTTAGGGATCCAGATGCCACCTTTCATCTGATACCCAGACCCTGGGCCAATGACTTCATTTTCCCCATGGAAAATGGCCTCCATTTGACGCCTCTCGCCCTGACCAAGAGGGTGGGGCCCAGCAATATATTTGCAATCTTTGCTGGATTTCTCCAAATCTAAAGGTGCCAGTAAGAAGTACCCTGCAAGTCCTCAAAGCCCCAAAGGCCACCTTTCATCTGACACCCAGAGCCTGGGGATAGGACTTCTTCTTCCCATGGGAAATGGCCTCCGTTTGCAGCCCCTCACCCTGGCAGAAAGTGGGGAGCCAAGCTAGAATGACGCAATCTCTGCTGGATTTTTCCAAAAGAAAAGCTGGCAGCAACCTGGACCCTGTAAATACTTAGAGCCTCAAAGGCCACCTTGAACATATTACTGAGACCCTGGGTGAAGGACATTTTTCCCATGGAAAATGGCCTTCAATTTTGGCCATTTGGCCTGGCAGGCAGGGCAGTGTCAAGCGAGAAATTTGCAAACTGTGCTGGATTCTTCCAAAAGGAAAGCTGCCAGCAACGAGGACGCTGCAACTCCTTAGAGCCCCAAAGGCCACCTTTCATCTGACACTCAGACCCTGGGGAAATGACTTCTTTTTCCCATGGAAAATGGCAACCATTTGCAGCCATGTGCCCTGGCCAACAGGGCAATGCCCAGTGAGAAATTTTAAAACTTGGCTGCATTCTTCCACAACTAAAGCTGCCGGCAACAAGGAGCTTGCAAGTCCTTAGATCCCCAAAGGCCACCTTTCATTGATACCCAGACTCTGGAAAAGGACTTCTTTTCCCCATGGAAAATGGGGTCAGTTTGAGGCCACTCGGCCTGGCCATCTGCATCGTTCCCTGTGGGAAAGTGGCAAACTTGGCTGATTTTCTCCAAAACTAAAGCTGCTGGCAACGAGGACCCTGCAAGTCCTTAGGGCTCCAGATGCCACCTTTCATCTGATACCCAGACCCTGGGCCAATGACTTCATTTTCCCCATGGAACATGGCCTCCATTTGACGCCTCTCGCCCTGACCAAGAGGGTGGGGCCTAGCAATATATTTGCAATCTTTGCTGGATTTCTCCAAATCTAAAGGTGCCAGTAAGAAGTACCCTGCAAGTCCTTAAAGCCCCAAAGGCCACCTTTCATCTGACACCCAGGCCCTTGGGATAGGACTTCTTTTTCCCATGGGAAATGGCCTCCGTTTGCAGCCCCTCACCCTGGCAGAAAGTGGGGAGCCAAGCTAGAATGACGCAATCTCTGCTGGATTTTTCCAAAAGAAAAGCTGGCAGCAACCTGGACCCTGTAAATACTTAGAGCCTCAAAGGCCACCTTGAACATATTACTGAGACCCTGGGTGAAGGACATTTTTCCCATGGAAAATGGCCTTCAATTTTGGCCATTTGGCCTGGCAGGCAGGGCAGTGTCAAGCGAGAAATTTGCAAACTGTGCTGGATTCTTCCAAAAGGAAAGCTGCCAGCAACGAGGACGCTGCCAGTCCTTAGAGCCCCAAAAGCCACCTTTCACCTGATACGCAGACCCTGGGCCAATGACTTCATTTTGCCCATGGAAAATGGCCTCCATTTCTGGCCTCTCACCCTGACCAACAGGGTGGGGCCCAGCAAGAAATTTGCAATCGTTGCTGGATTTCTCCAAATCTAAAGCTGCTGCCACTTGTTATTGTTCTATTTCTCTAGAGTCCCATCATGCTGTTATCAGATTTCTAAAGTCCATACCTCCTCGGTGTGTTCTTATGGCTGCAGATCTTCACAGCACAGACGCTTTCTTCTGCATGCTGTTCTTTCCCAGTTCAGGGCTCCTTCAAGGCTCTCCCTGAATGGCTAACCCACCCCCTTTTATCCCAGTTCTCTTCAATGGTCCCAGCTGCAGCCCATCAAGGACAACCCGGAGCTCTGGGGCAAAGCCTCTATACAGATATTCAAATACAATACATTTCCTCTACTATAGCCAGTAAGTAGTACCCTGCAAGTCCTTAGAGCCCCAAAGGCCACCTTTCATCTGACACTCAGACCCTGGGGAAAGGAACTTCTTTTTCCCATGCAAAATGGCAACTCTTTGCAGCCACGTGCCCTGGCCAAAAGGGCAGTGCCCAGTGAGAAATTTTAAACCTTGGCTGGATTCCTCCACAACTAAAGCTGGCAGCAACTAGGAGCTTGCAAGTCCTTAGAGGCCCAAAAGCCACCTTTCATTGATACCCAGACCCTGGGGACATGACTTCATTTTCCCCATGGAAAATTGGTTCAGTTTGAGGACACTCGGCCTGGCCATCGGCATCATTCCCTGTGGGAAATTGGCAAACTTGGCTGATTTTCTCCAAAACTAAAGCTGCTGGCAACGAGGACCCTGCAAGTCCTTAAGGTCCCAGATGCCACCTTTCATCTGATACCCAGACCCTGGGCCAATGACTTCATTTTCCCCATGGAAAATGGCCTCCATTTCTGGCCTCTCTCCCTGAGCAATAGTGTCGGGTCCAGCAAGAAATTTGAAATCTTTGCTGCATTTCTCAAAATATAAAGCTCCCAGTGAGAAGTAATCTGCAAGTCCTTTGAGCACCAAAAGCCACCTTTCATTGATTCCCAGACCCTGGAGACGTGACTTCATTTTCCCCATGGAAAATGGGGTCAGTTTGAGGTTGCTCGACCTGGCCATCTGCATCGTTCCCTGTGGGAAATTGGCAAACTTGGCTGATTTTCTCCAAAACTACAGCTGCTGGCAACGAGGACCCTGCAAGTCCTTAGGGCTCCAGATGCCACCTTTCATCTGATACCCAGACCCTGGGCCAATGACTTCATTTTCCCCATGGAAAATGGCCTCCATTTGACGCCTCTCGCCCTGACCAAGAGGGTGGGGCCCAGCAAGAAATTTGCAATCTTTGCTGGATTTCTCCAAATCTAAAGGTGCCAGTAAGAAGTACCCTGCAAGTCCTCAAAGCCCCAAAGGCCACCTTTCATCTGACACCCAGAGCCTGGGGATAGGACTTCTTCTTCCCATGGGAAATGGCCTCCGTTTGCAGCCCCTCACCCTGGCAGAAAGTGGGGAGCCAAGCTAGAATGACGCAATCTCTGCTGGATTTTTCCAAAAGAAAAGCTGGCAGCAACCTGGACCCTGTAAATACTTAGAGCCTCAAAGGCCACCTTGAACATATTACTGAGACCCTGGGTGAAGGACATTTTTCCCATGGAAAATGGCCTTCAATTTTGGCCATTTGGCCTGGCAGGCAGGGCAGTGTCAAGCGAGAAATTTGCAAACTGTGCTGGATTCTTCCAAAAGGAAAGCTGCCAGCAACTAGGACGCTGCAACTCCTTAGAGCCCCAAAAGCCACCTTTCATCTGACACTCAGACCCTGGGGAAATGACTTCTTTTTCCCATGGAAAATGGCAACCATTTGCAGCCATGTGCCCTGGCCAACAGGGCAGTGCCCAGTGAGAAATTTTAAAACTTGGCTGGATTCTTCCACAACTAAAGCTGCCGGCAACAAGGAGCTTGCAAGTCCTTAGATCCCCAAAGGCCACCTTTCATTGATACCCAGACTCTGGAAAAGGACTTCTTTTCCCCATGGAAAATGGGGTCAGTTTGAGGCCACTCGGCCTGGCCATCTGCATCGTTCCCTGTGGTAAAGTGGCAAACTGGGCTGATTTTCTTCAAAACTAAAGCTGCCGGCAACGAGGACCCTGCAAGTCCTTAAGGTCCCAGATGCCACCTTTCATCTGATACCCAGACCCTGGGCCAATGACTTCATTTTCCCCATGGAACATGGCCTCCATTTTGGGCCACTCGCCCTGACCGATAGGGTGGTGCCCAGCAAGAAATTTGCAATCTTTGCTGGATTTCTACACAACTAAAAGTGCCAACAACTAGGAGCTTGCAAGTTCTTAGAGCTCCAAAAGCCACCTTTCATTGATTCCCAGACCCTGGAGACGTGACTTCATTTTCCCCATGGAAAATGGGGTCAGTTTGGGGCCACTTGCCCTGGCCATCTGCATCGTTCCCTGTGGGAAATTGGCAAACTTGGATGATTTTCTCCAAAACTAAAGATGCTGGCCACGAGGACCCTGCAAGTCCTTAAGGTCCCAGATGCCACCTTTCATCTGATACCCAGACCCTGGGCCAATGACTTCATTTTCCCCATGGAAAATGGGGTCAGTTTGAGGCCACTTGCCCTGGCCATCTGCATCGTTCCCTGTGGAAATTGGCAAACTTGGCTGATTTTCTCCAAAACTATAGCTGCTGGCAACGAGGACCCTGCAAGTCCTTAGGGCTCCAGATGCCACCTTTCATCTGATACCCAGACCCTGGGCCAATGACTTCATTTTGCCCATGGAAAATGGCCTCCATTTCTGCTCTCTCAATCTGACCAAGAGGGTGGGGCCCAGCAATATATTTGCAATCTTTGCTGGATTTCTCCAAATCTAAAGGTGCCAGTAAGAAGTACCCTGCAAGTCCTCAAAGCCCCAAAGGCCACCTTTCATCTGACACCCAGAGCCTGGGGATAGGACTTCTTCTTCCCATGGGAAATGGCCTCCGTTTGCAGCCCCTCACCCTGGCAGAAAGTGGGGAGCCAAGCTAGAATGACGCAATCTCTGCTGGATTTTTCCAAAAGAAAAGCTGGCAGCAACCTGGACCCTGTAAATACTTAGAGCCTCAAAGGCCACCTTGAACATATTACTGAGACCCTGGGTGAAGGACATTTTTCCCATGGAAAATGGCCTTCAATTTTGGCCATTTGGCCTGGCAGGCAGGGCAGTGTCAAGCGAGAAATTTGCAAACTGTGCTGGATTCTTCCAAAAGGAAAGCTGCCAGCAACTAGGACGCTGCAACTCCTTAGAGCCCCAAAGGCCACCTTTCATCTGACACTCAGACCCTGGGGAAATGACTTCTTTTTCCCATGGAAAATGGCAACCATTTGCAGCCATGTGCCCTGGCCAACAGGGCAATGCCCAGTGAGAAATTTTAAAACTTGGCTGCATTCTTCCACAACTAAAGCTGCCGGCAACAAGGAGCTTGCAAGTCCTTAGATCCCCAAAGGCCACCTTTCATTGATACCCAGACTCTGGAAAAGGACTTCTTTTCCCCATGGAAAATGGGGTCAGTTTGAGGCCACTCGGCCTGGCCATCTGCATCGTTCCCTGTGGGAAATTGGCAAACTTGGATGATTTTCTCCAAAACTAAAGCTGCTGGCAACGAGGACCCTGCAAGTCCTTAGGGCTCCAGATGCCACCTTTCATCTGATACCCAGACCCTGGGCCAATGACTTCATTTTCCCCATGGAACATGGCCTCCATTTGACGCCTCTCGCCCTGACCAAGAGGGTGGGGCCTAGCAATATATTTGCAATCTTTGCTGGATTTCTCCAAATCTAAAGGTGCCAGTAAGAAGTACCCTGCAAGTCCTTAAAGCCCCAAAGGCCACCTTTCATCTGACACCCAGGCCCTTGGGATAGGACTTCTTTTTCCCATGGGAAATGGCCTCCGTTTGCAGCCCCTCACCCTGGCAGAAAGTGGGGAGCCAAGCTAGAATGACGCAATCTCTGCTGGATTTTTCCAAAAGAAAAGCTGGCAGCAACCTGGACCCTGTAAATACTTAGAGCCTCAAAGGCCACCTTGAACATATTACTGAGACCCTGGGTGAAGGACATTTTTCCCATGGAAAATGGCCTTCAATTTTGGCCATTAGGCCTGGCAGGCAGGGCAGTGTCAAGCGAGAAATTTGCAAACTGTGCTGGATTCTTCCAAAAGGAAAGCTGCCAGCAACGAGGACGCTGCCAGTCCTTAGAGCCCCAAAAGCCACCTTTCACCTGATACGCAGACCCTGGGCCAATGACTTCATTTTGCCCATGGAAAATGGCCTCCATTTCTGGCCTCTCACCCTGACCAACAGGGTGGGGCCCAGCAAGAAATTTGCAATCGTTGCTGGATTTCTCCAAATCTAAAGCTGCTGCCACTTGTTATTGTTCTATTTCTCTAGAGTCCCATAATGCTGTTATCAGATTGCTAAAGTCCATACCTCCTCGGTGTGTTCTTATGGCTGCAGATCTTCACAGCACAGACGCTTTCTTCTGCATGCTGTTCTTTCCCAGTTCAGGGCTCCTTCAAGGCTCTCCCTGAATGGCTAACCCACCCCCTTTTATCCCAGTTCTCTTCAATGGTCCCAGCTGCAGCCCATCAAGGACAACCCGGAGCTCTGGGGCAAAGCCTCTATACAGATATTCAAATACAATACATTTCCTCTACTATAGCCAGTAAGTAGTACCCTGCAAGTCCTTAGAGCCCCAAAGGCCACCTTTCATCTGACACTCAGACCCTGGGGAAAGGAACTTCTTTTTCCCATGCAAAATGGCAACTCTTTGCAGCCACGTGCCCTGGCCAACAGGGCAGTGCCCAGTGAGAAATTTTTAACCTTGGCTGGATTCCTCCACAACTAAAGCTGGCAGCAACTAGGAGCTTGCAAGTCCTTAGAGGCCCAAAAGCCACCTTTCATTGATACCCAGACCCTGGGGACATGACTTCATTTTCCCCATGGAAAATTGGTTCAGTTTGAGGACACTCGGCCTGGCCATCGGCATCATTCCCTGTGGGAAATTGGCAAACTTGGCTGATTTTCTCCAAAACTAAAGCTGCTGGCAACGAGGACCCTGCAAGTCCTTAAGGTCCCAGATGCCACCTTTCATCTGACACTCAGACCCTGGGGAAATGACTTCTTTTTCCCATGGAAAATGGCAACCATTTGCAACCATGTGCCCTGGCCAACAGGGCAATGCCCAGTGAGAAATTTTAAAACTTGGCTGCATTCTTCCACAACTAAAGCTGCCGGCAACAAGGAGCTTGCAAGTCCTTAGATCCCCAAAGGCCACCTTTCATTGATACCCAGACTCTGGAAAAGGACTTCTTTTCCCCATGGAAAATGGGGTCAGTTTGAGGCCACTCGGCCTGGCCATCTGCATCGTTCCCTGTGGTAAAATGGCAAACTTGGCTGATTTTCTCCAAAACTAAAGCTGCCGGCAACGAGGACCCTGCAAGTCCTTAAGGTCCCAGATGCCACCTTTCATCTGATACCCAGACCCTGGGCCAATGACTTCATTTTCCCCATGGAACATGGCCTCCATTTTGGGCCACTCGCCCTGACCGATAGGGTGGTGCCCAGCAAGAAATTTGCAATCTTTGCTGGATTTCTACACAACTAAAAGTGCCAACAACTAGGAGCTTGCAAGTTCTTAGAGCTCCAAAAGCCACCTTTCATTGATTCCCAGACCCTGGAGACGTGACTTCATTTTCCCCATGGAAAATGGGGTCAGTTTGGGGCCACTTGCCCTGGCCATCTGCATCGTTCCCTGTGGGAAATTGGCAAACTTGGATGATTTTCTCCAAAACTAAAGCTGCTGGCAACGAGGACCCTGCAAGTCCTTAAGGTCCCAGATGCCACCTTTCATCTGATACCCAGACCCTGGGCCAATGACTTCATTTTCCCCATGGAAAATGGCCTCCATTTCTGGCCTCTCGCCCTGAGCAATAGTGTCGGGTCCAGCAAGAAATTTGAAATCTTTGCTGCATTTCTCAAAATATAAAGCTCCCAGTGAGAAGTAATCTGCAAGTCCTTTGAGCACCAAAAGCCACCTTTCATTGATTCCCAGACCCTGGAGACGTGACTTCATTTTCCCCATGGAAAATGGGGTCAGTTTGAGGTTGCTCGACCTGGCCATCTGCATCGTTCCCTGTGGGAAATTGGCAAACTTGGCTGATTTTCTCCAAAACTACAGCTGCTGGCAACGAGGACCCTGCAAGTCCTTAGGGATCCAGATGCCACCTTTCATCTGATACCCAGACCCTGGGCCAATGACTTCATTTTCCCCATGGAAAATGGCCTCCATTTGACGCCTCTCGCCCTGACCAAGAGGGTGGGGCCCAGCAAGAAATTTGCAATCTTTGCTGGATTTCTCCAAATCTAAAGGTGCCAGTAAGAAGTACCCTGCAAGTCCTCAAAGCCCCAAAGGCCACCTTTCATCTGACACCCAGAGCCTGGGGATAGGACTTCTTCTTCCCATGGGAAATGGCCTCCGTTTGCAGCCCCTCACCCTGGCAGAAAGTGGGGAGCCAAGCTAGAATGACGCAATCTCTGCTGGATTTTTCCAAAAGAAAAGCTGGCAGCAACCTGGACCCTGTAAATACTTAGAGCCTCAAAGGCCACCTTGAACATATTACTGAGACCCTGGGTGAAGGACATTTTTCCCATGGAAAATGGCCTTCAATTTTGGCCATTTGGCCTGGCAGGCAGGGCAGTGTCAAGCGAGAAATTTGCAAACTGTGCTGGATTCTTCCAAAAGGAAAGCTGCCAGCAACGAGGACGCTGCAACTCCTTAGAGCCCCAAAGGCCACCTTTCATCTGACACTCAGACCCTGGGGAAATGACTTCTTTTTCCCATGGAAAATGGCAACCATTTGCAGCCATGTGCCCTGGCCAACAGGGCAGTGCCCAGTGAGAAATTTTAAAACTTGGCTGGATTCTTCCACAACTAAAGCTGCCGGCAACAAGGAGCTTGCAAGTCCTTAGATCCCCAAAGGCCACATTTCATTGATACCCAGACTCTGGAAAAGGACTTCTTTTCCCCATGGAAAATGGGGTCAGTTTGAGGCCACTCGGCCTGGCCATCTGCATCGTTCCCTGTGGTAAAGTGGCAAACTGGGCTGATTTTCTTCAAAACTAAAGCTGCCGGCAACGAGGACCCTGCAAGTCCTTAAGGTCCCAGATGCCACCTTTCATCTGATACCCAGACCCTGGGCCAATGACTTCATTTTCCCCATGGAACATGGCCTCCATTTTGGGCCACTCGCCCTGACCGATAGGGTGGTGCCCAGCAAGAAATTTGCAATCTTTGCTGGATTTCTACACAACTAAAAGTGCCAACAACTAGGAGCTTGCAAGTTCTTAGAGCTCCAAAAGCCACCTTTCATTGATTCCCAGACCCTGGAGACGTGACTTCATTTTCCCCATGGAAAATGGGGTCAGTTTGGGGCCACTTGCCCTGGCCATCTGCATCGTTCCCTGTGGGAAATTGGCAAACTTGGATGATTTTCTCCAAAACTAAAGATGCTGGCCACGAGGACCCTGCAAGTCCTTAAGGTCCCAGATGCCACCTTTCATCTGATACCCAGACCCTGGGCCAATGACTTCATTTTCCCCATGGAAAATGGGGTCAGTTTGAGGCCACTTGCCCTGGCCATCTGCATCGTTCCCTGTGGAAATTGGCAAACTTGGCTGATTTTCTCCAAAACTATAGCTGCTGGCAACGAGGACCCTGCAAGTCCTTAGGGCTCCAGATGCCACCTTTCATCTGATACCCAGACCCTGGGCCAATGACTTCATTTTGCCCATGGAAAATGGCCTCCATTTCTGCTCTCTCAATCTGACCAAGAGGGTGGGGCCCAGCAATATATTTGCAATCTTTGCTGGATTTCTCCAAATCTAAAGGTGCCAGTAAGAAGTACCCTGCAAGTCCTCAAAGCCCCAAAGGCCACCTTTCATCTGACACCCAGAGCCTGGGGATAGGACTTCTTCTTCCCATGGGAAATGGCCTCCGTTTGCAGCCCCTCACCCTGGCAGAAAGTGGGGAGCCAAGCTAGAATGACGCAATCTCTGCTGGATTTTTCCAAAAGAAAAGCTGGCAGCAACCTGGACCCTGTAAATACTTAGAGCCTCAAAGGCCACCTTGAACATATTACTGAGACCCTGGGTGAAGGACATTTTTCCCATGGAAAATGGCCTTCAATTTTGGCCATTTGGCCTGGCAGGCAGGGCAGTGTCAAGCGAGAAATTTGCAAACTGTGCTGGATTCTTCCAAAAGGAAAGCTGCCAGCAACTAGGACGCTGCAACTCCTTAGAGCCCCAAAGGCCACCTTTCATCTGACACTCAGACCCTGGGGAAATGACTTCTTTTTCCCATGGAAAATGGCAACCATTTGCAGCCATGTGCCCTGGCCAACAGGGCAATGCCCAGTGAGAAATTTTAAAACTTGGCTGCATTCTTCCACAACTAAAGCTGCCGGCAACAAGGAGCTTGCAAGTCCTTAGATCCCCAAAGGCCACCTTTCATTGATACCCAGACTCTGGAAAAGGACTTCTTTTCCCCATGGAAAATGGGGTCAGTTTGAGGCCACTCGGCCTGGCCATCTGCATCGTTCCCTGTGGGAAATTGGCAAACTTGGATGATTTTCTCCAAAACTAAAGCTGCTGGCAACGAGGACCCTGCAAGTCCTTAGGGCTCCAGATGCCACCTTTCATCTGATACCCAGACCCTGGGCCAATGACTTCATTTTCCCCATGGAACATGGCCTCCATTTGACGCCTCTCGCCCTGACCAAGAGGGTGGGGCCTAGCAATATATTTGCAATCTTTGCTGGATTTCTCCAAATCTAAAGGTGCCAGTAAGAAGTACCCTGCAAGTCCTTAAAGCCCCAAAGGCCACCTTTCATCTGACACCCAGGCCCTTGGGATAGGACTTCTTTTTCCCATGGGAAATGGCCTCCGTTTGCAGCCCCTCACCCTGGCAGAAAGTGGGGAGCCAAGCTAGAATGACGCAATCTCTGCTGGATTTTTCCAAAAGAAAAGCTGGCAGCAACCTGGACCCTGTAAATACTTAGAGCCTCAAAGGCCACCTTGAACATATTACTGAGACCCTGGGTGAAGGACATTTTTCCCATGGAAAATGGCCTTCAATTTTGGCCATTAGGCCTGGCAGGCAGGGCAGTGTCAAGCGAGAAATTTGCAAACTGTGCTGGATTCTTCCAAAAGGAAAGCTGCCAGCAACGAGGACGCTGCCAGTCCTTAGAGCCCCAAAAGCCACCTTTCACCTGATACGCAGACCCTGGGCCAATGACTTCATTTTGCCCATGGAAAATGGCCTCCATTTCTGGCCTCTCACCCTGACCAACAGGGTGGGGCCCAGCAAGAAATTTGCAATCGTTGCTGGATTTCTCCAAATCTAAAGCTGCTGCCACTTGTTATTGTTCTATTTCTCTAGAGTCCCATCATGCTGTTATCAGATTGCTAAAGTCCATACCTCCTCGGTGTGTTCTTATGGCTGCAGATCTTCACAGCACAGACGCTTTCTTCTGCATGCTGTTCTTTCCCAGTTCAGGGCTCCTTCAAGGCTCTCCCTGAATGGCTAACCCACCCCCTTTTATCCCAGTTCTCTTCAATGGTCCCAGCTGCAGCCCATCAAGGACAACCCGGAGCTCTGGGGCAAAGCCTCTATACAGATATTCAAATACAATACATTTCCTCTACTATAGCCAGTAAGTAGTACCCTGCAAGTCCTTAGAGCCCCAAAGGCCACCTTTCATCTGACACTCAGACCCTGGGGAAAGGAACTTCTTTTTCCCATGCAAAATGGCAACTCTTTGCAGCCACGTGCCCTGGCCAACAGGGCAGTGCCCAGTGAGAAATTTTTAACCTTGGCTGGATTCCTCCACAACTAAAGCTGGCAGCAACTAGGAGCTTGCAAGTCCTTAGAGGCCCAAAAGCCACCTTTCATTGATACCCAGACCCTGGGGACATGACTTCATTTTCCCCATGGAAAATTGGTTCAGTTTGAGGACACTCGGCCTGGCCATCGGCATCATTCCCTGTGGGAAATTGGCAAACTTGGCTGATTTTCTCCAAAACTAAAGCTGCTGGCAACGAGGACCCTGCAAGTCCTTAAGGTCCCAGATGCCACCTTTCATCTGACACTCAGACCCTGGGGAAATGACTTCTTTTTCCCATGGAAAATGGCAACCATTTGCAACCATGTGCCCTGGCCAACAGGGCAATGCCCAGTGAGAAATTTTAAAACTTGGCTGCATTCTTCCACAACTAAAGCTGCCGGCAACAAGGAGCTTGCAAGTCCTTAGATCCCCAAAGGCCACCTTTCATTGATACCCAGACTCTGGAAAAGGACTTCTTTTCCCCATGGAAAATGGGGTCAGTTTGAGGCCACTCGGCCTGGCCATCTGCATCGTTCCCTGTGGTAAAATGGCAAACTTGGCTGATTTTCTCCAAAACTAAAGCTGCCGGCAACGAGGACCCTGCAAGTCCTTAAGGTCCCAGATGCCACCTTTCATCTGATACCCAGACCCTGGGCCAATGACTTCATTTTCCCCATGGAACATGGCCTCCATTTTGGGCCACTCGCCCTGACCGATAGGGTGGTGCCCAGCAAGAAATTTGCAATCTTTGCTGGATTTCTACACAACTAAAAGTGCCAACAACTAGGAGCTTGCAAGTTCTTAGAGCTCCAAAAGCCACCTTTCATTGATTCCCAGACCCTGGAGACGTGACTTCATTTTCCCCATGGAAAATGGGGTCAGTTTGGGGCCACTTGCCCTGGCCATCTGCATCGTTCCCTGTGGGAAATTGGCAAACTTGGATGATTTTCTCCAAAACTAAAGCTGCTGGCAACGAGGACCCTGCAAGTCCTTAAGGTCCCAGATGCCACCTTTCATCTGATACCCAGACCCTGGGCCAATGACTTCATTTTCCCCATGGAAAATGGCCTCCATTTCTGGCCTCTCTCCCTGAGCAATAGTGTCGGGTCCAGCAAGAAATTTGAAATCTTTGCTGCATTTCTCAAAATATAAAGCTCCCAGTGAGAAGTAATCTGCAAGTCCTTTGAGCACCAAAAGCCACCTTTCATTGATTCCCAGACCCTGGAGACGTGACTTCATTTTCCCCATGGAAAATGGGGTCAGTTTGAGGTTGCTCGACCTGGCCATCTGCATCGTTCCCTGTGGGAAATTGGCAAACTTGGCTGATTTTCTCCAAAACTACAGCTGCTGGCAACGAGGACCCTGCAAGTCCTTAGGGATCCAGATGCCACCTTTCATCTGATACCCAGACCCTGGGCCAATGACTTCATTTTCCCCATGGAAAATGGCCTCCATTTGACGCCTCTCGCCCTGACCAAGAGGGTGGGGCCCAGCAAGAAATTTGCAATCTTTGCTGGATTTCTCCAAATCTAAAGGTGCCAGTAAGAAGTACCCTGCAAGTCCTCAAAGCCCCAAAGGCCACCTTTCATCTGACACCCAGAGCCTGGGGATAGGACTTCTTCTTCCCATGGGAAATGGCCTCCGTTTGCAGCCCCTCACCCTGGCAGAAAGTGGGGAGCCAAGCTAGAATGACGCAATCTCTGCTGGATTTTTCCAAAAGAAAAGCTGGCAGCAACCTGGACCCTGTAAATACTTAGAGCCTCAAAGGCCACCTTGAACATATTACTGAGACCCTGGGTGAAGGACATTTTTCCCATGGAAAATGGCCTTCAATTTTGGCCATTTGGCCTGGCAGGCAGGGCAGTGTCAAGCGAGAAATTTGCAAACTGTGCTGGATTCTTCCAAAAGGAAAGCTGCCAGCAACTAGGACGCTGCAACTCCTTAGAGCCCCAAAGGCCACCTTTCATCTGACACTCAGACCCTGGGGAAATGACTTCTTTTTCCCATGGAAAATGGCAACCATTTGCAGCCATGTGCCCTGGCCAACAGGGCAGTGCCCAGTGAGAAATTTTAAAACTTGGCTGGATTCTTCCACAACTAAAGCTGCCGGCAACAAGGAGCTTGCAAGTCCTTAGATCCCCAAAGGCCACATTTCATTGATACCCAGACTCTGGAAAAGGACTTCTTTTCCCCATGGAAAATGGGGTCAGTTTGAGGCCACTCGGCCTGGCCATCTGCATCGTTCCCTGTGGTAAAGTGGCAAACTGGGCTGATTTTCTTCAAAACTAAAGCTGCTGGCAACGAGGACCCTGCAAGTCCTTAAGGTCCCAGATGCCACCTTTCATCTGATACCCAGACCCTGGGCCAATGACTTCATTTTCCCCATGGAACATGGCCTCCATTTTGGGCCACTCGCCCTGACCGATAGGGTGGTGCCCAGCAAGAAATTTGCAATCTTTGCTGGATTTCTACACAACTAAAAGTGCCAACAACTAGGAGCTTGCAAGTTCTTAGAGCTCCAAAAGCCACCTTTCATTGATTCCCAGACCCTGGAGACGTGACTTCATTTTCCCCATGGAAAATGGGGTCAGTTTGGGGCCACTTGCCCTGGCCATCTGCATCGTTCCCTGTGGGAAATTGGCAAACTTGGATGATTTTCTCCAAAACTAAAGATGCTGGCCACGAGGACCCTGCAAGTCCTTAAGGTCCCAGATGCCACCTTTCATCTGATACCCAGACCCTGGGCCAATGACTTCATTTTCCCCATGGAAAATGGGGTCAGTTTGAGGCCACTTGCCCTGGCCATCTGCATCGTTCCCTGTGGAAATTGGCAAACTTGGCTGATTTTCTCCAAAACTATAGCTGCTGGCAACGAGGACCCTGCAAGTCCTTAGGGCTCCAGATGCCACCTTTCATCTGATACCCAGACCCTGGGCCAATGACTTCATTTTCCCCATGGAACATGGCCTCCATTTTGGGCCACTCGCCCTGACCGATAGGGTGGTGCCCAGCAAGAAATTTGCAATCTTTGCTGGATTTCTACACAACTAAAAGTGCCAACAACTAGGAGCTTGCAAGTTCTTAGAGCTCCAAAAGCCACCTTTCATTGATTCCCAGACCCTGGAGACGTGACTTCATTTTCCCCATGGAAAATGGGGTCAGTTTGGGGCCACTTGCCCTGGCCATCTGCATCGTTCCCTGTGGGAAATTGGCAAACTTGGATGATTTTCTCCAAAACTAAAGATGCTGGCCACGAGGACCCTGCAAGTCCTTAAGGTCCCAGATGCCACCTTTCATCTGATACCCAGACCCTGGGCCAATGACTTCATTTTCCCCATGGAAAATGGGGTCAGTTTGAGGCCACTTGCCCTGGCCATCTGCATCGTTCCCTGTGGAAATTGGCAAACTTGGCTGATTTTCTCCAAAACTATAGCTGCTGGCAACGAGGACCCTGCAAGTCCTTAGGGCTCCAGATGCCACCTTTCATCTGATACCCAGACCCTGGGCCAATGACTTCATTTTGCCCATGGAAAATGGCCTCCATTTCTGCTCTCTCAATCTGACCAAGAGGGTGGGGCCCAGCAATATATTTGCAATCTTTGCTGGATTTCTCCAAATCTAAAGGTGCCAGTAAGAAGTACCCTGCAAGTCCTCAAAGCCCCAAAGGCCACCTTTCATCTGACACCCAGAGCCTGGGGATAGGACTTCTTCTTCCCATGGGAAATGGCCTCCGTTTGCAGCCCCTCACCCTGGCAGAAAGTGGGGAGCCAAGCTAGAATGACGCAATCTCTGCTGGATTTTTCCAAAAGAAAAGCTGGCAGCAACCTGGACCCTGTAAATACTTAGAGCCTCAAAGGCCACCTTGAACATATTACTGAGACCCTGGGTGAAGGACATTTTTCCCATGGAAAATGGCCTTCAATTTTGGCCATTTGGCCTGGCAGGCAGGGCAGTGTCAAGCGAGAAATTTGCAAACTGTGCTGGATTCTTCCAAAAGGAAAGCTGCCAGCAACTAGGACGCTGCAACTCCTTAGAGCCCCAAAGGCCACCTTTCATCTGACACTCAGACCCTGGGGAAATGACTTCTTTTTCCCATGGAAAATGGCAACCATTTGCAGCCATGTGCCCTGGCCAAACGGGCAATGCCCAGTGAGAAATTTTAAAACTTGGCTGGATTCTTCCACAACTAAAGCTGCCGGCAACAAGGAGCTTGCAAGTCCTTAGATCCCCAAAGGCCACCTTTCATTGATACCCAGACTCTGGAAAAGGACTTCTTTTCCCCATGGAAAATGGGGTCAGTTTGAGGCCACTCGGCCTGGCCATCTGCATCGTTCCCTGTGGGAAATTGGCAAACTTGGATGATTTTCTCCAAAACTAAAGCTGCTGGCAACGAGGACCCTGCAAGTCCTTAGGGCTCCAGATGCCACCTTTCATCTGATACCCAGACCCTGGGCCAATGACTTCATTTTCCCCATGGAACATGGCCTCCATTTGACGCCTCTCGCCCTGACCAAGAGGGTGGGGCCTAGCAATATATTTGCAATCTTTGCTGGATTTCTCCAAATCTAAAGGTGCCAGTAAGAAGTACCCTGCAAGTCCTTAAAGCCCCAAAGGCCACCTTTCATCTGACACCCAGGCCCTTGGGATAGGACTTCTTTTTCCCATGGGAAATGGCCTCCGTTTGCAGCCCCTCACCCTGGCAGAAAGTGGGGAGCCAAGCTAGAATGACGCAATCTCTGCTGGATTTTTCCAAAAGAAAAGCTGGCAGCAACCTGGACCCTGTAAATACTTAGAGCCTCAAAGGCCACCTTGAACATATTACTGAGACCCTGGGTGAAGGACATTTTTCCCATGGAAAATGGCCTTCAATTTTGGCCATTTGGCCTGGCAGGCAGGGCAGTGTCAAGCGAGAAATTTGCAAACTGTGCTGGATTCTTCCAAAAGGAAAGCTGCCAGCAACGAGGACGCTGCCAGTCCTTAGAGCCCCAAAAGCCACCTTTCACCTGATACGCAGACCCTGGGCCAATGACTTCATTTTGCCCATGGAAAATGGCCTCCATTTCTGGCCTCTCACCCTGACCAACAGGGTGGGGCCCAGCAAGAAATTTGCAATCGTTGCTGGATTTCTCCAAATCTAAAGCTGCTGCCACTTGTTATTGTTCTATTTCTCTAGAGTCCCATCATGCTGTTATCAGATTTCTAAAGTCCATACCTCCTCGGTGTGTTCTTATGGCTGCAGATCTTCACAGCACAGACGCTTTCTTCTGCATGCTGTTCTTTCCCAGTTCAGGGCTCCTTCAAGGCTCTCCCTGAATGGCTAACCCACCCCCTTTTATCCCAGTTCTCTTCAATGGTCCCAGCTGCAGCCCATCAAGGACAACCCGGAGCTCTGGGGCAAAGCCTCTATACAGATATTCAAATACAATACATTTCCTCTACTATAGCCAGTAAGTAGTACCCTGCAAGTCCTTAGAGCCCCAAAGGCCACCTTTCATCTGACACTCAGACCCTGGGGAAAGGAACTTCTTTTTCCCATGCAAAATGGCAACTCTTTGCAGCCACGTGCCCTGGCCAAAAGGGCAGTGCCCAGTGAGAAATTTTAAACCTTGGCTGGATTCCTCCACAACTAAAGCTGGCAGCAACTAGGAGCTTGCAAGTCCTTAGAGGCCCAAAAGCCACCTTTCATTGATACCCAGACCCTGGGGACATGACTTCATTTTCCCCATGGAAAATTGGTTCAGTTTGAGGACACTCGGCCTGGCCATCGGCATCATTCCCTGTGGGAAATTGGCAAACTTGGCTGATTTTCTCCAAAACTAAAGCTGCTGGCAACGAGGACCCTGCAAGTCCTTAAGGTCCCAGATGCCACCTTTCATCTGATACCCAGACCCTGGGCCAATGACTTCATTTTCCCCATGGAAAATGGCCTCCATTTCTGGCCTCTCTCCCTGAGCAATAGTGTCGGGTCCAGCAAGAAATTTGAAATCTTTGCTGCATTTCTCAAAATATAAAGCTCCCAGTGAGAAGTAATCTGCAAGTCCTTTGAGCACCAAAAGCCACCTTTCATTGATTCCCAGACCCTGGAGACGTGACTTCATTTTCCCCATGGAAAATGGGGTCAGTTTGAGGTTGCTCGACCTGGCCATCTGCATCGTTCCCTGTGGGAAATTGGCAAACTTGGCTGATTTTCTCCAAAACTACAGCTGCTGGCAACGAGGACCCTGCAAGTCCTTAGGGATCCAGATGCCACCTTTCATCTGATACCCAGACCCTGGGCCAATGACTTCATTTTCCCCATGGAAAATGGCCTCCATTTGACGCCTCTCGCCCTGACCAAGAGGGTGGGGCCCAGCAAGAAATTTGCAATCTTTGCTGGATTTCTCCAAATCTAAAGGTGCCAGTAAGAAGTACCCTGCAAGTCCTCAAAGCCCCAAAGGCCACCTTTCATCTGACACCCAGAGCCTGGGGATAGGACTTCTTCTTCCCATGGGAAATGGCCTCCGTTTGCAGCCCCTCACCCTGGCAGAAAGTGGGGAGCCAAGCTAGAATGACGCAATCTCTGCTGGATTTTTCCAAAAGAAAAGCTGGCAGCAACCTGGACCCTGTAAATACTTAGAGCCTCAAAGGCCACCTTGAACATATTACTGAGACCCTGGGTGAAGGACATTTTTCCCATGGAAAATGGCCTTCAATTTTGGCCATTTGGCCTGGCAGGCAGGGCAGTGTCAAGCGAGAAATTTGCAAACTGTGCTGGATTCTTCCAAAAGGAAAGCTGCCAGCAACTAGGACGCTGCAACTCCTTAGAGCCCCAAAGGCCACCTTTCATCTGACACTCAGACCCTGGGGAAATGACTTCTTTTTCCCATGGAAAATGGCAACCATTTGCAGCCATGTGCCCTGGCCAACAGGGCAGTGCCCAGTGAGAAATTTTAAAACTTGGCTGGATTCTTCCACAACTAAAGCTGCCGGCAACAAGGAGCTTGCAAGTCCTTAGATCCCCAAAGGCCACATTTCATTGATACCCAGACTCTGGAAAAGGACTTCTTTTCCCCATGGAAAATGGGGTCAGTTTGAGGCCACTCGGCCTGGCCATCTGCATCGTTCCCTGTGGTAAAGTGGCAAACTGGGCTGATTTTCTTCAAAACTAAAGCTGCCGGCAACGAGGACCCTGCAAGTCCTTAAGGTCCCAGATGCCACCTTTCATCTGATACCCAGACCCTGGGCCAATGACTTCATTTTCCCCATGGAACATGGCCTCCATTTTGGGCCACTCGCCCTGACCGATAGGGTGGTGCCCAGCAAGAAATTTGCAATCTTTGCTGGATTTCTACACAACTAAAAGTGCCAACAACTAGGAGCTTGCAAGTTCTTAGAGCTCCAAAAGCCACCTTTCATTGATTCCCAGACCCTGGAGACGTGACTTCATTTTCCCCATGGAAAATGGGGTCAGTTTGGGGCCACTTGCCCTGGCCATCTGCATCGTTCCCTGTGGGAAATTGGCAAACTTGGATGATTTTCTCCAAAACTAAAGATGCTGGCCACGAGGACCCTGCAAGTCCTTAAGGTCCCAGATGCCACCTTTCATCTGATACCCAGACCCTGGGCCAATGACTTCATTTTCCCCATGGAAAATGGGGTCAGTTTGAGGCCACTTGCCCTGGCCATCTGCATCGTTCCCTGTGGAAATTGGCAAACTTGGCTGATTTTCTCCAAAACTATAGCTGCTGGCAACGAGGACCCTGCAAGTCCTTAGGGCTCCAGATGCCACCTTTCATCTGATACCCAGACCCTGGGCCAATGACTTCATTTTCCCCATGGAACATGGCCTCCATTTTGGGCCACTCGCCCTGACCGATAGGGTGGTGCCCAGCAAGAAATTTGCAATCTTTGCTGGATTTCTACACAACTAAAAGTGCCAACAACTAGGAGCTTGCAAGTTCTTAGAGCTCCAAAAGCCACCTTTCATTGATTCCCAGACCCTGGAGACGTGACTTCATTTTCCCCATGGAAAATGGGGTCAGTTTGGGGCCACTTGCCCTGGCCATCTGCATCGTTCCCTGTGGGAAATTGGCAAACTTGGATGATTTTCTCCAAAACTAAAGATGCTGGCCACGAGGACCCTGCAAGTCCTTAAGGTCCCAGATGCCACCTTTCATCTGATACCCAGACCCTGGGCCAATGACTTCATTTTCCCCATGGAAAATGGGGTCAGTTTGAGGCCACTTGCCCTGGCCATCTGCATCGTTCCCTGTGGAAATTGGCAAACTTGGCTGATTTTCTCCAAAACTATAGCTGCTGGCAACGAGGACCCTGCAAGTCCTTAGGGCTCCAGATGCCACCTTTCATCTGATACCCAGACCCTGGGCCAATGACTTCATTTTGCCCATGGAAAATGGCCTCCATTTCTGCTCTCTCAATCTGACCAAGAGGGTGGGGCCCAGCAATATATTTGCAATCTTTGCTGGATTTCTCCAAATCTAAAGGTGCCAGTAAGAAGTACCCTGCAAGTCCTCAAAGCCCCAAAGGCCACCTTTCATCTGACACCCAGAGCCTGGGGATAGGACTTCTTCTTCCCATGGGAAATGGCCTCCGTTTGCAGCCCCTCACCCTGGCAGAAAGTGGGGAGCCAAGCTAGAATGACGCAATCTCTGCTGGATTTTTCCAAAAGAAAAGCTGGCAGCAACCTGGACCCTGTAAATACTTAGAGCCTCAAAGGCCACCTTGAACATATTACTGAGACCCTGGGTGAAGGACATTTTTCCCATGGAAAATGGCCTTCAATTTTGGCCATTTGGCCTGGCAGGCAGGGCAGTGTCAAGCGAGAAATTTGCAAACTGTGCTGGATTCTTCCAAAAGGAAAGCTGCCAGCAACTAGGACGCTGCAACTCCTTAGAGCCCCAAAGGCCACCTTTCATCTGACACTCAGACCCTGGGGAAATGACTTCTTTTTCCCATGGAAAATGGCAACCATTTGCAGCCATGTGCCCTGGCCAAACGGGCAATGCCCAGTGAGAAATTTTAAAACTTGGCTGGATTCTTCCACAACTAAAGCTGCCGGCAACAAGGAGCTTGCAAGTCCTTAGATCCCCAAAGGCCACCTTTCATTGATACCCAGACTCTGGAAAAGGACTTCTTTTCCCCATGGAAAATGGGGTCAGTTTGAGGCCACTCGGCCTGGCCATCTGCATCGTTCCCTGTGGGAAATTGGCAAACTTGGATGATTTTCTCCAAAACTAAAGCTGCTGGCAACGAGGACCCTGCAAGTCCTTAGGGCTCCAGATGCCACCTTTCATCTGATACCCAGACCCTGGGCCAATGACTTCATTTTCCCCATGGAACATGGCCTCCATTTGACGCCTCTCGCCCTGACCAAGAGGGTGGGGC
This sequence comes from Agelaius phoeniceus, assembly GCF_051311805.1. NCBI lineage: Eukaryota > Metazoa > Chordata > Aves > Passeriformes > Icteridae > Agelaius > Agelaius phoeniceus. Next base: position 881,602 of record NC_135294.1, read on the forward strand.
CTAGCAATATATTTGCAATCTTTGCTGGATTTCTCCAAATCTAAAGGTGCCAGTAAGAAGTACCCTGCAAGTCCTTAAAGCCCCAAAGGCCACCTTTCATCTGACACCCAGGCCCTTGGGATAGGACTTCTTTTTCCCATGGGAAATGGCCTCCGTTTGCAGCCCCTCACCCTGGCAGAAAGTGGGGAGCCAAGCTAGAATGACGCAATCTCTGCTGGATTTTTCCAAAAGAAAAGCTGGCAGCAACCTGGACCCTGTAAATACTTAGAGCCTCAAAGGCCACCTTGAACATATTACTGAGACCCTGGGTGAAGGACATTTTTCCCATGGAAAATGGCCTTCAATTTTGGCCATTTGGCCTGGCAGGCAGGGCAGTGTCAAGCGAGAAATTTGCAAACTGTGCTGGATTCTTCCAAAAGGAAAGCTGCCAGCAACGAGGACGCTGCCAGTCCTTAGAGCCCCAAAAGCCACCTTTCACCTGATACGCAGACCCTGGGCCAATGACTTCATTTTGCCCATGGAAAATGGCCTCCATTTCTGGCCTCTCACCCTGACCAACAGGGTGGGGCCCAGCAAGAAATTTGCAATCGTTGCTGGATTTCTCCAAATCTAAAGCTGCTGCCACTTGTTATTGTTCTATTTCTCTAGAGTCCCATCATGCTGTTATCAGATTTCTAAAGTCCATACCTCCTCGGTGTGTTCTTATGGCTGCAGATCTTCACAGCACAGACGCTTTCTTCTGCATGCTGTTCTTTCCCAGTTCAGGGCTCCTTCAAGGCTCTCCCTGAATGGCTAACCCACCCCCTTTTATCCCAGTTCTCTTCAATGGTCCCAGCTGCAGCCCATCAAGGACAACCCGGAGCTCTGGGGCAAAGCCTCTATACAGATATTCAAATACAATACATTTCCTCTACTATAGCCAGTAAGTAGTACCCTGCAAGTCCTTAGAGCCCCAAAGGCCACCTTTCATCTGACACTCAGACCCTGGGGAAAGGAACTTCTTTTTCCCATGCAAAATGGCAACTCTTTGCAGCCACGTGCCCTGGCCAAAAGGGCAGTGCCCAGTGAGAAATTTTAAACCTTGGCTGGATTCCTCCACAACTAAAGCTGGCAGCAACTAGGAGCTTGCAAGTCCTTAGAGGCCCAAAAGCCACCTTTCATTGATACCCAGACCCTGGGGACATGACTTCATTTTCCCCATGGAAAATTGGTTCAGTTTGAGGACACTCGGCCTGGCCATCGGCATCATTCCCTGTGGGAAATTGGCAAACTTGGCTGATTTTCTCCAAAACTAAAGCTGCTGGCAACGAGGACCCTGCAAGTCCTTAAGGTCCCAGATGCCACCTTTCATCTGATACCCAGACCCTGGGCCAATGACTTCATTTTCCCCATGGAAAATGGCCTCCATTTCTGGCCTCTCTCCCTGAGCAATAGTGTCGGGTCCAGCAAGAAATTTGAAATCTTTGCTGCATTTCTCAAAATATAAAGCTCCCAGTGAGAAGTAATCTGCAAGTCCTTTGAGCACCAAAAGCCACCTTTCATTGATTCCCAGACCCTGGAGACGTGACTTCATTTTCCCCATGGAAAATGGGGTCAGTTTGAGGTTGCTCGACCTGGCCATCTGCATCGTTCCCTGTGGGAAATTGGCAAACTTGGCTGATTTTCTCCAAAACTACAGCTGCTGGCAACGAGGACCCTGCAAGTCCTTAGGGATCCAGATGCCACCTTTCATCTGATACCCAGACCCTGGGCCAATGACTTCATTTTCCCCATGGAAAATGGCCTCCATTTGACGCCTCTCGCCCTGACCAAGAGGGTGGGGCCCAGCAAGAAATTTGCAATCTTTGCTGGATTTCTCCAAATCTAAAGGTGCCAGTAAGAAGTACCCTGCAAGTCCTCAAAGCCCCAAAGGCCACCTTTCATCTGACACCCAGAGCCTGGGGATAGGACTTCTTCTTCCCATGGGAAATGGCCTCCGTTTGCAGCCCCTCACCCTGGCAGAAAGTGGGGAGCCAAGCTAGAATGACGCAATCTCTGCTGGATTTTTCCAAAAGAAAAGCTGGCAGCAACCTGGACCCTGTAAATACTTAGAGCCTCAAAGGCCACCTTGAACATATTACTGAGACCCTGGGTGAAGGACATTTTTCCCATGGAAAATGGCCTTCAATTTTGGCCATTTGGCCTGGCAGGCAGGGCAGTGTCAAGCGAGAAATTTGCAAACTGTGCTGGATTCTTCCAAAAGGAAAGCTGCCAGCAACGAGGACGCTGCAACTCCTTAGAGCCCCAAAGGCCACCTTTCATCTGACACTCAGACCCTGGGGAAATGACTTCTTTTTCCCATGGAAAATGGCAACCATTTGCAGCCATGTGCCCTGGCCAACAGGGCAGTGCCCAGTGAGAAATTTTAAAACTTGGCTGGATTCTTCCACAACTAAAGCTGCCGGCAACAAGGAGCTTGCAAGTCCTTAGATCCCCAAAGGCCACATTTCATTGATACCCAGACTCTGGAAAAGGACTTCTTTTCCCCATGGAAAATGGGGTCAGTTTGAGGCCACTCGGCCTGGCCATCTGCATCGTTCCCTGTGGTAAAGTGGCAAACTGGGCTGATTTTCTTCAAAACTAAAGCTGCCGGCAACGAGGACCCTGCAAGTCCTTAAGGTCCCAGATGCCACCTTTCATCTGATACCCAGACCCTGGGCCAATGACTTCATTTTCCCCATGGAACATGGCCTCCATTTTGGGCCACTCGCCCTGACCGATAGGGTGGTGCCCAGCAAGAAATTTGCAATCTTTGCTGGATTTCTACACAACTAAAAGTGCCAACAACTAGGAGCTTGCAAGTTCTTAGAGCTCCAAAAGCCACCTTTCATTGATTCCCAGACCCTGGAGACGTGACTTCATTTTCCCCATGGAAAATGGGGTCAGTTTGGGGCCACTTGCCCTGGCCATCTGCATCGTTCCCTGTGGGAAATTGGCAAACTTGGATGATTTTCTCCAAAACTAAAGATGCTGGCCACGAGGACCCTGCAAGTCCTTAAGGTCCCAGATGCCACCTTTCATCTGATACCCAGACCCTGGGCCAATGACTTCATTTTCCCCATGGAAAATGGGGTCAGTTTGAGGCCACTCGGCCTGGCCATCTGCATCGTTCCCTGTGGGAAAGTGGCAAACTTGGCTGATTTTCTCCAAAACTATAGCTGCTGGCAACGAGGACCCTGCAAGTCCTTAGGGCTCCAGATGCCACCTTTCATCTGATACCCAGACCCTGGGCCAATGACTTCATTTTGCCCATGGAAAATGGCCTCCATTTCTGCTCTCTCAATCTGACCAAGAGGGTGGGGCCCAGCAATATATTTGCAATCTTTGCTGGATTTCTCCAAATCTAAAGGTGCCAGTAAGAAGTACCCTGCAAGTCCTCAAAGCCCCAAAGGCCACCTTTCATCTGACACCCAGAGCCTGGGGATAGGACTTCTTCTTCCCATGGGAAATGGCCTCCGTTTGCAGCCCCTCACCCTGGCAGAAAGTGGGGAGCCAAGCTAGAATGACGCAATCTCTGCTGGATTTTTCCAAAAGAAAAGCTGGCAGCAACCTGGACCCTGTAAATACTTAGAGCCTCAAAGGCCACCTTGAACATATTACTGAGACCCTGGGTGAAGGACATTTTTCCCATGGAAAATGGCCTTCAATTTTGGCCATTTGGCCTGGCAGGCAGGGCAGTGTCAAGCGAGAAATTTGCAAACTGTGCTGGATTCTTCCAAAAGGAAAGCTGCCAGCAACTAGGACGCTGCAACTCCTTAGAGCCCCAAAGGCCACCTTTCATCTGACACTCAGACCCTGGGGAAATGACTTCTTTTTCCCATGGAAAATGGCAACCATTTGCAGCCATGTGCCCTGGCCAACAGGGCAGTGCCCAGTGAGAAATTTTAAAACTTGGCTGGATTCTTCCACAACTAAAGCTGCCGGCAACAAGGAGCTTGCAAGTCCTTAGATCCCCAAAGGCCACATTTCATTGATACCCAGACTCTGGAAAAGGACTTCTTTTCCCCATGGAAAATGGGGTCAGTTTGAGGCCACTCGGCCTGGCCATCTGCATCGTTCCCTGTGGTAAAGTGGCAAACTGGGCTGATTTTCTTCAAAACTAAAGCTGCCGGCAACGAGGACCCTGCAAGTCCTTAAGGTCCCAGATGCCACCTTTCATCTGATACCCAGACCCTGGGCCAATGACTTCATTTTCCCCATGGAACATGGCCTCCATTTGACGCCTCTCGCCCTGACCAAGAGGGTGGGGCCTAGCAATATATTTGCAATCTTTGCTGGATTTCTCCAAATCTAAAGGTGCCAGTAAGAAGTACCCTGCAAGTCCTTAAAGCCCCAAAGGCCACCTTTCATCTGACACCCAGGCCCTTGGGATAGGACTTCTTTTTCCCATGGGAAATGGCCTCCGTTTGCAGCCCCTCACCCTGGCAGAAAGTGGGGAGCCAAGCTAGAATGACGCAATCTCTGCTGGATTTTTCCAAAAGAAAAGCTGGCAGCAACCTGGACCCTGTAAATACTTAGAGCCTCAAAGGCCACCTTGAACATATTACTGAGACCCTGGGTGAAGGACATTTTTCCCATGGAAAATGGCCTTCAATTTTGGCCATTTGGCCTGGCAGGCAGGGCAGTGTCAAGCGAGAAATTTGCAAACTGTGCTGGATTCTTCCAAAAGGAAAGCTGCCAGCAACGAGGACGCTGCCAGTCCTTAGAGCCCCAAAAGCCACCTTTCACCTGATACGCAGACCCTGGGCCAATGACTTCATTTTGCCCATGGAAAATGGCCTCCATTTCTGGCCTCTCACCCTGACCAACAGGGTGGGGCCCAGCAAGAAATTTGCAATCGTTGCTGGATTTCTCCAAATCTAAAGCTGCTGCCACTTGTTATTGTTCTATTTCTCTAGAGTCCCATCATGCTGTTATCAGATTTCTAAAGTCCATACCTCCTCGGTGTGTTCTTATGGCTGCAGATCTTCACAGCACAGACGCTTTCTTCTGCATGCTGTTCTTTCCCAGTTCAGGGCTCCTTCAAGGCCCTCCCTGAATGGCTAAGCCGCCCCCTTTTATCCCAGTTCTCTTCAATGGTCCCAGCTGCAGCCCATCAAGGACAACCCGTAGCTCTGGGGCAAAGCCTCTATACAGATATTCAAATACAATACATTTCCTCTACTATAGCCAGTAAGTAGTACCCTGCAAGTCCTTAGAGCCCCAAAGGCCACCTTTCATCTGACACTCAGACCCTGGGGAAAGGAACTTCTTTTTCCCATGCAAAATGGCAACTCTTTGCAGCCACGTGCCCTGGCCAACAGGGCAGTGCCCAGGGAGAAATTTTAAACCTTGGCTGGATTCCTCCACAACTAAAGCTGGCAGCAACTAGGAGCTTGCAAGTCCTTAGAGGCCCAAAAGCCACCTTTCATTGATACCCAGACCCTGGGGACATGACTTCATTTTCCCCATGGAAAATTGGTTCAGTTTGAGGACACTCGGCCTGGCCATCGGCATCATTCCCTGTGGGAAATTGGCAAACTTGGCTGATTTTCTCCAAAACTAAAGCTGCTGGCAACGAGGACCCTGCAAGTCCTTAAGGTCCCAGATGCCACCTTTCATCTGATACCCAGACCCTGGGCCAATGACTTCATTTTGCCCATGGAAAATGGCCTCCATTTCTGGCCTCTCTCCCTGAGCAATAGTGTCGGGTCCAGCAAGAAATTTGAAATCTTTGCTGCATTTCTCAAAATATAAAGCTCCCAGTGAGAAGTAATCTGCAAGTCCTTTGAGCACCAAAAGCCACCTTTCATTGATTCCCAGACCCTGGAGACGTGACTTCATTTTCCCCATGGAAAATGGGGTCAGTTTGAGGTTGCTCGACCTGGCCATCTGCATCGTTCCCTGTGGGAAATTGGCAAACTTGGCTGATTTTCTCCAAAACTACAGCTGCTGGCAACGAGGACCCTGCAAGTCCTTAGGGATCCAGATGCCACCTTTCATCTGATACCCAGACCCTGGGCCAATGACTTCATTTTCCCCATGGAAAATGGCCTGCATTTGACGCCTCTCGCCCTGACCAAGAGGGTGGGGCCCAGCAATATATTTGCAATCTTTGCTGGATTTCTCCAAATCTAAAGGTGCCAGTAAGAAGTACCCTGCAAGTCCTCAAAGCCCCAAAGGCCACCTTTCATCTGACACCCAGAGCCTGGGGATAGGACTTCTTCTTCCCATGGGAAATGGCCTCCGTTTGCAGCCCCTCACCCTGGCAGAAAGTGGGGAGCCAAGCTAGAATGACGCAATCTCTGCTGGATTTTTCCAAAAGAAAAGCTGGCAGCAACCTGGACCCTGTAAATACTTAGAGCCTCAAAGGCCACCTTGAACATATTACTGAGACCCTGGGTGAAGGACATTTTTCCCATGGAAAATGGCCTTCAATTTTGGCCATTTGGCCTGGCAGGCAGGGCAGTGTCAAGCGAGAAATTTGCAAACTGTGCTGGATTCTTCCAAAAGGAAAGCTGCCAGCAACTAGGACGCTGCAACTCCTTAGAGCCCCAAAGGCCACCTTTCATCTGACACTCAGACCCTGGGGAAATGACTTCTTTTTCCCATGGAAAATGGCAACCATTTGCAGCCATGTGCCCTGGCCAAACGGGCAATGCCCAGTGAGAAATTTTAAAACTTGGCTGGATTCTTCCACAACTAAAGCTGCCGGCAACAAGGAGCTTGCAAGTCCTTAGATCCCCAAAGGCCACATTTCATTGATACCCAGACTCTGGAAAAGGACTTCTTTTCCCCATGGAAAATGGGGTCAGTTTGAGGCCACTCGGCCTGGCCATCTGCATCGTTCCCTGTGGTAAAGTGGCAAACTGGGCTGATTTTCTTCAAAACTAAAGCTGCCGGCAACGAGGACCCTGCAAGTCCTTAAGGTCCCAGATGCCACCTTTCATCTGATACCCAGACCCTGGGCCAATGACTTCATTTTCCCCATGGAACATGGCCTCCATTTTGGGCCACTCGCCCTGACCGATAGGGTGGTGCCCAGCAAGAAATTTGCAATCTTTGCTGGATTTCTACACAACTAAAAGTGCCAACAACTAGGAGCTTGCAAGTTCTTAGAGCTCCAAAAGCCACCTTTCATTGATTCCCAGACCCTGGAGACGTGACTTCATTTTCCCCATGGAAAATGGGGTCAGTTTGGGGCCACTTGCCCTGGCCATCTGCATCGTTCCCTGTGGGAAATTGGCAAACTTGGATGATTTTCTCCAAAACTAAAGATGCTGGCCACGAGGACCCTGCAAGTCCTTAAGGTCCCAGATGCCACCTTTCATCTGATACCCAGACCCTGGGCCAATGACTTCATTTTCCCCATGGAAAATGGGGTCAGTTTGAGGCCACTCGGCCTGGCCATCTGCATCGTTCCCTGTGGGAAAGTGGCAAACTTGGCTGATTTTCTCCAAAACTATAGCTGCTGGCAACGAGGACCCTGCAAGTCCTTAGGGCTCCAGATGCCACCTTTCATCTGATACCCAGACCCTGGGCCAATGACTTCATTTTGCCCATGGAAAATGGCCTCCATTTCTGCTCTCTCAATCTGACCAAGAGGGTGGGGCCCAGCAATATATTTGCAATCTTTGCTGGATTTCTCCAAATCTAAAGGTGCCAGTAAGAAGTACCCTGCAAGTCCTCAAAGCCCCAAAGGCCACCTTTCATCTGACACCCAGAGCCTGGGGATAGGACTTCTTCTTCCCATGGGAAATGGCCTCCGTTTGCAGCCCCTCACCCTGGCAGAAAGTGGGGAGCCAAGCTAGAATGACGCAATCTCTGCTGGATTTTTCCAAAAGAAAAGCTGGCAGCAACCTGGACCCTGTAAATACTTAGAGCCTCAAAGGCCACCTTGAACATATTACTGAGACCCTGGGTGAAGGACATTTTTCCCATGGAAAATGGCCTTCAATTTTGGCCATTTGGCCTGGCAGGCAGGGCAGTGTCAAGCGAGAAATTTGCAAACTGTGCTGGATTCTTCCAAAAGGAAAGCTGCCAGCAACTAGGACGCTGCAACTCCTTAGAGCCCCAAAGGCCACCTTTCATCTGACACTCAGACCCTGGGGAAATGACTTCTTTTTCCCATGGAAAATGGCAACCATTTGCAGCCATGTGCCCTGGCCAACAGGGCAGTGCCCAGTGAGAAATTTTAAAACTTGGCTGGATTCTTCCACAACTAAAGCTGCCGGCAACAAGGAGCTTGCAAGTCCTTAGATCCCCAAAGGCCACATTTCATTGATACCCAGACTCTGGAAAAGGACTTCTTTTCCCCATGGAAAATGGGGTCAGTTTGAGGCCACTCGGCCTGGCCATCTGCATCGTTCCCTGTGGTAAAGTGGCAAACTGGGCTGATTTTCTTCAAAACTAAAGCTGCCGGCAACGAGGACCCTGCAAGTCCTTAAGGTCCCAGATGCCACCTTTCATCTGATACCCAGACCCTGGGCCAATGACTTCATTTTCCCCATGGAACATGGCCTCCATTTGACGCCTCTCGCCCTGACCAAGAGGGTGGGGCCTAGCAATATATTTGCAATCTTTGCTGGATTTCTCCAAATCTAAAGGTGCCAGTAAGAAGTACCCTGCAAGTCCTTAAAGCCCCAAAGGCCACCTTTCATCTGACACCCAGGCCCTTGGGATAGGACTTCTTTTTCCCATGGGAAATGGCCTCCGTTTGCAGCCCCTCACCCTGGCAGAAAGTGGGGAGCCAAGCTAGAATGACGCAATCTCTGCTGGATTTTTCCAAAAGAAAAGCTGGCAGCAACCTGGACCCTGTAAATACTTAGAGCCTCAAAGGCCACCTTGAACATATTACTGAGACCCTGGGTGAAGGACATTTTTCCCATGGAAAATGGCCTTCAATTTTGGCCATTTGGCCTGGCAGGCAGGGCAGTGTCAAGCGAGAAATTTGCAAACTGTGCTGGATTCTTCCAAAAGGAAAGCTGCCAGCAACGAGGACGCTGCCAGTCCTTAGAGCCCCAAAAGCCACCTTTCACCTGATACGCAGACCCTGGGCCAATGACTTCATTTTGCCCATGGAAAATGGCCTCCATTTCTGGCCTCTCACCCTGACCAACAGGGTGGGGCCCAGCAAGAAATTTGCAATCGTTGCTGGATTTCTCCAAATCTAAAGCTGCTGCCACTTGTTATTGTTCTATTTCTCTAGAGTCCCATCATGCTGTTATCAGATTTCTAAAGTCCATACCTCCTCGGTGTGTTCTTATGGCTGCAGATCTTCACAGCACAGACGCTTTCTTCTGCATGCTGTTCTTTCCCAGTTCAGGGCTCCTTCAAGGCCCTCCCTGAATGGCTAAGCCGCCCCCTTTTATCCCAGTTCTCTTCAATGGTCCCAGCTGCAGCCCATCAAGGACAACCCGTAGCTCTGGGGCAAAGCCTCTATACAGATATTCAAATACAATACATTTCCTCTACTATAGCCAGTAAGTAGTACCCTGCAAGTCCTTAGAGCCCCAAAGGCCACCTTTCATCTGACACTCAGACCCTGGGGAAAGGAACTTCTTTTTCCCATGCAAAATGGCAACTCTTTGCAGCCACGTGCCCTGGCCAACAGGGCAGTGCCCAGGGAGAAATTTTAAACCTTGGCTGGATTCCTCCACAACTAAAGCTGGCAGCAACTAGGAGCTTGCAAGTCCTTAGAGGCCCAAAAGCCACCTTTCATTGATACCCAGACCCTGGGGACATGACTTCATTTTCCCCATGGAAAATTGGTTCAGTTTGAGGACACTCGGCCTGGCCATCGGCATCATTCCCTGTGGGAAATTGGCAAACTTGGCTGATTTTCTCCAAAACTAAAGCTGCTGGCAACGAGGACCCTGCAAGTCCTTAAGGTCCCAGATGCCACCTTTCATCTGATACCCAGACCCTGGGCCAATGACTTCATTTTGCCCATGGAAAATGGCCTCCATTTCTGGCCTCTCTCCCTGAGCAATAGTGTCGGGTCCAGCAAGAAATTTGAAATCTTTGCTGCATTTCTCAAAATATAAAGCTCCCAGTGAGAAGTAATCTGCAAGTCCTTTGAGCACCAAAAGCCACCTTTCATTGATTCCCAGACCCTGGAGACGTGACTTCATTTTCCCCATGGAAAATGGGGTCAGTTTGAGGTTGCTCGACCTGGCCATCTGCATCGTTCCCTGTGGGAAATTGGCAAACTTGGCTGATTTTCTCCAAAACTACAGCTGCTGGCAACGAGGACCCTGCAAGTCCTTAGGGATCCAGATGCCACCTTTCATCTGATACCCAGACCCTGGGCCAATGACTTCATTTTCCCCATGGAAAATGGCCTGCATTTGACGCCTCTCGCCCTGACCAAGAGGGTGGGGCCCAGCAATATATTTGCAATCTTTGCTGGATTTCTCCAAATCTAAAGGTGCCAGTAAGAAGTACCCTGCAAGTCCTCAAAGCCCCAAAGGCCACCTTTCATCTGACACCCAGAGCCTGGGGATAGGACTTCTTCTTCCCATGGGAAATGGCCTCCGTTTGCAGCCCCTCACCCTGGCAGAAAGTGGGGAGCCAAGCTAGAATGACGCAATCTCTGCTGGATTTTTCCAAAAGAAAAGCTGGCAGCAACCTGGACCCTGTAAATACTTAGAGCCTCAAAGGCCACCTTGAACATATTACTGAGACCCTGGGTGAAGGACATTTTTCCCATGGAAAATGGCCTTCAATTTTGGCCATTTGGCCTGGCAGGCAGGGCAGTGTCAAGCGAGAAATTTGCAAACTGTGCTGGATTCTTCCAAAAGGAAAGCTGCCAGCAACTAGGACGCTGCAACTCCTTAGAGCCCCAAAGGCCACCTTTCATCTGACACTCAGACCCTGGGGAAATGACTTCTTTTTCCCATGGAAAATGGCAACCATTTGCAGCCATGTGCCCTGGCCAACAGGGCAGTGCCCAGTGAGAAATTTTAAAACTTGGCTGGATTCTTCCACAACTAAAGCTGCCGGCAACAAGGAGCTTGCAAGTCCTTAGATCCCCAAAGGCCACATTTCATTGATACCCAGACTCTGGAAAAGGACTTCTTTTCCCCATGGAAAATGGGGTCAGTTTGAGGCCACTCGGCCTGGCCATCTGCATCGTTCCCTGTGGTAAAGTGGCAAACTGGGCTGATTTTCTTCAAAACTAAAGCTGCCGGCAACGAGGACCCTGCAAGTCCTTAAGGTCCCAGATGCCACCTTTCATCTGATACCCAGACCCTGGGCCAATGACTTCATTTTCCCCATGGAACATGGCCTCCATTTTGGGCCACTCGCCCTGACCGATAGGGTGGTGCCCAGCAAGAAATTTGCAATCTTTGCTGGATTTCTACACAACTAAAAGTGCCAACAACTAGGAGCTTGCAAGTTCTTAGAGCTCCAAAAGCCACCTTTCATTGATTCCCAGACCCTGGAGACGTGACTTCATTTTCCCCATGGAAAATGGGGTCAGTTTGGGGCCACTTGCCCTGGCCATCTGCATCGTTCCCTGTGGGAAATTGGCAAACTTGGATGATTTTCTCCAAAACTAAAGATGCTGGCCACGAGGACCCTGCAAGTCCTTAAGGTCCCAGATGCCACCTTTCATCTGATACCCAGACCCTGGGCCAATGACTTCATTTTCCCCATGGAAAATGGGGTCAGTTTGAGGCCACTCGGCCTGGCCATCTGCATCGTTCCCTGTGGGAAAGTGGCAAACTTGGCTGATTTTCTCCAAAACTATAGCTGCTGGCAACGAGGACCCTGCAAGTCCTTAGGGCTCCAGATGCCACCTTTCATCTGATACCCAGACCCTGGGCCAATGACTTCATTTTGCCCATGGAAAATGGCCTCCATTTCTGCTCTCTCAATCTGACCAAGAGGGTGGGGCCCAGCAATATATTTGCAATCTTTGCTGGATTTCTCCAAATCTAAAGGTGCCAGTAAGAAGTACCCTGCAAGTCCTCAAAGCCCCAAAGGCCACCTTTCATCTGACACCCAGAGCCTGGGGATAGGACTTCTTCTTCCCATGGGAAATGGCCTCCGTTTGCAGCCCCTCACCCTGGCAGAAAGTGGGGAGCCAAGCTAGAATGACGCAATCTCTGCTGGATTTTTCCAAAAGAAAAGCTGGCAGCAACCTGGACCCTGTAAATACTTAGAGCCTCAAAGGCCACCTTGAACATATTACTGAGACCCTGGGTGAAGGACATTTTTCCCATGGAAAATGGCCTTCAATTTTGGCCATTTGGCCTGGCAGGCAGGGCAGTGTCAAGCGAGAAATTTGCAAACTGTGCTGGATTCTTCCAAAAGGAAAGCTGCCAGCAACTAGGACGCTGCAACTCCTTAGAGCCCCAAAGGCCACCTTTCATCTGACACTCAGACCCTGGGGAAATGACTTCTTTTTCCCATGGAAAATGGCAACCATTTGCAGCCATGTGCCCTGGCCAACAGGGCAGTGCCCAGTGAGAAATTTTAAAACTTGGCTGGATTCTTCCACAACTAAAGCTGCCGGCAACAAGGAGCTTGCAAGTCCTTAGATCCCCAAAGGCCACATTTCATTGATACCCAGACTCTGGAAAAGGACTTCTTTTCCCCATGGAAAATGGGGTCAGTTTGAGGCCACTCGGCCTGGCCATCTGCATCGTTCCCTGTGGTAAAGTGGCAAACTGGGCTGATTTTCTTCAAAACTAAAGCTGCCGGCAACGAGGACCCTGCAAGTCCTTAAGGTCCCAGATGCCACCTTTCATCTGATACCCAGACCCTGGGCCAATGACTTCATTTTCCCCATGGAACATGGCCTCCATTTGACGCCTCTCGCCCTGACCAAGAGGGTGGGGCCTAGCAATATATTTGCAATCTTTGCTGGATTTCTCCAAATCTAAAGGTGCCAGTAAGAAGTACCCTGCAAGTCCTTAAAGCCCCAAAGGCCACCTTTCATCTGACACCCAGGCCCTTGGGATAGGACTTCTTTTTCCCATGGGAAATGGCCTCCGTTTGCAGCCCCTCACCCTGGCAGAAAGTGGGGAGCCAAGCTAGAATGACGCAATCTCTGCTGGATTTTTCCAAAAGAAAAGCTGGCAGCAACCTGGACCCTGTAAATACTTAGAGCCTCAAAGGCCACCTTGAACATATTACTGAGACCCTGGGTGAAGGACATTTTTCCCATGGAAAATGGCCTTCAATTTTGGCCATTTGGCCTGGCAGGCAGGGCAGTGTCAAGCGAGAAATTTGCAAACTGTGCTGGATTCTTCCAAAAGGAAAGCTGCCAGCAACGAGGACGCTGCCAGTCCTTAGAGCCCCAAAAGCCACCTTTCACCTGATACGCAGACCCTGGGCCAATGACTTCATTTTGCCCATGGAAAATGGCCTCCATTTCTGGCCTCTCACCCTGACCAACAGGGTGGGGCCCAGCAAGAAATTTGCAATCGTTGCTGGATTTCTCCAAATCTAAAGCTGCTGCCACTTGTTATTGTTCTATTTCTCTAGAGTCCCATCATGCTGTTATCAGATTTCTAAAGTCCATACCTCCTCGGTGTGTTCTTATGGCTGCAGATCTTCACAGCACAGACGCTTTCTTCTGCATGCTGTTCTTTCCCAGTTCAGGGCTCCTTCAAGGCCCTCCCTGAATGGCTAAGCCGCCCCCTTTTATCCCAGTTCTCTTCAATGGTCCCAGCTGCAGCCCATCAAGGACAACCCGTAGCTCTGGGGCAAAGCCTCTATACAGATATTCAAATACAATACATTTCCTCTACTATAGCCAGTAAGTAGTACCCTGCAAGTCCTTAGAGCCCCAAAGGCCACCTTTCATCTGACACTCAGACCCTGGGGAAAGGAACTTCTTTTTCCCATGCAAAATGGCAACTCTTTGCAGCCACGTGCCCTGGCCAACAGGGCAGTGCCCAGGGAGAAATTTTAAACCTTGGCTGGATTCCTCCACAACTAAAGCTGGCAGCAACTAGGAGCTTGCAAGTCCTTAGAGGCCCAAAAGCCACCTTTCATTGATACCCAGACCCTGGGGACATGACTTCATTTTCCCCATGGAAAATTGGTTCAGTTTGAGGACACTCGGCCTGGCCATCGGCATCATTCCCTGTGGGAAATTGGCAAACTTGGCTGATTTTCTCCAAAACTAAAGCTGCTGGCAACGAGGACCCTGCAAGTCCTTAAGGTCCCAGATGCCACCTTTCATCTGATACCCAGACCCTGGGCCAATGACTTCATTTTGCCCATGGAAAATGGCCTCCATTTCTGGCCTCTCGCCCTGAGCAATAGTGTCGGGTCCAGCAAGAAATTTGAAATCTTTGCTGCATTTCTCAAAATATAAAGCTCCCAGTGAGAAGTAATCTGCAAGTCCTTTGAGCACCAAAAGCCACCTTTCATTGATTCCTAGACCCTGGAGACGCGACTTCATTTTCCCCATGGAAAATGGGGTCAGTTTGAGGTTGCTCGACCTGGCCATCTGCATCGTTCCCTGTGGGAAATTGGCAAACTTGGCTGATTTTCTCCAAAACTACAGCTGCTGGCAACGAGGACCCTGCAAGTCCTTAGGGATCCAGATGCCACCTTTCATCTGATACCCAGACCCTGGGCCAATGATTTCATTTTCCCCATGGAAAATGGCCTCCATTTGACACCTCTCGCCCTGACCAAGAGGGTGGGGCCCAGCAATATATTTGCAATCTTTGCTGGATTTCTCCAAATCTAAAGGTGCCAGTAAGAAGTACCCTGCAAGTCCTCAAAGCCCCAAAGGCCACCTTTCATCTTACACCCAGAGCCTGGGGATAGGACTTCTTCTTCCCATGGGAAATGGCCTCCGTTTGCAGCCCCTCACCCTGGCAGAAAGTGGGGAGCCAAGCTAGAATGACGCAATCTCTGCTGGATTTTTCCAAAAGAAAAGCTGGCAGCAACCTGGACCCTGTAAATACTTAGAGCCTCAAAGGCCACCTTGAACATATTACTGAGACCCTGGGTGAAGGACATTTTTCCCATGGAAAGTGGCCTTCAATTTTGGCCATTTGGCCTGGCAGGCAGGGCAGTGTCAAGCGAGAAATTTGCAAACTGTGCTGGATTCTTCCAAAAGGAAAGCTGCCAGCAACTAGGACGCTGCAACTCCTTAGAGCCCCAAAGGCCACCTTTCATCTGACACTCAGACCCTGGGGAAATGACTTCTTTTTCCCATGGAAAATGGCAACCATTTGCAGCCATGTGCCCTGGCCAACAGGGCAATGCCCAGTGAGAAATTTTAAAACTTGGCTGCATTCTTCCACAACTAAAGCTGCCGGCAACAAGGAGCTTGCAAGTCCTTAGATCCCCAAAGGCCACCTTTCATTGATACCCAGACTCTGGAAAAGGACTTCTTTTCCCCATGGAAAATGGGGTCAGTTTGAGGCCACTCAGCCTGGCCATCTGCATCGTTCCCTGTGGGAAAGTGGCAAACTTGGCTGATTTTCTCCAAAACTATAGCTGCTGGCAACGAGGACCCTGCAAGTCCTTAGGGCTCCAGATGCCACCTTTCATCTGATACCCAGACCCTGGGCCAATGACTTCATTTTCCCCATGGAACATGGCCTCCATTTTGGGCCACTCGCCCTGACCGATAGGGTGGTGCCCAGCAAGAAATTTGCAATCTTTGCTGGATTTCTACACAACTAAAAGTGCTACCAACTAGGAGCTTGCAAGTTCTTTGAGCTCCAAAAGCCACCTTTCATTGATTCCCAGACCCTGGAGACGTGACTTCATTTTCCCCATGGAAAATGGGGTCACTTTGGGGCCACTTGCCCTGGCCATCTGCATCGTTCCCTGTGGGAAATTGGCAAACTTGGATGATTTTCTCCAAAACTAAAGATGCTGGCCACGAGGACCCTGCAAGTCCTTAAGGTCCCAGATGCCACCTTTCATCTGATACCCAGACCCTGGGCCAATGACTTCATTTTGCCCATGGAAAATGGCCTCCATTTCTGCTCTCTCAATCTGACCAAGAGGGTGGGGCCCAGCAATATATTTGCAATCTTTGCTGGATTTCTCCAAATCTAAAGGTGCCAGTAAGAAGTACCCTGCAAGTCCTCAAAGCCCCAAAGGCCACCTTTCATCTGACACCCAGAGCCTGGGGATAGGACTTCTTCTTCCCATGGGAAATGGCCTCCGTTTGCAGCCCCTCACCCTGGCAGAAAGTGGGGAGCCAAGCTAGAATGACGCAATCTCTGCTGGATTTTTCCAAAAGAAAAGCTGGCAGCAACCTGGACCCTGTAAATACTTAGAGCCTCAAAGGCCACCTTGAACATATTACTGAGACCCTGGGTGAAGGACATTTTTCCCATGGAAAATGGCCTTCAATTTTGCCCATTTGGCCTGGCAGGCAGGGCAGTGTCAAGCGAGAAATTTGCAAACTGTGCTGGATTCTTCCAAAAGGAAAGCTGCCAGCAACTAGGACGCTGCAACTCCTTAGAGCCCCAAAGGCCACCTTTCATCTGACACTCAGACCCTGGGGAAATGACTTCTTTTTCCCATGCAAAATGGCAACCATTTGCAGCCATGTGCCCTGGCCAACAGGGCAATGCCCAGTGAGAAATTTTAAAACTTGGCTGCATTCTTCCACAACTAAAGCTGCCGGCAACAAGGAGCTTGCAAGTCCTTAGATCCCCAAAGGCCACCTTTCATTGATACCCAGACTCTGGAAAAGGACTTCTTTTCCCCATGGAAAATGGGGTCAGTTTGAGGCCACTTGCCCTGGCCATCTGCATCGTTCCCTGTGGAAATTGGCAAACTTGGCTGATTTTCTCCAAAACTATAGCTGCTGGCAACGAGGACCCTGCAAGTCCTTAGGGATCCAGATGCCACCTTTCACCTGATACGCAGACCCTGGGCCAATGACTTCATTTTCCCCATGGAAAATGGCCTCCATTTGACACCTCTCGCCCTGACCAAGAGGGTGGGGCCCAGCAATATATTTGCAATCTTTGCTGGATTTCTCCAAATCTAAAGGTGCCAGTAAGAAGTACCCTGCAAGTCCTTAAAGCCCCAAAGGCCACCTTTCATCTGACACCCAGGCCCTTGGGATAGGACTTCTTTTTCCCATGGGAAATGGCCTCCGTTTGCAGCCCCTCACCCTGGCAGAAAGTGGGGAGCCAAGCTAGAATGACGCAATCTCTGCTGGATTTTTCCAAAAGAAAAGCTGGCAGCAACCTGGACCCTGTAAATACTTAGAGCCTCAAAGGCCACCTTGAACATATTACTGAGACCCTGGGTGAAGGACATTTTTCCCATGGAAAATGGCCTTCAATTTTGGCCATTTGGCCTGGCAGGCAGGGCAGTGTCAAGCGAGAAATTTGCAAACTGTGCTGGATTCTTCCAAAAGGAAAGCTGCCAGCAACGAGGACGCTGCCAGTCCTTAGAGCCCCAAAGGCCACCTTTCACCTGATATGCAGACCCTGGGCCAATGACTTCATTTTGCCCATGGAAAATGGCCTCCATTTCTGGCCTCTCACCCTGACCAAGAGGGTGGGGCCCAGCAAGAAATTTGCAATCGTTGCTGGATTTCTCCAAATCTAAAGCTGCTGATACTTGTTATTGTTCTATTTCTCTAGAGTCCCATAATGCTGTTATCAGATTTCTAAAGTCCATACCTCCTAGGTGTGTTCTTATGGCTGCAGATCTTCACAGCACAGATGCTTTCTTCTGCATGCTGTTCTTTCCCAGTTCAGGGCTCCTTCAAGGCTCTCCCTGAATGGCTAACCCGTCCCCTTTTATCCCAGTTCTCTTCAATGCTCACAGCTGCAGCCCATCAAGGACAACCCGGAGCTCTGGGGCAAAGCCTCTATACAGATATTCAAATACAATACATTTCCTCTACTATAGCCAGTAAGTAGTACCCTGCAAGTCCTTAGAGCCCCAAAGGCCACCTTTCATCTGACACTCAGACCCTGGGGAAAGGAACTTCTTTTTCCCATGCAAAATGGCAACTCTTTGCAGCCACGTGCCCTGGCCAACAGGGCAGTGCCCAGTGAGAAATTTTTAACCTTGGCTGGATTCCTCCACAACTAAAGCTGGCAGCAACTAGGAGCTTGCAAGTCCTTAGAGGCCCAAAAGACACCTTTCATTGATACCCAGACCCTGGGGACATGACTTCATTTTCCCCATGGAAAATTGGTTCAGTTTGAGGACACTCGGCCTGGCCATCGGCATCATTCCCTGTGGGAAATTGGCAAACTTGGCTGATTTTCTCCAAAACTAAAGCTGCTGGCAACGAGGACCCTGCAAGTCCTTAAGGTCCCAGATGCCACCTTTCATCTGATACCCAGACCCTGGGCTAATGACTTCATTTTCCCCATGGAAAATGGCCTCCATTTCTGGCCTCTCGCCCTGAGCAATAGTGTCGGGTCCAGCAAGAAATTTGAAATCTTTGCTGCATTTCTCAAAATATAAAGCTCCCAGTGAGAAGTAATCTGCAAGTCCTTTGAGCACCAAAAGCCACCTTTCATTGATTCCTAGACCCTGGAGACGTGACTTCATTTTCCCCATGGAAAATGGGGTCAGTTTGAGGTTGCTCGACCTGGCCATCTGCATCGTTCCCTGTGGGAAATTGGCAAACTTGGCTGATTTTCTCCAAAACTACAGCTGCTGGCAACGAGGACCCTGCAAGTCCTTAGGGCTCCAGATGCCACCTTTCATCTGATACCCAGACCCTGGGCCAATGACTTCATTTTCCCCGTGGAAAATGGCCTGCATTTGACGCCTCTCGCCCTGACCAAGAGGGTGGGGCCCAGCAATATATTTGCAATCTTTGCTGGATTTCTCCAAATCTAAAGGTGCCAGTAAGAAGTACCCTGCAAGTCCTCAAAGCCCCAAAGGCCACCTTTCATCTGACACCCAGAGCCTGGGGATAGGACTTCTTCTTCCCATGGGAAATGGCCTCCGTTTGCAGCCCCTCACCCTGGCAGAAAGTGGGGAGCCAAGCTAGAATGACGCAATCTCTGCTGGATTTTTCCAAAAGAAAAGCTGGCAGCAACCTGGACCCTGTAAATACTTAGAGCCTCAAAGGCCACCTTGAACATATTACTGAGACCCTGGGTGAAGGACATTTTTCCCATGGAAAATGGCCTTCAATTTTGGCCATTTGGCCTGGCAGGCAGGGCAGTGTCAAGCGAGAAATTTGCAAACTGTGCTGGATTCTTCCAAAAGGAAAGCTGCCAGCAACTAGGACGCTGCAACTCCTTAGAGCCCCAAAGGCCACCTTTCATCTGACACTCAGACCCTGGGGAAATGACTTCTTTTTCCCATGCAAAATGGCAACCATTTGCAGCCATGTGCCCTGGCCAACAGGGCAATGCCCAGTGAGAAATTTTAAAACTTGGCTGCATTCTTCCACAACTAAAGCTGCCGGCAACAAGGAGCTTGCAAGTCCTTAGATCCCCAAAGGCCACCTTTCATTGATACCCAGACTCTGGAAAAGGACTTCTTTTCCCCATGGAAAATGGGGTCAGTTTGAGGCCACTTGCCCTGGCCATCTGCATCGTTCCCTGTGGAAATTGGCAAACTTGGCTGATTTTCTCCAAAACTATAGCTGCTGGCAACGAGGACCCTGCAAGTCCTTAGGGATCCAGATGCCACCTTTCACCTGATACCCAGACCCTGGGCCAATGACTTCATTTTCCCCATGGAACATGGCCTCCATTTGACACCTCTCGCCCTGACCAAGAGGGTGGGGCCTAGCAATATATTTGCAATCTTTGCTGGATTTCTCCAAATCTAAAGGTGCCAGTAAGAAGTACCCTGCAAGTCCTTAAAGCCCCAAAGGCCACCTTTCATCTGACACCCAGGCCCTTGGGATAGGACTTCTTTTTCCCATGGGAAATGGCCTCCGTTTGCAGCCCCTCACCCTGGCAGAAAGTGGGGAGCCAAGCTAGAATGACGCAATCTCTGCTGGATTTTTCCAAAAGAAAAGCTGGCAGCAACCTGGACCCTGTAAATACTTAGAGCCTCAAAGGCCACCTTGAACATATTACTGAGACCCTGGGTGAAGGACATTTTTCCCATGGAAAATGGCCTTCAATTTTGGCCATTTGGCCTGGCAGGCAGGGCAGTGTCAAGCGAGAAATTTGCAAACTGTGCTGGATTCTTCCAAAAGGAAAGCTGCCAGCAACGAGGACGCTGCCAGTCCTTAGAGCCCCAAAGGCCACCTTTCACCTGATATGCAGACCCTGGGCCAATGACTTCATTTTGCCCATGGAAAATGGCCTCCATTTCTGGCCTCTCACCCTGACCAAGAGGGTGGGGCCCAGCAAGAAATTTGCAATCGTTGCTGGATTTCTCCAAATCTAAAGCTGCTGATACTTGTTATTGTTCTATTTCTCTAGAGTCCCATAATGCTGTTATCAGATTTCTAAAGTCCATACCTCCTCGGTGTGTTCTTATGGCTGCAGATCTTCACAGCACAGATGCTTTCTTCTGCATGCTGTTCTTTCCCAGTTCAGGGCTCCTTCAAGGCTCTCCCTGAATGGCTAACCCGTCCCCTTTTATCCCAGTTCTCTTCAATGCTCACAGCTGCAGCCCATCAAGGACAACCCGGAGCTCTGGGGCAAAGCCTCTATACAGATATTCAAATACAATACATTTCCTCTACTATAGCCAGTAAGTAGTACCCTGCAAGTCCTTAGAGCCCCAAAGGCCACCTTTCATCTGACACTCAGACCCTGGGGAAAGGAACTTCTTTTTCCCATGCAAAATGGCAACTCTTTGCAGCCACGTGCCCTGGCCAACAGGGCAGTGCCCAGTGAGAAATTTTTAACCTTGGCTGGATTCCTCCACAACTAAAGCTGGCAGCAACTAGGAGCTTGCAAGTCCTTAGAGGCCCAAAAGACACCTTTCATTGATACCCAGACCCTGGGGACATGACTTCATTTTCCCCATGGAAAATTGGTTCAGTTTGAGGACACTCGGCCTGGCCATCGGCATCATTCCCTGTGGGAAATTGGCAAACTTGGCTGATTTTCTCCAAAACTAAAGCTGCTGGCAACGAGGACCCTGCAAGTCCTTAAGGTCCCAGATGCCACCTTTCATCTGATACCCAGACCCTGGGCTAATGACTTCATTTTCCCCATGGAAAATGGCCTCCATTTCTGGCCTCTCGCCCTGAGCAATAGTGTCGGGTCCAGCAAGAAATTTGAAATCTTTGCTGCATTTCTCAAAATATAAAGCTCCCAGTGAGAAGTAATCTGCAAGTCCTTTGAGCACCAAAAGCCACCTTTCATTGATTCCTAGACCCTGGAGACGTGACTTCATTTTCCCCATGGAAAATGGGGTCAGTTTGAGGTTGCTCGACCTGGCCATCTGCATCGTTCCCTGTGGGAAATTGGCAAACTTGGCTGATTTTCTCCAAAACTACAGCTGCTGGCAACGAGGACCCTGCAAGTCCTTAGGGCTCCAGATGCCACCTTTCATCTGATACCCAGACCCTGGGCCAATGACTTCATTTTCCCCGTGGAAAATGGCCTGCATTTGACGCCTCTCGCCCTGACCAAGAGGGTGCGGCCCAGCAATATATTTGCAATCTTTGCTGGATTTCTCCAAATCTAAAGGTGCCAGTAAGAAGTACCCTGCAAGTCCTCAAAGCCCCAAAGGCCACCTTTCATCTGACACCCAGAGCCTGGGGATAGGACTTCTTCTTCCCATGGGAAATGGCCTCCGTTTGCAGCCCCTCACCCTGGCAGAAAGTGGGGAGCCAAGCTAGAATGACGCAATCTCTGCTGGATTTTTCCAAAAGAAAAGCTGGCAGCAACCTGGACCCTGTAAATACTTAGAGCCTCAAAGGCCACCTTGAACATATTACTGAGACCCTGGGTGAAGGACATTTTTCCCATGGAAAATGGCCTTCAATTTTGCCCATTTGGCCTGGCAGGCAGGGCAGTGTCAAGCGAGAAATTTGCAAACTGTGCTGGATTCTTCCAAAAGGAAAGCTGCCAGCAACTAGGACGCTGCAACTCCTTAGAGCCCCAAAGGCCACCTTTCATCTGACACTCAGACCCTGGGGAAATGACTTCTTTTTCCCATGCAAAATGGCAACCATTTGCAGCCATGTGCCCTGGCCAACAGGGCAATGCCCAGTGAGAAATTTTAAAACTTGGCTGCATTCTTCCACAACTAAAGCTGCCGGCAACAAGGAGCTTGCAAGTCCTTAGATCCCCAAAGGCCACCTTTCATTGATACCCAGACTCTGGAAAAGGACTTCTTTTCCCCATGGAAAATGGGGTCAGTTTGAGGCCACTTGCCCTGGCCATCTGCATCGTTCCCTGTGGAAATTGGCAAACTTGGCTGATTTTCTCCAAAACTATAGCTGCTGGCAACGAGGACCCTGCAAGTCCTTAGGGATCCAGATGCCACCTTTCACCTGATACGCAGACCCTGGGCCAATGACTTCATTTTCCCCATGGAAAATGGCCTCCATTTGACACCTCTCGCCCTGACCAAGAGGGTGGGGCCCAGCAATATATTTGCAATCTTTGCTGGATTTCTCCAAATCTAAAGGTGCCAGTAAGAAGTACCCTGCAAGTCCTTAAAGCCCCAAAGGCCACCTTTCATCTGACACCCAGGCCCTTGGGATAGGACTTCTTTTTCCCATGGGAAATGGCCTCCGTTTGCAGCCCCTCACCCTGGCAGAAAGTGGGGAGCCAAGCTAGAATGACGCAATCTCTGCTGGATTTTTCCAAAAGAAAAGCTGCCAGCAACCTGGACCCTGTAAATACTTAGAGCCTCAAAGGCCACCTTGAACATATTACTGAGACCCTGGGTGAAGGACATTTTTCCCATGGAAAATGGCCTTCAATTTTGGCCATTTGGCCTGGCAGGCAGGGCAGTGTCAAGCGAGAAATTTGCAAACTGTGCTGGATTCTTCCAAAAGGAAAGCTGCCAGCAACGAGGACGCTGCCAGTCCTTAGAGCCCCAAAGGCCACCTTTCACCTGATATGCAGACCCTGGGCCAATGACTTCATTTTGCCCATGGAAAATGGCCTCCATTTCTGGCCTCTCACCCTGACCAAGAGGGTGGGGCCCAGCAAGAAATTTGCAATCGTTGCTGGATTTCTCCAAATCTAAAGCTGCTGATACTTGTTATTGTTCTATTTCTCTAGAGTCCCATAATGCTGTTATCAGATTTCTAAAGTCCATACCTCCTCGGTGTGTTCTTATGGCTGCAGATCTTCACAGCACAGATGCTTTCTTCTGCATGCTGTTCTTTCCCAGTTCAGGGCTCCTTCAAGGCTCTCCCTGAATGGCTAACCCGTCCCCTTTTATCCCAGTTCTCTTCAATGCTCACAGCTGCAGCCCATCAAGGACAACCCGGAGCTCTGGGGCAAAGCCTCTATACAGATATTCAAATACAATACATTTCCTCTACTATAGCCAGTAAGTAGTACCCTGCAAGTCCTTAGAGCCCCAAAGGCCACCTTTCATCTGACACTCAGACCCTGGGGAAAGGAACTTCTTTTTCCCATGCAAAATGGCAACTCTTTGCAGCCACGTGCCCTGGCCAACAGGGCAGTGCCCAGTGAGAAATTTTTAACCTTGGCTGGATTCCTCCACAACTAAAGCTGGCAGCAACTAGGAGCTTGCAAGTCCTTAGAGGCCCAAAAGACACCTTTCATTGATACCCAGACCCTGGGGACATGACTTCATTTTCCCCATGGAAAATTGGTTCAGTTTGAGGACACTCGGCCTGGCCATCGGCATCATTCCCTGTGGGAAATTGGCAAACTTGGCTGATTTTCTCCAAAACTAAAGCTGCTGGCAACGAGGACCCTGCAAGTCCTTAAGGTCCCAGATGCCACCTTTCATCTGATACCCAGACCCTGGGCTAATGACTTCATTTTCCCCATGGAAAATGGCCTCCATTTCTGGCCTCTCGCCCTGAGCAATAGTGTCGGGTCCAGCAAGAAATTTGAAATCTTTGCTGCATTTCTCAAAATATAAAGCTCCCAGTGAGAAGTAATCTGCAAGTCCTTTGAGCACCAAAAGCCACCTTTCATTGATTCCTAGACCCTGGAGACGTGACTTCATTTTCCCCATGGAAAATGGGGTCAGTTTGAGGTTGCTCGACCTGGCCATCTGCATCGTTCCCTGTGGGAAATTGGCAAACTTGGCTGATTTTCTCCAAAACTACAGCTGCTGGCAACGAGGACCCTGCAAGTCCTTAGGGCTCCAGATGCCACCTTTCATCTGATACCCAGACCCTGGGCCAATGACTTCATTTTCCCCGTGGAAAATGGCCTGCATTTGACGCCTCTCGCCCTGACCAAGAGGGTGCGGCCCAGCAATATATTTGCAATCTTTGCTGGATTTCTCCAAATCTAAAGGTGCCAGTAAGAAGTACCCTGCAAGTCCTCAAAGCCCCAAAGGCCACCTTTCATCTGACACCCAGAGCCTGGGGATAGGACTTCTTCTTCCCATGGGAAATGGCCTCCGTTTGCAGCCCCTCACCCTGGCAGAAAGTGGGGAGCCAAGCTAGAATGACGCAATCTCTGCTGGATTTTTCCAAAAGAAAAGCTGGCAGCAACCTGGACCCTGTAAATACTTAGAGCCTCAAAGGCCACCTTGAACATATTACTGAGACCCTGGGTGAAGGACATTTTTCCCATGGAAAGTGGCCTTCAATTTTGCCCATTTGGCCTGGCAGGCAGGGCAGTGTCAAGCGAGAAATTTGCAAACTGTGCTGGATTCTTCCAAAAGGAAAGCTGCCAGCAACTAGGACGCTGCAACTCCTTAGAGCCCCAAAGGCCACCTTTCATCTGACACTCAGACCCTGGGGAAATGACTTCTTTTTCCCATGCAAAATGGCAACCATTTGCAGCCATGTGCCCTTGCCAACAGGGCAATGCCCAGTGAGAAATTTTAAAACTTGGCTGCATTCTTCCACAACTAAAGCTGCCGGCAACAAGGAGCTTGCAAGTCCTTAGATCCCCAAAGGCCACCTTTCATTGATACCCAGACTCTGGAAAAGGACTTCTTTTCCCCATGGAAAATGGGGTCAGTTTGAGGCCACTCAGCCTGGCCATCTGCATCGTTCCCTGTGGTAAAGTGGCAAACTTGGCTGATTTTCTCCAAAACTAAAGCTGCTGGCAACGAGGATTCTGCAAGTCCTTAAGGTCCCAGATGCCACCTTTCATCTGATACCCAGACCCTGGGCCAACGACTTCATTTTCCCCAAGGAAAATGGCCTCCATTTGACACCTCTCGCCCTGACCAAGAGGGTGGGGCCCAGCAATATATTTGCAATCTTTGCTGGATTTCTCCAAATCTAAAGGTGCCAGTAAGAAGTACCCTGCAAGTCCTTAAAGCCCCAAAGGCCACCTTTCATCTGACACCCAGGCCCTTGGGATAGGACTTCTTTTTCCCATGGGAAATGGCCTCCGTTTGCAGCCCCTCACCCTGGCAGAAAGTGGGGAGCCAAGCTAGAATGACGCAATCTCTGCTGGATTTTTCCAAAAGAAAAGCTGGCAGCAACCTGGACCCTGTAAATACTTAGAGCCTCAAAGGCCACCTTGAACATATTACTGAGACCCTGGGTGAAGGACATTTTTCCCATGGAAAATGGCCTTCAATTTTGGCCATTTGGCCTGGCAGGCAGGGCAGTGTCAAGCGAGAAATTTGCAAACTGTGCTGGATTCTTCCAAAAGGAAA
The DNA here is from genome assembly GCF_051311805.1 of Agelaius phoeniceus. Lineage (NCBI taxonomy): Eukaryota > Metazoa > Chordata > Aves > Passeriformes > Icteridae > Agelaius > Agelaius phoeniceus. Next base: position 907,297 of record NC_135294.1, read on the forward strand.
GCTGCCAGCAACGAGGACGCTGCCAGTCCTTAGAGCCCCAAAAGCCACCTTTCACCTGATACGCAGACCCTGGGCCAATGACTTCATTTTGCCCATGGAAAATGGCCTCCATTTCTGGCCTCTCACCCTGACCAATAGTGTGGGGCCCAGCAAGAAATTTGCAATCGTTGCTGGATTTCTCCAAATCTAAAGCTGCTGCCACTTGTTATTGTTCTATTTCTCTAGAGTCCCATCATGCTGTTATCAGATTTCTAAAGTCCATACCTCCTCGGTGTGTTCTTATGGCTGCAGATCTTCACAGCACAGACGCTTTCTTCTGCATGCTGTTCTTTCCCAGTTCAGGGCTCCTTCAAGGCTCTCCCTGAATGGCTAAGCCGCCCCCTTTTATCCCAGTTCTCTTCAATGGTCCCAGCTGCAGCCCATCAAGGACAACCCGGAGCTCTGGGGCAAAGCCTCTATACAGATATTCAAATACAATACATTTCCTCTACTATAGCCAGTAAGTAGTACCCTGCAAGTCCTTAGAGCCCCAAAGGCCACCTTTCATCTGACACTCAGACCCTGGGGAAAGGAACTTCTTTTTCCCATGCAAAATGGCAACTCTTTGCAGCCACGTGCCCTGGCCAACAGGGCAGTGCCCAGTGAGAAATTTTTAACCTTGGCTGGATTCCTCCACAACTAAAGCTGGCAGCAACTAGGAGCTTGCAAGTCCTTAGAGGCCCAAAAGCCACCTTTCATTGATACCCAGACCCTGGGGACATGACTTCATTTTCCCCATGGAAAATTGGTTCAGTTTGAGGACACTCGGCCTGGCCATCGGCATCGTTCCCTGTGTGAAATTTGCAAACTTGGCTGATTTTCTCCAAAACTAAAGCTGCTGGCAACAAGGACCCTGCAAGTCCTTAAGGTCCCAGATGCCACCTTTCATCTGATACCCAGACCCTGGGCCAATGACTTCATTTTGCCCATGGAAAATGGCCTCCATTTCTGGCCTCTCGCCCTGAGCAATAGTGTTGGGTCCAGCAAGAAATTTGAAATCTTTGCTGCATTTCTCAAAATATAAAGCTCCCAGTGAGAAGTAATCTGCAAGTCCTTTGAGCTCCAAAAGCCACCTTTCATTGATTCCTAGACCCTGGAGACGTGACTTCATTTTCCCCATGGAAAATGGGGTCAGTTTGAGGTTGCTCGACCTGGCCATCTGCATCGTTCCCTGTGGGAAATTGGCAAACTTGGCTGATTTTCTCCAAAACTAAAGCTGCTGGCAATGAGGACCCTGCAAGTCCATAGGGCTCCAGATGCCACCTTTCATCTGATACCCAGACCCTGGGCCAATGACTTCATTTTGCCCATGGAAAATGGCCTCCATTTCTGCTCTCTCAATCTGACCAAGAGGGTGGGGCCCAGCAATATATTTGCAATCTTTGCTGGATTTCTCCAAATCTAAAGGTGCCAGTAAGAAGTACCCTGCAAGTCCTCAAAGCCCCAAAGGCCACCTTTCATCTGACACCCAGAGCCTGGGGATAGGACTTCTTCTTCCCATGGGAAATGGCCTCCGTTTGCAGCCCCTCACCCTGGCAGAAAGTGGGGAGCCAAGCTAGAATGACGCAATCTCTGCTGGATTTTTCCAAAAGAAAAGCTGGCAGCAACCTGGACCCTGTAAATACTTAGAGCCTCAAAGGCCACCTTGAACATATTACTGAGACCCTGGGTGAAGGACATTTTTCCCATGGAAAATGGCCTTCAATTTTGGCCATTTGGCCTGGCAGGCAGGGCAGTGTCAAGCGAGAAATTTGCAAACTGTGCTGGATTCTTCCAAAAGGAAAGCTGCCAGCAACTAGGACGCTGCAACTCCTTAGAGCCCCAAAGGCCACCTTTCATCTGACACTCAGACCCTGGGGAAATGACTTCTTTTTCCCATGCAAAATGGCAACCATTTGCAGCCATGTGCCCTGGCCAACAGGGCAATGCCCAGTGAGAAATTTTAAAACTTGGCTGCATTCTTCCACAACTAAAGCTGCCGGCAACAAGGAGCTTGCAAGTCCTTAGATCCCCAAAGGCCACCTTTCATTGATACCCAGACTCTGGAAAAGGACTTCTTTTCCCCATGGAAAATGGGGTCAGTTTGAGGCCACTTGCCCTGGCCATCTGCATCGTTCCCTGTGGAAATTGGCAAACTTGGCTGATTTTCTCCAAAACTATAGCTGCTGGCAACGAGGACCCTGCAAGTCCTTAGGGATCCAGATGCCACCTTTCACCTGATACCCAGACCCTGGGCCAATGACTTCATTTTCCCCATGGAACATGGCCTCCATTTGACACCTCTCGCCCTGACCAAGAGGGTGGGGCCTAGCAATATATTTGCAATCTTTGCTGGATTTCTCCAAATCTAAAGGTGCCAGTAAGAAGTACCCTGCAAGTCCTTAAAGCCCCAAAGGCCACCTTTCATCTGACACCCAGGCCCTTGGGATAGGACTTCTTTTTCCCATGGGAAATGGCCTCCGTTTGCAGCCCCTCACCCTGGCAGAAAGTGGGGAGCCAAGCTAGAATGACGCAATCTCTGCTGGATTTTTCCAAAAGAAAAGCTGGCAGCAACCTGGACCCTGTAAATACTTAGAGCCTCAAAGGCCACCTTGAACATATTACTGAGACCCTGGGTGAAGGACATTTTTCCCATGGAAAATGGCCTTCAATTTTGGCCATTTGGCCTGGCAGGCAGGGCAGTGTCAAGCGAGAAATTTGCAAACTGTGCTGGATTCTTCCAAAAGGAAAGCTGCCAGCAACGAGGACGCTGCCAGTCCTTAGAGCCCCAAAGGCCACCTTTCACCTGATATGCAGACCCTGGGCCAATGACTTCATTTTGCCCATGGAAAATGGCCTCCATTTCTGGCCTCTCACCCTGACCAAGAGGGTGGGGCCCAGCAAGAAATTTGCAATCGTTGCTGGATTTCTCCAAATCTAAAGCTGCTGATACTTGTTATTGTTCTATTTCTCTAGAGTCCCATAATGCTGTTATCAGATTTCTAAAGTCCATACCTCCTCGGTGTGTTCTTATGGCTGCAGATCTTCACAGCACAGACGCTTTCTTCTGCATGCTGTTCTTTCCCAGTTCAGGGCTCCTTCAAGGCTCTCCCTGAATGGCTAACCCGTCCCCTTTTATCCCAGTTCTCTTCAATGCTCACAGCTGCAGCCCATCAAGGACAACCCGGAGCTCTGGGGCAAAGCCTCTATACAGATATTCAAATACAATACATTTCCTCTACTATAGCCAGTAAGTAGTACCCTGCAAGTCCTTAGAGCCCCAAAGGCCACCTTTCATCTGACACTCAGACCCTGGGGAAAGGAACTTCTTTTTCCCATGCAAAATGGCAACTCTTTGCAGCCACGTGCCCTGGCCAACAGGGCAGTGCCCAGTGAGAAATTTTTAACCTTGGCTGGATTCCTCCACAACTAAAGCTGGCAGCAACTAGGAGCTTGCAAGTCCTTAGAGGCCCAAAAGACACCTTTCATTGATACCCAGACCCTGGGGACATGACTTCATTTTCCCCATGGAAAATTGGTTCAGTTTGAGGACACTCGGCCTGGCCATCGGCATCGTTCCCTGTGTGAAATTTGCAAACTTGGCTGATTTTCTCCAAAACTAAAGCTGCTGGCAACAAGGACCCTGCAAGTCCTTAAGGTCCCAGATGCCACCTTTCATCTGATACCCAGACCCTGGGCCAATGACTTCATTTTCCCCATGGAAAATGGCCTCCATTTCTGGCCTCTCGCCCTGAGCAATAGTGTTGGGTCCAGCAAGAAATTTGAAATCTTTGCTGCATTTCTCAAAATATAAAGCTCCCAGTGAGAAGTAATCTGCAAGTCCTTTGAGCTCCAAAAGCCACCTTTCATTGATTCCTAGACCCTGGAGACGTGACTTCATTTTCCCCATGGAAAATGGGGTCAGTTTGAGGTTGCTCGACCTGGCCATCTGCATCGTTCCCTGTGGGAAATTGGCAAACTTGGCTGATTTTCTCCAAAACTAAAGCTGCTGGCAATGAGGACCCTGCAAGTCCATAGGGCTCCAGATGCCACCTTTCATCTGATACCCAGACCCTGGGCCAATGACTTCATTTTGCCCATGGAAAATGGCCTCCATTTCTGCTCTCTCAATCTGACCAAGAGGGTGGGGCCCAGCAATATATTTGCAATCTTTGCTGGATTTCTCCAAATCTAAAGGTGCCAGTAAGAAGTACCCTGCAAGTCCTTAAAGCCCCAAAGGCCACCTTTCATCTGACACCCAGGCCCTTGGGATAGGACTTCTTTTTCCCATGGGAAATGGCCTCCGTTTGCAGCCCCTCACCCTGGCAGAAAGTGGGGAGCCAAGCTAGAATGACGCAATCTCTGCTGGATTTTTCCAAAAGAAAAGCTGGCAGCAACCTGGACCCTGTAAATACTTAGAGCCTCAAAGGCCACCTTGAACATATTACTGAGACCCTGGGTGAAGGACATTTTTCCCATGGAAAATGGCCTTCAATTTTGGCCATTAGGCCTGGCAGGCAGGGCAGTGTCAAGCGAGAAATTTGCAAACTGTGCTGGATTCTTCCAAAAGGAAAGCTGCCAGCAACGAGGACGCTGCCAGTCCTTAGAGCCCCAAAAGCCACCTTTCACCTGATATGCAGACCCTGGGCCAATGACTTCATTTTGCCCATGGAAAATGGCCTCCATTTCTGGCCTCTCACCCTGACCAAGAGGGTGGGGCCCAGCAAGAAATTTGCAATCGTTGCTGGATTTCTCCAAATCTAAAGCTGCTGATACTTGTTATTGTTCTATTTCTCTAGAGTCCCATAATGCTGTTATCAGATTTCTAAAGTCCATACCTCCTCGGTGTGTTCTTATGGCTGCAGATCTTCACAGCACAGATGCTTTCTTCTGCATGCTGTTCTTTCCCAGTTCAGGGCTCCTTCAAGGCTCTCCCTGAATGGCTAACCCGTCCCCTTTTATCCCAGTTCTCTTCAATGCTCACAGCTGCAGCCCATCAAGGACAACCCGGAGCTCTGGGGCAAAGCCTCTATACAGATATTCAAATACAATACATTTCCTCTACTATAGCCAGTAAGTAGTACCCTGCAAGTCCTTAGAGCCCCAAAGGCCACCTTTCATCTGACACTCAGACCCTGGGGAAAGGAACTTCTTTTTCCCATGCAAAATGGCAACTCTTTGCAGCCACGTGCCCTGGCCAACAGGGCAGTGCCCAGTGAGAAATTTTTAACCTTGGCTGGATTCCTCCACAACTAAAGCTGGCAGCAACTAGGAGCTTGCAAGTCCTTAGAGGCCCAAAAGACACCTTTCATTGATACCCAGACCCTGGGGACATGACTTCATTTTCCCCATGGAAAATTGGTTCAGTTTGAGGACACTCGGCCTGGCCATCGGCATCATTCCCTGTGGGAAATTGGCAAACTTGGCTGATTTTCTCCAAAACTAAAGCTGCTGGCAACGAGGACCCTGCAAGTCCTTAAGGTCCCAGATGCCACCTTTCATCTGATACCCAGACCCTGGGCTAATGACTTCATTTTCCCCATGGAAAATGGCCTCCATTTCTGGCCTCTCGCCCTGAGCAATAGTGTCGGGTCCAGCAAGAAATTTGAAATCTTTGCTGCATTTCTCAAAATATAAAGCTCCCAGTGAGAAGTAATCTGCAAGTCCTTTGAGCTCCAAAAGCCACCTTTCATTGATTCCTAGACCCTGGAGACGTGACTTCATTTTCCCCATGGAAAATGGGGTCAGTTTGAGGTTGCTCGACCTGGCCATCTGCATCGTTCCCTGTGGGAAATTGGCAAACTTGGCTGATTTTCTCCAAAACTACAGCTGCTGGCAACGAGGACCCTGCAAGTCCTTAGGGATCCAGATGCCACCTTTCATCTGATACCCAGACCCTGGGCCAATGACTTCATTTTCCCCGTGGAAAATGGCCTGCATTTGACGCCTCTCGCCCTGACCAAAAGGGTGCGGCCCAGCAATATATTTGCAATCTTTGCTGGATTTCTCCAAATCTAAAGGTGCCAGTAAGAAGTACCCTGCAAGTCCTCAAAGCCCCAAAGGCCACCTTTCATCTGACACCCAGAGCCTGGGGATAGGACTTCTTCTTCCCATGGGAAATGGCCTCCGTTTGCAGCCCCTCACCCTGGCAGAAAGTGGGGAGCCAAGCTAGAATGACGCAATCTCTGCTGGATTTTTCCAAAAGAAAAGCTGGCAGCAACCTGGACCCTGTAAATACTTAGAGCCTCAAAGGCCACCTTGAACATATTACTGAGACCCTGGGTGAAGGACATTTTTCCCATGGAAAATGGCCTTCAATTTTGCCCATTTGGCCTGGCAGGCAGGGCAGTGTCAAGCGAGAAATTTGCAAACTGTGCTGGATTCTTCCAAAAGGAAAGCTGCCAGCAACTAGGACGCTGCAACTCCTTAGAGCCCCAAAGGCCACCTTTCATCTGACACTCAGACCCTGGGGAAATGACTTCTTTTTCCCATGCAAAATGGCAACCATTTGCAGCCATGTGCCCTGGCCAACAGGGCAATGCCCAGTGAGAAATTTTAAAACTTGGCTGCATTCTTCCACAACTAAAGCTGCCGGCAACAAGGAGCTTGCAAGTCCTTAGATCCCCAAAGGCCACCTTTCATTGATACCCAGACTCTGGAAAAGGACTTCTTTTCCCCATGGAAAATGGGGTCAGTTTGAGGCCACTCAGCCTGGCCATCTGCATCGTTCCCTGTGGGAAAGTGGCAAACTTGGCTGATTTTCTCCAAAACTAAAGCTGCTGGCAACGAGGATTCTGCAAGTCCTTAAGGTCCCAGATGCCACCTTTCATCTGATACCCAGACCCTGGGCCAACGACTTCATTTTCCCCAAGGAAAATGGCCTCCATTTGACACCTCTCGCCCTGACCAAGAGGGTGGGGCCCAGCAATATATTTGCAATCTTTGCTGGATTTCTCCAAATCTAAAGGTGCCAGTAAGAAGTACCCTGCAAGTCCTTAAAGCCCCAAAGGCCACCTTTCATCTGACACCCAGGCCCTTGGGATAGGACTTCTTTTTCCCATGGGAAATGGCCTCCGTTTGCAGCCCCTCACCCTGGCAGAAAGTGGGGAGCCAAGCTAGAATGACGCAATCTCTGCTGGATTTTTCCAAAAGAAAAGCTGGCAGCAACCTGGACCCTGTAAATACTTAGAGCCTCAAAGGCCACCTTGAACATATTACTGAGACCCTGGGTGAAGGACATTTTTCCCATGGAAAATGGCCTTCAATTTTGGCCATTTGGCCTGGCAGGCAGGGCAGTGTCAAGCGAGAAATTTGCAAACTGTGCTGGATTCTTCCAAAAGGAAAGCTGCCAGCAACGAGGACGCTGCCAGTCCTTAGAGCCCCAAAAGCCACCTTTCACCTGATACGCAGACCCTGGGCCAATGACTTCATTTTGCCCATGGAAAATGGCCTCCATTTCTGGCCTCTCACCCTGACCAATAGTGTGGGGCCCAGCAAGAAATTTGCAATCGTTGCTGGATTTCTCCAAATCTAAAGCTGCTGCCACTTGTTATTGTTCTATTTCTCTAGAGTCCCATCATGCTGTTATCAGATTTCTAAAGTCCATACCTCCTCGGTGTGTTCTTATGGCTGCAGATCTTCACAGCACAGACGCTTTCTTCTGCATGCTGTTCTTTCCCAGTTCAGGGCTCCTTCAAGGCTCTCCCTGAATGGCTAACCCGCCCCCTTTTATCCCAGTTCTCTTCAATGGTCCCAGCTGCAGCCCATCAAGGACAACCCGGAGCTCTGGGGCAAAGCCTCTATACAGATATTCAAATACAATACATTTCCTCTACTATAGCCAGTAAGTAGTACCCTGCAAGTCCTTAGAGCCCCAAAGGCCACCTTTCATCTGACACTCAGACCCTGGGGAAAGGAACTTCTTTTTCCCATGCAAAATGGCAACTCTTTGCAGCCACGTGCCCTGGCCAACAGGGCAGTGCCCAGTGAGAAATTTTTAACCTTGGCTGGATTCCTCCACAACTAAAGCTGGCAGCAACTAGGAGCTTGCAAGTCCTTAGAGGCCCAAAAGCCACCTTTCATTGATACCCAGACCCTGGGGACATGACTTCATTTTCCCCATGGAAAATTGGTTCAGTTTGAGGACACTCGGCCTGGCCATCGGCATCGTTCCCTGTGTGAAATTTGCAAACTTGGCTGATTTTCTCCAAAACTAAAGCTGCTGGCAACAAGGACCCTGCAAGTCCTTAAGGTCCCAGATGCCACCTTTCATCTGATACCCAGACCCTGGGCCAATGACTTCATTTTCCCCATGGAAAATGGCCTCCATTTCTGGCCTCTCGCCCTGAGCAATAGTGTTGGGTCCAGCAAGAAATTTGAAATCTTTGCTGCATTTCTCAAAATATAAAGCTCCCAGTGAGAAGTAATCTGCAAGTCCTTTGAGCTCCAAAAGCCACCTTTCATTGATTCCTAGACCCTGGAGACGTGACTTCATTTTCCCCATGGAAAATGGGGTCAGTTTGAGGTTGCTCGACCTGGCCATCTGCATCGTTCCCTGTGGGAAATTGGCAAACTTGGCTGATTTTCTCCAAAACTAAAGCTGCTGGCAATGAGGACCCTGCAAGTCCATAGGGCTCCAGATGCCACCTTTCATCTGATACCCAGACCCTGGGCCAATGACTTCATTTTGCCCATGGAAAATGGCCTCCATTTCTGCTCTCTCAATCTGACCAAGAGGGTGGGGCCCAGCAATATATTTGCAATCTTTGCTGGATTTCTCCAAATCTAAAGGTGCCAGTAAGAAGTACCCTGCAAGTCCTTAAAGCCCCAAAGGCCACCTTTCATCTGACACCCAGGCCCTTGGGATAGGACTTCTTTTTCCCATGGGAAATGGCCTCCGTTTGCAGCCCCTCACCCTGGCAGAAAGTGGGGAGCCAAGCTAGAATGACGCAATCTCTGCTGGATTTTTCCAAAAGAAAAGCTGGCAGCAACCTGGACCCTGTAAATACTTAGAGCCTCAAAGGCCACCTTGAACATATTACTGAGACCCTGGGTGAAGGACATTTTTCCCATGGAAAATGGCCTTCAATTTTGGCCATTAGGCCTGGCAGGCAGGGCAGTGTCAAGCGAGAAATTTGCAAACTGTGCTGGATTCTTCCAAAAGGAAAGCTGCCAGCAACGAGGACGCTGCCAGTCCTTAGAGCCCCAAAAGCCACCTTTCACCTGATACGCAGACCCTGGGCCAATGACTTCATTTTGCCCATGGAAAATGGCCTCCATTTCTGGCCTCTCACCCTGACCAACAGGGTGGGGCCCAGCAAGAAATTTGCAATCGTTGCTGGATTTCTCCAAATCTAAAGCTGCTGCCACTTGTTATTGTTCTATTTCTCTAGAGTCCCATAATGCTGTTATCAGATTGCTAAAGTCCATACCTCCTCGGTGTGTTCTTATGGCTGCAGATCTTCACAGCACAGACGCTTTCTTCTGCATGCTGTTCTTTCCCAGTTCAGGGCTCCTTCAAGGCTCTCCCTGAATGGCTAACCCGCCCCCTTTTATCCCAGTTCTCTTCAATGGTCCCAGCTGCAGCCCATCAAGGACAACCCGGAGCTCTGGGGCAAAGCCTCTATACAGATATTCAAATACAATACATTTCCTCTACTATAGCCAGTAAGTAGTACCCTGCAAGTCCTTAGAGCCCCAAAGGCCACCTTTCATCTGACACTCAGACCCTGGGGAAAGGAACTTCTTTTTCCCATGCAAAATGGCAACTCTTTGCAGCCACGTGCCCTGGCCAACAGGGCAGTGCCCAGTGAGAAATTTTTAACCTTGGCTGGATTCCTCCACAACTAAAGCTGGCAGCAACTAGGAGCTTGCAAGTCCTTAGAGGCCCAAAAGCCACCTTTCATTGATACCCAGACCCTGGGGACATGACTTCATTTTCCCCATGGAAAATTGGTTCAGTTTGAGGACACTCGGCCTGGCCATCGGCATCGTTCCCTGTGTGAAATTTGCAAACTTGGCTGATTTTCTCCAAAACTAAAGCTGCTGGCAACAAGGACCCTGCAAGTCCTTAAGGTCCCAGATGCCACCTTTCATCTGATACCCAGACCCTGGGCCAATGACTTCATTTTCCCCATGGAAAATGGCCTCCATTTCTGGCCTCTCGCCCTGAGCAATAGTGTTGGGTCCAGCAAGAAATTTGAAATCTTTGCTGCATTTCTCAAAATATAAAGCTCCCAGTGAGAAGTAATCTGCAAGTCCTTTGAGCTCCAAAAGCCACCTTTCATTGATTCCTAGACCCTGGAGACGTGACTTCATTTTCCCCATGGAAAATGGGGTCAGTTTGAGGTTGCTCGACCTGGCCATCTGCATCGTTCCCTGTGGGAAATTGGCAAACTTGGCTGATTTTCTCCAAAACTAAAGCTGCTGGCAATGAGGACCCTGCAAGTCCATAGGGCTCCAGATGCCACCTTTCATCTGATACCCAGACCCTGGGCCAATGACTTCATTTTGCCCATGGAAAATGGCCTCCATTTCTGCTCTCTCAATCTGACCAAGAGGGTGGGGCCCAGCAATATATTTGCAATCTTTGCTGGATTTCTCCAAATCTAAAGGTGCCAGTAAGAAGTACCCTGCAAGTCCTTAAAGCCCCAAAGGCCACCTTTCATCTGACACCCAGGCCCTTGGGATAGGACTTCTTTTTCCCATGGGAAATGGCCTCCGTTTGCAGCCCCTCACCCTGGCAGAAAGTGGGGAGCCAAGCTAGAATGACGCAATCTCTGCTGGATTTTTCCAAAAGAAAAGCTGGCAGCAACCTGGACCCTGTAAATACTTAGAGCCTCAAAGGCCACCTTGAACATATTACTGAGACCCTGGGTGAAGGACATTTTTCCCATGGAAAATGGCCTTCAATTTTGGCCATTAGGCCTGGCAGGCAGGGCAGTGTCAAGCGAGAAATTTGCAAACTGTGCTGGATTCTTCCAAAAGGAAAGCTGCCAGCAACGAGGACGCTGCCAGTCCTTAGAGCCCCAAAAGCCACCTTTCACCTGATACGCAGACCCTGGGCCAATGACTTCATTTTGCCCATGGAAAATGGCCTCCATTTCTGGCCTCTCACCCTGACCAACAGGGTGGGGCCCAGCAAGAAATTTGCAATCGTTGCTGGATTTCTCCAAATCTAAAGCTGCTGCCACTTGTTATTGTTCTATTTCTCTAGAGTCCCATAATGCTGTTATCAGATTGCTAAAGTCCATACCTCCTCGGTGTGTTCTTATGGCTGCAGATCTTCACAGCACAGACGCTTTCTTCTGCATGCTGTTCTTTCCCAGTTCAGGGCTCCTTCAAGGCTCTCCCTGAATGGCTAAGCCGCCCCCTTTTATCCCAGTTCTCTTCAATGGTCCCAGCTGCAGCCCATCAAGGACAACCCGGAGCTCTGGGGCAAAGCCTCTATACAGATATTCAAATACAATACATTTCCTCTACTATAGCCAGTAAGTAGTACCCTGCAAGTCCTTAGAGCCCCAAAGGCCACCTTTCATCTGACACTCAGACCCTGGGGAAAGGAACTTCTTTTTCCCATGCAAAATGGCAACTCTTTGCAGCCACGTGCCCTGGCCAACAGGGCAGTGCCCAGTGAGAAATTTTTAACCTTGGCTGGATTCCTCCACAACTAAAGCTGGCAGCAACTAGGAGCTTGCAAGTCCTTAGAGGCCCAAAAGCCACCTTTCATTGATACCCAGACCCTGGGGACATGACTTCATTTTCCCCATGGAAAATTGGTTCAGTTTGAGGACACTCGGCCTGGCCATCGGCATCGTTCCCTGTGTGAAATTTGCAAACTTGGCTGATTTTCTCCAAAACTAAAGCTGCTGGCAACGAGGACCCTGCAAGTCCTTAAGGTCCCAGATGCCCAGATGCCATCTGATACCCAGACCCTGGGCCAATGACTTCATTTTCCCCATGGAAAATGGCCTCCATTTCTGGCCTCTCGCCCTGAGCAATAGTGTTGGGTCCAGCAAGAAATTTGAAATCTTTGCTGCATTTCTCAAAATATAAAGCTCCCAGTGAGAAGTAATCTGCAAGTCCTTTGAGCTCCAAAAGCCACCTTTCATTGATTCCTAGACCCTGGAGACGTGACTTCATTTTCCCCATGGAAAATGGGGTCAGTTTGAGGTTGCTCGACCTGGCCATCTGCATCGTTCCCTGTGGGAAATTGGCAAACTTGGCTGATTTTCTCCAAAACTAAAGCTGCTGGCAATGAGGACCCTGCAAGTCCATAGGGCTCCAGATGCCACCTTTCATCTGATACCCAGACCCTGGGCCAATGACTTCATTTTGCCCATGGAAAATGGCCTCCATTTCTGCTCTCTCAATCTGACCAAGAGGGTGGGGCCCAGCAATATATTTGCAATCTTTGCTGGATTTCTCCAAATCTAAAGGTGCCAGTAAGAAGTACCCTGCAAGTCCTCAAAGCCCCAAAGGCCACCTTTCATCTGACACCCAGAGCCTGGGGATAGGACTTCTTCTTCCCATGGGAAATGGCCTCCGTTTGCAGCCCCTCACCCTGGCAGAAAGTGGGGAGCCAAGCTAGAATGACGCAATCTCTGCTGGATTTTTCCAAAAGAAAAGCTGGCAGCAACCTGGACCCTGTAAATACTTAGAGCCTCAAAGGCCACCTTGAACATATTACTGAGACCCTGGGTGAAGGACATTTTTCCCATGGAAAATGGCCTTCAATTTTGGCCATTTGGCCTGGCAGGCAGGGCAGTGTCAAGCGAGAAATTTGCAAACTGTGCTGGATTCTTCCAAAAGGAAAGCTGCCAGCAACGAGGACGCTGCAGCTCCTTAGAGCCCCAAAGGCCACCTTTCATCTGACACTCAGACCCTGGGGAAATGACTTCTTTTTCCCATGCAAAATGGCAACCATTTGCAGCCATGTGCCCTGGCCAACAGGGCAATGCCCAGTGAGAAATTTTAAAACTTGGCTGCATTCTTCCACAACTAAAGCTGCCGGCAACAAGGAGCTTGCAAGTCCTTAGATCCCCAAAGGCCACCTTTCATTGATACCCAGACTCTGGAAAAGGACTTCTTTTCCCCATGGAAAATGGGGTCAGTTTGAGGCCACTCGGCCTGGCCATCTGCATCGTTCCCTGTGGAAATTGGCAAACTTGGCTGATTTTCTCCAAAACTATAGCTGCTGGCAACGAGGACCCTGCAAGTCCTTAGGGCTCCAGATGCCACCTTTCATCTGATACCCAGACCCTGGGCCAATGACTTCATTTTCCCCATGGAAAATGGCCTCCATTTGACACCTCTCGCCCTGACCAAGAGGGTGGGGCCCAGCAATATATTTGCAATCTTTGCTGGATTTCTCCAAATCTAAAGGTGCCAGTAAGAAGTACCCTGCAAGTCCTTAAAGCCCCAAAGGCCACCTTTCATCTGACACCCAGGCCCTTGGGATAGGACTTCTTTTTCCCATGGGAAATGGCCTCCGTTTGCAGCCCCTCACCCTGGCAGAAAGTGGGGAGCCAAGCTAGAATGATGCAATCTCTGCTGGATTTTTCCAAAAGAAAAGCTGGCAGCAACCTGGACCCTGTAAATACTTAGAGCCTCAAAGGCCACCTTGAACATATTACTGAGACCCTGGGTGAAGGACATTTTTCCCATGGAAAATGGCCTTCAATTTTGGCCATTTGGCCTGGCAGGCAGGGCAGTGTCAAGCGAGAAATTTGCAAACTGTGCTGGATTCTTCCAAAAGGAAAGCTGCCAGCAACGAGGACGCAGCCAGTCCTTAGAGCCCCAAAAGCCACCTTTCACCTGATACGCAGACCCTGGGCCAATGACTTCATTTTGCCCATGGAAAATGGCCTCCATTTCTGGCCTCTCACCCTGACCAACAGGGTGGGGCCCAGCAAGAAATTTGCAATCGTTGCTGGATTTCTCCAAATCTAAAGCTGCTGCCACTTGTTATTGTTCTATTTCTCTAGAGTCCCATCATGCTGTTATCAGATTTCTAAAGTCCATACCTCCTCGGTGTGTTCTTATGGCTGCAGATCTTCACAGCACAGACGCTTTCTTCTGCATGCTGTTCTTTCCCAGTTCAGGGCTCCTTCAAGGCTCTCCCTGAATGGCTAAGCCGCCCCCTTTTATCCCAGTTCTCTTCAATGGTCCCAGCTGCAGCCCATCAAGGACAACCCGGAGCTCTGGGGCAAAGCCTCTATACAGATATTCAAATACAATACATTTCCTCTACTATAGCCAGTAAGTAGTACCCTGCAAGTCCTTAGAGCCCCAAAGGCCACCTTTCATCTGACACAGACCCTGGGGAAAGGAACTTCTTTTTCCCATGCAAAATGGCAACTCTTTGCAGCCACGTGCCCTGGCCAACAGGGCAGTGCCCAGTGAGAAATTTTAAACCTTGGCTGGATTCCTCCACAACTAAAGCTGGCAGCAACTAGGAGCTTGCAAGTCCTTAGAGGCCCAAAAGCCACCTTTCATTGATACCCACACCCTGGGGACATGACTTCATTTTCCCCATGGAAAATTGGTTCAGTTTGAGGACACTCGGCCTGGCCATCGGCATCGTTCCCTGTGTGAAATTTGCAAACTTGGCTGATTTTCTCCAAAACTAAAGCTGCTGGCAACGAGGACCCTGCAAGTCCTTAAGGTCCCAGATGCCACCTTTCATCTGATACCCAGACCCTGGGCCAATGACTTCATTTTCCCCATGGAAAATGGCCTCCATTTCTGGCCTCTCGCCCTGAGCAATAGTGTTGGGTCCAGCAAGAAATTTGAAATCTTTGCTGCATTTCTCAAAATATAAAGCTCCCAGTGAGAAGTAATCTGCAAGTCCTTTGAGCTCCAAAAGCCACCTTTCATTGATTCCTAGACCCTGGAGACGTGACTTCATTTTCCCCATGGAAAATGGGGTCAGTTTGAGGTTGCCCGACCTGGCCATCTGCATCGTTCCCTGTGGGAAATTGGCAAACTTGGCTGATTTTCTCCAAAACTACAGCTGCTGGCAACGAGGACCCTGCAAGTCCTTAGGGATCCAGATGCCACCTTTCATCTGATACCCAGACCCTGGGCCAATGACTTCATTTTGCCCATGGAAAATGGCCTCCATTTCTGCTCTCTCGCCCTGACCAAGAGGGTGGGGCCCAGCAATATATTTGCAATCTTTGCTGGATTTCTCCAAATCTAAAGGTGCCAGTAAGAAGTACCCTGCAAGTCCTCAAAGCCCCAAAGGCCACCTTTCATCTGACACCCAGAGCCTGGGGATAGGACTTCTTCTTCCCATGGGAAATGGCCTCCGTTTGCAGCCCCTCACCCTGGCAGAAAGTGGGGAGCCAAGCTAGAATGACGCAATCTCTGCTGGATTTTTCCAAAAGAAAAGCTGGCAGCAACCTGGACCCTGTAAATACTTAGAGCCTCAAAGGCCACCTTGAACATATTACTGAGACCCTGGGTGAAGGACATTTTTCCCATGGAAAATGGCCTTCAATTTTGGCCATTTGGCCTGGCAGGCAGGGCAGCGTCAAGCGAGAAATTTGCAAACTGTGCTGGATTCTTCCAAAAGGAAAGCTGCCAGCAACTAGGACGCTGCAACTCCTTAGAGCCCCAAAGGCCACCTTTCATCTGACACTCAGACCCTGGGGAAATGACTTCTTTTTCCCATGGAAAATGGCAACCATTTGCAGCCATGTGCCCTGGCCAACAGGGCAATGCCCAGTGAGAAATTTTAAAACTTGGCTGCATTCTTCCACAACTAAAGCTGCCGGCAACAAGGAGCTTGCAAGTCCTTAGATCCCCAAAGGCCACCTTTCATTGATACCCAGACTCTGGAAAAGGACTTCTTTTCCCCATGGAAAATGGGGTCAGTTTGAGGCCACTTGCCCTGGCCATCTGCATCGTTCCCTGTGGGAAAGTGGCAAACTTGGCTGATTTTCTCCAAAACTATAGCTGCTGGCAACGAGGACCCTGCAAGTCCTTAGGGCTCCAGATGCCACCTTTCACCTGATACCCAGACCCTGGGCCAATGACTTCATTTTCCCCATGGAAAATGGCCTCCATTTGACACCTCTCGCCCTGACCAAGAGGGTGGTGCCCAGCAAGAAATTTGCAATCTTTGCTGGATTTCTCCAAATCTAAAGGTGCCAGTAAGAAGTACCCTGCAAGTCCTTAAAGCCCCAAAGGCCACCTTTCATCTGACACCCAGGCCCTTGGGATAGGACTTCTTTTTCCCATGGGAAATGGCCTCCGTTTGCAGCCCCTCACCCTGGCAGAAAGTGGGGAGCCAAGCTAGAATGACGCAATCTCTGCTGGATTTTTCCAAAAGAAAAGCTGGCAGCAACCTGGACCCTGTAAATACTTAGAGCCTCAAAGGCCACCTTGAACATATTACTGAGACCCTGGGTGAAGGACATTTTTCCCATGGAAAATGGCCTTCAATTTTGGCCATTTGGCCTGGCAGGCAGGGCAGTGTCAAGCGAGAAATTTGCAAACTGTGCTGGATTCTTCCAAAAGGAAAGCTGCCAGCAACGAGGACGCTGCCAGTCCTTAGAGCCCCAAAAGCCACCTTTCACCTGATACGCAGACCCTGGGCCAATGACTTCATTTTGCCCATGGAAAATGGCCTCCATTTCTGGCCTCTCACCCTGACCAACAGGGTGGGGCCCAGCAAGAAATTTGCAATCGTTGCTGGATTTCTCCAAATCTAAAGCTGCTGCCACTTGTTATTGTTCTATTTCTCTAGAGTCCCATCATGCTGTTATCAGATTTCTAAAGTCCATACCTCCTCGGTGTGTTCTTATGGCTGCAGATCTTCACAGCACAGACGCTTTCTTCTGCATGCTGTTCTTTCCCAGTTCAGGGCTCCTTCAAGGCTCTCCCTGAATGGCTAAGCCGCCCCCTTTTATCCCAGTTCTCTTCAATGGTCCCAGCTGCAGCCCATCAAGGACAACCCGTAGCTCTGGGGCAAAGCCTCTATACAGATATTCAAATACAATACATTTCCTCTACTATAGCCAGTAAGTAGTACCCTGCAAGTCCTTAGAGCCCCAAAGGCCACCTTTCATCTGACACAGACCCTGGGGAAAGGAACTTCTTTTTCCCATGCAAAATGGCAACTCTTTGCAGCCACGTGCCCTGGCCAACAGGGCAGTGCCCAGTGAGAAATTTTAAACCTTGGCTGGATTCCTCCACAACTAAAGCTGGCAGCAACTAGGAGCTTGCAAGTCCTTAGAGGCCCAAAAGCCACCTTTCATTGATACCCAGACCCTGGGGACATGACTTCATTTTCCCCATGGAAAATTGGTTCAGTTTGAGGACACTCGGCCTGGCCATCGGCATCGTTCCCTGTGTGAAATTTGCAAACTTGGCTGATTTTCTCCAAAACTAAAGCTGCTGGCAACGAGGACCCTGCAAGTCCTTAAGGTCCCAGATGCCACCTTTCATCTGATACCCAGACCCTGGGCCAATGACTTCATTTTCCCCATGGAAAATGGCCTCCATTTCTGGCCTCTCGCCCTGAGCAATAGTGTTGGGTCCAGCAAGAAATTTGAAATCTTTGCTGCATTTCTCAAAATATAAAGCTCCCAGTGAGAAGTAATCTGCAAGTCCTTTGAGCTCCAAAAGCCACCTTTCATTGATTCCTAGACCCTGGAGACGTGACTTCATTTTCCCCATGGAAAATGGGGTCAGTTTGAGGTTGCTCGACCTGGCCATCTGCATCGTTCCCTGTGGGAAATTGGCAAACTTGGCTGATTTTCTCCAAAACTAAAGCTGCTGGCAATGAGGACCCTGCAAGTCCATAGGGCTCCAGATGCCACCTTTCATCTGATACCCAGACCCTGGGCCAATGACTTCATTTTCCCCATGGAAAATGGCCTCCATTTCTGCTCTCTCGCCCTGACCAAGAGGGTGGGGCCCAGCAATATATTTGCAATCTTTGCTGGATTTCTCCAAATCTAAAAGTGCCAGTAAGAAATACCATGCAAGTCCTCAAAGCCCCAAAGGCCACCTTTCATCTGACACCCAGAGCCTGGGGATAGGACTTCTTCTTCCCATGGGAAATGGCCTCCGTTTGCAGCCCCTCACCCTGGCAGAAAGTGGGGAGCCAAGCTAGAATGACGCAATCTCTGCTGGATTTTTCCAAAAGAAAAGCTGGCAGCAACCTGGACCCTGTAAATACTTAGAGCCTCAAAGGCCACCTTGAACATATTACTGAGACCCTGGGTGAAGGACATTTTTCCCATGGAAAATGGCCTTCAATTTTGGCCATTTGGCCTGGCAGGCAGGGCAGTGTCAAGCGAGAAATTTGCAAACTGTGCTGGATTCTTCCAAAAGGAAAGCTGCCAGCAACGAGGACGCTGCCAGTCCTTAGAGCCCCAAAAGCCACCTTTCACCTGATACGCAGACCCTGGGCCAATGACTTCATTTTGCCCATGGAAAATGGCCTCCATTTCTGGCCTCTCACCCTGACCAACAGGGTGGGGCCCAGCAAGAAATTTGCAATCGTTGCTGGATTTCTCCAAATCTAAAGCTGCTGCCACTTGTTATTGTTCTATTTCTCTAGAGTCCCATCATGCTGTTATCAGATTTCTAAAGTCCATACCTCCTCGGTGTGTTCTTATGGCTGCAGATCTTCACAGCACAGACGCTTTCTTCTGCATGCTGTTCTTTCCCAGTTCAGGGCTCCTTCAAGGCTCTCCCTGAATGGCTAAGCCGCCCCCTTTTATCCCAGTTCTCTTCAATGGTCCCAGCTGCAGCCCATCAAGGACAACCCGGAGCTCTGGGGCAAAGCCTCTATACAGATATTCAAATACAATACATTTCCTCTACTATAGCCAGTAAGTAGTACCCTGCAAGTCCTTAGAGCCCCAAAGGCCACCTTTCATCTGACACTCAGACCCTGGGGAAAGGAACTTCTTTTTCCCATGCAAAATGGCAACTCTTTGCAGCCACGTGCCCTGGCCAACAGGGCAGTGCCCAGTGAGAAATTTTTAACCTTGGCTGGATTCCTCCACAACTAAAGCTGGCAGCAACTAGGAGCTTGCAAGTCCTTAGAGGCCCAAAAGCCACCTTTCATTGATACCCAGACCCTGGGGACATGACTTCATTTTCCCCATGGAAAATTGGTTCAGTTTGAGGACACTCGGCCTGGCCATCGGCATCGTTCCCTGTGTGAAATTTGCAAACTTGGCTGATTTTCTCCAAAACTAAAGCTGCTGGCAACGAGGACCCTGCAAGTCCTTAAGGTCCCAGATGCCACCTTTCATCTGATACCCAGACCCTGGGCCAATGACTTCATTTTGCCCATGGAAAATGGCCTCCATTTCTGCTCTCTCGCCCTGACCAAGAGGGTGGGGCCCAGCAATATATTTGCAATCTTTGCTGGATTTCTCCAAATCTAAAGGTGCCAGTAAGAAGTACCCTGCAAGTCCTCAAAGCCCCAAAGGCCACCTTTCATCTGACACCCAGAGCCTGGGGATAGGACTTCTTCTTCCCATGGGAAATGGCCTCCGTTTGCAGCCCCTCACCCTGGCAGAAAGTGGGGAGCCAAGCTAGAATGACGCAATCTCTGCTGGATTTTTCCAAAAGAAAAGCTGGCAGCAACCTGGACCCTGTAAATACTTAGAGCCTCAAAGGCCACCTTGAACATATTACTGAGACCCTGGGTGAAGGACATTTTTCCCATGGAAAATGGCCTTCAATTTTGGCCATTTGGCCTGGCAGGCAGGGCAGCGTCAAGCGAGAAATTTGCAAACTGTGCTGGATTCTTCCAAAAGGAAAGCTGCCAGCAACTAGGACGCTGCAACTCCTTAGAGCCCCAAAGGCCACCTTTCATCTGACACTCAGACCCTGGGGAAATGACTTCTTTTTCCCATGGAAAATGGCAACCATTTGCAGCCATGTGCCCTGGCCAACAGGGCAATGCCCAGTGAGAAATTTTAAAACTTGGCTGCATTCTTCCACAACTAAAGCTGCCGGCAACAAGGAGCTTGCAAGTCCTTAGATCCCCAAAGGCCACCTTTCATTGATACCCAGACTCTGGAAAAGGACTTCTTTTCCCCATGGAAAATGGGGTCAGTTTGAGGCCACTTGCCCTGGCCATCTGCATCGTTCCCTGTGGGAAAGTGGCAAACTTGGCTGATTTTCTCCAAAACTATAGCTGCTGGCAACGAGGACCCTGCAAGTCCTTAGGGCTCCAGATGCCACCTTTCACCTGATACCCAGACCCTGGGCCAATGACTTCATTTTCCCCATGGAAAATGGCCTCCATTTGACACCTCTCGCCCTGACCAAGAGGGTGGTGCCCAGCAAGAAATTTGCAATCTTTGCTGGATTTCTCCAAATCTAAAGGTGCCAGTAAGAAGTACCCTGCAAGTCCTTAAAGCCCCAAAGGCCACCTTTCATCTGACACCCAGGCCCTTGGGATAGGACTTCTTTTTCCCATGGGAAATGGCCTCCGTTTGCAGCCCCTCACCCTGGCAGAAAGTGGGGAGCCAAGCTAGAATGACGCAATCTCTGCTGGATTTTTCCAAAAGAAAAGCTGGCAGCAACCTGGACCCTGTAAATACTTAGAGCCTCAAAGGCCACCTTGAACATATTACTGAGACCCTGGGTGAAGGACATTTTTCCCATGGAAAATGGCCTTCAATTTTGGCCATTTGGCCTGGCAGGCAGGGCAGTGTCAAGCGAGAAATTTGCAAACTGTGCTGGATTCTTCCAAAAGGAAAGCTGCCAGCAACGAGGACGCTGCCAGTCCTTAGAGCCCCAAAAGCCACCTTTCACCTGATACGCAGACCCTGGGCCAATGACTTCATTTTGCCCATGGAAAATGGCCTCCATTTCTGGCCTCTCACCCTGACCAACAGGGTGGGGCCCAGCAAGAAATTTGCAATCGTTGCTGGATTTCTCCAAATCTAAAGCTGCTGCCACTTGTTATTGTTCTATTTCTCTAGAGTCCCATCATGCTGTTATCAGATTTCTAAAGTCCATACCTCCTCGGTGTGTTCTTATGGCTGCAGATCTTCACAGCACAGACGCTTTCTTCTGCATGCTGTTCTTTCCCAGTTCAGGGCTCCTTCAAGGCTCTCCCTGAATGGCTAAGCCGCCCCCTTTTATCCCAGTTCTCTTCAATGGTCCCAGCTGCAGCCCATCAAGGACAACCCGGAGCTCTGGGGCAAAGCCTCTATACAGATATTCAAATACAATACATTTCCTCTACTATAGCCAGTAAGTAGTACCCTGCAAGTCCTTAGAGCCCCAAAGGCCACCTTTCATCTGACACAGACCCTGGGGAAAGGAACTTCTTTTTCCCATGCAAAATGGCAACTCTTTGCAGCCACGTGCCCTGGCCAACAGGGCAGTGCCCAGTGAGAAATTTTAAACCTTGGCTGGATTCCTCCACAACTAAAGCTGGCAGCAACTAGGAGCTTGCAAGTCCTTAGAGGCCCAAAAGCCACCTTTCATTGATACCCAGACCCTGGGGACATGACTTCATTTTCCCCATGGAAAATTGGTTCAGTTTGAGGACACTCGGCCTGGCCATCGGCATCGTTCCCTGTGTGAAATTTGCAAACTTGGCTGATTTTCTCCAAAACTAAAGCTGCTGGCAACGAGGACCCTGCAAGTCCTTAAGGTCCCAGATGCCACCTTTCATCTGATACCCAGACCCTGGGCCAATGACTTCATTTTCCCCATGGAAAATGGCCTCCATTTCTGGCCTCTCGCCCTGAGCAATAGTGTTGGGTCCAGCAAGAAATTTGAAATCTTTGCTGCATTTCTCAAAATATAAAGCTCCCAGTGAGAAGTAATCTGCAAGTCCTTTGAGCTCCAAAAGCCACCTTTCATTGATTCCTAGACCCTGGAGACGTGACTTCATTTTCCCCATGGAAAATGGGGTCAGTTTGAGGTTGCTCGACCTGGCCATCTGCATCGTTCCCTGTGGGAAATTGGCAAACTTGGCTGATTTTCTCCAAAACTAAAGCTGCTGGCAATGAGGACCCTGCAAGTCCATAGGGCTCCAGATGCCACCTTTCATCTGATACCCAGACCCTGGGCCAATGACTTCATTTTCCCCATGGAAAATGGCCTCCATTTCTGCTCTCTCGCCCTGACCAAGAGGGTGGGGCCCAGCAATATATTTGCAATCTTTGCTGGATTTCTCCAAATCTAAAAGTGCCAGTAAGAAATACCATGCAAGTCCTCAAAGCCCCAAAGGCCACCTTTCATCTGACACCCAGAGCCTGGGGATAGGACTTCTTCTTCCCATGGGAAATGGCCTCCGTTTGCAGCCCCTCACCCTGGCAGAAAGTGGGGAGCCAAGCTAGAATGACGCAATCTCTGCTGGATTTTTCCAAAAGAAAAGCTGGCAGCAACCTGGACCCTGTAAATACTTAGAGCCTCAAAGGCCACCTTGAACATATTACTGAGACCCTGGGTGAAGGACATTTTTCCCATGGAAAATGGCCTTCAATTTTGGCCATTTGGCCTGGCAGGCAGGGCAGTGTCAAGCGAGAAATTTGCAAACTGTGCTGGATTCTTCCAAAAGGAAAGCTGCCAGCAACGAGGACGCTGCCAGTCCTTAGAGCCCCAAAAGCCACCTTTCACCTGATACGCAGACCCTGGGCCAATGACTTCATTTTGCCCATGGAAAATGGCCTCCATTTCTGGCCTCTCACCCTGACCAACAGGGTGGGGCCCAGCAAGAAATTTGCAATCGTTGCTGGATTTCTCCAAATCTAAAGCTGCTGCCACTTGTTATTGTTCTATTTCTCTAGAGTCCCATCATGCTGTTATCAGATTTCTAAAGTCCATACCTCCTCGGTGTGTTCTTATGGCTGCAGATCTTCACAGCACAGACGCTTTCTTCTGCATGCTGTTCTTTCCCAGTTCAGGGCTCCTTCAAGGCTCTCCCTGAATGGCTAAGCCGCCCCCTTTTATCCCAGTTCTCTTCAATGGTCCCAGCTGCAGCCCATCAAGGACAACCCGGAGCTCTGGGGCAAAGCCTCTATACAGATATTCAAATACAATACATTTCCTCTACTATAGCCAGTAAGTAGTACCCTGCAAGTCCTTAGAGCCCCAAAGGCCACCTTTCATCTGACACTCAGACCCTGGGGAAAGGAACTTCTTTTTCCCATGCAAAATGGCAACTCTTTGCAGCCACGTGCCCTGGCCAACAGGGCAGTGCCCAGTGAGAAATTTTTAACCTTGGCTGGATTCCTCCACAACTAAAGCTGGCAGCAACTAGGAGCTTGCAAGTCCTTAGAGGCCCAAAAGCCACCTTTCATTGATACCCAGACCCTGGGGACATGACTTCATTTTCCCCATGGAAAATTGGTTCAGTTTGAGGACACTCGGCCTGGCCATCGGCATCGTTCCCTGTGTGAAATTTGCAAACTTGGCTGATTTTCTCCAAAACTAAAGCTGCTGGCAACGAGGACCCTGCAAGTCCTTAAGGTCCCAGATGCCACCTTTCATCTGATACCCAGACCCTGGGCCAATGACTTCATTTTGCCCATGGAAAATGGCCTCCATTTCTGCTCTCTCGCCCTGACCAAGAGGGTGGGGCCCAGCAATATATTTGCAATCTTTGCTGGATTTCTCCAAATCTAAAGGTGCCAGTAAGAAGTACCCTGCAAGTCCTCAAAGCCCCAAAGGCCACCTTTCATCTGACACCCAGAGCCTGGGGATAGGACTTCTTCTTCCCATGGGAAATGGCCTCCGTTTGCAGCCCCTCACCCTGGCAGAAAGTGGGGAGCCAAGCTAGAATGACGCAATCTCTGCTGGATTTTTCCAAAAGAAAAGCTGGCAGCAACCTGGACCCTGTAAATACTTAGAGCCTCAAAGGCCACCTTGAACATATTACTGAGACCCTGGGTGAAGGACATTTTTCCCATGGAAAATGGCCTTCAATTTTGGCCATTTGGCCTGGCAGGCAGGGCAGCGTCAAGCGAGAAATTTGCAAACTGTGCTGGATTCTTCCAAAAGGAAAGCTGCCAGCAACTAGGACGCTGCAACTCCTTAGAGCCCCAAAGGCCACCTTTCATCTGACACTCAGACCCTGGGGAAATGACTTCTTTTTCCCATGGAAAATGGCAACCATTTGCAGCCATGTGCCCTGGCCAACAGGGCAATGCCCAGTGAGAAATTTTAAAACTTGGCTGCATTCTTCCACAACTAAAGCTGCCGGCAACAAGGAGCTTGCAAGTCCTTAGATCCCCAAAGGCCACCTTTCATTGATACCCAGACTCTGGAAAAGGACTTCTTTTCCCCATGGAAAATGGGGTCAGTTTGAGGCCACTTGCCCTGGCCATCTGCATCGTTCCCTGTGGGAAAGTGGCAAACTTGGCTGATTTTCTCCAAAACTATAGCTGCTGGCAACGAGGACCCTGCAAGTCCTTAGGGCTCCAGATGCCACCTTTCACCTGATACCCAGACCCTGGGCCAATGACTTCATTTTCCCCATGGAAAATGGCCTCCATTTGACACCTCTCGCCCTGACCAAGAGGGTGGGGCCCAGCAATATATTTGCAATCTTTGCTGGATTTCTCCAAATCTTAAGGTGCCAGTAAGAAGTACCCTGCAAGTCCTTAAAGCCCCAAAGGCCACCTTTCATCTGACACCCAGGCCCTTGGGATAGGACTTCTTTTTCCCATGGGAAATGGCCTCCGTTTGCAGCCCCTCACCCTGGCAGAAAGTGGGGAGCCAAGCTAGAATGACGCAATCTCTGCTGGATTTTTCCAAAAGAAAAGCTGGCAGCAACCTGGACCCTGTAAATACTTAGAGCCTCAAAGGCCACCTTGAACATATTACTGAGACCCTGGGTGAAGGACATTTTTCCCATGGAAAATGGCCTTCAATTTTGGCCATTTGGCCTGGCAGGCAGGGCAGCGTCAAGCGAGAAATTTGCAAACTGTGCTGGATTCTTCCAAAAGGAAAGCTGCCAGCAACGAGGACGCTGCCAGTCCTTAGAGCCCCAAAAGCCACCTTTCACCTGATACGCAGACCCTGGGCCAATGACTTCATTTTGCCCATGGAAAATGGCCTCCATTTCTGGCCTCTCACCCTGACCAACAGGGTGGGGCCCAGCAAGAAATTTGCAAGCTTTGCTGGATTTCTCCAAATCTAAAGCTGCTGCCACTTGTTATTGTTCTATTTCTCTAGAGTCCCATCATGCTGTTCTCAGATTTCTAAAGTCCATACCTCCTCGGTGTGTTCTTATGGCTGCAGATCTTCACAGCACAGACGCTTTCTTCTGCATGCTGTTCTTTCCCAGTTCAGGGCTCCTTCAAGGCTCTCCCTGAATGGCTAAGCCGCCCCCTTTTATCCCAGTTCTCTTCAATGGTCCCAGCTGCAGCCCATCAAGGACAACCCGGAGCTCTGGGGCAAAGCCTCTATACAGATATTCAAATACAATACATTTCCTCTACTATAGCCAGTAAGTAGTACCCTGCAAGTCCTTAGAGCCCCAAAGGCCACCTTTCATCTGACACTCAGACCCTGGGGAAAGGAACTTCTTTTTCCCATGCAAAATGGCAACTCTTTGCAGCCACGTGCCCTGGCCAACAGGGCAGTGCCCAGTGAGAAATTTTTAACCTTGGCTGGATTCCTCCACAACTAAAGCTGGCAGCAACTAGGAGCTTGCAAGTCCTTAGAGGCCCAAAAGCCACCTTTCATTGATACCCAGACCCTGGGGACATGACTTCATTTTCCCCATGGAAAATTGGTTCAGTTTGAGGACACTCGGCCTGGCCATCGGCATCGTTCCCTGTGTGAAATTTGCAAACTTGGCTGATTTTCTCCAAAACTAAAGCTGCTGGCAACGAGGACCCTGCAAGTCCTTAAGGTCCCAGATGCCACCTTTCATCTGATACCCAGACCCTGGGCCAATGACTTCATTTTGCCCATGGAAAATGGCCTCCATTTCTGCTCTCTCGCCCTGACCAAGAGGGTGGGGCCCAGCAATATATTTGCAATCTTTGCTGGATTTCTCCAAATCTAAAGGTGCCAGTAAGAAGTACCCTGCAAGTCCTCAAAGCCCCAAAGGCCACCTTTCATCTGACACCCAGAGCCTGGGGATAGGACTTCTTCTTCCCATGGGAAATGGCCTCCGTTTGCAGCCCCTCACCCTGGCAGAAAGTGGGGAGCCAAGCTAGAATGACGCAATCTCTGCTGGATTTTTCCAAAAGAAAAGCTGGCAGCAACCTGGACCCTGTAAATACTTAGAGCCTCAAAGGCCACCTTGAACATATTACTGAGACCCTGGGTGAAGGACATTTTTCCCATGGAAAATGGCCTTCAATTTTGGCCATTTGGCCTGGCAGGCAGGGCAGCGTCAAGCGAGAAATTTGCAAACTGTGCTGGATTCTTCCAAAAGGAAAGCTGCCAGCAACTAGGACGCTGCAACTCCTTAGAGCCCCAAAGGCCACCTTTCATCTGACACTCAGACCCTGGGGAAATGACTTCTTTTTCCCATGGAAAATGGCAACCATTTGCAGCCATGTGCCCTGGCCAACAGGGCAATGCCCAGTGAGAAATTTTAAAACTTGGCTGCATTCTTCCACAACTAAAGCTGCCGGCAACAAGGAGCTTGCAAGTCCTTAGATCCCCAAAGGCCACCTTTCATTGATACCCAGACTCTGGAAAAGGACTTCTTTTCCCCATGGAAAATGGGGTCAGTTTGAGGCCACTTGCCCTGGCCATCTGCATCGTTCCCTGTGGGAAAGTGGCAAACTTGGCTGATTTTCTCCAAAACTATAGCTGCTGGCAACGAGGACCCTGCAAGTCCTTAGGGCTCCAGATGCCACCTTTCACCTGATACCCAGACCCTGGGCCAATGACTTCATTTTCCCCATGGAAAATGGCCTCCATTTGACACCTCTCGCCCTGACCAAGAGGGTGGGGCCCAGCAATATATTTGCAATCTTTGCTGGATTTCTCCAAATCTTAAGGTGCCAGTAAGAAGTACCCTGCAAGTCCTTAAAGCCCCAAAGGCCACCTTTCATCTGACACCCAGGCCCTTGGGATAGGACTTCTTTTTCCCATGGGAAATGGCCTCCGTTTGCAGCCCCTCACCCTGGCAGAAAGTGGGGAGCCAAGCTAGAATGACGCAATCTCTGCTGGATTTTTCCAAAAGAAAAGCTGGCAGCAACCTGGACCCTGTAAATACTTAGAGCCTCAAAGGCCACCTTGAACATATTACTGAGACCCTGGGTGAAGGACATTTTTCCCATGGAAAATGGCCTTCAATTTTGGCCATTTGGCCTGGCAGGCAGGGCAGCGTCAAGCGAGAAATTTGCAAACTGTGCTGGATTCTTCCAAAAGGAAAGCTGCCAGCAACGAGGACGCTGCCAGTCCTTAGAGCCCCAAAAGCCACCTTTCACCTGATACGCAGACCCTGGGCCAATGACTTCATTTTGCCCATGGAAAATGGCCTCCATTTCTGGCCTCTCACCCTGACCAACAGGGTGGGGCCCAGCAAGAAATTTGCAAGCTTTGCTGGATTTCTCCAAATCTAAAGCTGCTGCCACTTGTTATTGTTCTATTTCTCTAGAGTCCCATCATGCTGTTCTCAGATTTCTAAAGTCCATACCTCCTCGGTGTGTTCTTATGGCTGCAGATCTTCACAGCACAGACGCTTTCTTCTGCATGCTGTTCTTTCCCAGTTCAGGGCTCCTTCAAGGCTCTCCCTGAATGGCTAACCCGCCCCCTTTTATCCCAGTTCTCTTCAATGGTCCCAGCTGCAGCCCATCAAGGACAACCCGGAGCTCTGGGGCAAAGCCTCTATACAGATATTCAAATACAATACATTTCCTCTACTATAGCCAGTAAGTAGTACCCTGCAAGTCCTTAGAGCCCCAAAGGCCACCTTTCATCTGACACTCAGACCCTGGGGAAAGGAACTTCTTTTTCCCATGCAAAATGGCAACTCTTTGCAGCCACGTGCCCTGGCCAACAGGGCAGTGCCCAGTGAGAAATTTTTAACCTTGGCTGGATTCCTCCACAACTAAAGCTGGCAGCAACTAGGAGCTTGCAAGTCCTTAGAGGCCCAAAAGCCACCTTTCATTGATACCCAGACCCTGGGGACATGACTTCATTTTCCCCATGGAAAATTGGTTCAGTTTGAGGACACTCGGCCTGGCCATCGGCATCGTTCCCTGTGTGAAATTTGCAAACTTGGCTGATTTTCTCCAAAACTAAAGCTGCTGGCAACGAGGACCCTGCAAGTCCTTAAGGTCCCAGATGCCACCTTTCATCTGATACCCAGACCCTGGGCCAATGACTTCATTTTCCCCATGGAAAATGGCCTCCATTTCTGGCCTCTCGCCCTGAGCAATAGTGTTGGGTCCAGCAAGAAATTTGAAATCTTTGCTGCATTTCTCAAAATATAAAGCTCCCAGTGAGAAGTAATCTGCAAGTCCTTTGAGCTCCAAAAGCCACCTTTCATTGATTCCTAGACCCTGGAGACGTGACTTCATTTTCCCCATGGAAAATGGGGTCAGTTTGAGGTTGCTCGACCTGGCCATCTGCATCGTTCCCTGTGGGAAATTGGCAAACTTGGCTGATTTTCTCCAAAACTACAGCTGCTGGCAACGAGGACCCTGCAAGTCCTTAGGGATCCAGATGCCACCTTTCATCTGATACCCAGACCCTGGGCCAATGACTTCATTTTGCCCATGGAAAATGGCCTCCATTTCTGCTCTCTCGCCCTGACCAAGAGGGTGGGGCCCAGCAATATATTTGCAATCTTTGCTGGATTTCTCCAAATCTAAAGGTGCCAGTAAGAAGTACCCTGCAAGTCCTCAAAGCCCCAAAGGCCACCTTTCATCTGACACCCAGAGCCTGGGGATAGGACTTCTTCTTCCCATGGGAAATGGCCTCCGTTTGCAACCCCTCACCCTGGCAGAAAGTGGGGAGCCAAGCTAGAATGACGCAATCTCTGCTGGATTTTTCCAAAAGAAAAGCTGGCAGCAACCTGGACCCTGTAAATACTTAGAGCCTCAAAGGCCACCTTGAACATATTACTGAGACCCTGGGTGAAGGACATTTTTCCCATGGAAAATGGCCTTCAATTTTGGCCATTTGGCCTGGCAGGCAGGGCAGTGTCAAGCGAGAAATTTGCAAACTGTGCTGGATTCTTCCAAAAGGAAAGCTGCCAGCAACTAGGACGCTGCAACTCCTTAGAGCCCCAAAGGCCACCTTTCATCTGACACTCAGACCCTGGGGAAATGACTTCTTTTTCCCATGGAAAATGGCAACCATTTGCAGCCATGTGCCCTGGCCAACAGGGCAATGCCCAGTGAGAAATTTTAAAACTTGGCTGCATTCTTCCACAACTAAAGCTGCCGGCAACAAGGAGCTTGCAAGTCCTTAGATCCCCAAAGGCCACCTTTCATTGATACCCAGACTCTGGAAAAGGACTTCTTTTCCCCATGGAAAATGGGGTCAGTTTGAGGCCACTTGCCCTGGCCATCTGCATCGTTCCCTGTGGAAATTGGCAAACTTGGCTGATTTTCTCCAAAACTATAGCTGCTGGCAACGAGGACCCTGCAAGTCCTTAGGGATCCAGATGCCACCTTTCATCTGATACCCAGACCCTGGGCCAATGACTTCATTTTCCCCATGGAAAATGGCCTCCATTTCTGGCCTCTCGCCCTGACCAAGAGGGTGGGGCCCAGCAATATATTTGCAATCTTTGCTGGATTTCTCCAAATCTAAAGGTGCCAGTAAGAAGTACCCTGCAAGTCCTTAAAGCCCCAAAGGCCACCTTTCATCTGACACCCAGGCCCTTGGGATAGGACTTCTTTTTCCCATGGGAAATGGCCTCCGTTTGCAGCCCCTCACCCTGGCAGAAAGTGGGGAGCCAAGCTAGAATGACGCAATCTCTGCTGGATTTTTCCAAAAGAAAAGCTGGCAGCAACCTGGACCCTGTAAATACTTAGAGCCTCAAAGGCCACCTTGAACATATTACTGAGACCCTGGGTGAAGGACATTTTTCCCATGGAAAATGGCCTTCAATTTTGGCCATTTGGCCTGGCAGGCAGGGCAGTGTCAAGCGAGAAATTTGCAAACTGTGCTGGATTCTTCCAAAAGGAAAGCTGCCAGCAACGAGGACGCTGCCAGTCCTTAGAGCCCCAAAAGCCACCTTTCACCTGATACGCAGACCCTGGGCCAATGACTTCATTTTGCCCATGGAAAATGGCCTCCATTTCTGGCCTCTCACCCTGACCAACAGGGTGGGGCCCAGCAAGAAATTTGCAATCGTTGCTGGATTTCTCCAAATCTAAAGCTGCTGCCACTTGTTATTGTTCTATTTCTCTAGAGTCCCATCATGCTGTTATCAGATTTCTAAAGTCCATACCTCCTCGGTGTGTTCTTATGGCTGCAGATCTTCACAGCACAGACGCTTTCTTCTGCATGCTGTTCTTTCCCAGTTCAGGGCTCCTTCAAGGCTCTCCCTGAATGGCTAAGCCGCCCCCTTTTATCCCAGTTCTCTTCAATGGTCCCAGCTGCAGCCCATCAAGGACAACCCGGAGCTCTGGGGCAAAGCCTCTATACAGATATTCAAATACAATACATTTCCTCTACTATAGCCAGTAAGTAGTACCCTGCAAGTCCTTAGAGCCCCAAAGGCCACCTTTCATCTGACACTCAGACCCTGGGGAAAGGAACTTCTTTTTCCCATGCAAAATGGCAACTCTTTGCAGCCACGTGCCCTGGCCAACAGGGCAGTGCCCAGTGAGAAATTTTTAACCTTGGCTGGATTCCTCCACAACTAAAGCTGGCAGCAACTAGGAGCTTGCAAGTCCTTAGAGGCCCAAAAGCCACCTTTCATTGATACCCAGACCCTGGGGACATGACTTCATTTTCCCCATGGAAAATTGGTTCAGTTTGAGGACACTCGGCCTGGCCATCGGCATCGTTCCCTGTGTGAAATTTGCAAACTTGGCTGATTTTCTCCAAAACTAAAGCTGCTGGCAACGAGGACCCTGCAAGTCCTTAAGGTCCCAGATGCCCAGATGCCATCTGATACCCAGACCCTGGGCCAATGACTTCATTTTGCCCATGGAAAATGGCCTCCATTTCTGCTCTCTCGCCCTGACCAAGAGGGTGGGGCCCAGCAATATATTTGCAATCTTTGCTGGATTTCTCCAAATCTAAAGGTGCCAGTAAGAAGTACCCTGCAAGTCCTCAAAGCCCCAAAGGCCACCTTTCATCTGACACCCAGAGCCTGGGGATAGGACTTCTTCTTCCCATGGGAAATGGCCTCCGTTTGCAGCCCCTCACCCTGGCAGAAAGTGGGGAGCCAAGCTAGAATGACGCAATCTCTGCTGGATTTTTCCAAAAGAAAAGCTGGCAGCAACCTGGACCCTGTAAATACTTAGAGCCTCAAAGGCCACCTTGAACATATTACTGAGACCCTGGGTGAAGGACATTTTTCCCATGGAAAATGGCCTTCAATTTTGGCCATTTGGCCTGGCAGGCAGGGCAGCGTCAAGCGAGAAATTTGCAAACTGTGCTGGATTCTTCCAAAAGGAAAGCTGCCAGCAACTAGGACGCTGCAACTCCTTAGAGCCCCAAAGGCCACCTTTCATCTGACACTCAGACCCTGGGGAAATGACTTCTTTTTCCCATGGAAAATGGCAACCATTTGCAGCCATGTGCCCTGGCCAACAGGGCAATGCCCAGTGAGAAATTTTAAAACTTGGCTGCATTCTTCCACAACTAAAGCTGCCGGCAACAAGGAGCTTGCAAGTCCTTAGATCCCCAAAGGCCACCTTTCATTGATACCCAGACTCTGGAAAAGGACTTCTTTTCCCCATGGAAAATGGGGTCAGTTTGAGGCCACTTGCCCTGGCCATCTGCATCGTTCCCTGTGGGAAAGTGGCAAACTTGGCTGATTTTCTCCAAAACTATAGCTGCTGGCAACGAGGACCCTGCAAGTCCTTAGGGCTCCAGATGCCACCTTTCACCTGATACCCAGACCCTGGGCCAATGACTTCATTTTCCCCATGGAAAATGGCCTCCATTTGACACCTCTCGCCCTGACCAAGAGGGTGGGGCCCAGCAATATATTTGCAATCTTTGCTGGATTTCTCCAAATCTTAAGGTGCCAGTAAGAAGTACCCTGCAAGTCCTTAAAGCCCCAAAGGCCACCTTTCATCTGACACCCAGGCCCTTGGGATAGGACTTCTTTTTCCCATGGGAAATGGCCTCCGTTTGCAGCCCCTCACCCTGGCAGAAAGTGGGGAGCCAAGCTAGAATGACGCAATCTCTGCTGGATTTTTCCAAAAGAAAAGCTGGCAGCAACCTGGACCCTGTAAATACTTAGAGCCTCAAAGGCCACCTTGAACATATTACTGAGACCCTGGGTGAAGGACATTTTTCCCATGGAAAATGGCCTTCAATTTTGGCCATTTGGCCTGGCAGGCAGGGCAGCGTCAAGCGAGAAATTTGCAAACTGTGCTGGATTCTTCCAAAAGGAAAGCTGCCAGCAACGAGGACGCTGCCAGTCCTTAGAGCCCCAAAAGCCACCTTTCACCTGATACGCAGACCCTGGGCCAATGACTTCATTTTGCCCATGGAAAATGGCCTCCATTTCTGGCCTCTCACCCTGACCAACAGGGTGGGGCCCAGCAAGAAATTTGCAAGCTTTGCTGGATTTCTCCAAATCTAAAGCTGCTGCCACTTGTTATTGTTCTATTTCTCTAGAGTCCCATCATGCTGTTCTCAGATTTCTAAAGTCCATACCTCCTCGGTGTGTTCTTATGGCTGCAGATCTTCACAGCACAGACGCTTTCTTCTGCATGCTGTTCTTTCCCAGTTCAGGGCTCCTTCAAGGCTCTCCCTGAATGGCTAACCCGCCCCCTTTTATCCCAGTTCTCTTCAATGGTCCCAGCTGCAGCCCATCAAGGACAACCCGGAGCTCTGGGGCAAAGCCTCTATACAGATATTCAAATACAATACATTTCCTCTACTATAGCCAGTAAGTAGTACCCTGCAAGTCCTTAGAGCCCCAAAGGCCACCTTTCATCTGACACTCAGACCCTGGGGAAAGGAACTTCTTTTTCCCATGCAAAATGGCAACTCTTTGCAGCCACGTGCCCTGGCCAACAGGGCAGTGCCCAGTGAGAAATTTTTAACCTTGGCTGGATTCCTCCACAACTAAAGCTGGCAGCAACTAGGAGCTTGCAAGTCCTTAGAGGCCCAAAAGCCACCTTTCATTGATACCCAGACCCTGGGGACATGACTTCATTTTCCCCATGGAAAATTGGTTCAGTTTGAGGACACTCGGCCTGGCCATCGGCATCGTTCCCTGTGTGAAATTTGCAAACTTGGCTGATTTTCTCCAAAACTAAAGCTGCTGGCAACGAGGACCCTGCAAGTCCTTAAGGTCCCAGATGCCACCTTTCATCTGATACCCAGACCCTGGGCCAATGACTTCATTTTCCCCATGGAAAATGGCCTCCATTTCTGGCCTCTCGCCCTGAGCAATAGTGTTGGGTCCAGCAAGAAATTTGAAATCTTTGCTGCATTTCTCAAAATATAAAGCTCCCAGTGAGAAGTAATCTGCAAGTCCTTTGAGCTCCAAAAGCCACCTTTCATTGATTCCTAGACCCTGGAGACGTGACTTCATTTTCCCCATGGAAAATGGGGTCAGTTTGAGGTTGCTCGACCTGGCCATCTGCATCGTTCCCTGTGGGAAATTGGCAAACTTGGCTGATTTTCTCCAAAACTACAGCTGCTGGCAACGAGGACCCTGCAAGTCCTTAGGGATCCAGATGCCACCTTTCATCTGATACCCAGACCCTGGGCCAATGACTTCATTTTGCCCATGGAAAATGGCCTCCATTTCTGCTCTCTCGCCCTGACCAAGAGGGTGGGGCCCAGCAATATATTTGCAATCTTTGCTGGATTTCTCCAAATCTAAAGGTGCCAGTAAGAAGTACCCTGCAAGTCCTCAAAGCCCCAAAGGCCACCTTTCATCTGACACCCAGAGCCTGGGGATAGGACTTCTTCTTCCCATGGGAAATGGCCTCCGTTTGCAACCCCTCACCCTGGCAGAAAGTGGGGAGCCAAGCTAGAATGACGCAATCTCTGCTGGATTTTTCCAAAAGAAAAGCTGGCAGCAACCTGGACCCTGTAAATACTTAGAGCCTCAAAGGCCACCTTGAACATATTACTGAGACCCTGGGTGAAGGACATTTTTCCCATGGAAAATGGCCTTCAATTTTGGCCATTTGGCCTGGCAGGCAGGGCAGTGTCAAGCGAGAAATTTGCAAACTGTGCTGGATTCTTCCAAAAGGAAAGCTGCCAGCAACTAGGACGCTGCAACTCCTTAGAGCCCCAAAGGCCACCTTTCATCTGACACTCAGACCCTGGGGAAATGACTTCTTTTTCCCATGGAAAATGGCAACCATTTGCAGCCATGTGCCCTGGCCAACAGGGCAATGCCCAGTGAGAAATTTTAAAACTTGGCTGCATTCTTCCACAACTAAAGCTGCCGGCAACAAGGAGCTTGCAAGTCCTTAGATCCCCAAAGGCCACCTTTCATTGATACCCAGACTCTGGAAAAGGACTTCTTTTCCCCATGGAAAATGGGGTCAGTTTGAGGCCACTTGCCCTGGCCATCTGCATCGTTCCCTGTGGAAATTGGCAAACTTGGCTGATTTTCTCCAAAACTATAGCTGCTGGCAACGAGGACCCTGCAAGTCCTTAGGGCTCCAGATGCCACCTTTCATCTGATACCCAGACCCTGGGCCAATGACTTCATTTTCCCCATGGAAAATGGCCTCCATTTCTGGCCTCTCGCCCTGACCAAGAGGGTGGGGCCCAGCAATATATTTGCAATCTTTGCTGGATTTCTCCAAATCTAAAGGTGCCAGTAAGAAGTACCCTGCAAGTCCTTAAAGCCCCAAAGGCCACCTTTCATCTGACACCCAGGCCCTTGGGATAGGACTTCTTTTTCCCATGGGAAATGGCCTCCGTTTGCAGCCCCTCACCCTGGCAGAAAGTGGGGAGCCAAGCTAGAATGACGCAATCTCTGCTGGATTTTTCCAAAAGAAAAGCTGGCAGCAACCTGGACCCTGTAAATACTTAGAGCCTCAAAGGCCACCTTGAACATATTACTGAGACCCTGGGTGAAGGACATTTTTCCCATGGAAAATGGCCTTCAATTTTGGCCATTTGGCCTGGCAGGCAGGGCAGTGTCAAGCGAGAAATTTGCAAACTGTGCTGGATTCTTCCAAAAGGAAAGCTGCCAGCAACGAGGACGCTGCCAGTCCTTAGAGCCCCAAAAGCCACCTTTCACCTGATACGCAGACCCTGGGCCAATGACTTCATTTTGCCCATGGAAAATGGCCTCCATTTCTGGCCTCTCACCCTGACCAACAGGGTGGGGCCCAGCAAGAAATTTGCAATCGTTGCTGGATTTCTCCAAATCTAAAGCTGCTGCCACTTGTTATTGTTCTATTTCTCTAGAGTCCCATCATGCTGTTATCAGATTTCTAAAGTCCATACCTCCTCGGTGTGTTCTTATGGCTGCAGATCTTCACAGCACAGACGCTTTCTTCTGCATGCTGTTCTTTCCCAGTTCAGGGCTCCTTCAAGGCTCTCCCTGAATGGCTAAGCCGCCCCCTTTTATCCCAGTTCTCTTCAATGGTCCCAGCTGCAGCCCATCAAGGACAACCCGGAGCTCTGGGGCAAAGCCTCTATACAGATATTCAAATACAATACATTTCCTCTACTATAGCCAGTAAGTAGTACCCTGCAAGTCCTTAGAGCCCCAAAGGCCACCTTTCATCTGACACTCAGACCCTGGGGAAAGGAACTTCTTTTTCCCATGCAAAATGGCAACTCTTTGCAGCCACGTGCCCTGGCCAACAGGGCAGTGCCCAGTGAGAAATTTTTAACCTTGGCTGGATTCCTCCACAACTAAAGCTGGCAGCAACTAGGAGCTTGCAAGTCCTTAGAGGCCCAAAAGACACCTTTCATTGATACCCAGACCCTGGGGACATGACTTCATTTTCCCCATGGAAAATTGGTTCAGTTTGAGGACACTCGGCCTGGCCATCGGCATCGTTCCCTGTGTGAAATTTGCAAACTTGGCTGATTTTCTCCAAAACTAAAGCTGCTGGCAACGAGGACCCTGCAAGTCCTTAAGGTCCCAGATGCCACCTTTCATCTGATACCCAGACCCTGGGCCAATGACTTCATTTTGCCCATGGAAAATGGCCTCCATTTCTGCTCTCTCGCCCTGACCAAGAGGGTGGGGCCCAGCAATATATTTGCAATCTTTGCTGGATTTCTCCAAATCTAAAGGTGCCAGTAAGAAGTACCCTGCAAGTCCTCAAAGCCCCAAAGGCCACCTTTCATCTGACACCCAGAGCCTGGGGATAGGACTTCTTCTTCCCATGGGAAATGGCCTCCGTTTGCAGCCCCTCACCCTGGCAGAAAGTGGGGAGCCAAGCTAGAATGACGCAATCTCTGCTGGATTTTTCCAAAAGAAAAGCTGGCAGCAACCTGGACCCTGTAAATACTTAGAGCCTCAAAGGCCACCTTGAACATATTACTGAGACCCTGGGTGAAGGACATTTTTCCCATGGAAAATGGCCTTCAATTTTGGCCATTTGGCCTGGCAGGCAGGGCAGCGTCAAGCGAGAAATTTGCAAACTGTGCTGGATTCTTCCAAAAGGAAAGCTGCCAGCAACTAGGACGCTGCAACTCCTTAGAGCCCCAAAGGCCACCTTTCATCTGACACTCAGACCCTGGGGAAATGACTTCTTTTTCCCATGGAAAATGGCAACCATTTGCAGCCATGTGCCCTGGCCAACAGGGCAATGCCCAGTGAGAAATTTTAAAACTTGGCTGCATTCTTCCACAACTAAAGCTGCCGGCAACAAGGAGCTTGCAAGTCCTTAGATCCCCAAAGGCCACCTTTCATTGATACCCAGACTCTGGAAAAGGACTTCTTTTCCCCATGGAAAATGGGGTCAGTTTGAGGCCACTTGCCCTGGCCATCTGCATCGTTCCCTGTGGGAAAGTGGCAAACTTGGCTGATTTTCTCCAAAACTATAGCTGCTGGCAACGAGGACCCTGCAAGTCCTTAGGGCTCCAGATGCCACCTTTCACCTGATACCCAGACCCTGGGCCAATGACTTCATTTTCCCCATGGAAAATGGCCTCCATTTGACACCTCTCGCCCTGACCAAGAGGGTGGGGCCCAGCAATATATTTGCAATCTTTGCTGGATTTCTCCAAATCTTAAGGTGCCAGTAAGAAGTACCCTGCAAGTCCTTAAAGCCCCAAAGGCCACCTTTCATCTGACACCCAGGCCCTTGGGATAGGACTTCTTTTTCCCATGGGAAATGGCCTCCGTTTGCAGCCCCTCACCCTGGCAGAAAGTGGGGAGCCAAGCTAGAATGACGCAATCTCTGCTGGATTTTTCCAAAAGAAAAGCTGGCAGCAACCTGGACCCTGTAAATACTTAGAGCCTCAAAGGCCACCTTGAACATATTACTGAGACCCTGGGTGAAGGACATTTTTCCCATGGAAAATGGCCTTCAATTTTGGCCATTTGGCCTGGCAGGCAGGGCAGCGTCAAGCGAGAAATTTGCAAACTGTGCTGGATTCTTCCAAAAGGAAAGCTGCCAGCAACGAGGACGCTGCCAGTCCTTAGAGCCCCAAAAGCCACCTTTCACCTGATACGCAGACCCTGGGCCAATGACTTCATTTTGCCCATGGAAAATGGCCTCCATTTCTGGCCTCTCACCCTGACCAAGAGGGTGGGGCCCAGCAAGAAATTTGCAATCGTTGCTGGATTTCTCCAAATCTAAAGCTGCTGCCACTTGTTATTGTTCTATTTCTCTAGAGTCCCATAATGCTGTTCTCAGATTTCTAAAGTCCATACCTCCTCGGTGTGTTCTTATGGCTGCAGATCTTCACAGCACAGACGCTTTCTTCTGCATGCTGTTCTTTCCCAGTTCAGGGCTCCTTCAAGGCTCTCCCTGAATGGCTAAGCCGCCCCCTTTTATCCCAGTTCTCTTCAATGGTCCCAGCTGCAGCCCATCAAGGACAACCCGTAGCTCTGGGGCAAAGCCTCTATACAGATATTCAAATACAATACATTTCCTCTACTATAGCCAGTAAGTAGTACCCTGCAAGTCCTTAGAGCCCCAAAGGCCACCTTTCATCTGACACTCAGACCCTGGGGAAAGGAACTTCTTTTTCCCATGCAAAATGGCAACTCTTTGCAGCCACGTGCCCTGGCCAACAGGGCAGTGCCCAGTGAGAAATTTTTAACCTTGGCTGGATTCCTCCACAACTAAAGCTGGCAGCAACTAGGAGCTTGCAAGTCCTTAGAGGCCCAAAAGCCACCTTTCATTGATACCCAGACCCTGGGGACATGACTTCATTTTCCCCATGGAAAATTGGTTCAGTTTGAGGACACTCGGCCTGGCCATCGGCATCGTTCCCTGTGTGAAATTTGCAAACTTGGCTGATTTTCTCCAAAACTAAAGCTGCTGGCAACGAGGACCCTGCAAGTCCTTAAGGTCCCAGATGCCACCTTTCATCTGATACCCAGACCCTGGGCCAATGACTTCATTTTCCCCATGGAAAATGGCCTCCATTTCTGGCCTCTCGCCCTGAGCAATAGTGTTGGGTCCAGCAAGAAATTTGAAATCTTTGCTGCATTTCTCAAAATATAAAGCTCCCAGTGAGAAGTAATCTGCAAGTCCTTTGAGCTCCAAAAGCCACCTTTCATTGATTCCTAGACCCTGGAGACGTGACTTCATTTTCCCCATGGAAAATGGGGTCAGTTTGAGGTTGCTCGACCTGGCCATCTGCATCGTTCCCTGTGGGAAATTGGCAAACTTGGCTGATTTTCTCCAAAACTACAGCTGCTGGCAACGAGGACCCTGCAAGTCCTTAGGGATCCAGATGCCACCTTTCATCTGATACCCAGACCCTGGGCCAATGACTTCATTTTGCCCATGGAAAATGGCCTCCATTTCTGCTCTCTCGCCCTGACCAAGAGGGTGGGGCCCAGCAATATATTTGCAATCTTTGCTGGATTTCTCCAAATCTAAAGGTGCCAGTAAGAAGTACCCTGCAAGTCCTCAAAGCCCCAAAGGCCACCTTTCATCTGACACCCAGAGCCTGGGGATAGGACTTCTTCTTCCCATGGGAAATGGCCTCCGTTTGCAACCCCTCACCCTGGCAGAAAGTGGGGAGCCAAGCTAGAATGACGCAATCTCTGCTGGATTTTTCCAAAAGAAAAGCTGGCAGCAACCTGGACCCTGTAAATACTTAGAGCCTCAAAGGCCACCTTGAACATATTACTGAGACCCTGGGTGAAGGACATTTTTCCCATGGAAAATGGCCTTCAATTTTGGCCATTTGGCCTGGCAGGCAGGGCAGCGTCAAGCGAGAAATTTGCAAACTGTGCTGGATTCTTCCAAAAGGAAAGCTGCCAGCAACTAGGACGCTGCAACTCCTTAGAGCCCCAAAGGCCACCTTTCATCTGACACTCAGACCCTGGGGAAATGACTTCTTTTTCCCATGGAAAATGGCAACCATTTGCAGCCATGTGCCCTGGCCAACAGGGCAATGCCCAGTGAGAAATTTTAAAACTTGGCTGCATTCTTCCACAACTAAAGCTGCCGGCAACAAGGAGCTTGCAAGTCCTTAGATCCCCAAAGGCCACCTTTCATTGATACCCAGACTCTGGAAAAGGACTTCTTTTCCCCATGGAAAATGGGGTCAGTTTGAGGCCACTTGCCCTGGCCATCTGCATCGTTCCCTGTGGAAATTGGCAAACTTGGCTGATTTTCTCCAAAACTATAGCTGCTGGCAACGAGGACCCTGCAAGTCCTTAGGGCTCCAGATGCCACCTTTCATCTGATACCCAGACCCTGGGCCAATGACTTCATTTTCCCCATGGAAAATGGCCTCCATTTCTGGCCTCTCGCCCTGACCAAGAGGGTGGGGCCCAGCAATATATTTGCAATCTTTGCTGGATTTCTCCAAATCTAAAGGTGCCAGTAAGAAGTACCCTGCAAGTCCTTAAAGCCCCAAAGGCCACCTTTCATCTGACACCCAGGCCCTTGGGATAGGACTTCTTTTTCCCATGGGAAATGGCCTCCGTTTGCAGCCCCTCACCCTGGCAGAAAGTGGGGAGCCAAGCTAGAATGACGCAATCTCTGCTGGATTTTTCCAAAAGAAAAGCTGGCAGCAACCTGGACCCTGTAAATACTTAGAGCCTCAAAGGCCACCTTGAACATATTACTGAGACCCTGGGTGAAGGACATTTTTCCCATGGAAAATGGCCTTCAATTTTGGCCATTTGGCCTGGCAGGCAGGGCAGCGTCAAGCGAGAAATTTGCAAACTGTGCTGGATTCTTCCAAAAGGAAAGCTGCCAGCAACGAGGACGCTGCCAGTCCTTAGAGCCCCAAAAGCCACCTTTCACCTGATACGCAGACCCTGGGCCAATGACTTCATTTTGCCCATGGAAAATGGCCTCCATTTCTGGCCTCTCACCCTGACCAACAGGGTGGGGCCCAGCAAGAAATTTGCAATCGTTGCTGGATTTCTCCAAATCTAAAGCTGCTGCCACTTGTTATTGTTCTATTTCTCTAGAGTCCCATCATGCTGTTATCAGATTTCTAAAGTCCATACCTCCTCGGTGTGTTCTTATGGCTGCAGATCTTCACAGCACAGACGCTTTCTTCTGCATGCTGTTCTTTCCCAGTTCAGGGCTCCTTCAAGGCTCTCCCTGAATGGCTAAGCCGCCCCCTTTTATCCCAGTTCTCTTCAATGGTCCCAGCTGCAGCCCATCAAGGACAACCCGTAGCTCTGGGGCAAAGCCTCTATACAGATATTCAAATACAATACATTTCCTCTACTATAGCCAGTAAGTAGTACCCTGCAAGTCCTTAGAGCCCCAAAGGCCACCTTTCATCTGACACTCAGACCCTGGGGAAAGGAACTTCTTTTTCCCATGCAAAATGGCAACTCTTTGCAGCCACGTGCCCTGGCCAACAGGGCAGTGCCCAGTGAGAAATTTTTAACCTTGGCTGGATTCCTCCACAACTAAAGCTGGCAGCAACTAGGAGCTTGCAAGTCCTTAGAGGCCCAAAAGACACCTTTCATTGATACCCAGACCCTGGGGACATGACTTCATTTTCCCCATGGAAAATTGGTTCAGTTTGAGGACACTCGGCCTGGCCATCGGCATCGTTCCCTGTGTGAAATTTGCAAACTTGGCTGATTTTCTCCAAAACTAAAGCTGCTGGCAACGAGGACCCTGCAAGTCCTTAAGGTCCCAGATGCCACCTTTCATCTGATACCCAGACCCTGGGCCAATGACTTCATTTTCCCCATGGAAAATGGCCTCCATTTCTGGCCTCTCGCCCTGAGCAATAGTGTTGGGTCCAGCAAGAAATTTGAAATCTTTGCTGCATTTCTCAAAATATAAAGCTCCCAGTGAGAAGTAATCTGCAAGTCCTTTGAGCTCCAAAAGCCACCTTTCATTGATTCCTAGACCCTGGAGACGTGACTTCATTTTCCCCATGGAAAATGGGGTCAGTTTGAGGTTGCTCGACCTGGCCATCTGCATCGTTCCCTGTGGGAAATTGGCAAACTTGGCTGATTTTCTCCAAAACTAAAGCTGCTGGCAACGAGGACCCTGCAAGTCCATAGGGCTCCAGATGCCACCTTTCATCTGATACCCAGACCCTGGGCCAATGACTTCATTTTCCCCATGGAAAATGGCCTCCATTTCTGCTCTCTCAATCTGACCAAGAGGGTGGGGCCCAGCAAGAAATTTGCAATCTTTGCTGGATTTCTCCAAATCTAAAGGTGCCAGTAAGAAGTACCCTGCAAGTCCTCAAAGCCCCAAAGGCCACCTTTCATCTGACACCCAGAGCCTGGGGATAGGACTTCTTCTTCCCATGGGAAATGGCCTCCGTTTGCAGCCCCTCACCCTGGCAGAAAGTGGGGAGCCAAGCTAGAATGACGCAATCTCTGCTGGATTTTTCCAAAAGAAAAGCTGGCAGCAACCTGGACCCTGTAAATACTTAGAGCCTCAAAGGCCACCTTGAACATATTACTGAGACCCTGGGTGAAGGACATTTTTCCCCATGGAAAATGGCCTTCAATTTTGGCCATTTGGCCTGGCAGGCAGGGCAGTGTCAAGGGAGAAATTTGCAAACTGTGCTGGATTCTTCCAAAAGGAAAGCTGCCAGCAACTAGGACGCTGCAACTCCTTAGAGCCCCAAAGGCCACCTTTCATCTGACACTCAGACCCTGGGGAAATGACTTCTTTTTCCCATGGAAAATGGCAACCATTTGCAGCCATGTGCCCTGGCCCACAGGGCAATGCCCAGTGAGAAATTTTAAAACTTGGCTGCATTCTTCCACAACTAAAGCTGCCGGCAACAAGGAGCTTGCAAGTCCTTAGATACCCAAAGGCCACCTTTCATTGATACCCAGACCCTGGGCCAATGACTTCATTTTCCCCATGGAAAATGGCCTCCATTTCTGGCCTCTCGCCCTGAGCAATAGTGTCGGGTCCAGCAAGAAATTTGAAATCTTTGCTGCATTTCTCAAAATATAAAGCTCCCAGTGAGAAGTAATCTGCAAGTCCTTTGAGCACCAAAGGCCACCTTTCATCTGACACCCAGACCCTGGGGAAAGGACTTCTTTTTCCCATGCATGATGGCCTCTATGTGCAGCCATTTGCCCTGGCCAACAGGGCAGTGCCCAGGGAGAAATTTTTACACTTTGCTGGATTCCTCCACAACTAAAGCTTCTGGCAACTAGGAGCTTGCAAGTCCTTAGAGCCCCAGATGCCACCTTTCATCTAACACCCAGACCCTGGGGACATGAATTCATTTTCCCCAGGGATATTGAGGTCATTTTGAGGCCACTCGCCCTGGCCATTTGCATTGTTCCCGGTGTGAAATTTTCAAACTTGGCTGATTTTCTCCAAAAGTAAAGCTGCTGGCAAGGAGGACCCTGGAAGTCCTTGGAGCCCCAAAGGCCACAAAGAATCTGACACCAAGACCCTGGGGAAAGGACTTCTTTTACTCATGGGAAATGGCCTCCGTTTGCAGCCACTCACCCTGGCAGAATGAGGGGAGACAAAGAAGAATTACCAAATCTTTGCTTGATTTTTCCAAAATTAAAGCTGGCAGCAACAAAGATCCTGTAAGTCCTTAGAGCCTCAAAGGCCACCTTGAACATATTACTGATACCCTGGGTAAAGGACATTTTTCCCATGGAAAATGGCTTTCATTTGTGGCCACTTGGCCTGGCAGGCAGGGCAGTGCCAAGCGAGCAATTTGCAAACTCTGCTGGATCCTTCCAAAACAAAAGCTGCCAGCAAATAGGAAGCTGCAAGTACTTAAGGCCCCTGATGCCAACTTCAAACTGATAGCCAGACCCTGGGGAAAGGACTTCTTTTTCCCATGCAAAATGGCCTCACTTTGAAGCCATTTGCCCTGGCCTACAGGGCAGTGCCCAGTGAGAAATTTGCAAACATTGCTGGATTCCTCCACAACTAAAGCTGCTGGCAACTAGGAGCTTGAAAGTCCTTAGAGCCCTAAAGGCCACCTTTCATCTGACACCCAGACCGTGGGGACATGATTTCATTTTCCCCGGGAAAATTTCGGTCAGTTTGAGGCCACTCGCCCTGGCCATCTGCATCGTGCCCGGTGTGAAATTTGTAAACTTGGCTGATTTTCTCCAAAACTAAAGCTGCTGGCAAGGAGGACCCTGGAAGTCCTTGGAGCCCCAAAAGTCACGATTCATCTGACACCCAGACCCTGGGGAAAGGACTTCTTTTCCCCATGCAAAATGGCCTCACTTTGAAGCCATTTGCCCTGGCCATCTGGGCAG
The DNA here is from genome assembly GCF_051311805.1 of Agelaius phoeniceus. Classification (NCBI taxonomy): domain Eukaryota; kingdom Metazoa; phylum Chordata; class Aves; order Passeriformes; family Icteridae; genus Agelaius; species Agelaius phoeniceus. Next base: position 951,224 of record NC_135294.1, read on the forward strand.
TGCCCAGTGAGAAATTTTTACACTTTGCTGGATTCCTCCACAACTAAAGCTGCCGGCAACTAGGAGCTTGCAAGTCCATAGAGCCGCATGGCCACCTTTCATCTGACACCCAGACCCTGGGGACATGACTTCATTTTCCCCATGGAAAATGGGGTCAGTTTGAGGCCACTCGCCCTGGCCATCTGCATCGTTCCTGGTTTGTAATTTGCAATCATGGCTGATTTATTCCAAAACTAAAGCTTCTGGGAACGAGGAACCCGGAAGTCCTTTGAGCCCGAAAGGCCACCTTTCATCTTATACCCAGACTATGGGGAAAGGACTGTTTTTGGACTTCTTTTTCCCATGCAAAATGGCCTGTCTTTGTAGCCATTTGCCCTGGCCAACAGGGCAGTTCCCAGTGAGAAATTTTTTAACATTACTGGATTCCTGCAGAACTAACGCTATTGGCAACTAGGAGCTTTCAAGTCCTTAGAGCCCCAAAGGCCACCTTTCATCTGACACCCAGACCGTGGGGACATTACTTCATTTTCCCCAGTGATATTGAGGTCAGTTTGAGGCCACTCGGCCTGGCCATCTGCATTGTTCCCGGTGTGAAATTTGCAAACATGGCTGATTTTCTCCAAAAGTAAAGCTGCTGGCAAGGCGGACCCCGGAAGTCCTTAGAGCCCCAAAGGCCACCTTTCATCTGACACCCAGACCTTGGGGAAAGGACATTTTTCCCATGCAAAATGGCCTGTCTTTGTAGCCATTTGCCCAGGCCAACAGGGCAGTGCTCAGTGAGAAATTTTTAAACTTTGCTGGATTCCTGCTGAACTAACGCTGTTGGCAACTAGGTTCTTGCAAGTCCTTAGAGCCCCAAAGGCCACCTTTCATCTGATACCAAGACCCTGGGGAAAGGACTTCTTTTTCCCATGCAAAATTGCCTCTCTTTGTAGCCATTTGTGCTAGCCAACAGGGCAGTACCCAGTGAGAAATTTTTAAACATTGCTGGATTCCTCCACAATTAAAGCTGCCGGCAACTAGGAGCTTGCAAGTCCTTAGAGCCGCAAAGGCCACCTTTCATCTGACACCCAGACCCTGGGGAAAGGACTTCATTTTCCCCATGGAAAATGGGGTCAGTTTGAGGCCACTCGCCCTGGCCATCTGCATTGTTCCCGGTGTGAAATTTTAAAACTTGGCTGATTTTCTCCAAACTAAAGCCGCTGGCAAGGAGGACCCTGCAACTCCTTAGGGCCCCAGAGGCCACCTTTCATCTGATACGCAAACCCTGGGCCAATGTCTTCATTTTCCCCATGGAAAATGGCCTCCATTTCTGGCCTCTGGCCGTGACCAATAGGGTGGTGCCCAGCAAGAAATTTGCAATCTTTGCTGGATTTCTCCAAATCTAAAGCTGCCAATAAGTAGTACCCTGCAAGTCCTTAGAGCCCCAAAGGCCACCTTTCATCTGACACCCAGACCCTGGGGAAAGGACTTCTTTTTCCCATGCATGATGGCCTCTATGTGCAGCCATTTGCCCTGGCCAACAGGGCAGTGCCCAGGGAGAAATTTTTACACTTTGCTGGATTCCTCCAAAACTAAAGCTGCTGGCAACTAGGAGCTTGCAAGTCCTAAGAGCCCCAGATGCCACCTTTCATCTGACACCCAGACCCAGGGGACATGAATTCATTTTCCCCGGGAAAATTGAGGTCAGTTTGAGGCCACTCGCCCTGGCCATCTGCATTGTTCGCGGTGTGAAATTTTCAAACTTGGCTGATTTTCTCCAAAAGTAAAGCTGCTGGCAAGGAGGACCCTGGAAGTCCTTGGAGCCCCATAGGCCACATTTCATCTGACACCAAGACCCTGGGGAAAGGACTTCTTTTACTCATGGGAAATGGCCTCCGTTTGCAGCCACTCACCCTGGCAGAAAGAGGGGAGACAAGGAAGAATTACCAAATCTTTGCTGGATTTTTCCAAAATTAAAGCTGGCTGCAAGAAAGATCCTCTAAGTTCTTAGAGCCTCAAAGGCCACCTTGAACATATTACTGATACCCTGGGTAAAGGACATTTTTCCCATGGAAAATGGCCTTCATTTGTGGCCATTGGCCTGGCAGGCAGGGCAGTGCCAAGCGAGCAATTTGCAAACTCTGCTGGATCCTTCCAAAACAAAAGCTGCCAGCAAATAGGAAGCTGCAAGTACTTAAGGCCCCTTCAAACTGATAGCCAGACCCTGCGGAAAGGACTTCTTTTTCCCATGCAAAATGGCCTCATTTGAAGCCATTTGCTCTGGCCAACAGGGCAGTGCCCAGTGAGAAATTTGCAAACATTGCTGGATTCCTACTGAACTAATGCTGCTGGCAACTAGGAGCTTGCAAGTCCATAGAGCCCCATGGCCACCTTTCATCTGACACCCAGACCGTGGGGACATGACTTCATTTTCCCCAGGGATATTGAGGTCAGTTTGAGGCCACTCGCCCTAGCCATCTGCATCGTTCCTGGTTTGTAATTTGCAATCATGGCTGATTTATTCCAAAACTAAAGCTTCTGGGAACGAGGAACCCGGAAGTCCTTTGAGCCCCAAAGGCCACCTTTGATCTTACACCCAGACCCTGGGGAAAGGACTTCTTTTTCCCATGCAAAATGGCCTGTCTTTGTAGCCATTTGCCCTGGCCAACAGGGCAGTGCCCAGTGAGAAATTTTTACACTTTGCTGGATTCCTGCTGAACTAACGCTGCTGGCAACTAGGAGCTTGCAAGTCCATAGAGCCCCATGACCACCTTTCATCTGACACCCAGACCCTGGGGACATGACTTCATTTTCCTCAGGGAAATTGGGGTCAGTTTGAGGCCACTCGCCCTGGCCATCTGCATTGTTCGCGGTGTGAAATTTTCAAACTTGGCTGATTTTCTCCAAAAGTAAAGCTGCTGGCAAGGAGGACCCTGGAAGTCCTTGGAGCCCCAAAGGCCACATTTCATCTGACACCCAGATCCTGGGGAAAGGACTTCTTTTCCCCATGGGAAATGGCCTCCGTTTGCAGCCACACCCCCTGGCACAATGAAGGGAGACAAAGAAGAATTACCAAATCTTTGCTTGATTTTTCCAAAATTAAAGCTGGCAGCAACAAAGATCCTGTAAGAACTTAGAGCCTCAAAGGCCACCTTGAACATATTACTGATACCCTGGGTAAAGGACATTTTTCCCATGGAAAATGGCCTTCATTTGTGGCCATTGGCCTGGCAGGCAGGGCAGTGCCAAGCGAGCAATTTGCAAACTCTGCTGGATCCTTCCAAAACAAAAGCTGCCAGCAAATAGGAAGCTGCAAGTACTTAAGGCCCCTGATGCCAACTTCAAACTGATAGCCAGACCCTGGGGAAAGGACTTCTTTTTCCCATGCAAAATGGCCTCATTTGAAGCCATTTGCCCTGGTCAACAGGGCAGTGCGCAGTGAGAAATTTGCAAACATTGCTGGATTCCTCCACAACTAAAGCTGCCGGCAACTAGGAGCTTGCAAGTCCATAGAGCCCCATGGCCACCTTTCATCTGACACCCAGACCCTGGGGACATTACTTCATTTTCCCCAGTGATATTGAGGTCAGTTTGAGGCCACTCGGCCTGGCCATCTGCATTGTTCCCGGTGTGAAATTTGCAAACATGGCTGATTTTCTCCAAAAGTAAAGCTGCTGGCAAGGCGGACCCCGGAAGTCCTTAGAGCCCCAAAGGCCACCTTTCATCTGACACCCAGACCTTGGGGAAAGGACATTTTTCCCATGCAAAATGGCCTGTCTTTGTAGCCATTTGCCCAGGCCAACAGGGCAGTGCTCAGTGAGAAATTTTTAAACTTTGCTGGATTCCTGCTGAACTAACGCTGTTGGCAACTAGGTTCTTGCAAGTCCTTAGAGCCCCAAAGGCCACCTTTCATCTGATACCAAGACCCTGGGGAAAGGACTTCTTTTTCCCATGCAAAATTGCCTCTCTTTGTAGCCATTTGTGCTAGCCAACAGGGCAGTACCCAGTGAGAAATTTTTAAACATTGCTGGATTCCTCCACAATTAAAGCTGCCGGCAACTAGGAGCTTGCAAGTCCTTAGAGCCGCAAAGGCCACCTTTCATCTGACACCCAGACCCTGGGGAAAGGACTTCATTTTCCCCATGGAAAATGGGGTCAGTTTGAGGCCACTCGCCCTGGCCATCTGCATTGTTCCCGGTGTGAAATTTTAAAACTTGGCTGATTTTCTCCAAAAGTAAAGCCGCTGGCAAGGAGGACCCTGCAACTCCTTAGGGCCCCAGAGGCCACCTTTCATCTGATACGCAAACCCTGGGCCAATGTCTTCATTTTCCCTATGGAAAATGGCCTCAATTTCTGGCCTCTGGCCGTGACCAATAGGGTGGTGCCCAGCAAGAAATTTGCAATCTTTGCTGGATTTCTCCAAATCTAAAGCTGCCAATAAGTAGTACCCTGCAAGTCCTTAGAGCCCCAAAGGCCACCTTTCATCTGACACCCAGACCCTGGGGAAAGGACTTCTTTTTCCCATGCATGATGGCCTCTATGTGCAGCCATTTGCCCTGGCCAACAGGGCAGTGCCCAGGGAGAAATTTTTACACTTTGCTGGATTCCTCCAAAACTAAAGCTGCTGGCAACTAGGAGCTTGCAAGTCCTAAGAGCCCCAGATGCCACCTTTCATCTGACACCCAGACCCAGGGGACATGAATTCATTTTCCCCGGGAAAATTGAGGTCAGTTTGAGGCCACTCGCCCTGGCCATCTGCATTGTTCGCGGTGTGAAATTTTCAAACTTGGCTGATTTTCTCCAAAAGTAAAGCTGCTGGCAAGGAGGACCCTGGAAGTCCTTGGAGCCCCATAGGCCACATTTCATCTGACACCAAGACCCTGGGGAAAGGACTTCTTTTACTCATGGGAAATGGCCTCCGTTTGCAGCCACTCACCCTGGCAGAAAGAGGGGAGACAAGGAAGAATTACCAAATCTTTGCTGGATTTTTCCAAAATTAAAGCTGGCTGCAAGAAAGATCCTCTAAGTTCTTAGAGCCTCAAAGGCCACCTTGAACATATTACTGATACCCTGGGTAAAGGACATTTTTCCCATGGAAAATGGCCTTCATTTGTGGCCATTGGCCTGGCAGGCAGGGCAGTGCCAAGCGAGCAATTTGCAAACTCTGCTGGATCCTTCCAAAACAAAAGCTGCCAGCAAATAGGAAGCTGCAAGTACTTAAGGCCCCTTCAAACTGATAGCCAGACCCTGCGGAAAGGACTTCTTTTTCCCATGCAAAATGGCCTCATTTGAAGCCATTTGCTCTGGCCAACAGGGCAGTGCCCAGTGAGAAATTTGCAAACATTGCTGGATTCCTACTGAACTAATGCTGCCGGCAACTAGGAGCTTGCAAGTCCATAGAGCCCCATGGCCACCTTTCATCTGACACCCAGACCGTGGGGACATGACTTCATTTTCCCCAGGGATATTGAGGTCAGTTTGAGGCCACTCGCCCTAGCCATCTGCATCGTTCCTGGTTTGTAATTTGCAATCATGGCTGATTTATTCCAAAACTAAAGCTTCTGGGAACGAGGAACCCGGAAGTCCTTAGAGCCCCAAAGGCCACCTTTGATCTTACACCCAGACCCTGGGGAAAGGACTTCTTTTTCCCATGCAAAATGGCCTGTCTTTGTAGCCATTTGCCCTGGCCAACAGGGCAGTGCCCAGTGAGAAATTTTTACACTTTGCTGGATTCCTGCTGAACTAACGCTGCTGGCAACTAGGAGCTTGCAAGTCCATAGAGCCCCATGACCACCTTTCATCTGACACCCAGACCCTGGGGACATGACTTCATTTTCCTCAGGGAAATTGGGGTCAGTTTGAGGCCACTCGCCCTGGCCATCTGCATTGTTCGCGGTGTGAAATTTTCAAACTTGGCTGATTTTCTCCAAAACTAAAGCTGCTGGCAAGTAGGACCCCGGAAGTCCTTAGAGCCCCAAAGGCCAGCTTTCATCTGACACCCAGACCCGGGGGACATGACTTCATTTTCGCCAGGGAAAATGGGGTCAGTTTGAGGCCTTTTGCCCTGCCCATCTGCATCGTTCCCAGTTGGAAATTTGCAATCTTTGCTGATTTTCTCAAACTAAAGCCGCTGGCAAGGAGGAACCTGCAACTCCTTAGGGCCCTGGATGCCACCTTTCATCTGATACGCAGACCCTGGGCCAATGACTTCATTTTCCCCATGGAAAATGGCCTCCATTTCTGGCCTCTGGCCGTGACCAATAGGGTGGTGCCCAGCAAGAAATTTGCAATCTTTGCTGGATTTCTCCAAATCTAAAGCTGCCAATAAGTAGTACCCTGCAAGTCCTTAGAGCCCCAAAGGCCACCTTTCATCTGACACCCAGACCCTGGGGAAAGGACTTCTTTTTCCCATGCATGATGGCCTCTATGTGCAGCCATTTGCCCTGGCCAACAGGGCAGTGCCCAGGGAGAAATTTTTACACTTTGCTGGATTCCTCCACAACTAAAGCTTCCGGCAACTAGGAGCTTGCAAGTCCTTAGAGCCCCAGATGCCACCTTTCATCTGACACCCAGACCCAGGGGACATGACTTCATTTTCCCCAGGGATATTGAGGTCAGTTTGAGGCCACTCGCCCTGGCCATCTGCATTGTAAGCGGTGTGAAAGTTGCAAACTTGGCTGATTTTCTCCAAAAGTAAAGCTGCTGGCAAGGAGGACCCTGGAAGTCCTTGGAGCCCCAAAGGCCACATTTCATCTGACACCAAGACCCTGGGGAAAGGACTTCTTTTACTTATGGGAAATGGCCTCCGTTTGCAGCCACTCACCCTGGCAGAATGAGGGGAGACAAAGAAGAATTACCAAATCTTTGCTTGATTTTTCCAAAATTAAAGCTGGCAGCAACAAAGATCCTGTAAGTCCTTAGAGCCTCAAAGGCCACCTTGAACATATTACTGATACCCTGGGTAAAGGACATTTTTCCCATGGAAAATGGCTTTCATTTGTGGCCACTTGGCCTGGCAGGCAGGGCAGTGCCAAGCGAGCAATTTGCAAACTCTGCTGGATCCTTCCAAAACAAAAGCTGCCAGCAAATAGGAAGCTGCAAGTACTTAAGGCCCCTGATGCCAACTTCAAACTGATAGCCAGACCCTGGGGAAAGGACTTCTTTTTCCCATGCAAAATGGCCTCACTTTGAAGCCATTTGCCCTGGCCAACAGGGCAGTGCCCAGTGAGAAATTTGCAAACATTGCTGGATTCCTCCACAACTAAAGCTGCCGGCAACTAGGAACTTGAAAGTCCTTAGAGCCCTAAAGGCCACCTTTCATCTGACACCCAGACCGTGGGGACATGATTTCATTTTCCCCGGGAAAATTTCGGTCAGTTTGAGGCCACTCGCCCTGGCCATCTGCATCGTGCCCGGTGTGAAATTTGTAAACTTGGCTGATTTTCTCCAAAACTAAAGCTGCTGGCAAGGAGGACCCTGGAAGTCCTTGGAGCCCCAAAAGTCACGATTCATCTGACACCCAGACCCTGGGGAAAGGACTTCTTTTCCCCATGCAAAATGGCCTCACTTTGAAGCCATTTGCCCTGGCCATCTGGGCAGTGCCCAGTGAGAAATTTTTACACTTTGCTGGATTCCTCCACAACTAAAGCTGCCGGCAACTAGGAGCTTGCAAGTCCATAGAGCCGCATGGCCACCTTTCATCTGACACCCAGACCCTGGGGACATGACTTCATTTTCCCCATGGAAAATGGGGTCAGTTTGAGGCCACTCGCCCTGGCCATCTGCATCGTTCCTGGTTTGTAATTTGCAATCATGGCTGATTTATTCCAAAACTAAAGCTTCTGGGAACGAGGAACCCGGAAGTCCTTTGAGCCCGAAAGGCCACCTTTCATCTTATACCCAGACTATGGGGAAAGGACTGTTTTTGGACTTCTTTTTCCCATGCAAAATGGCCTGTCTTTGTAGCCATTTGCCCTGGCCAACAGGGCAGTTCCCAGTGAGAAATTTTTTAACATTACTGGATTCCTGCAGAACTAACGCTATTGGCAACTAGGAGCTTTCAAGTCCTTAGAGCCCCAAAGGCCACCTTTCATCTGACACCCAGACCCTGGGGACATTACTTCATTTTCCCCAGTGATATTGAGGTCAGTTTGAGGCCACTCGGCCTGGCCATCTGCATTGTTCCCGGTGTGAAATTTGCAAACATGGCTGATTTTCTCCAAAAGTAAAGCTGCTGGCAAGGCGGACCCCGGAAGTCCTTAGAGCCCCAAAGGCCACCTTTCATCTGACACCCAGACCTTGGGGAAAGGACATTTTTCCCATGCAAAATGGCCTGTCTTTGTAGCCATTTGCCCAGGCCAACAGGGCAGTGCTCAGTGAGAAATTTTTAAACTTTGCTGGATTCCTGCTGAACTAACGCTGTTGGCAACTAGGTTCTTGCAAGTCCTTAGAGCCCCAAAGGCCACCTTTCATCTGATACCAAGACCCTGGGGAAAGGACTTCTTTTTCCCATGCAAAATTGCCTCTCTTTGTAGCCATTTGTGCTAGCCAACAGGGCAGTACCCAGTGAGAAATTTTTAAACATTGCTGGATTCCTCCACAATTAAAGCTGCCGGCAACTAGGAGCTTGCAAGTCCTTAGAGCCGCAAAGGCCACCTTTCATCTGACACCCAGACCCTGGGGAAAGGACTTCATTTTCCCCATGGAAAATGGGGTCAGTTTGAGGCCACTCGCCCTGGCCATCTGCATTGTTCCCGGTGTGAAATTTTAAAACTTGGCTGATTTTCTCCAAACTAAAGCCGCTGGCAAGGAGGACCCTGCAACTCCTTAGGGCCCCAGAGGCCACCTTTCATCTGATACGCAAACCCTGGGCCAATGTCTTCATTTTCCCTATGGAAAATGGCCTCAATTTCTGGCCTCTGGCCGTGACCAATAGGGTGGTGCCCAGCAAGAAATTTGCAATCTTTGCTGGATTTCTCCAAATCTAAAGCTGCCAATAAGTAGTACCCTGCAAGTCCTTAGAGCCCCAAAGGCCACCTTTCATCTGACACCCAGACCCTGGGGAAAGGACTTCTTTTTCCCATGCATGATGGCCTCTATGTGCAGCCATTTGCCCTGGCCAAAAGGGCAGTGCCCAGGGAGAAATTTTTACACTTTGCTGGATTCCTCCAAAACTAAAGCTGCTGGCAACTAGGAGCTTGCAAGTCCTTAGAGCCCCAGATGCCACCTTTCATCTGACACCCAGACCCAGGGGACATGAATTCATTTTCCCCGGGAAAATTGGGGTCAGTTTGAGGCCACTCGCCCTGGCCATCTGCATTGTTCGCGGTGTGAAATTTTCAAACTTGGCTGATTTTCTCCAAAAGTAAAGCTGCTGGCAAGGAGGACCCTGGAAGTCCTTGGAGCCCCATAGGCCACATTTCATCTGACACCAAGACCCTGGGGAAAGGACTTCTTTTACTCATGGGAAATGGCCTCCGTTTGCAGCCACTCACCCTGGCAGAAAGAGGGGAGACAAGGAAGAATTACCAAATCTTTGCTGGATTTTTCCAAAATTAAAGCTGGCTGCAAGAAAGATCCTCTAAGTTCTTAGAGCCTCAAAGGCCACCTTGAACATATTACTGATACCCTGGGTAAAGGACATTTTTCCCATGGAAAATGGCCTTCATTTGTGGCCATTGGCCTGGCAGGCAGGGCAGTGCCAAGCGAGCAATTTGCAAACTCTGCTGGATCCTTCCAAAACAAAAGCTGCCAGCAAATAGGAAGCTGCAAGTACTTAAGGCCCCTTCAAACTGATAGCCAGACCCTGCGGAAAGGACTTCTTTTTCCCATGCAAAATGGCCTCATTTGAAGCCATTTGCTCTGGCCAACAGGGCAGTGCCCAGTGAGAAATTTGCAAACATTGCTGGATTCCTACTGAACTAATGCTGCTGGCAACTAGGAGCTTGCAAGTCCATAGAGCCCCATGGCCACCTTTCATCTGACACCCAGACCCTGGGGACATGACTTCATTTTCCCCAGGGATATTGAGGTCAGTTTGAGGCCACTCGCCCTAGCCATCTGCATCGTTCCTGGTTTGTAATTTGCAATCATGGCTGATTTATTCCAAAACTAAAGCTTCTGGGAACGAGGAACCCGGAAGTCCTTTGAGCCCCAAAGGCCACCTTTGATCTTACACCCAGACCCTGGGGAAAGGACTTCTTTTTCCCATGCAAAATGGCCTGTCTTTGTAGCCATTTGCCCTGGCCAACAGGGCAGTGCCCAGTGAGAAATTTTTACACTTTGCTGGATTCCTGCTGAACTAACGCTGCTGGCAACTAGGAGCTTGCAAGTCCATAGAGCCCCATGACCACCTTTCATCTGACACCCAGACCCTGGGGACATGACTTCATTTTCCTCAGGGAAATTGGGGTCAGTTTGAGGCCACTCGCCCTGGCCATCTGCATTGTTCGCGGTGTGAAATTTTCAAACTTGGCTGATTTTCTCCAAAACTAAAGCTGCTGGCAAGTAGGACCCCGGAAGTCCTTAGAGCCCCAAAGGCCAGCTTTCATCTGACACCCAGACCCTGGGGACATGACTTCATTTTCGCCAGGGAAAATGGGGTCAGTTTGAGGCCTTTCGCCCTGGCAATCTGCATCGTTCCCAGTTGGAAATTTGCAATCACAGCTGATTTTCTCCAAACTAAAGCCGCTGGCAAGGAGGAACCTGCAACTCCTTAGGGCCCCAGATGCCACCTTTCATCTGATACGCAGACCCTGGGCCAATGACTTCATTTTCCCCATGGAAAATGGCCTCCATTTCTGGCCTCTGGCCGTGACCAATAGGGTGGTGCCCAGCAAGAAATTTGCAATCTTTGCTGGATTTCTCCAAATCTAAAGCTGCCAATAAGTAGTACCCTGCAAGTCCTTAGAGCCCCAAAGGCCACCTTTCATCTGACACCCAGACCCTGGGGATAGGACTTCTTTTTCCCATGCAAAATGGCCTCACATTGAAGCCATTTGCCCTGGCCAACAGGGCAGTGCCCAGGGAGAAATTTTTACACTTTGCTGGATTCCTCCACAACTAAAGCTTCCGGCAACTAGGAGCTTGCAAGTCCTTAGAGCCCCAAAGGCCACCTTTCATCTGACACCCAGACCCAGGGGACATGACTTCATTTTCCCCGGGAAAATTGGGGTCAGTTTGAGGCCACTCGCCCTGGCCATCTGCATTGTAAGCGGTGTGAAAGTTGCAAACTTGGCTGATTTTCTCCAAAAGTAAAGCTGCTGGCAAGGAGGACCCTGGAAGTCCTTGGAGCCCCAAAGGCCACATTTCATCTGACACCAAGACCCTGGGGAAAGGACTTCTTTTACTCATGGGAAATGGCCTCCGTTTGCAGCCACTCACCCTGGCAGAAAGAGGGGAGACAAGGAAGAATTACCAAATCTTTGCTGGATTTTTCCAAAATTAAAGCTGGCTGCAAGAAAGATCCTCTAAGTTCTTAGAGCCTCAAAGGCCACCTTGAACATATTACTGATACCCTGGGTAAAGGACATTTTTCCCATGGAAAATGGCCTTCATTTGTGGCCATTGGCCTGGCAGGCAGGGCAGTGCCAAGCGAGCAATTTGCAAACTCTGCTGGATCCTTCCAAAACAAAAGCTGCCAGCAAATAGGAAGCTGCAAGTACTTAAGGCCCCTTCAAACTGATAGCCAGACCCTGCGGAAAGGACTTCTTTTTCCCATGCAAAATGGCCTCATTTGAAGCCATTTGCTCTGGCCAACAGGGCAGTGCCCAGTGAGAAATTTGCAAACATTGCTGGATTCCTACTGAACTAATGCTGCTGGCAACTAGGAGCTTGCAAGTCCATAGAGCCCCATGGACACCTTTCATCTGACACCCAGACCCTGGGGACATGACTTCATTTTCCCCAGGGATATTGAGGTCAGTTTGAGGCCACTCGCCCTGGCCATCTGCATTGTAAGCGGTGTGAAAGTTGCAAACTTGGCTGATTTTCTCCAAAAGTAAAGCTGCTGGCAAGGAGGACCCTGGAAGTCCTTGGAGCCCCAAAGGCCACATTTCATCTGACACCAAGACCCTGGGGAAAGGACTTCTTTTACTCATGGGAAATGGCCTCCGTTTGCAGCCACTCACCCTGGCAGAAAGAGGGGAGACAAGGAAGAATTACCAAATCTTTGCTGGATTTTTCCAAAATTAAAGCTGGCTGCAAGAAAGATCCTCTAAGTTCTTAGAGCCTCAAAGGCCACCTTGAACATATTACTGATACCCTGGGTAAAGGACATTTTTCCCATGGAAAATGGCCTTCATTTGTGGCCATTGGCCTGGCAGGCAGGGCAGTGCCAAGCGAGCAATTTGCAAACTCTGCTGGATCCTTCCAAAACAAAAGCTGCCAGCAAATAGGAAGCTGCAAGTACTTAAGGCCCCTTCAAACTGATAGCCAGACCCTGCGGAAAGGACTTCTTTTTCCCATGCAAAATGGCCTCATTTGAAGCCATTTGCTCTGGCCAACAGGGCAGTGCCCAGTGAGAAATTTGCAAACATTGCTGGATTCCTACTGAACTAATGCTGCTGGCAACTAGGAGCTTGCAAGTCCTTAGAGCCCCATGGCCACCTTTCATCTGACACCCAGACCGTGGGGACATGACTTCATTTTCCCCAGGGATATTGAGGTCAGTTTGAGGCCACTCGCCCTAGCCATCTGCATCGTTCCTGGTTTGTAATTTGCAATCATGGCTGATTTATTCCAAAACTAAAGCTTCTGGGAACGAGGAACCCGGAAGTCCTTAGAGCCCCAAAGGCCACCTTTGATCTTACACCCAGACCCTGGGGAAAGGACTTCTTTTTCCCATGCAAAATGGCCTGTCTTTGTAGCCATTTGCCCTGGCCAACAGGGCAGTGCCCAGTGAGAAATTTTTACACTTTGCTGGATTCCTGCTGAACTAACGCTGCTGGCAACTAGGAGCTTGCAAGTCCATAGAGCCCCATGACCACCTTTCATCTGACACCCAGACCCTGGGGACATGACTTCATTTTCCTCAGGGAAATTGGGGTCAGTTTGAGGCCACTCGCCCTGGCCATCTGCATCGTGCCCAGTGTGAAATTTGCAAACTTGGCTGATTTTCTCCAAAACTAAAGCTGCTGGCAAGTGGGACCCCAGAAGTCCTTAGAGCCCCAAAGGCCAGCTTTCATCTGACACCCAGACCCGGGGGACATGACTTCATTTTCGCCAGGGAAAATGGGGTCAGTTTGAGGCCTTTCGCCCTGGCCATCTGCATCGTTCCCAGTTGGAAATTTGCAATCACGGCTGATTTTCTCCAAACTAAAGCCGCTGGCAAGGAGGAACCTGCAACTCCTTAGGGCCCCAGAGGCCACCTTTCATCTGATACGCAAACCCTGGGCCAATGACTTCATTTTCCCCATGGAAAATGGCCTCCATTTCTGGCCTCTGGCCGTGACCAATAGGGTGGTGCCCAGCAAGAAATTTGCAATCTTTGCTGGATTTCTCCAAATCTAAAGCTGCCAATAAGTAGTACCCTGCAAGTCCTTAGAGCCCCAAAGGCCACCTTTCATCTGACACCCAGACCCTGGGGAAAGGACTTCTTTTTCCCATGCATGATGGCCTCTATGTGCAGCCATTTGCCCTGGGCAACAGGGCAGTGCCCAGGGAGAAATTTTTACACTTTGCTGGATTCCTCCACAACTAAAGCTTCCGGCAACTAGGAGCTTGCAAGTCCTTAGAGCCCCAGATGCCACCTTTCATCTAACACCCAGACCCAGGGGACATGACTTCATTTTCCCCAGGGATATTGAGGTCAGTTTGAGGCCACTCGCCCTGGCCATTTGCATTGTTCCCGGTGTGAAATTTTCAAACTTGGCTGATTTTCTCCAAAAGTAAAGCTGCTGGCAAGGAGGACCCTGGAAGTCCTTGGAGCCCCAAAGGCCACAAATAATCTGACACCAAGACCCTGGGGAAAGGACTTCTTTTACTTATGGGAAATGGCCTCCGTTTGCAGCCACTCACCCTGGCAGAATGAGGGGAGACAAAGAAGAATTACCAAATCTTTGCTTGATTTTTCCAAAATTAAAGCTGGCAGCAACAAAGATCCTGTAAGTCCTTAGAGCCTCAAAGGCCACCTTGAACATATTACTGATACCCTGGGTAAAGGACATTTTTCCCATGGAAAATGGCTTTCATTTGTGGCCACTTGGCCTGGCAGGCAGGGCAGTGCCAAGCGAGCAATTTGCAAACTCTGCTGGATCCTTCCAAAACAAAAGCTGCCAGCAAATAGGAAGCTGCAAGTACTTAAGGCCCCTGATGCACACTTCAAACTGATAGCCAGACCCTGGGGAAAGGACTTCTTTTTCCCATGCAAAATGGCCTCACTTTGAAGCCATTTGCCCTGGCCAACAGGGCAGTGCGCAGTGAGAAATTTGCAAACATTGCTGGATTCCTCCACAACTAAAGCTGCCGGCAACTAGGAGCTTGAAAGTCCTTAGAGCCCTAAAGGCCACCTTTCATCTGACACCCAGACCGTGGGGACATGATTTCATTTTCCCCGGGAAAATTTCGGTCAGTTTGAGGCCACTCGCCCTGGCCATCTGCATCGTGCCCGGTGTGAAATTTGTAAACTTGGCTGATTTTCTCCAAAACTAAAGCTGCTGGCAAGGAGGACCCTGGAAGTCCTTGGAGCCCCAAAAGTCACGATTCATCTGACACCCAGACCCTGGGGAAAGGACTTCTTTTCCCCATGCAAAATGGCCTCACTTTGAAGCCATTTGCCCTGGCCATCTGGGCAGTGCCCAGTGAGAAATTTTTACACTTTGCTGGATTCCTCCACAACTAAAGCTGCCGGCAACTAGGAGCTTGCAAGTCCATAGAGCCGCATGGCCACCTTTCATCTGACACCCAGACCCTGGGGACATGACTTCATTTTCCCCATGGAAAATGGGGTCAGTTTGAGGCCACTCGCCCTGGCCATCTGCATCGTTCCTGGTTTGTAATTTGCAATCATGGCTGATTTATTCCAAAACTAAAGCTTCTGGGAACGAGGAACCCGGAAGTCCTTTGAGCCCGAAAGGCCACCTTTCATCTTACACCCAGACTATGGGGAAAGGACTTATTTTGGACTTCTTTTTCCCATGCAAAATGGCCTGTCTTTGTAGCCATTTGCCCTGGCCAACAGGGCAGTTCCCAGTGAGAAATTTTTTAACATTACTGGATTCCTGCAGAACTAACGCTATTGGCAACTAGGAGCTTTCAAGTCCTTAGAGCCCCAAAGGCCACCTTTCATCTGACACCCAGACCCTGGGGACATTACTTCATTTTCCCCAGTGATATTGAGGTCAGTTTGAGGCCACTCGGCCTGGCCATCTGCATTGTTCCCGGTGTGAAATTTGCAAACATGGCTGATTTTCTCCAAAAGTAAAGCTGCTGGCAAGGCGGACCCCGGAAGTCCTTAGAGCCCCAAAGGCCACCTTTCATCTGACACCCAGACCTTGGGGAAAGGACATTTTTCCCATGCAAAATGGCCTGTCTTTGTAGCCATTTGCCCAGGCCAACAGGGCAGTGCCCAGTGAGAAATTTTAAAACATTGCTGGATTCCTGCTGAACTAACGCTGTTGGCAACTAGGTTCTTGCAAGTCCTTAGAGCCCCAAAGGCCACCTTTCATCTGATACCAAGACCCTGGGGAAAGGACTTCTTTTTCCCATGCAAAATTGCCTCTCTTTGTAGCCATTTGTGCTAGCCAACGGGGCAGTGCCCAGGGAGAAATTTTTAAACATTGCTGGATTCCTCCACAATTAAAGCTGCCGGCAACTAGGAGCTTGCAAGTCCTTAGAGCCGCAAAGGCCACCTTTCATCTGACACCCAGACCCTGGGGAAAGGACTTCATTTTCCCCATGGAAAATGGGGTCAGTTTGAGGCCACTCGCCCTGGCCATCTGCATTGTTCCCGGTGTGAAATTTTAAAACTTGGCTGATTTTCTCCAAACTAAAGCCGCTGGCAAGGAGGACCCTGCAACTCCTTAGGGCCCCAGAGGCCACCTTTCATCTGATACGCAAACCCTGGGCCAATGTCTTCATTTTCCCCATGGAAAATGGCCTCCATTTCTGGCCTCTGGCCGTGACCAATAGGGTGGTGCCCAGCAAGAAATTTGCAATCTTTGCTGGATTTCTCCAAATCTAAAGCTGCCAATAAGTAGTACCCTGCAAGTCCTTAGAGCCCCAAAGGCCACCTTTCATCTGACACCCAGACCCTGGGGAAAGCACTTCTTTTTCCCATGCATGATGGCCTCTATGTGCAGCCATTTGCCCTGGCCAAAAGGGCAGTGCCCAGGGAGAAATTTTTACACTTTGCTGGATTCCTCCAAAACTAAAGCTGCTGGCAACTAGGAGCTTGCAAGTCCTTAGAGCCCCAGATGCCACCTTTCATCTGACACCCAGACCCAGGGGACATGAATTCATTTTCCCCGGGAAAATTGGGGTCAGTTTGAGGCCACTCGCCCTGGCCATCTGCATTGTTCGCGGTGTGAAATTTTCAAACTTGGCTGATTTTCTCCAAAAGTAAAGCTGCTGGCAAGGAGGACCCTGGAAGTCCTTGGAGCCCCAAAGGCTACATTTCATCTGACACCAAGACCCTGGGGAAAGGACTTCTTTTACTCATGGGAAATGGCCTCCGTTTGCAGCCACTCACCCTGGCAGAAAGAGGGGAGACAAGGAAGAATTACCAAATCTTTGCTGGATTTTTCCAAAATTAAAGCTGGCTGCAAGAAAGATCCTCTAAGTTCTTAGAGCCTCAAAGGCCACCTTGAACATATTACTGATACCCTGGGTAAAGGACATTTTTCCCATGGAAAATGGCCTTCATTTGTGGCCATTGGCCTGGCAGGCAGGGCAGTGCCAAGCGAGCAATTTGCAAACTCTGCTGGATCCTTCCAAAACAAAAGCTGCCAGCAAATAGGAAGCTGCAAGTACTTAAGGCCCCTTCAAACTGATAGCCAGACCCTGCAGAAAGGACTTCTTTTTCCCATGCAAAATGGCCTCATTTGAAGCCATTTGCTCTGGCCAACAGGGCAGTGCCCAGTGAGAAATTTGCAAACATTGCTGGATTCCTACTGAACTAATGCTGCTGGCAACTAGGAGCTTTCAAGTCCATAGAGCCCCATGGCCACCTTTCATCTGACACCCAGACCGTGGGGACATGACTTCATTTTCCCCAGGGATATTGAGGTCAGTTTGAGGCCACTCGCCCTAGCCATCTGCATCGTTCCTGGTTTGTAATTTGCAATCATGGCTGATTTATTCCAAAACTAAAGCTGCTGGCAAGTAGGACCCCGGAAGTCCTTAGAGCCCCAAAGGCCAGCTTTCATCTGACACCCAGACCCGGGGGACATGACTTCATTTTCGCCAGGGAAAATGGGGTCAGTTTGAGGCCTTTCGCCCTGCCCATCTGCATCGTTCCCAGTTGGAAATTTGCAATCACGGCTGATTTTCTCAAACTAAAGTCGCTGGCAAGGAGGAACCTGCAACTCCTTAGGGCCCTGGATGCCACCTTTCATCTGATACGCAAACCCTGGGCCAATGACTTCATTTTCCCCATGGAAAATGGCCTCCATTTCTGGCCTCTGGCCGTGACCAATAGGGTGGTGCCCAGCAAGAAATTTGCAATCTTTGCTGGATTTCTCCAAATCTAAAGCTGCCAATAAGTAGTACCCTGCAAGTCCTTAGAGCCCCAAAGGCCACCTTTCATCTGACACCCAGACCCTGGGGAAAGGACTTCTTTTTCCCATGCATGATGGCCTCTATGTGCAGCCATTTGCCCTGGCCAACAGGGCAGTGCCCAGGGAGAAATTTTTACACTTTGCTGGATTCCTCCACAACTAAAGCTTCCGGCAACTAGGAGCTTGCAAGTCCTTAGAGCCCCAGATGCCACCTTTCATCTAACACCCAGACCCAGGGGACATGACTTCATTTTCCCCAGGGATATTGAGGTCAGTTTGAGGCCACTCGCCCTGGCCATTTGCATTGTTCCCGGTGTGAAATTTTCAAACTTGGCTGATTTTCTCCAAAACTAAAGCTGCTGGCAAGGAGGACCCTGGAAGTCCTTGGAGCCCCAAAGGCCACAAATAATCTGACACCAAGACCCTGGGGAAAGGACTTCTTTTACTTATGGGAAATGGCCTCCGTTTGCAGCCACTCACCCTGGCAGAATGAGGGGAGACAAAGAAGAATTACCAAATCTTTGCTTGATTTTTCCAAAATTAAAGCTGGCAGCAACAAAGATCCTGTAAGTCCTTAGAGCCTCAAAGGCCACCTTGAACATATTACTGATACCCTGGGTAAAGGACATTTTTCCCATGGAAAATGGCTTTCATTTGTGGCCACTTGGCCTGGCAGGCAGGGCAGTGCCAAGCGAGCAATTTGCAAACTCTGCTGGATCCTTCCAAAACAAAAGCTGCCAGCAAATAGGAAGCTGCAAGTACTTAAGGCCCCTGATGCCAACTTCAAACTGATAGCCAGACCCTGGGGAAAGGACTTCTTTTTCCCATGCAAAATGGCCTCGCTTTGAAGCCAATTGCCCTGGCCAACAGGGCAGTGCGCAGTGAGAAATTTGCAAACATTGCTGGATTCCTCCACAACTAAAGCTGCCGGCAACTAGGAGCTTGCAAGTCCTTAGAGCCCTTAAGGCCACCTTTCATCTGACACCCAGACCTAGGGGACATGATTTCATTTTCCCCGGGAAAATTTCGGTCAGTTTGAGGCCACTCGCCCTGGCCATCTGCATCGTGCCCGGTGTGAAATTTGTAAACTTGGCTGATTTTCTCCAAAAGTAAAGCTGCTGGCAAGGAGGACCCTGGAAGTCCTTGGAGCCCCAAAAGTCACAATTCATCTGACACCCAGACCCTGGGGAAAGGACTTCTTTTCCCCATGCAAAATGGCCTGTCTTTGTAGCCATTTGCCCTGGCCAACAGGGCAGTGCCCAGTGAGAAATTTTTACACTTTGCTGGATTCCTCCACAACTAAAGCTGCCGGCAACTAGGAGCTTGCAAGTCCATAGAGCCGCATGGCCACCTTTCATCTGACACCCAGACCCTGGGGACATGACTTCATTTTCCCCATGGAAAATGGGGTCAGTTTGAGGCCACTCGCCCTGGCCATCTGCATCGTTCCTGGTTTGTAATTTGCAATCATGGCTGATTTATTCCAAAACTAAAGCTTCTGGGAACGAGGAACCCGGAAGTCCTTTGAGCCCGAAAGGCCACCTTTCATCTTACACCCAGACTATGGGGAAAGGACTTATTTTGGACTTCTTTTTCCCATGCAAAATGGCCTGTCTTTGTAGCCATTTGCCCTGGCCAACAGGGCAGTTCCCAGTGAGAAATTTTTTAACATTACTGGATTCCTGCAGAACTAACGCTATTGGCAACTAGGAGCTTTCAAGCCCTTAGAGCCCCAAAGGCCACCTTTCATCTGACACCCAGACCCTGGGGACATTACTTCATTTTCCCCAGGGATATTGAGGTCAGTTTGAGGCCACTCGGCCTGGCCATCTGCATTGTTCCCTGTGTGAAATTTGCAAACATGGCTGATTTTCTCCAAAAGTAAAGCTGCTGGCAAGGCGGACCCCGGAAGTCCTTAGAGCCCCAAAGGCCACCTTTCATCTGACACCCAGACCTTGGGGAAAGGACATTTTTCCCATGCAAAATGGCCTGTCTTTGTAGCCATTTGCCCAGGCCAACAGGGCAGTGCCCAGTGAGAAATTTTAAAACATTGCTGGATTCCTGCTGAACTAACGCTGTTGGCAACCAGGTTCTTGCAAGTCCTTAGAGCCCCAAAGGCCACCTTTCATCTGATACCAAGACCCTGGGGAAAGGACTTCTTTTTCCCATGCAAAATGGCCTCACTTTGAAGCCATTTGCCCTGGCCAACAGGGCAGTACCCAGTGAGAAATTTTTAAACATTGCTGGATTCCTCCACAATTAAAGCTGCCGGCAACTAGGAGCTTGCAAGTCCTTAGAGCCGCAAAGGCCACCTTTCATCTGACACCCAGACCCTGGGGAAAGGACTTCATTTTACCCATGGAAAATGGGGTCAGTTTGAGGCCACTCGCCCTGGCCATCTGCATTGTTCCCGGTGTGAAATTTTAAAACTTGGCTGATTTTCTCCAAACTAAAGCCGCTGGCAAGGAGGACCCTGCAACTCCTTAGGGCCCCAGAGGCCACCTTTCATCTGATACCCAAACCCTGGGCCAATGTCTTCATTTTCCTTATGGAAAATGGCCTCAATTTCTGGCCTCTGGCCGTGACCAATAGGGTGGTGCCCAGCAAGAAATTTGCAATCTTTGCTGGATTTCTCCAAATCTAAAGCTGCCAATAAGTAGTACCCTACAAGTCCTTAGAGCCCCAAAGGCCACCTTTCATCTGACACCCAGACCCTGGGGAAAGGACTTCTTTTTCCCATGCATGATGGCCTCTATGTGCAGCCATTTGCCCTGGCCAAAAGGGCAGTGCCCAGGGAGAAATTTTTACACTTTGCTGGATTCCTCCAAAACTAAAGCTGCTGGCAACTAGGAGCTTGCAAGTCCTTAGAGCCCCAGATGCCACCTTTCATCTGACACCCAGACCCAGGGGACATGAATTCATTTTCCCCGGGAAAATTGGGGTCAGTTTGAGGCCACTCGCCCTGGCCATCTGCATTGTTCGCGGTGTGAAATTTTCAAACTTGGCTGATTTTCTCCAAAAGTAAAGCTGCTGGCAAGGAGGACCCTGGAAGTCCTTGGAGCCCCAAAGGCCACATTTCATCTGACACCCAGATCCTGGGGAAAGGACTTCTTTTACTTATGGGAAATGGCCTCCGTTTGCAGCCACACCCCCTGGCACAATGAAGGGAGACAAAGAAGAATTACCAAATCTTTGCTTGATTTTTCCAAAATTAAAGCTGGCAGCAACAAAGATCCTGTAAGAACTTAGAGCCTCAAAGGCCACCTTGAACATATTACTGATACCCTGGGTAAAGGACATTTTTCCCATGGAAAATGGCCTTCATTTGTGGCCATTGGCCTGGCAGGCAGGGCAGTGCCAAGCGAGCAATTTGCAAACTCTGCTGGATCCTTCCAAAACAAAAGCTGCCAGCAAATAGGAAGCTGCAAGTACTTAAGGCCCCTGATGCCAACTTCAAACTGATAGCCAGACCCTGGGGAAAGGACTTCTTTTTCCCATGCAAAATGGCCTCATTTGAAGCCATTTGCCCTGGTCAACAGGGCAGTGCGCAGTGAGAAATTTGCAAACATTGCTGGATTCCTCCACAACTAAAGCTGCCGGCAACTAGGAGCTTGCAAGTCCATAGAGCCCCATGGCCACCTTTCATCTGACACCCAGACCCTGGGGACATTACTTCATTTTCCCCAGTGATATTGAGGTCAGTTTGAGGCCACTCGGCCTGGCCATCTGCATTGTTCCCGGTGTGAAATTTGCAAACATGGCTGATTTTCTCCAAAAGTAAAGCTGCTGGCAAGGCGGACCCCGGAAGTCCTTAGAGCCCCAAAGGCCACCTTTCATCTGACACCCAGACCTTGGGGAAAGGACATTTTTCCCATGCAAAATGGCCTGTCTTTGTAGCCATTTGCCCAGGCCAACAGGGCAGTGCCCAGTGAGAAATTTTAAAACATTGCTGGATTCCTGCTGAACTAACGCTGTTGGCAACTAGGTTCTTGCAAGTCCTTAGAGCCCCAAAGGCCACCTTTCATCTGATACCAAGACCCTGGGGAAAGGACTTCTTTTTACCATGCAAAATTGCCTCTCTTTGTAGCCATTTGTGCTAGCCAACAGGGCAGTACCCAGTGAGAAATTTTTAAACATTGCGGGATTCCTCCACAATTAAAGCTGCCGGCAACTAGGAGCTTGCAAGTCCTTAGAGCCGCAAAGGCCACCTTTCATCTGACACCCAGACCCTGGGGAAAGGACTTCATTTTCCCCATGGAAAATGGGGTCAGTTTGAGGCCACTCGCCCTGGCCATCTGCATTGTTCCCGGTGTGAAATTTTAAAACTTGGCTGATTTTCTCCAAACTAAAGCCGCTGGCAAGGAGGACCCTGCAACTCCTTAGGGCCCCAGAGGCCACCTTTCATCTGATACGCAAACCCTGGGCCAATGTCTTCATTTTCCCTATGGAAAATGGCCTCAATTTCTGGCCTCTGGCCGTGACCAATAGGGTGGTGCCCAGCAAGAAATTTGCAATCTTTGCTGGATTTCTCCAAATCTAAAGCTGCCAATAAGTAGTACCCTGCAAGTCCTTAGAGCCCCAAAGGCCACCTTTCATCTGACACCCAGACCCTGGGGAAAGGACTTCTTTTTCCCATGCATGATGGCCTCTATGTGCAGCCATTTGCCCTGGCCAAAAGGGCAGTGCCCAGTGAGAAATTTTTACACTTTGCTGGATTCCTCCAAAACTAAAGCTGCTGGCAACTAGGAGCTTGCAAGTCCTTAGAGCCCCAGATGCCACCTTTCATCTGACACCCAGACCCAGGGGACATGAATTCATTTTCCCCGGGAAAATTGGGGTCAGTTTGAGGCCACTCGCCCTGGCCATCTGCATTGTTCGCGGTGTGAAATTTTCAAACTTGGCTGATTTTCTCCAAAAGTAAAGCTGCTGGCAAGGAGGACCCTGGAAGTCCTTGGAGCCCCAAAGGCCACAAAGAATCTGACACCAAGACCCTGGGGAAAGGACTTCTTTTACTCATGGGAAATGGCCTCCGTTTGCAGCCACTCACCCTGGCAGAAAGAGGGGAGACAAGGAAGAATTACCAAATCTTTGCTTGATTTTTCCAAAATTAAAGCTGGCTGCAAGAAAGATCCTCTAAGTTCTTAGAGCCTCAAAGGCCACCTTGAACATATTACTGATACCCTGGGTAAAGGACATTTTTCCCATGGAAAATGGCCTTCATTTGTGGCCATTGGCCTGGCAGGCAGGGCAGTGCCAAGCGAGCAATTTGCAAACTCTGCTGGATCCTTCCAAAACAAAAGCTGCCAGCAAATAGGAAGCTGCAAGTACTTAAGGACCCTTCAAACTGATAGCCAGACCCTGCGGAAAGGACTTCTTTTTCCCATGCAAAATGGCCTCATTTGAAGCCATTTGCTCTGGCCAACAGGGCAGTGCCCAGTGAGAAATTTGCAAACATTGCTGGATTCCTACTGAACTAATGCTGCTGGCAACTAGGAGCTTTCAAGTCCATAGAGCCCCATGGCCACCTTTCATCTGACACCCAGACCGTGGGGACATGACTTCATTTTCCCCAGGGATATTGAGGTCAGTTTGAGGCCACTCGCCCTAGCCATCTGCATCGTTCCTGGTTTGTAATTTGCAATCATGGCTGATTTATTCCAAAACTAAAGCTTCTGGGAACGAGGAACCCGGAAGTCCTTTGAGCCCCAAAGGCCACCTTTGATCTTACACCCAGACCCTGGGGAAAGGACTTCTTTTTCCCATGCAAAATGGCCTGTCTTTGTAGCCATTTGCCCTGGCCAACAGGGCAGTGCCCAGTGAGAAATTTTTACACTTTGCTGGATTCCTGCTGAACTAACGCTGCTGGCAACTAGGAGCTTGCAAGTCCATAGAGCCCCATGACCACCTTTCATCTGACACCCAGACCCTGGGGACATGACTTCATTTTCCTCAGGGAAATTGGGGTCAGTTTGAGGCCACTCGCCCTGGCCATCTGCATCGTGCCCAGTGTGAAATTTGCAAACTTGGCTGATTTTCTCCAAAACTAAAGCTGCTGGCAAGTAGGACCCCGGAAGTCCTTAGAGCCCCAAAGGCCAGCTTTCATCTGACACCCAGACCCGGGGGACATGACTTCATTTTCGCCAGGGAAAATGGGGTCAGTTTGAGGCCTTTCGCCCTGGCCATCTGCATCGTGCCCAGTGTGAAATTTGCAAACTTGGCTGATTTTCTCCAAAACTAAAGCTGCTGGCAAGTAGGACCCCGGAAGTCCTTAGAGCCCCAAAGGCCAGCTTTCATCTGACACCCAGACCCGGGGGACATGACTTCATTTTCGCCAGGGAAAATGGGGTCAGTTTGAGGCCTTTTGCCCTGCCCATCTGCATCGTTCCCAGTTGGAAATTTGCAATCTTTGCTGATTTTCTCAAACTAAAGCCGCTGGCCAGGAGGAACCTGCAACTCCTTAGGGCCCTGGATGCCACCTTTCATCTGATACGCAGACCCTGGGCCAATGACTTCATTTTCCCCATGGAAAATGGCCTCCATTTCTGGCCTCTGGCCGTGACCAATAGGGTGGTGCCCAGCAAGAAATTTGCAATCTTTGCTGGATTTCTCCAAATCTAAAGCTGCCAATAAGTAGTACCCTGCAAGTCCTTAGAGCCCCAAAGGCCACCTTTCATCTGACACCCAGACCCTGGGGAAAGGACTTCTTTTTCCCATGCATGATGGCCTCTATGTGCAGCCATTTGCCCTGGCCAACAGGGCAGTGCCCAGGGAGAAATTTTTACACTTTGCTGGATTCCTCCACAACTAAAGCTTCCGGCAACTAGGAGCTTGCAAGTCCTTAGAGCCCCAGATGCCACCTTTCATCTAACACCCAGACCCAGGGGACATGACTTCATTTTCCCCAGGGATATTGAGGTCAGTTTGAGGCCACTCGCCCTGGCCATTTGCATTGTTCCCGGTGTGAAATTTTCAAACTTGGCTGATTTTCTCCAAAAGTAAAGCTGCTGGCAAGGAGGACCCTGGAAGTCCTTGGAGCCCCAAAGGCCACAAATAATCTGACACCAAGACCCTGGGGAAAGGACTTCTTTTACTTATGGGAAATGGCCTCCGTTTGCAGCCACTCACCCTGGCAGAATGAGGGGAGACAAAGAAGAATTACCAAATCTTTGCTTGATTTTTCCAAAATTAAAGCTGGCAGCAACAAAGATCCTGTAAGTCCTTAGAGCCTCAAAGGCCACCTTGAACATATTACTGATACCCTGGGTAAAGGACATTTTTCCCATGGAAAATGGCTTTCATTTGTGGCCACTTGGCCTGGCAGGCAGGGCAGTGCCAAGCGAGCAATTTGCAAACTCTGCTGGATCCTTCCAAAACAAAAGCTGCCAGCAAATAGGAAGCTGCAAGTACTTAAGGCCCCTGATGCCAACTTCAAACTGATAGCCAGACCCTGGGGAAAGGACTTCTTTTTCCCATGCAAAATGGCCTCGCTTTGAAGCCAATTGCCCTGGCCAACAGGGCAGTGCGCAGTGAGAAATTTGCAAACATTGCTGGATTCCTCCACAACTAAAGCTGCCGGCAACTAGGAGCTTGCAAGTCCTTAGAGCCCTTAAGGCCACCTTTCATCTGACACCCAGACCTAGGGGACATGATTTCATTTTCCCCGGGAAAATTTCGGTCAGTTTGAGGCCACTCGCCCTGGCCATCTGCATCGTGCCCGGTGTGAAATTTGTAAACTTGGCTGATTTTCTCCAAAAGTAAAGCTGCTGGCAAGGAGGACCCTGGAAGTCCTTGGAGCCCCAAAAGTCACAATTCATCTGACACCCAGACCCTGGGGAAAGGACTTCTTTTCCCCATGCAAAATGGCCTGTCTTTGTAGCCATTTGCCCTGGCCAACAGGGCAGTGCCCAGTGAGAAATTTTTACACTTTGCTGGATTCCTCCACAACTAAAGCTGCCGGCAACTAGGAGCTTGCAAGTCCATAGAGCCGCATGGCCACCTTTCATCTGACACCCAGACCCTGGGGACATGACTTCATTTTCCCCATGGAAAATGGGGTCAGTTTGAGGCCACTCGCCCTGGCCATCTGCATCGTTCCTGGTTTGTAATTTGCAATCATGGCTGATTTATTCCAAAACTAAAGCTTCTGGGAACGAGGAACCCGGAAGTCCTTTGAGCCCGAAAGGCCACCTTTCATCTTACACCCAGACTATGGGGAAAGGACTGTTTTTGGACTTCTTTTTCCCATGCAAAATGGCCTGTCTTTGTAGCCATTTGCCCTGGCCAACAGGGCAGTTCCCAGTGAGAAATTTTTTAACATTACTGGATTCCTGCAGAACTAACGCTATTGGCAACTAGGAGCTTTCAAGCCCTTAGAGCCCCAAAGGCCACCTTTCATCTGACACCCAGACCCTGGGGACATTACTTCATTTTCCCCAGTGATATTGAGGTCAGTTTGAGGCCACTCGGCCTGGCCATCTGCATTGTTCCCTGTGTGAAATTTGCAAACATGGCTGATTTTCTCCAAAAGTAAAGCTGCTGGCAAGGCGGACCCCGGAAGTCCTTAGAGCCCCAAAGGCCACCTTTCATCTGACACCCAGACCTTGGGGAAAGGACATTTTTCCCATGCAAAATGGCCTGTCTTTGTAGCCATTTGCCCAGGCCAACAGGGCAGTGCCCAGTGAGAAATTTTAAAACATTGCTGGATTCCTGCTGAACTAACGCTGTTGGCAACCAGGTTCTTGCAAGTCCTTAGAGCCCCAAAGGCCACCTTTCATCTGATACCAAGACCCTGGGGAAAGGACTTCTTTTTCCCATGCAAAATGGCCTCACTTTGAAGCCATTTGCCCTGGCCAACAGGGCAGTACCCAGTGAGAAATTTTTAAACATTGCTGGATTCCTCCACAATTAAAGCTGCCGGCAACTAGGAGCTTGCAAGTCCTTAGAGCCGCAAAGGCCACCTTTCATCTGACACCCAGACCCTGGGGAAAGGACTTCATTTTACCCATGGAAAATGGGGTCAGTTTGAGGCCACTCGCCCTGGCCATCTGCATTGTTCCCGGTGTGAAATTTTAAAACTTGGCTGATTTTCTCCAAACTAAAGCCGCTGGCAAGGAGGACCCTGCAACTCCTTAGGGCCCCAGAGGCCACCTTTCATCTGATACCCAAACCCTGGGCCAATGTCTTCATTTTCCTTATGGAAAATGGCCTCCATTTCTGGCCTCTGGCCGTGACCAATAGGGTGGTGCCCAGCAAGAAATTTGCAATCTTTGCTGGATTTCTCCAAATCTAAAGCTGCCAATAAGTAGTACCCTACAAGTCCTTAGAGCCCCAAAGGCCACCTTTCATCTGACACCCAGACCCTGGGGAAAGGACTTCTTTTTCCCATGGGAAATGGCCTCCGTTTGCAGCCACACCCCCTGGCACAATGAAGGGAGACAAAGAAGAATTACCAAATCTTTGCTTGATTTTTCCAAAATTAAAGCTGGCAGCAACAAAGATCCTGTAAGAACTTAGAGCCTCAAAGGCCACCTTGAACATATTACTGATACCCTGGGTAAAGGACATTTTTCCCATGGAAAATGGCCTTCATTTGTGGCCATTGGCCTGGCAGGCAGGGCAGTGCCAAGCGAGCAATTTGCAAACTCTGCTGGATCCTTCCAAAACAAAAGCTGCCAGCAAATAGGAAGCTGCAAGTACTTAAGGCCCCTGATGCCAACTTCAAACTGATAGCCAGACCCTGGGGAAAGGACTTCTTTTTCCCATGCAAAATGGCCTCATTTGAAGCCATTTGCCCTGGTCAACAGGGCAGTGCGCAGTGAGAAATTTGCAAACATTGCTGGATTCCTCCACAACTAAAGCTGCCGGCAACTAGGAGCTTGCAAGTCCATAGAGCCCCATGGCCACCTTTCATCTGACACCCAGACCCTGGGGACATTACTTCATTTTCCCCAGTGATATTGAGGTCAGTTTGAGGCCACTCGGCCTGGCCATCTGCATTGTTCCCGGTGTGAAATTTGCAAACATGGCTGATTTTCTCCAAAAGTAAAGCTGCTGGCAAGGCGGACCCCGGAAGTCCTTAGAGCCCCAAAGGCCACCTTTCATCTGACACCCAGACCTTGGGGAAAGGACATTTTTCCCATGCAAAATGGCCTGTCTTTGTAGCCATTTGCCCAGGCCAACAGGGCAGTGCCCAGTGAGAAATTTTAAAACATTGCTGGATTCCTGCTGAACTAACGCTGTTGGCAACTAGGTTCTTGCAAGTCCTTAGAGCCCCAAAGGCCACCTTTCATCTGATACCAAGACCCTGGGGAAAGGACTTCTTTTTACCATGCAAAATTGCCTCTCTTTGTAGCCATTTGTGCTAGCCAACAGGGCAGTACCCAGTGAGAAATTTTTAAACATTGCGGGATTCCTCCACAATTAAAGCTGCCGGCAACTAGGAGCTTGCAAGTCCTTAGAGCCGCAAAGGCCACCTTTCATCTGACACCCAGACCCTGGGGAAAGGACTTCATTTTCCCCATGGAAAATGGGGTCAGTTTGAGGCCACTCGCCCTGGCCATCTGCATTGTTCCCGGTGTGAAATTTTAAAACTTGGCTGATTTTCTCCAAACTAAAGCCGCTGGCAAGGAGGACCCTGCAACTCCTTAGGGCCCCAGAGGCCACCTTTCATCTGATACGCAAACCCTGGGCCAATGTCTTCATTTTCCCTATGGAAAATGGCCTCAATTTCTGGCCTCTGGCCGTGACCAATAGGGTGGTGCCCAGCAAGAAATTTGCAATCTTTGCTGGATTTCTCCAAATCTAAAGCTGCCAATAAGTAGTACCCTGCAAGTCCTTAGAGCCCCAAAGGCCACCTTTCATCTGACACCCAGACCCTGGGGAAAGGACTTCTTTTTCCCATGCATGATGGCCTCTATGTGCAGCCATTTGCCCTGGCCAAAAGGGCAGTGCCCAGTGAGAAATTTTTACACTTTGCTGGATTCCTCCAAAACTAAAGCTGCTGGCAACTAGGAGCTTGCAAGTCCTTAGAGCCCCAGATGCCACCTTTCATCTGACACCCAGACCCAGGGGACATGAATTCATTTTCCCCGGGAAAATTGGGGTCAGTTTGAGGCCACTCGCCCTGGCCATCTGCATTGTTCCCGGTGTGAAATTTTCAAACTTGGCTGATTTTCTCCAAAAGTAAAGCTGCTGGCAAGGAGGACCCTGGAAGTCCTTGGAGCCCCAAAGGCCACAAAGAATCTGACACCAAGACCCTGGGGAAAGGACTTCTTTTACTCATGGGAAATGGCCTCCGTTTGCAGCCACTCACCCTGGCAGAAAGAGGGGAGACAAGGAAGAATTACCAAATCTTTGCTTGATTTTTCCAAAATTAAAGCTGGCTGCAAGAAAGATCCTCTAAGTTCTTAGAGCCTCAAAGGCCACCTTGAACATATTACTGATACCCTGGGTAAAGGACATTTTTCCCATGGAAAATGGCCTTCATTTGTGGCCATTGGCCTGGCAGGCAGGGCAGTGCCAAGCGAGCAATTTGCAAACTCTGCTGGATCCTTCCAAAACAAAAGCTGCCAGCAAATAGGAAGCTGCAAGTACTTAAGGACCCTTCAAACTGATAGCCAGACCCTGCGGAAAGGACTTCTTTTTCCCATGCAAAATGGCCTCATTTGAAGCCATTTGCTCTGGCCAACAGGGCAGTGCCCAGTGAGAAATTTGCAAACATTGCTGGATTCCTACTGAACTAATGCTGCTGGCAACTAGGAGCTTTCAAGTCCATAGAGCCCCATGGCCACCTTTCATCTGACACCCAGACCGTGGGGACATGACTTCATTTTCCCCAGGGATATTGAGGTCAGTTTGAGGCCACTCGCCCTAGCCATCTGCATCGTTCCTGGTTTGTAATTTGCAATCATGGCTGATTTATTCCAAAACTAAAGCTTCTGGGAACGAGGAACCCGGAAGTCCTTTGAGCCCCAAAGGCCACCTTTGATCTTACACCCAGACCCTGGGGAAAGGACTTCTTTTTCCCATGCAAAATGGCCTGTCTTTGTAGCCATTTGCCCTGGCCAACAGGGCAGTGCCCAGTGAGAAATTTTTACACTTTGCTGGATTCCTGCTGAACTAACGCTGCTGGCAACTAGGAGCTTGCAAGTCCATAGAGCCCCATGACCACCTTTCATCTGACACCCAGACCCTGGGGACATGACTTCATTTTCCTCAGGGAAATTGGGGTCAGTTTGAGGCCACTCGCCCTGGCCATCTGCATCGTGCCCAGTGTGAAATTTGCAAACTTGGCTGATTTTCTCCAAAACTAAAGCTGCTGGCAAGTAGGACCCCGGAAGTCCTTAGAGCCCCAAAGGCCAGCTTTCATCTGACACCCAGACCCGGGGGACATGACTTCATTTTCGCCAGGGAAAATGGGGTCAGTTTGAGGCCTTTCGCCCTGGCCATCTGCATCGTGCCCAGTGTGAAATTTGCAAACTTGGCTGATTTTCTCCAAAACTAAAGCTGCTGGCAAGTAGGACCCCGGAAGTCCTTAGAGCCCCAAAGGCCAGCTTTCATCTGACACCCAGACCCGGGGGACATGACTTCATTTTCGCCAGGGAAAATGGGGTCAGTTTGAGGCCTTTTGCCCTGCCCATCTGCATCGTTCCCAGTTGGAAATTTGCAATCTTTGCTGATTTTCTCAAACTAAAGCCGCTGGCCAGGAGGAACCTGCAACTCCTTAGGGCCCTGGATGCCACCTTTCATCTGATACGCAGACCCTGGGCCAATGACTTCATTTTCCCCATGGAAAATGGCCTCCATTTCTGGCCTCTGGCCGTGACCAATAGGGTGGTGCCCAGCAAGAAATTTGCAATCTTTGCTGGATTTCTCCAAATCTAAAGCTGCCAATAAGTAGTACCCTGCAAGTCCTTAGAGCCCCAAAGGCCACCTTTCATCTGACACCCAGACCCTGGGGAAAGGACTTCTTTTTCCCATGCATGATGGCCTCTATGTGCAGCCATTTGCCCTGGCCAACAGGGCAGTGCCCAGGGAGAAATTTTTACACTTTGCTGGATTCCTCCACAACTAAAGCTTCCGGCAACTAGGAGCTTGCAAGTCCTTAGAGCCCCAGATGCCACCTTTCATCTAACACCCAGACCCAGGGGACATGACTTCATTTTCCCCAGGGATATTGAGGTCAGTTTGAGGCCACTCGCCCTGGCCATTTGCATTGTTCCCGGTGTGAAAGTTGCAAACTTGGCTGATTTTCTCCAAAAGTAAAGCTGCTGGCAAGGAGGACCCTGGAAGTCCTTGGAGCCCCAAAGGCCACAAATAATCTGACACCAAGACCCTGGGGAAAGGACTTCTTTTACTTATGGGAAATGGCCTCCGTTTGCAGCCACTCACCCTGGCAGAATGAGGGGAGACAAAGAAGAATTACCAAATCTTTGCTTGATTTTTCCAAAATTAAAGCTGGCAGCAACAAAGATCCTGTAAGTCCTTAGAGCCTCAAAGGCCACCTTGAACATATTACTGATACCCTGGGTAAAGGACATTTTTCCCATGGAAAATGGCTTTCATTTGTGGCCACTTGGCCTGGCAGGCAGGGCAGTGCCAAGCGAGCAATTTGCAAACTCTGCTGGATCCTTCCAAAACAAAAGCTGCCAGCAAATAGGAAGCTGCAAGTACTTAAGGCCCCTGATGCCAACTTCAAACTGATAGCCAGACCCTGGGGAAAGGACTTCTTTTTCCCATGCAAAATGGCCTCGCTTTGAAGCCAATTGCCCTGGCCAACAGGGCAGTGCGCAGTGAGAAATTTGCAAACATTGCTGGATTCCTCCACAACTAAAGCTGCCGGCAACTAGGAGCTTGCAAGTCCTTAGAGCCCTTAAGGCCACCTTTCATCTGACACCCAGACCTAGGGGACATGATTTCATTTTCCCCGGGAAAATTTCGGTCAGTTTGAGGCCACTCGCCCTGGCCATCTGCATCGTGCCCGGTGTGAAATTTGTAAACTTGGCTGATTTTCTCCAAAAGTAAAGCTGCTGGCAAGGAGGACCCTGGAAGTCCTTGGAGCCCCAAAAGTCACAATTCATCTGACACCCAGACCCTGGGGAAAGGACTTCTTTTCCCCATGCA
The DNA here is from genome assembly GCF_051311805.1 of Agelaius phoeniceus. Classification (NCBI taxonomy): domain Eukaryota; kingdom Metazoa; phylum Chordata; class Aves; order Passeriformes; family Icteridae; genus Agelaius; species Agelaius phoeniceus. The sequence continues at coordinate 983,041 of NC_135294.1, forward strand.
AAATGGCCTGTCTTTGTAGCCATTTGCCCTGGCCAACAGGGCAGTGCCCAGTGAGAAATTTTTACACTTTGCTGGATTCCTCCACAACTAAAGCTGCCGGCAACTAGGAGCTTGCAAGTCCATAGAGCCGCATGGCCACCTTTCATCTGACACCCAGACCCTGGGGACATGACTTCATTTTCCCCATGGAAAATGGGGTCAGTTTGAGGCCACTCGCCCTGGCCATCTGCATCGTTCCTGGTTTGTAATTTGCAATCATGGCTGATTTATTCCAAAACTAAAGCTTCTGGGAACGAGGAACCCGGAAGTCCTTTGAGCCCGAAAGGCCACCTTTCATCTTACACCCAGACTATGGGGAAAGGACTTATTTTGGACTTCTTTTTCCCATGCAAAATGGCCTGTCTTTGTAGCCATTTGCCCTGGCCAACAGGGCAGTTCCCAGTGAGAAATTTTTTAACATTACTGGATTCCTGCAGAACTAACGCTATTGGCAACTAGGAGCTTTCAAGCCCTTAGAGCCCCAAAGGCCACCTTTCATCTGACACCCAGACCCTGGGGACATTACTTCATTTTCCCCAGTGATATTGAGGTCAGTTTGAGGCCACTCGGCCTGGCCATCTGCATTGTTCCCTGTGTGAAATTTGCAAACATGGCTGATTTTCTCCAAAAGTAAAGCTGCTGGCAAGGCGGACCCCGGAAGTCCTTAGAGCCCCAAAGGCCACCTTTCATCTGACACCCAGACCTTGGGGAAAGGACATTTTTCCCATGCAAAATGGCCTGTCTTTGTAGCCATTTGCCCAGGCCAACAGGGCAGTGCCCAGTGAGAAATTTTAAAACATTGCTGGATTCCTGCTGAACTAACGCTGTTGGCAACCAGGTTCTTGCAAGTCCTTAGAGCCCCAAAGGCCACCTTTCATCTGATACCAAGACCCTGGGGAAAGGACTTCTTTTTCCCATGCAAAATGGCCTCACTTTGAAGCCATTTGCCCTGGCCAACAGGGCAGTACCCAGTGAGAAATTTTTAAACATTGCTGGATTCCTCCACAATTAAAGCTGCCGGCAACTAGGAGCTTGCAAGTCCTTAGAGCCGCAAAGGCCACCTTTCATCTGACACCCAGACCCTGGGGAAAGGACTTCATTTTACCCATGGAAAATGGGGTCAGTTTGAGGCCACTCGCCCTGGCCATCTGCATTGTTCCCGGTGTGAAATTTTAAAACTTGGCTGATTTTCTCCAAACTAAAGCCGCTGGCAAGGAGGACCCTGCAACTCCTTAGGGCCCCAGAGGCCACCTTTCATCTGATACCCAAACCCTGGGCCAATGTCTTCATTTTCCTTATGGAAAATGGCCTCCATTTCTGGCCTCTGGCCGTGACCAATAGGGTGGTGCCCAGCAAGAAATTTGCAATCTTTGCTGGATTTCTCCAAATCTAAAGCTGCCAATAAGTAGTACCCTACAAGTCCTTAGAGCCCCAAAGGCCACCTTTCATCTGACACCCAGACCCTGGGGAAAGGACTTCTTTTTCCCATGGGAAATGGCCTCCGTTTGCAGCCACACCCCCTGGCACAATGAAGGGAGACAAAGAAGAATTACCAAATCTTTGCTCGATTTTTCCAAAATTAAAGCTGGCAGCAACAAAGATCCTGTAAGAACTTAGAGCCTCAAAGGCCACCTTGAACATATTACTGATACCCTGGGTAAAGGACATTTTTCCCATGGAAAATGGCCTTCATTTGTGGCCATTGGCCTGGCAGGCAGGGCAGTGCCAAGCGAGCAATTTGCAAACTCTGCTGGATCCTTCCAAAACAAAAGCTGCCAGCAAATAGGAAGCTGCAAGTACTTAAGGCCCCTGATGCCAACTTCAAACTGATAGCCAGACCCTGGGGAAAGGACTTCTTTTTCCCATGCAAAATGGCCTCATTTGAAGCCATTTGCCCTGGTCAACAGGGCAGTGCGCAGTGAGAAATTTGCAAACATTGCTGGATTCCTCCACAACTAAAGCTGCCGGCAACTAGGAGCTTGCAAGTCCATAGAGCCCCATGGCCACCTTTCATCTGACACCCAGACCCTGGGGACATTACTTCATTTTCCCCAGTGATATTGAGGTCAGTTTGAGGCCACTCGGCCTGGCCATCTGCATTGTTCCCGGTGTGAAATTTGCAAACATGGCTGATTTTCTCCAAAAGTAAAGCTGCTGGCAAGGCGGACCCCGGAAGTCCTTAGAGCCCCAAAGGCCACCTTTCATCTGACACCCAGACCTTGGGGAAAGGACATTTTTCCCATGCAAAATGGCCTGTCTTTGTAGCCATTTGCCCAGGCCAACAGGGCAGTGCCCAGTGAGAAATTTTAAAACATTGCTGGATTCCTGCTGAACTAACGCTGTTGGCAACTAGGTTCTTGCAAGTCCTTAGAGCCCCAAAGGCCACCTTTCATCTGATACCAAGACCCTGGGGAAAGGACTTCTTTTTACCATGCAAAATTGCCTCTCTTTGTAGCCATTTGTGCTAGCCAACAGGGCAGTACCCAGTGAGAAATTTTTAAACATTGCGGGATTCCTCCACAATTAAAGCTGCCGGCAACTAGGAGCTTGCAAGTCCTTAGAGCCGCAAAGGCCACCTTTCATCTGACACCCAGACCCTGGGGAAAGGACTTCATTTTCCCCATGGAAAATGGGGTCAGTTTGAGGCCACTCGCCCTGGCCATCTGCATTGTTCCCGGTGTGAAATTTTAAAACTTGGCTGATTTTCTCCAAACTAAAGCCGCTGGCAAGGAGGACCCTGCAACTCCTTAGGGCCCCAGAGGCCACCTTTCATCTGATACGCAAACCCTGGGCCAATGTCTTCATTTTCCCTATGGAAAATGGCCTCAATTTCTGGCCTCTGGCCGTGACCAATAGGGTGGTGCCCAGCAAGAAATTTGCAATCTTTGCTGGATTTCTCCAAATCTAAAGCTGCCAATAAGTAGTACCCTGCAAGTCCTTAGAGCCCCAAAGGCCACCTTTCATCTGACACCCAGACCCTGGGGAAAGGACTTCTTTTTCCCATGCATGATGGCCTCTATGTGCAGCCATTTGCCCTGGCCAAAAGGGCAGTGCCCAGTGAGAAATTTTTACACTTTGCTGGATTCCTCCAAAACTAAAGCTGCTGGCAACTAGGAGCTTGCAAGTCCTTAGAGCCCCAGATGCCACCTTTCATCTGACACCCAGACCCAGGGGACATGAATTCATTTTCCCCGGGAAAATTTCGGTCAGTTTGAGGCCACTCGCCCTGGCCATCTGCATTGTTCGCGGTGTGAAATTTTCAAACTTGGCTGATTTTCTCCAAAAGTAAAGCTGCTGGCAAGGAGGACCCTGGAAGTCCTTGGAGCCCCAAAGGCCACAAAGAATCTGACACCAAGACCCTGGGGAAAGGACTTCTTTTACTCATGGGAAATGGCCTCCGTTTGCAGCCACTCACCCTGGCAGAAAGAGGGGAGACAAGGAAGAATTACCAAATCTTTGCTTGATTTTTCCAAAATTAAAGCTGGCTGCAAGAAAGATCCTCTAAGTTCTTAGAGCCTCAAAGGCCACCTTGAACATATTACTGATACCCTGGGTAAAGGACATTTTTCCCATGGAAAATGGCCTTCATTTGTGGCCATTGGCCTGGCAGGCAGGGCAGTGCCAAGCGAGCAATTTGCAAACTCTGCTGGATCCTTCCAAAACAAAAGCTGCCAGCAAATAGGAAGCTGCAAGTACTTAAGGCCCCTTCAAACTGATAGCCAGACCCTGCGGAAAGGACTTCTTTTTCCCATGCAAAATGGCCTCATTTGAAGCCATTTGCTCTGGCCAACAGGGCAGTGCCCAGTGAGAAATTTGCAAACATTGCTGGATTCCTACTGAACTAATGCTGCTGGCAACTAGGAGCTTTCAAGTCCATAGAGCCCCATGGCCACCTTTCATCTGACACCCAGACCGTGGGGACATGACTTCATTTTCCCCAGGGATATTGAGGTCAGTTTGAGGCCACTCGCCCTAGCCATCTGCATCGTTCCTGGTTTGTAATTTGCAATCATGGCTGATTTATTCCAAAACTAAAGCTTCTGGGAACGAGGAACCCGGAAGTCCTTTGAGCCCCAAAGGCCACCTTTGATCTTACACCCAGACCCTGGGGAAAGGACTTCTTTTTCCCATGCAAAATGGCCTGTCTTTGTAGCCATTTGCCCTGGCCAACAGGGCAGTGCCCAGTGAGAAATTTTTACACTTTGCTGGATTCCTGCTGAACTAACGCTGCTGGCAACTAGGAGCTTGCAAGTCCATAGAGCCCCATGACCACCTTTCATCTGACACCCAGACCCTGGGGACATGACTTCATTTTCCTCAGGGAAATTGGGGTCAGTTTGAGGCCACTCGCCCTGGCCATCTGCATCGTGCCCAGTGTGAAATTTGCAAACTTGGCTGATTTTCTCCAAAACTAAAGCTGCTGGCAAGTAGGACCCCGGAAGTCCTTAGAGCCCCAAAGGCCAGCTTTCATCTGACACCCAGACCCGGGGGACATGACTTCATTTTCGCCAGGGAAAATGGGGTCAGTTTGAGGCCTTTCGCCCTGGCCATCTGCATCGTGCCCAGTGTGAAATTTGCAAACTTGGCTGATTTTCTCCAAAACTAAAGCTGCTGGCAAGTAGGACCCCGGAAGTCCTTAGAGCCCCAAAGGCCAGCTTTCATCTGACACCCAGACCCGGGGGACATGACTTCATTTTCGCCAGGGAAAATGGGGTCAGTTTGAGGCCTTTTGCCCTGCCCATCTGCATCGTTCCCAGTTGGAAATTTGCAATCTTTGCTGATTTTCTCAAACTAAAGCCGCTGGCCAGGAGGAACCTGCAACTCCTTAGGGCCCTGGATGCCACCTTTCATCTGATACGCAGACCCTGGGCCAATGACTTCATTTTCCCCATGGAAAATGGCCTCCATTTCTGGCCTCTGGCCGTGACCAATAGGGTGGTGCCCAGCAAGAAATTTGCAATCTTTGCTGGATTTCTCCAAATCTAAAGCTGCCAATAAGTAGTACCCTGCAAGTCCTTAGAGCCCCAAAGGCCACCTTTCATCTGACACCCAGACCCTGGGGAAAGGACTTCTTTTTCCCATGCATGATGGCCTCTATGTGCAGCCATTTGCCCTGGCCAACAGGGCAGTGCCCAGGGAGAAATTTTTACACTTTGCTGGATTCCTCCACAACTAAAGCTTCCGGCAACTAGGAGCTTGCAAGTCCTTAGAGCCCCAGATGCCACCTTTCATCTAACACCCAGACCCAGGGGACATGACTTCATTTTCCCCAGGGATATTGAGGTCAGTTTGAGGCCACTCGCCCTGGCCATTTGCATTGTTCCCGGTGTGAAATTTTCAAACTTGGCTGATTTTCTCCAAAAGTAAAGCTGCTGGCAAGGAGGACCCTGGAAGTCCTTGGAGCCCCAAAGGCCACAAATAATCTGACACCAAGACCCTGGGGAAAGGACTTCTTTTACTTATGGGAAATGGCCTCCGTTTGCAGCCACTCACCCTGGCAGAATGAGGGGAGACAAAGAAGAATTACCAAATCTTTGCTTGATTTTTCCAAAATTAAAGCTGGCAGCAACAAAGATCCTGTAAGTCCTTAGAGCCTCAAAGGCCACCTTGAACATATTACTGATACCCTGGGTAAAGGACATTTTTCCCATGGAAAATGGCTTTCATTTGTGGCCACTTGGCCTGGCAGGCAGGGCAGTGCCAAGCGAGCAATTTGCAAACTCTGCTGGATCCTTCCAAAACAAAAGCTGCCAGCAAATAGGAAGCTGCAAGTACTTAAGGCCCCTGATGCCAACTTCAAACTGATAGCCAGACCCTGGGGAAAGGACTTCTTTTTCCCATGCAAAATGGCCTCGCTTTGAAGCCAATTGCCCTGGCCAACAGGGCAGTGCGCAGTGAGAAATTTGCAAACATTGCTGGATTCCTCCACAACTAAAGCTGCCGGCAACTAGGAGCTTGCAAGTCCTTAGAGCCCTTAAGGCCACCTTTCATCTGACACCCAGACCTAGGGGACATGATTTCATTTTCCCCGGGAAAATTTCGGTCAGTTTGAGGCCACTCGCCCTGGCCATCTGCATCGTGCCCGGTGTGAAATTTGTAAACTTGGCTGATTTTCTCCAAAAGTAAAGCTGCTGGCAAGGAGGACCCTGGAAGTCCTTGGAGCCCCAAAAGTCACAATTCATCTGACACCCAGACCCTGGGGAAAGGACTTCTTTTCCCCATGCAAAATGGCCTGTCTTTGTAGCCATTTGCCCTGGCCAACAGGGCAGTGCCCAGTGAGAAATTTTTACACTTTGCTGGATTCCTCCACAACTAAAGCTGCCGGCAACTAGGAGCTTGCAAGTCCATAGAGCCGCATGGCCACCTTTCATCTGACACCCAGACCCTGGGGACATGACTTCATTTTCCCCATGGAAAATGGGGTCAGTTTGAGGCCACTCGCCCTGGCCATCTGCATCGTTCCTGGTTTGTAATTTGCAATCATGGCTGATTTATTCCAAAACTAAAGCTTCTGGGAACGAGGAACCCGGAAGTCCTTTGAGCCCGAAAGGCCACCTTTCATCTTACACCCAGACTATGGGGAAAGGACTTATTTTGGACTTCTTTTTCCCATGCAAAATGGCCTGTCTTTGTAGCCATTTGCCCTGGCCAACAGGGCAGTTCCCAGTGAGAAATTTTTTAACATTACTGGATTCCTGCAGAACTAACGCTATTGGCAACTAGGAGCTTTCAAGCCCTTAGAGCCCCAAAGGCCACCTTTCATCTGACACCCAGACCCTGGGGACATTACTTCATTTTCCCCAGTGATATTGAGGTCAGTTTGAGGCCACTCGGCCTGGCCATCTGCATTGTTCCCTGTGTGAAATTTGCAAACATGGCTGATTTTCTCCAAAAGTAAAGCTGCTGGCAAGGCGGACCCCGGAAGTCCTTAGAGCCCCAAAGGCCACCTTTCATCTGACACCCAGACCTTGGGGAAAGGACATTTTTCCCATGCAAAATGGCCTGTCTTTGTAGCCATTTGCCCAGGCCAACAGGGCAGTGCCCAGTGAGAAATTTTAAAACATTGCTGGATTCCTGCTGAACTAACGCTGTTGGCAACCAGGTTCTTGCAAGTCCTTAGAGCCCCAAAGGCCACCTTTCATCTGATACCAAGACCCTGGGGAAAGGACTTCTTTTTCCCATGCAAAATGGCCTCACTTTGAAGCCATTTGCCCTGGCCAACAGGGCAGTACCCAGTGAGAAATTTTTAAACATTGCTGGATTCCTCCACAATTAAAGCTGCCGGCAACTAGGAGCTTGCAAGTCCTTAGAGCCGCAAAGGCCACCTTTCATCTGACACCCAGACCCTGGGGAAAGGACTTCATTTTACCCATGGAAAATGGGGTCAGTTTGAGGCCACTCGCCCTGGCCATCTGCATTGTTCCCGGTGTGAAATTTTAAAACTTGGCTGATTTTCTCCAAACTAAAGCCGCTGGCAAGGAGGACCCTGCAACTCCTTAGGGCCCCAGAGGCCACCTTTCATCTGATACCCAAACCCTGGGCCAATGTCTTCATTTTCCTTATGGAAAATGGCCTCCATTTCTGGCCTCTGGCCGTGACCAATAGGGTGGTGCCCAGCAAGAAATTTGCAATCTTTGCTGGATTTCTCCAAATCTAAAGCTGCCAATAAGTAGTACCCTACAAGTCCTTAGAGCCCCAAAGGCCACCTTTCATCTGACACCCAGACCCTGGGGAAAGGACTTCTTTTTCCCATGGGAAATGGCCTCCGTTTGCAGCCACACCCCCTGGCACAATGAAGGGAGACAAAGAAGAATTACCAAATCTTTGCTTGATTTTTCCAAAATTAAAGCTGGCAGCAACAAAGATCCTGTAAGAACTTAGAGCCTCAAAGGCCACCTTGAACATATTACTGATACCCTGGGTAAAGGACATTTTTCCCATGGAAAATGGCCTTCATTTGTGGCCATTGGCCTGGCAGGCAGGGCAGTGCCAAGCGAGCAATTTGCAAACTCTGCTGGATCCTTCCAAAACAAAAGCTGCCAGCAAATAGGAAGCTGCAAGTACTTAAGGCCCCTGATGCCAACTTCAAACTGATAGCCAGACCCTGGGGAAAGGACTTCTTTTTCCCATGCAAAATGGCCTCATTTGAAGCCATTTGCCCTGGTCAACAGGGCAGTGCGCAGTGAGAAATTTGCAAACATTGCTGGATTCCTCCACAACTAAAGCTGCCGGCAACTAGGAGCTTGCAAGTCCATAGAGCCCCATGGCCACCTTTCATCTGACACCCAGACCCTGGGGACATTACTTCATTTTCCCCAGTGATATTGAGGTCAGTTTGAGGCCACTCGGCCTGGCCATCTGCATTGTTCCCGGTGTGAAATTTGCAAACATGGCTGATTTTCTCCAAAAGTAAAGCTGCTGGCAAGGCGGACCCCGGAAGTCCTTAGAGCCCCAAAGGCCACCTTTCATCTGACACCCAGACCTTGGGGAAAGGACATTTTTCCCATGCAAAATGGCCTGTCTTTGTAGCCATTTGCCCAGGCCAACAGGGCAGTGCCCAGTGAGAAATTTTAAAACATTGCTGGATTCCTGCTGAACTAACGCTGTTGGCAACTAGGTTCTTGCAAGTCCTTAGAGCCCCAAAGGCCACCTTTCATCTGATACCAAGACCCTGGGGAAAGGACTTCTTTTTACCATGCAAAATTGCCTCTCTTTGTAGCCATTTGTGCTAGCCAACAGGGCAGTACCCAGTGAGAAATTTTTAAACATTGCGGGATTCCTCCACAATTAAAGCTGCCGGCAACTAGGAGCTTGCAAGTCCTTAGAGCCGCAAAGGCCACCTTTCATCTGACACCCAGACCCTGGGGAAAGGACTTCATTTTCCCCATGGAAAATGGGGTCAGTTTGAGGCCACTCGCCCTGGCCATCTGCATTGTTCCCGGTGTGAAATTTTAAAACTTGGCTGATTTTCTCCAAACTAAAGCCGCTGGCAAGGAGGACCCTGCAACTCCTTAGGGCCCCAGAGGCCACCTTTCATCTGATACGCAAACCCTGGGCCAATGTCTTCATTTTCCCTATGGAAAATGGCCTCAATTTCTGGCCTCTGGCCGTGACCAATAGGGTGGTGCCCAGCAAGAAATTTGCAATCTTTGCTGGATTTCTCCAAATCTAAAGCTGCCAATAAGTAGTACCCTGCAAGTCCTTAGAGCCCCAAAGGCCACCTTTCATCTGACACCCAGACCCTGGGGAAAGGACTTCTTTTTCCCATGCATGATGGCCTCTATGTGCAGCCATTTGCCCTGGCCAAAAGGGCAGTGCCCAGTGAGAAATTTTTACACTTTGCTGGATTCCTCCAAAACTAAAGCTGCTGGCAACTAGGAGCTTGCAAGTCCTTAGAGCCCCAGATGCCACCTTTCATCTGACACCCAGACCCAGGGGACATGAATTCATTTTCCCCGGGAAAATTGGGGTCAGTTTGAGGCCACTCGCCCTGGCCATCTGCATTGTTCGCGGTGTGAAATTTTCAAACTTGGCTGATTTTCTCCAAAAGTAAAGCTGCTGGCAAGGAGGACCCTGGAAGTCCTTGGAGCCCCAAAGGCCACAAAGAATCTGACACCAAGACCCTGGGGAAAGGACTTCTTTTACTCATGGGAAATGGCCTCCGTTTGCAGCCACTCACCCTGGCAGAAAGAGGGGAGACAAGGAAGAATTACCAAATCTTTGCTTGATTTTTCCAAAATTAAAGCTGGCTGCAAGAAAGATCCTCTAAGTTCTTAGAGCCTCAAAGGCCACCTTGAACATATTACTGATACCCTGGGTAAAGGACATTTTTCCCATGGAAAATGGCCTTCATTTGTGGCCATTGGCCTGGCAGGCAGGGCAGTGCCAAGCGAGCAATTTGCAAACTCTGCTGGATCCTTCCAAAACAAAAGCTGCCAGCAAATAGGAAGCTGCAAGTACTTAAGGCCCCTTCAAACTGATAGCCAGACCCTGCGGAAAGGACTTCTTTTTCCCATGCAAAATGGCCTCATTTGAAGCCATTTGCTCTGGCCAACAGGGCAGTGCCCAGTGAGAAATTTGCAAACATTGCTGGATTCCTACTGAACTAATGCTGCTGGCAACTAGGAGCTTTCAAGTCCATAGAGCCCCATGGCCACCTTTCATCTGACACCCAGACCGTGGGGACATGACTTCATTTTCCCCAGGGATATTGAGGTCAGTTTGAGGCCACTCGCCCTAGCCATCTGCATCGTTCCTGGTTTGTAATTTGCAATCATGGCTGATTTATTCCAAAACTAAAGCTTCTGGGAACGAGGAACCCGGAAGTCCTTTGAGCCCCAAAGGCCACCTTTGATCTTACACCCAGACCCTGGGGAAAGGACTTCTTTTTCCCATGCAAAATGGCCTGTCTTTGTAGCCATTTGCCCTGGCCAACAGGGCAGTGCCCAGTGAGAAATTTTTACACTTTGCTGGATTCCTGCTGAACTAACGCTGCTGGCAACTAGGAGCTTGCAAGTCCATAGAGCCCCATGACCACCTTTCATCTGACACCCAGACCCTGGGGACATGACTTCATTTTCCTCAGGGAAATTGGGGTCAGTTTGAGGCCACTCGCCCTGGCCATCTGCATCGTGCCCAGTGTGAAATTTGCAAACTTGGCTGATTTTCTCCAAAACTAAAGCTGCTGGCAAGTAGGACCCCGGAAGTCCTTAGAGCCCCAAAGGCCAGCTTTCATCTGACACCCAGACCCGGGGGACATGACTTCATTTTCGCCAGGGAAAATGGGGTCAGTTTGAGGCCTTTCGCCCTGGCCATCTGCATCGTGCCCAGTGTGAAATTTGCAAACTTGGCTGATTTTCTCCAAAACTAAAGCTGCTGGCAAGTAGGACCCCGGAAGTCCTTAGAGCCCCAAAGGCCAGCTTTCATCTGACACCCAGACCCGGGGGACATGACTTCATTTTCGCCAGGGAAAATGGGGTCAGTTTGAGGCCTTTTGCCCTGCCCATCTGCATCGTTCCCAGTTGGAAATTTGCAATCTTTGCTGATTTTCTCAAACTAAAGCCGCTGGCCAGGAGGAACCTGCAACTCCTTAGGGCCCTGGATGCCACCTTTCATCTGATACGCAGACCCTGGGCCAATGACTTCATTTTCCCCATGGAAAATGGCCTCCATTTCTGGCCTCTGGCCGTGACCAATAGGGTGGTGCCCAGCAAGAAATTTGCAATCTTTGCTGGATTTCTCCAAATCTAAAGCTGCCAATAAGTAGTACCCTGCAAGTCCTTAGAGCCCCAAAGGCCACCTTTCATCTGACACCCAGACCCTGGGGAAAGGACTTCTTTTTCCCATGCATGATGGCCTCTATGTGCAGCCATTTGCCCTGGCCAACAGGGCAGTGCCCAGGGAGAAATTTTTACACTTTGCTGGATTCCTCCACAACTAAAGCTTCCGGCAACTAGGAGCTTGCAAGTCCTTAGAGCCCCAGATGCCACCTTTCATCTAACACCCAGACCCAGGGGACATGACTTCATTTTCCCCAGGGATATTGAGGTCAGTTTGAGGCCACTCGCCCTGGCCATTTGCATTGTTCCCGGTGTGAAATTTTCAAACTTGGCTGATTTTCTCCAAAAGTAAAGCTGCTGGCAAGGAGGACCCTGGAAGTCCTTGGAGCCCCAAAGGCCACAAATAATCTGACACCAAGACCCTGGGGAAAGGACTTCTTTTACTTATGGGAAATGGCCTCCGTTTGCAGCCACTCACCCTGGCAGAATGAGGGGAGACAAAGAAGAATTACCAAATCTTTGCTTGATTTTTCCAAAATTAAAGCTGGCAGCAACAAAGATCCTGTAAGTCCTTAGAGCCTCAAAGGCCACCTTGAACATATTACTGATACCCTGGGTAAAGGACATTTTTCCCATGGAAAATGGCTTTCATTTGTGGCCACTTGGCCTGGCAGGCAGGGCAGTGCCAAGCGAGCAATTTGCAAACTCTGCTGGATCCTTCCAAAACAAAAGCTGCCAGCAAATAGGAAGCTGCAAGTACTTAAGGCCCCTGATGCACACTTCAAACTGATAGCCAGACCCTGGGGAAAGGACTTCTTTTTCCCATGCAAAATGGCCTCACTTTGAAGCCATTTGCCCTGGCCAACAGGGCAGTGCCCAGTGAGAAATTTGCAAACATTGCTGGATTCCTCCACAACTAAAGCTGCCGGCAACTAGGAGCTTGAAAGTCCTTAGAGCCCTAAAGGCCACCTTTCATCTGACACCCAGACCGTGGGGACATGATTTCATTTTCCCCGGGAAAATTTCGGTCAGTTTGAGGCCACTCGCCCTGGCCATCTGCATCGTGCCCGGTGTGAAATTTGTAAACTTGGCTGATTTTCTCCAAAACTAAAGCTGCTGGCAAGGAGGACCCTGGAAGTCCTTGGAGCCCCAAAAGTCACGATTCATCTGACACCCAGACCCTGGGGAAAGGACTTCTTTTCCCCATGCAAAATGGCCTCACTTTGAAGCCATTTGCCCTGGCCATCTGGGCAGTGCCCAGTGAGAAATTTTTACACTTTGCTGGATTCCTCCACAACTAAAGCTGCCGGCAACTAGGAGCTTGCAAGTCCATAGAGCCGCATGGCCACCTTTCATCTGACACCCAGACCCTGGGGACATGACTTCATTTTCCCCATGGAAAATGGGGTCAGTTTGAGGCCACTCGCCCTGGCCATCTGCATCGTTCCTGGTTTGTAATTTGCAATCATGGCTGATTTATTCCAAAACTAAAGCTTCTGGGAACGAGGAACCCGGAAGTCCTTTGAGCCCGAAAGGCCACCTTTCATCTTATACCCAGACTATGGGGAAAGGACTGTTTTTGGACTTCTTTTTCCCATGCAAAATGGCCTGTCTTTGTAGCCATTTGCCCTGGCCAACAGGGCAGTTCCCAGTGAGAAATTTTTTAACATTACTGGATTCCTGCAGAACTAACGCTATTGGAAACTAGGAGCTTGCAAGTCCTTAGAGCCCCAAAGGCCACCTTTCATCTGACACCCAGACCCTGGGGACATTACTTCATTTTCCCCAGTGATATTGAGGTCAGTTTGAGGCCACTCGGCCTGGCCATCTGCATTGTTCCCGGTGTGAAATTTGCAAACATGGCTGATTTTCTCCAAAAGTAAAGCTGCTGGCAAGGCGGACCCCGGAAGTCCTTAGAGCCCCAAAGGCCACCTTTCATCTGACACCCAGACCTTGGGGAAAGGACATTTTTCCCATGCAAAATGGCCTGTCTTTGTAGCCATTTGCCCAGGCCAACAGGGCAGTGCTCAGTGAGAAATTTTTAAACTTTGCTGGATTCCTGCTGAACTAACGCTGTTGGCAACTAGGTTCTTGCAAGTCCTTAGAGCCCCAAAGGCCACCTTTCATCTGATACCAAGACCCTGGGGAAAGGACTTCTTTTTCCCATGCAAAATTGCCTCTCTTTGTAGCCATTTGTGCTAGCCAACAGGGCAGTACCCAGTGAGAAATTTTTAAACATTGCTGGATTCCTCCACAATTAAAGCTGCCGGCAACTAGGAGCTTGCAAGTCCTTAGAGCCGCAAAGGCCACCTTTCATCTGACACCCAGACCCTGGGGAAAGGACTTCATTTTCCCCATGGAAAATGGGGTCAGTTTGAGGCCACTCGCCCTGGCCATCTGCATTGTTCCCGGTGTGAAATTTTAAAACTTGGCTGATTTTCTCCAAACTAAAGCCGCTGGCAAGGAGGACCCTGCAACTCCTTAGGGCCCCAGAGGCCACCTTTCATCTGATACGCAAACCCTGGGCCAATGTCTTCATTTTCCCTATGGAAAATGGCCTCAATTTCTGGCCTCTGGCCGTGACCAATAGGGTGGTGCCCAGCAAGAAATTTGCAATCTTTGCTGGATTTCTCCAAATCTAAAGCTGCCAATAAGTAGTACCCTGCAAGTCCTTAGAGCCCCAAAGGCCACCTTTCATCTGACACCCAGACCCTGGGGAAAGGACTTCTTTTTCCCATGCATGATGGCCTCTATGTGCAGCCATTTGCCCTGGCCAACAGGGCAGTGCCCAGGGAGAAATTTTTACACTTTGCTGGATTCCTCCAAAACTAAAGCTGCTGGCAACTAGGAGCTTGCAAGTCCTAAGAGCCCCAGATGCCACCTTTCATCTGACACCCAGACCCAGGGGACATGAATTCATTTTCCCCGGGAAAATTGAGGTCAGTTTGAGGCCACTCGCCCTGGCCATCTGCATTGTTCGCGGTGTGAAATTTTCAAACTTGGCTGATTTTCTCCAAAAGTAAAGCTGCTGGCAAGGAGGACCCTGGAAGTCCTTGGAGCCCCATAGGCCACATTTCATCTGACACCAAGACCCTGGGGAAAGGACTTCTTTTACTCATGGGAAATGGCCTCCGTTTGCAGCCACTCACCCTGGCAGAAAGAGGGGAGACAAGGAAGAATTACCAAATCTTTGCTGGATTTTTCCAAAATTAAAGCTGGCTGCAAGAAAGATCCTCTAAGTTCTTAGAGCCTCAAAGGCCACCTTGAACATATTACTGATACCCTGGGTAAAGGACATTTTTCCCATGGAAAATGGCCTTCATTTGTGGCCATTGGCCTGGCAGGCAGGGCAGTGCCAAGCGAGCAATTTGCAAACTCTGCTGGATCCTTCCAAAACAAAAGCTGCCAGCAAATAGGAAGCTGCAAGTACTTAAGGCCCCTTCAAACTGATAGCCAGACCCTGCGGAAAGGACTTCTTTTTCCCATGCAAAATGGCCTCATTTGAAGCCATTTGCTCTGGCCAACAGGGCAGTGCCCAGTGAGAAATTTGCAAACATTGCTGGATTCCTACTGAACTAATGCTGCTGGCAACTAGGAGCTTGCAAGTCCATAGAGCCCCATGGCCACCTTTCATCTGACACCCAGACCGTGGGGACATGACTTCATTTTCCCCAGGGATATTGAGGTCAGTTTGAGGCCACTCGCCCTAGCCATCTGCATCGTTCCTGGTTTGTAATTTGCAATCATGGCTGATTTATTCCAAAACTAAAGCTTCTGGGAACGAGGAACCCGGAAGTCCTTTGAGCCCCAAAGGCCACCTTTGATCTTACACACAGACCCTGGGGAAAGGACTTCTTTTTCCCATGCAAAATGGCCTGTCTTTGTAGCCATTTGCCCTGGCCAACAGGGCAGTGCCCAGTGAGAAATTTTTACACTTTGCTGGATTCCTGCTGAACTAACGCTGCTGGCAACTAGGAGCTTGCAAGTCCATAGAGCCCCATGACCACCTTTCATCTGACACCCAGACCCTGGGGACATGACTTCATTTTCCTCAGGGAAATTGGGGTCAGTTTGAGGCCACTCGCCCTGGCCATCTGCATCGTGCCCAGTGTGAAATTTGCAAACTTGGCTGATTTTCTCCAAAACTAAAGCTGCTGGCAAGTAGGACCCCGGAAGTCCTTAGAGCCCCAAAGGCCAGCTTTCATCTGACACCCAGACCCGGGGGACATGACTTCATTTTCGCCAGGGAAAATGGGGTCAGTTTGAGGCCTTTCGCCCTGGCCATCTGCATCGTGCCCAGTGTGAAATTTGCAAACTTGGCTGATTTTCTCCAAAACTAAAGCTGCTGGCAAGTAGGACCCCGGAAGTCCTTAGAGCCCCAAAGGCCAGCTTTCATCTGACACCCAGACCCGGGGGACATGACTTCATTTTCGCCAGGGAAAATGGGGTCAGTTTGAGGCCTTTTGCCCTGCCCATCTGCATCGTTCCCAGTTGGAAATTTGCAATCTTTGCTGATTTTCTCAAACTGAAGCCGCTGGCAAGGAGGAACCTGCAACTCCTTAGGGCCCTGGATGCCACCTTTCATCTGATACGCAGACCCTGGGCCAATGACTTCATTTTCCCCATGGAAAATGGCCTCCATTTCTGGCCTCTGGCCGTGACCAATAGGGTGGTGCCCAGCAAGAAATTTGCAATCTTTGCTGGATTTCTCCAAATCTAAAGCTGCCAATAAGTAGTACCCTGCAAGTCCTTAGAGCCCCAAAGGCCACCTTTCATCTGACACTCAGACCCTGGGGAAAGGACTTCTTTTTCCCATGCAAAATGGCCTCACTTTGAAGCCATTTGCCCTGGCCAACAGGGCAGTGCCCAGGGAGAAATTTTTACACTTTGCTGGATTCCTCCACAACTAAAGCTTCCGGCAACTAGGAGCTTGCAAGTCCTTAGAGCCCCAGATGCCACCTTTCATCTAACACCCAGACCCAGGGGACATGACTTCATTTTCCCCAGGGATATTGAGGTCAGTTTGAGGCCACTCGCCCTGGCCATTTGCATTGTTCCCGGTGTGAAATTTTCAAACTTGGCTGATTTTCTCCAAAAGTAAAGCTGCTGGCAAGGAGGACCCTGGAAGTCCTTGGAGCCCCAAAGGCCACAAATAATCTGACACCAAGACCCTGGGGAAAGGACTTCTTTTACTTATGGGAAATGGCCTCCGTTTGCAGCCACTCACCCTGGCAGAATGAGGGGAGACAAAGAAGAATTACCAAATCTTTGCTTGATTTTTCCAAAATTAAAGCTGGCAGCAACAAAGATCCTGTAAGTCCTTAGAGCCTCAAAGGCCACCTTGAACATATTACTGATACCCTGGGTAAAGGACATTTTTCCCATGGAAAATGGCTTTCATTTGTGGCCACTTGGCCTGGCAGGCAGGGCAGTGCCAAGCGAGCAATTTGCAAACTCTGCTGGATCCTTCCAAACCAAAAGCTGCCAGCAAATAGGAAGCTGCAAGTACTTAAGGCCCCTGATGCCAACTTCAAACTGATAGCCAGACCCTGGGGAAAGGACTTCTTTTTCCCATGCAAAATGGCCTCGCTTTGAAGCCATTTGCCCTGGCCAACAGGGCAGTGCCCAGTGAGAAATTTGCAAACATTGCTGGATTCCTCCACAACTAAAGCTGCCGGCAACTAGGAGCTTGCAAGTCCTTAGAGCCCTAAAGGCCACCTTTCATCTGACACCCAGACCGTGGGGACATGATTTCATTTTCCCCGGGAAAATTTCGGTCAGTTTGAGGCCACTCGCCCTGGCCATCTGCATCGTGCCCGGTGTGAAATTTGTAAACTTGGCTGATTTTCTCCAAAAGTAAAGCTGCTGGCAAGGAGGACCCTGGAAGTCCTTGGAGCCCCAAAAGTCACGATTCATCTGACACCCAGACCCTGGGGAAAGGACTTCTTTTCCCCATGGAAAATGGCCTCACTTTGAAGCCATTTGCCCTGGCCATCTGGGCAGTGCCCAGTGAGAAATTTTTACACTTTGCTGGATTCCTCCACAACTAAAGCTGCCGGCAACTAGGAGCTTGCAAGTCCATAGAGCCGCATGGCCACCTTTCATCTGACACCCAGACCCTGGGGACATGACTTCATTTTCCCCATGGAAAATGGGGTCAGTTTGAGGCCACTCGCCCTGGCCATCTGCATCGTTCCTGGTTTGTAATTTGCAATCATGGCTGATTTATTCCAAAACTAAAGCTTCTGGGAACGAGGAACCCGGAAGTCCTTTGAGCCCGAAAGGCCACCTTTCATCTTATACCCAGACTATGGGGAAAGGACTGTTTTTGGACTTCTTTTTCCCATGCAAAATGGCCTGTCTTTGTAGCCATTTGCCCAGGCCAACAGGGCAGTGCCCAGTGAGAAATTTTAAAACATTGCTGGATTCCTGCAGAACTAACGCTGTTGGCAACTAGGTTCTTGCAAGTCCTTAGAGCCCCAAAGGCCACCTTTCATCTGATACCAAGACCCTGGGGAAAGGACTTCTTTTTACCATGCAAAATTGCCTCTCTTTGTAGCCATTTGTGCTAGCCAACAGGGCAGTACCCAGTGAGAAATTTTTAAACATTGCGGGATTCCTCCACAATTAAAGCTGCCGGCAACTAGGAGCTTGCAAGTCCTTAGAGCCGCAAAGGCCACCTTTCATCTGACACCCAGACCCTGGGGAAAGGACTTCATTTTCCCCATGGAAAATGGGGTCAGTTTGAGGCCACTCGCCCTGGCCATCTGCATTGTTCCCGGTGTGAAATTTTAAAACTTGGCTGATTTTCTCCAAACTAAAGCCGCTGGCAAGGAGGACCCTGCAACTCCTTAGGGCCCCAGAGGCCACCTTTCATCTGATACGCAAACCCTGGGCCAATGTCTTCATTTTCCCTATGGAAAATGGCCTCAATTTCTGGCCTCTGGCCGTGACCAATAGGGTGGTGCCCAGCAAGAAATTTGCAATCTTTGCTGGATTTCTCCAAATCTAAAGCTGCCAATAAGTAGTACCCTGCAAGTCCTTAGAGCCCCAAAGGCCACCTTTCATCTGACACCCAGACCCTGGGGAAAGGACTTCTTTTTCCCATGCATGATGGCCTCTATGTGCAGCCATTTGCCCTGGCCAAAAGGGCAGTGCCCAGGGAGAAATTTTTACACTTTGCTGGATTCCTCCAAAACTAAAGCTGCTGGCAACTAGGAGCTTGCAAGTCCTTAGAGCCCCAGATGCCACCTTTCATCTGACACCCAGACCCAGGGGACATGAATTCATTTTCCCCGGGAAAATTGGGGTCAGTTTGAGGCCACTCGCCCTGGCCATCTGCATTGTTCGCGGTGTGAAATTTTCAAACTTGGCTGATTTTCTCCAAAAGTAAAGCTGCTGGCAAGGAGGACCCTGGAAGTCCTTGGAGCCCCAAAGGCCACATTTCATCTGACACCCAGATCCCGGGGAAAGGACTTCTTTTCCCCATGGGAAATGGCCTCCGTTTGCAGCCACACCCCCTGGCACAATGAAGGGAGACAAAGAAGAATTACCAAATCTTTGCTTGATTTTTCCAAAATTAAAGCTGGCAGCAACAAAGATCCTGTAAGAACTTAGAGCCTCAAAGGCCACCTTGAACATATTACTGATACCCTGGGTAAAGGACATTTTTCCCATGGAAAATGGCCTTCATTTGTGGCCATTGGCCTGGCAGGCAGGGCAGTGCCAAGCGAGCAATTTGCAAACTCTGCTGGATCCTTCCAAAACAAAAGCTGCCAGCAAATAGGAAGCTGCAAGTACTTAAGGCCCCTGATGCCAACTTCAAACTGATAGCCAGACCCTGGGGAAAGGACTTCTTTTTCCCATGCAAAATGGCCTCATTTGAAGCCATTTGCCCTGGTCAACAGGGCAGTGCGCAGTGAGAAATTTGCAAACATTGCTGGATTCCTCCACAACTAAAGCTGCCGGCAACTAGGAGCTTGCAAGTCCATAGAGCCCCATGGCCACCTTTCATCTGACACCCAGACCCTGGGGACATTACTTCATTTTCCCCAGTGATATTGAGGTCAGTTTGAGGCCACTCGGCCTGGCCATCTGCATTGTTCCCGGTGTGAAATTTGCAAACATGGCTGATTTTCTCCAAAAGTAAAGCTGCTGGCAAGGCGGACCCCGGAAGTCCTTAGAGCCCCTAAGGCCACCTTTCATCTGACACCCAGACCTTGGGGAAAGGACATTTTTCCCATGCAAAATGGCCTGTCTTTGTAGCCATTTGCCCAGGCCAACAGGGCAGTGCCCAGTGAGAAATTTTAAAACATTGCTGGATTCCTGCTGAACTAACGCTGTTGGCAACTAGGTTCTTGCAAGTCCTTAGAGCCCCAAAGGCCACCTTTCATCTGATACCAAGACCCTGGGGAAAGGACTTCTTTTTCCCATGCAAAATTGCCTCTCTTTGTAGCCATTTGTGCTAGCCAACAGGGCAGTACCCAGTGAGAAATTTTTAAACATTGCTGGATTCCTCCACAATTAAAGCTGCCGGCAACTAGGAGCTTGCAAGTCCTTAGAGCCGCAAAGGCCACCTTTCATCTGACACCCAGACCCTGGGGAAAGGACTTCATTTTCCCCATGGAAAATGGGGTCAGTTTGAGGCCACTCGCCCTGGCCATCTGCATTGTTCCCGGTGTGAAATTTTAAAACTTGGCTGATTTTCTCCAAACTAAAGCCGCTGGCAAGGAGGACCCTGCAACTCCTTAGGGCCCCAGAGGCCACCTTTCATCTGATACGCAAACCCTGGGCCAATGACTTCATTTTCCCCATGGAAAATGGCCTCAATTTCTGGCCTCTGGCCGTGACCAATAGGGTGGTGCCCAGCAAGAAATTTGCAATCTTTGCTGGATTTCTCCAAATCTAAAGCTGCCAATAAGTAGTACCCTGCAAGTCCTTAGAGCCCCAAAGGCCACCTTTCATCTGACACCCAGACCCTGGGGAAAGGACTTCTTTTTCCCATGCATGATGGCCTCTATGTGCAGCCATTTGCCCTGGCCAAAAGGGCAGTGCCCAGTGAGAAATTTTTACACTTTGCTGGATTCCTCCAAAACTAAAGCTGCTGGCAACTAGGAGCTTGCAAGTCCTTAGAGCCCCAGATGCCACCTTTCATCTGACACCCAGACCCAGGGGAAATGAATTCATTTTCCCCGGGAAAATTGGGGTCAGTTTGAGGCCACTCGCCATGGCCATCTGCATTGTTCGCGGTGTGAAATTTTCAAACTTGGCTGATTTTCTCCAAAAGTAAAGCTGCTGGCAAGGAGGACCCTGGAAGTCCTTGGAGCCCCAAAGGCCACAAATAATCTGACACCAAGACCCTGGGGAAAGGACTTCTTTTACTCATGGGAAATGGCCTCCGTTTGCAGCCACTCACCCTGGCAGAAAGAGGGGAGACAAGGAAGAATTACCAAATCTTTGCTGGATTTTTCCAAAATTAAAGCTGGCTGCAAGAAAGATCCTCTAAGTTCTTAGAGCCTCAAAGGCCACCTTGAACATATTACTGATACCCTGGGTAAAGGACATTTTTCCCATGGAAAATGGCCTTCATTTGTGGCCATTGGCCTGGCAGGCAGGGCAGTGCCAAGCGAGCAATTTGCAAACTCTGCTGGATCCTTCCAAAACAAAAGCTGCCAGCAAATAGGAAGCTGCAAGTACTTAAGGCCCCTTCAAACTGATAGCCAGACCCTGCGGAAAGGACTTCTTTTTCCCATGCAAAATGGCCTCATTTGAAGCCATTTGCTCTGGCCAACAGGGCAGTGCCCAGTGAGAAATTTGCAAACATTGCTGGATTCCTACTGAACTAATGCTGCTGGCAACTAGGAGCTTGCAAGTCCATAGAGCCCCATGGCCACCTTTCATCTGACACCCAGACCGTGGGGACATGACTTCATTTTCCCCAGGGATATTGAGGTCAGTTTGAGGCCACTCGCCCTAGCCATCTGCATCGTTCCTGGTTTGTAATTTGCAATCATGGCTGATTTATTCCAAAACTAAAGCTTCTGGGAACGAGGAACCCGGAAGTCCTTTGAGCCCCAAAGGCCACCTTTGATCTTACACACAGACCCTGGGGAAAGGACTTCTTTTTCCCATGCAAAATGGCCTGTCTTTGTAGCCATTTGCCCTGGCCAACAGGGCAGTGCCCAGTGAGAAATTTTTACACTTTGCTGGATTCCTGCTGAACTAACGCTGCTGGCAACTAGGAGCTTGCAAGTCCATAGAGCCCCATGACCACCTTTCATCTGACACCCAGACCCTGGGGACATGACTTCATTTTCCTCAGGGAAATTGGGGTCAGTTTGAGGCCACTCGCCCTGGCCATCTGCATCGTGCCCAGTGTGAAATTTGCAAACTTGGCTGATTTTCTCCAAAACTAAAGCTGCTGGCAAGTAGGACCCCGGAAGTCCTTAGAGCCCCAAAGGCCAGCTTTCATCTGACACCCAGACCCGGGGGACATGACTTCATTTTCGCCAGGGAAAATGGGGTCAGTTTGAGGCCTTTCGCCCTGGCCATCTGCATCGTGCCCAGTGTGAAATTTGCAAACTTGGCTGATTTTCTCCAAAACTAAAGCTGCTGGCAAGTAGGACCCCGGAAGTCCTTAGAGCCCCAAAGGCCAGCTTTCATCTGACACCCAGACCCAGGGGACATGACTTCATTTTCGCCAGGGAAAATGGGGTCAGTTTGAGGCCTTTCGCCCTGGCCATCTGCATCGTTCCCAGTTGGAAATTTGCAATCACGGCTGATTTTCTCAAACTAAAGCTGCTGGCAAGGAGGAACCTGCAACTCCTTTGGGCCCTGGATGCCACCTTTCATCTGATACGCAGACCCTGGGCCAATGACTTCATTTTCCCCATGGAAAATGGCCTCCATTTCTGGCCTCTGGCCGTGACCAATAGGGTGGTGCCCAGCAAGAAATTTGCAATCTTTGCTGGATTTCTCCAAATCTAAAGCTGCCAATAAGTAGTACCCTGCAAGTCCTTAGAGCCCCAAAGGCCACCTTTCATCTGACACCCAGACCCTGGGGAAAGGACTTCTTTTTCCCATGCATGATGGCCTCTATGTGCAGCCATTTGCCCTGGCCAACAGGGCAGTGCCCAGGGAGAAATTTTTACACTTTGCTGGATTCCTCCACAACTAAAGCTTCCGGCAACTAGGAGCTTGCAAGTCCTTAGAGCCCCAGATGCCACCTTTCATCTAACACCCAGACCCAGGGGACATGACTTCATTTTCCCCAGGGATATTGAGGTCAGTTTGAGGCCACTCGCCCTGGCCATTTGCATTGTTCCCGGTGTGAAATTTTCAAACTTGGCTGATTTTCTCCAAAAGTAAAGCTGCTGGCAAGGAGGACCCTGGAAGTCCTTGGAGCCCCAAAGGCCACAAATAATCTGACACCAAGACCCTGGGGAAAGGACTTCTTTTACTTATGGGAAATGGCCTCCGTTTGCAGCCACTCACCCTGGCAGAATGAGGGGAGACAAAGAAGAATTACCAAATCTTTGCTTGATTTTTCCAAAATTAAAGCTGGCAGCAACAAAGATCCTGTAAGTCCTTAGAGCCTCAAAGGCCACCTTGAACATATTACTGATACCCTGGGTAAAGGACATTTTTCCCATGGAAAATGGCTTTCATTTGTGGCCACTTGGCCTGGCAGGCAGGGCAGTGCCAAGCGAGCAATTTGCAAACTCTGCTGGATCCTTCCAAAACAAAAGCTGCCAGCAAATAGGAAGCTGCAAGTACTTAAGGCCCCTGATGCCAACTTCAAACTGATAGCCAGACCCTGGGGAAAGGACTTCTTTTTCCCATGCAAAATGGCCTCGCTTTGAAGCCATTTGCCCTGGCCAACAGGGCAGTGCCCAGTGAGAAATTTGCAAACATTGCTGGATTCCTCCACAACTAAAGCTGCCGGCAACTAGGAGCTTGCAAGTCCTTAGAGCCCTTAAGGCCACCTTTCATCTGACACCCAGACCTAGGGGACATGATTTCATTTTCCCCGGGAAAATTTCGGTCAGTTTGAGGCCACTCGCCCTGGCCATCTGCATCGTGCCCGGTGTGAAATTTGTAAACTTGGCTGATTTTCTCCAAAACTAAAGCTGCTGGCAAGGAGGACCCTGGAAGTCCTTGGAGCCCCAAAAGTCACAATTCATCTGACACCCAGACCCTGGGGAAAGGACTTCTTTTCCCCATGCAAAATGGCCTGTCTTTGTAGCCATTTGCCCTGGCCAACAGGGCAGTGCCCAGTGAGAAATTTTTACACTTTGCTGGATTCCTCCACAACTAAAGCTGCCGGCAACTAGGAGCTTGCAAGTCCATAGAGCCGCATGGCCACCTTTCATCTGACACCCAGACCCTGGGGACATGACTTCATTTTCCCCATGGAAAATGGGGTCAGTTTGAGGCCACTCGCCCTGGCCATCTGCATCGTTCCTGGTTTGTAATTTGCAATCATGGCTGATTTATTCCAAAACTAAAGCTTCTGGGAACGAGGAACCCGGAAGTCCTTTGAGCCCGAAAGGCCACCTTTGATCTTACACCCAGACTATGGGGAAAGGACTTATTTTGGACTTCTTTTTCCCATGCAAAATGGCCTGTCTTTGTAGCCATTTGCCCTGGCCAACAGGGCAGTTCCCAGTGAGAAATTTTTTAAGATTACTGGATTCCTGCAGAACTAACGCTATTGGAAACTAGGAGCTTGCAAGTCCTTAGAGCCCCAAAGGCCACCTTTCATCTGACACCCAGACCCTGGGGACATTACTTCATTTTCCCCAGTGATATTGAGGTCAGTTTGAGGCCACTCGGCCTGGCCATCTGCATTGTTCCCGGTGTGAAATTTGCAAACATGGCTGATTTTCTCCAAAAGTAAAGCTGCTGGCAAGGCGGACCCCGGAAGTCCTTAGAGCCCCAAAGGCCACCTTTCATCTGACACCCAGACCTTGGGGAAAGGACATTTTTCCCATGCAAAATGGCCTGTCTTTGTAGCCATTTGCCCAGGCCAACAGGGCAGTGCCCAGTGAGAAATTTTAAAACATTGCTGGATTCCTGCTGAACTAACGCTGTTGGCAACCAGGTTCTTGCAAGTCCTTAGAGCCCCAAAGGCCACCTTTCATCTGATACCAAGACCCTGGGGAAAGGACTTCTTTTTCCCATGCAAAATTGCCTCTCTTTGTAGCCATTTGTGCTAGCCAACAGGGCAGTACCCAGTGAGAAATTTTTAAACATTGCTGGATTCCTCCACAATTAAAGCTGCCGGCAACTAGGAGCTTGCAAGTCCTTAGAGCCGCAAAGGCCACCTTTCATCTGACACCCAGACCCTGGGGAAAGGACTTCATTTTCCCCATGGAAAATGGGGTCAGTTTGAGGCCACTCGCCCTGGCCATCTGCATTGTTCCCGGTGTGAAATTTTAAAACTTGGCTGATTTTCTCCAAACTAAAGCCGCTGGCAAGGAGGACCCTGCAACTCCTTAGGGCCCCAGAGGCCACCTTTCATCTGATACGCAAACCCTGGGCCAATGTCTTCATTTTCCCTATGGAAAATGGCCTCAATTTCTGGCCTCTGGCCGTGACCAATAGGGTGGTGCCCAGAAAGAAATTTGCAATCTTTGCTGGATTTCTCCAAATCTAAAGCTGCCAATAAGTAGTACCCTGCAAGTCCTTAGAGCCCCAAAGGCCACCTTTGATCTTACACCCAGACCCTGGGAAAAGGACTTCTTTTTCCCATGCAAAATGGCCTGTCTTTGTAGCCATTTGCCCTGGCCAACAGGGCAGTGCCCAGTGAGAAATTTTTACACTTTGCTGGATTCCTGCTGAACTAACGCTTCTGGCAACTAGGAGCTTGCAAGTCCATAGAGCCCCATGACCACCTTTCATCTGACACCCAGACCCTGGGGACATGACTTCATTTTCCTCAGGGAAATTGGGGTCAGTTTGAGGCCACTCGCCCTGGCCATCTGCATCGTGCCCAGTGTGAAATTTGCAAACTTGGCTGATTTTCTCCAAAACTAAAGCTGCTGGCAAGTAGGACCCCGGAAGTCCTTAGAGCCCCAAAGGCCAGCTTTCATCTGACACCCAGACCCGGGGGACATGACTTCATTTTCGCCAGGGAAAATGGGGTCAGTTTGAGGCCTTTCGCCCTGGCCATCTGCATCGTGCCCAGTGTGAAATTTGCAAACTTGGCTGATTTTCTCCAAAACTAAAGCTGCTGGCAAGTAGGACCCCGGAAGTCCTTAGAGCCCCAAAGGCCAGCTTTCATCTGACACCCAGACCCGGGGGACATGACTTCATTTTCGCCAGGGAAAATGGGGTCAGTTTGAGGCCTTTTGCCCTGCCCATCTGCATCGTTCCCAGTTGGAAATTTGCAATCACGGCTGATTTTCTCAAACTAAAGCTGCTGGCAAGGAGGAACCTGCAACTCCTTAGGGCCCTGGATGCCACCTTTCATCTGATACGCAGACCCTGGGCCAATGACTTCATTTTCCCCATGGAAAATGGCCTCCATTTCTGGCCTCTGGCCGTGACCAATAGGGTGGTGCCCAGCAAGAAATTTGCAATCTTTGCTGGATTTCTCCAAATCTAAAGCTGCCAATAAGTACTACCCTGCAAGTCCTTAGAGCCCCAAAGGCCACCTTTCATCTGATACCAAGACCCTGGGGAAAGGACTTCTTTTTCCCATGCAAAATTGCCTCTCTTTGTAGCCATTTGTGCTAGCCAACAGGGCAGTACCCAGTGAGAAATTTTTAAACATTGCTGGATTCCTCCACAATTAAAGCTGCCGGCAACTAGGAGCTTGCAAGTCCTTAGAGCCGCAAAGGCCACCTTTCATCTGACACCCAGACCCTGGGGAAAGGACTTCATTTTCCCCATGGAAAATGGGGTCAGTTTGAGGCCACTCGCCCTGGCCATCTGCATTGTTCCCGGTGTGAAATTTTAAAACTTGGCTGATTTTCTCCAAACTAAAGCCGCTGGCAAGGAGGACCCTGCAACTCCTTAGGGCCCCAGAGGCCACCTTTCATCTGATACGCAAACCCTGGGCCAATGTCTTCATTTTCCCTATGGAAAATGGCCTCAATTTCTGGCCTCTGGCCGTGACCAATAGGGTGGTGCCCAGAAAGAAATTTGCAATCTTTGCTGGATTTCTCCAAATCTAAAGCTGCCAATAAGTAGTACCCTGCAAGTCCTTAGAGCCCCAAAGGCCACCTTTGATCTTACACCCAGACCCTGGGAAAAGGACTTCTTTTTCCCATGCAAAATGGCCTGTCTTTGTAGCCATTTGCCCTGGCCAACAGGGCAGTGCCCAGTGAGAAATTTTTACACTTTGCTGGATTCCTGCTGAACTAACGCTTCTGGCAACTAGGAGCTTGCAAGTCCATAGAGCCCCATGACCACCTTTCATCTGACACCCAGACCCTGGGGACATGACTTCATTTTCCTCAGGGAAATTGGGGTCAGTTTGAGGCCACTCGCCCTGGCCATCTGCATCGTGCCCAGTGTGAAATTTGCAAACTTGGCTGATTTTCTCCAAAACTAAAGCTGCTGGCAAGTAGGACCCCGGAAGTCCTTAGAGCCCCAAAGGCCAGCTTTCATCTGACACCCAGACCCGGGGGACATGACTTCATTTTCGCCAGGGAAAATGGGGTCAGTTTGAGGCCTTTCGCCCTGGCCATCTGCATCGTGCCCAGTGAGAAATTTGCAAACTTGGCTGATTTTCTCCAAAACTAAAGCTGCTGGCAAGTAGGACCCCGGAAGTCCTTAGAGCCCCAAAGGCCAGCTTTCATCTGACACCCAGACCCGGGGGACATGACTTCATTTTCGCCAGGGAAAATGGGGTCAGTTTGAGGCCTTTTGCCCTGCCCATCTGCATCGTTCCCAGTTGGAAATTTGCAATCACGGCTGATTTTCTCAAACTAAAGCTGCTGGCAAGGAGGAACCTGCAACTCCTTAGGGCCCTGGATGCCACCTTTCATCTGATACGCAGACCCTGGGCCAATGACTTCATTTTCCCCATGGAAAATGGCCTCCATTTCTGGCCTCTGGCCGTGACCAATAGGGTGGTGCCCAGCAAGAAATTTGCAATCTTTGCTGGATTTCTCCAAATCTAAAGCTGCCAATAAGTAGTACCCTGCAAGTCCTTAGAGCCCCAAAGGCCACCTTTCATCTGACACCCAGACCCTGGGGAAAGGACTTCTTTTTCCCATGCATGATGGCCTCTATGTGCAGCCATTTGCCCTGGCCAACAGGGCAGTGCCCAGGGAGAAATTTTTACACTTTGCTGGATTCCTCCACAACTAAAGCTTCCGGCAACTAGGAGCTTGCAAGTCCTTAGAGCCCCAGATGCCACCTTTCATCTAACACCCAGACCCAGGGGACATGACTTCATTTTCCCCAGGGATATTGAGGTCAGTTTGAGGCCACTCGCCCTGGCCATTTGCATTGTTCCCGGTGTGAAATTTTCAAACTTGGCTGATTTTCTCCAAAAGTAAAGCTGCTGGCAAGGAGGACCCTGGAAGTCCTTGGAGCCCCAAAGGCCACAAATAATCTGACACCAAGACCCTGGGGAAAGGACTTCTTTTACTTATGGGAAATGGCCTCCGTTTGCAGCCACTCACCCTGGCAGAATGAGGGGAGACAAAGAAGAATTACCAAATCTTTGCTTGATTTTTCCAAAATTAAAGCTGGCAGCAACAAAGATCCTGTAAGTCCTTAGAGCCTCAAAGGCCACCTTGAACATATTACTGATACCCTGGGTAAAGGACATTTTTCCCATGGAAAATGGCTTTCATTTGTGGCCACTTGGCCTGGCAGGCAGGGCAGTGCCAAGCGAGACAATTTGCAAACTCTGCTGGATCCTTCCAAAACAAAAGCTGCCAGCAAATAGGAAGCTGCAAGTACTTAAGGCCCCTGATGCCAACTTCAAACTGATAGCCAGACCCTGGGGAAAGGACTTCTTTTTCCCATGCAAAATGGCCTCGCTTTGAAGCCATTTGCCCTGGCCAACAGGGCAGTGCGCAGTGAGAAATTTGCAAACATTGCTGGATTCCTCCACAACTAAAGCTGCCGGCAACTAGGAGCTTGCAAGTCCTTAGAGCCCTTAAGGCCACCTTTCATCTGACACCCAGACCTAGGGGACATGATTTCATTTTCCCCGGGAAAATTTCGGTCAGTTTGAGGCCACTCGCCCTGGCCATCTGCATCGTGCCCGGTGTGAAATTTGTAAACTTGGCTGATTTTCTCCAAAACTAAAGCTGCTGGCAAGGAGGACCCTGGAAGTCCTTGGAGCCCCAAAAGTCACAATTCATCTGACACCCAGACCCTGGGGAAAGGACTTCTTTTCCCCATGCAAAATGGCCTGTATTTGTAGCCATTTGCCCTGGCCAACAGGGCAGTGCCCAGTGAGAAATTTTTACACTTTGCTGGATTCCTCCACAACTAAAGCTGCCGGCAACTAGGAGCTTGCAAGTCCATAGAGCCGCATGGCCACCTTTCATCTGACACCCAGACCCTGGGGACATGACTTCATTTTCCCCATGGAAAATGGGGTCAGTTTGAGGCCACTCGCCCTGGCCATCTGCATCGTTCCTGGTTTGTAATTTGCAATCATGGCTGATTTATTCCAAAACTAAAGCTTCTGGGAACGAGGAACCCGGAAGTCCTTTGAGCCCCAAAGGCCACCTTTGATCTTACACCCAGACTATGGGGAAAGGACTTATTTTGGACTTCTTTTTCCCATGCAAAATGGCCTGTCTTTGTAGCCATTTGCCCTGGCCAACAGGGCAGTTCCCAGTGAGAAATTTTTTAACATTACTGGATTCCTGCAGAACTAACGCTATTGGAAACTAGGAGCTTGCAAGTCCTTAGAGCCCCAAAGGCCACCTTTCATCTGACACCCAGACCCTGGGGACATGAATTCATTTTCCCCAGTGATATTGAGGTCAGTTTGAGGCCACTCGGCCTGGCCATCTGCATTGTTCCCGGTGTGAAATTTGCAAACATGGCTGATTTTCTCCAAAAGTAAAGCTGCTGGCAAGGCGGACCCCGGAAGTCCTTAGAGCCCCAAAGGCCACCTTTCATCTGACACCCAGACCTTGGGGAAAGGACATTTTTCCCATGCAAAATGGCCTGTCTTTGTAGCCATTTGCCCAGGCCAACAGGGCAGTGCCCAGTGAGAAATTTTAAAACATTGCTGGATTCCTGCTGAACTAACGCTGTTGGCAACCAGGTTCTTGCAAGTCCTTAGAGCCCCAAAGGCCACCTTTCATCTGATACCAAGACCCTGGGGAAAGGACTTCTTTTTCCCATGCAAAATTGCCTCTCTTTGTAGCCATTTGTGCTAGCCAACAGGGCAGTACCCAGTGAGAAATTTTTAAACATTGCTGGATTCCTCCACAATTAAAGCTGCCGGCAACTAGGAGCTTGCAAGTCCTTAGAGCCGCAAAGGCCACCTTTCATCTGACACCCAGACCCTGGGGAAAGGACTTCATTTTCCCCATGGAAAATGGGGTCAGTTTGAGGCCACTCGCCCTGGCCATCTGCATTGTTCCCGGTGTGAAATTTTAAAACTTGGCTGATTTTCTCCAAACTAAAGCCGCTGGCAAGGAGGACCCTGCAACTCCTTAGGGCCCCAGAGGCCACCTTTCATCTGATACGCAAACCCTGGGCCAATGTCTTCATTTTCCCTATGGAAAATGGCCTCAATTTCTGGCCTCTGGCCGTGACCAATAGGGTGGTGCCCAGAAAGAAATTTGCAATCTTTGCTGGATTTCTCCAAATCTAAAGCTGCCAATAAGTAGTACCCTGCAAGTCCTTAGAGCCCCAAAGGCCACCTTTCATCTGACACCCAGACCCTGGGGAAAGGACTTCTTTTTCCCATGCATGATGGCCTCTATATGCAGCCATTTGCCCTGGCCAACAGGGCAGTGCCCAGTGAGAAATTTTTACACTTTGCTGGATTCCTCCAAAACTAAAGCTGCTGGCAACTAGGAGCTTGCAAGTCCTAAGAGCCCCAGATGCCACCTTTCATCTGACACCCAGACCCAGGGGACATGAATTCATTTTCCCCGGGAAAATAAGGGTCAGTTTGAGGCCACTCGCCCTGGCCATCTGCATTGTTCGCGGTGTGAAATTTTCAAACTTGGCTGATTTTCTCCAAAAGTAAAGCTGCTGGCAAGGAGGACCCTGGAAGTCCTTGGAGCCCCAAAGGCCACATTTCATCTGACACAGAGACCCTGGGGAAAGGACTTCTTTTACTCATGGGAAATGGCCTCCGTTTGCAGCCACTCACCCTGGCAGAAAGAGGGGAGACAAGGAAGAATTACCAAATCTTTGCTGGATTTTTCCAAAATTAAAGCTGGCTGCAAGAAAGATCCTCTAAGTTCTTAGAGCCTCAAAGGCCACCTTGAACATATTACTGATACCCTGGGTAAAGGACATTTTTCCCATGGAAAATGGCCTTCATTTGTGGCCACTTGGCCTGGCAGGCAGGGCAGTGCCAAGCGAGCAATTTGCAAACTCTGCTGGATCCTTCCAAAACAAAAGCTGCCAGCAAATAGGAAGCTGCAAGTACTTAAGGCCCCTTCAAACTGATAGCCAGACCCTGCGGAAAGGACTTCTTTTTCCCATGCAAAATGGCCTCATTTGAAGCCATTTGCTCTGGCCAACAGGGCAGTGCCCAGTGAGAAATTTGCAAACATTGCTGGATTCCTACTGAACTAATGCTGCTGGCAACTAGGAGCTTGCAAGTCCATAGAGCCCCATGGCCACCTTTCATCTGACACCCAGACCGTGGGGACATGACTTCATTTTCCCCAGGGATATTGAGGTCAGTTTGAGGCCACTCGCCCTAGCCATCTGCATCGTTCCTGGTTTGTAATTTGCAATCATGGCTGATTTATTCCAAAACTAAAGCTTCTGGGAACGAGGAACCCGGAAGTCCTTTGAGCCCCAAAGGCCACCTTTGATCTTACACCCAGACCCTGGGAAAAGGACTTCTTTTTCCCATGCAAAATGGCCTGTCTTTGTAGCCATTTGCCCTGGCCAACAGGGCAGTGCCCAGTGAGAAATTTTTACACTTTGCTGGATTCCTGCTGAACTAACGCTTCTGGCAACTAGGAGCTTGCAAGTCCATAGAGCCCCATGACCACCTTTCATCTGACACCCAGACCCTGGGGACATGACTTCATTTTCCTCAGGGAAATTGGGGTCAGTTTGAGGCCACTCGCCCTGGCCATCTGCATCGTGCCCAGTGTGAAATTTTCAAACTTGGCTGATTTTCTCCAAAACTAAAGCTGCTGGCAAGTAGGACCCCGGAAGTCCTTAGAGCCCCAAAGGCCAGCTTTCATCTGACACCCAGACCCAGGGGACATGACTTCATTTTCGCCAGGGAAAATGGGGTCAGTTTGAGGCCTTTCGCCCTGGCCATCTGCATCGTTCCCAGTTGGAAATTTGCAATCACGGCTGATTTTCTCAAACTAAAGCCGCTGGCAAGGAGGAACCTGCAACTCCTTTGGGCCCTGGATGCCACCTTTCATCTGATACGCAGACCCTGGGCCAATGACTTCATTTTCCCCATGGAAAATGGCCTCCATTTCTGGCCTCTGGCCGTGACCAATAGGGTGGTGCCCAGCAAGAAATTTGCAATCTTTGCTGGATTTCTCCAAATCTAAAGCTGCCAATAAGTAGTACCCTGCAAGTCCTTAGAGCCCCAAAGGCCACCTTTCATCTGACACCCAGACCCTGGGGAAAGGACTTCTTTTTCCCATGCATGATGGCCTCTATGTGCAGCCATTTGCCCTGGCCAACAGGGCAGTGCCCAGGGAGAAATTTTTACACTTTGCTGGATTCCTCCACAACTAAAGCTTCCGGCAACTAGGAGCTTGCAAGTCCTTAGAGCCCCAGATGCCACCTTTCATCTAACACCCAGACCCAGGGGACATGACTTCATTTTCCCCAGGGATATTGAGGTCAGTTTGAGGCCACTCGCCCTGGCCATTTGCATTGTTCCCGGTGTGAAAGTTGCAAACTTGGCTGATTTTCTCCAAACGTAAAGCTGCTGGCAAGGAGGACCCTGGAAGTCCTTGGAGCCCCAAAGGCCACAGATAATCTGACACCAAGACCCTGGGGAAAGGACTTCTTTTACTTATGGGAAATGGCCTCCGTTTGCAGCCACTCACCCTGGCAGAATGAGGGGAGACAAAGAAGAATTACCAAATCTTTGCTTGATTTTTCCAAAATTAAAGCTGGCAGCAACAAAGATCCTGTAAGTCCTTAGAGCCTCAAAGGCCACCTTGAACATATTACTGATACCCTGGGTAAAGGACATTTTTCCCATGGAAAATGGCTTTCATTTGTGGCCACTTGGCCTGGCAGGCAGGGCAGTGCCAAGCGAGCAATTTGCAAACTCTGCTGGATCCTTCCAAAACAAAAGCTGCCAGCAAATAGGAAGCTGCAAGTACTTAAGGCCCCTGATGCCAACTTCAAACTGATAGCCAGACCCTGGGGAAAGGACTTCTTTTTCCCATGCAAAATGGCCTCGCTTTGAAGCCATTTGCCCTGGCCAACAGGGCAGTGCCCAGTGAGAAATTTGCAAACATTGCTGGATTCCTCCACAACTAAAGCTGCCGGCAACTAGGAGCTTGCAAGTCCTTAGAGCCCTTAAGGCCACCTTTCATCTGACACCCAGACCTAGGGGACATGATTTCATTTTCCCCGGGAAAATTTCGGTCAGTTTGAGGCCACTCGCCCTGGCCATCTGCATCGTGCCCGGTGTGAAATTTGTAAACTTGGCTGATTTTCTCCAAAACTAAAGCTGCTGGCAAGGAGGACCCTGGAAGTCCTTGGAGCCCCAAAAGTCACAATTCATCTGACACCCAGACCCTGGGGAAAGGACTTCTTTTCCCCATGCAAAATGGCCTGTCTTTGTAGCCATTTGCCCTGGCCAACAGGGCAGTGCCCAGTGAGAAATTTTTACACTTTGCTGGATTCCTCCACAACTAAAGCTGCCGGCAACTAGGAGCTTGCAAGTCCATAGAGCCGCATGGCCACCTTTCATCTGACACCCAGACCCTGGGGACATGACTTCATTTTCCCCATGGAAAATGGGGTCAGTTTGAGGCCACTCGCCCTGGCCATCTGCATCGTTCCTGGTTTGTAATTTGCAATCATGGCTGATTTATTCCAAAACTAAAGCTTCTGGGAACGAGGAACCCGGAAGTCCTTTGAGCCCGAAAGGCCACCTTTGATCTTACACCCAGACTATGGGGAAAGGACTTATTTTGGACTTCTTTTTCCCATGCAAAATGGCCTGTCTTTGTAGCCATTTGCCCTGGCCAACAGGGCAGTTCCCAGTGAGAAATTTTTTAAGATTACTGGATTCCTGCAGAACTAACGCTATTGGAAACTAGGAGCTTGCAAGTCCTTAGAGCCCCAAAGGCCACCTTTCATCTGACACCCAGACCCTGGGGACATGAATTCATTTTCCCCAGTGATATTGAGGTCAGTTTGAGGCCACTCGGCCTGGCCATCTGCATTGTTCCCGGTGTGAAATTTGCAAACATGGCTGATTTTCTCCAAAAGTAAAGCTGCTGGCAAGGCGGACCCCGGAAGTCCTTAGAGCCCCAAAGGCCACCTTTCATCTGACACCCAGACCTTGGGGAAAGGACATTTTTCCCATGCAAAATGGCCTGTCTTTGTAGCCATTTGCCCAGGCCAACAGGGCAGTGCCCAGTGAGAAATTTTAAAACATTGCTGGATTCCTGCTGAACTAACGCTGTTGGCAACCAGGTTCTTGCAAGTCCTTAGAGCCCCAAAGGCCACCTTTCATCTGATACCAAGACCCTGGGGAAAGGACTTCTTTTTCCCATGCAAAATTGCCTCTCTTTGTAGCCATTTGTGCTAGCCAACAGGGCAGTACCCAGTGAGAAATTTTTAAACATTGCTGGATTCCTCCACAATTAAAGCTGCCGGCAACTAGGAGCTTGCAAGTCCTTAGAGCCGCAAAGGCCACCTTTCATCTGACACCCAGACCCTGGGGAAAGGACTTCATTTTCCCCATGGAAAATGGGGTCAGTTTGAGGCCACTCGCCCTGGCCATCTGCATTGTTCCCGGTGTGAAATTTTAAAACTTGGCTGATTTTCTCCAAACTAAAGCCGCTGGCAAGGAGGACCCTGCAACTCCTTAGGGCCCCAGAGGCCACCTTTCATCTGATACGCAAACCCTGGGCCAATGTCTTCATTTTCCCTATGGAAAATGGCCTCAATTTCTGGCCTCTGGCCGTGACCAATAGGGTGGTGCCCAGCAAGAAATTTGCAATCTTTGCTGGATTTCTCCAAATCTAAAGCTGCCAATAAGTAGTACCCTGCAAGTCCTTAGAGCCCCAAAGGCCACCTTTCATCTGACACCCAGACCCTGGGGAAAGGACTTCTTTTTCCCATGCATGATGGCCTCTATATGCAGCCATTTGCCCTGGCCAACAGGGCAGTGCCCAGTGAGAAATTTTTACACTTTGCTGGATTCCTGCTGAACTAACGCTTCTGGCAACTAGGAGCTTGCAAGTCCATAGAGCCCCATGACCACCTTTCATCTGACACCCAGACCCTGGGGACATGACTTCATTTTCCTCAGGGAAATTGGGGTCAGTTTGAGGCCACTCGCCCTGGCCATCTGCATCGTGCCCAGTGTGAAATTTTCAAACTTGGCTGATTTTCTCCAAAACTAAAGCTGCTGGCAAGTAGGACCCCGGAAGTCCTTAGAGCCCCAAAGGCCAGCTTTCATCTGACACCCAGACCCAGGGGACATGACTTCATTTTCGCCAGGGAAAATGGGGTCAGTTTGAGGCCTTTCGCCCTGGCCATCTGCATCGTTCCCAGTTGGAAATTTGCAATCACGGCTGATTTTCTCAAACTAAAGCCGCTGGCAAGGAGGAACCTGCAACTCCTTTGGGCCCTGGATGCCACCTTTCATCTGATACGCAGACCCTGGGCCAATGACTTCATTTTCCCCATGGAAAATGGCCTCCATTTCTGGCCTCTGGCCGTGACCAATAGGGTGGTGCCCAGCAAGAAATTTGCAATCTTTGCTGGATTTCTCCAAATCTAAAGCTGCCAATAAGTAGTACCCTGCAAGTCCTTAGAGCCCCAAAGGCCACCTTTCATCTGACACCCAGACCCTGGGGAAAGGACTTCTTTTTCCCATGCATGATGGCCTCTATGTGCAGCCATTTGCCCTGGCCAACAGGGCAGTGCCCAGGGAGAAATTTTTACACTTTGCTGGATTCCTCCACAACTAAAGCTTCCGGCAACTAGGAGCTTGCAAGTCCTTAGAGCCCCAGATGCCACCTTTCATCTAACACCCAGACCCAGGGGACATGACTTCATTTTCCCCAGGGATATTGAGGTCAGTTTGAGGCCACTCGCCCTGGCCATTTGCATTGTTCCCGGTGTGAAAGTTGCAAACTTGGCTGATTTTCTCCAAAAGTAAAGCTGCTGGCAAGGAGGACCCTGGAAGTCCTTGGAGCCCCAAAGGCCACAAATAATCTGACACCAAGACCCTGGGGAAAGGACTTCTTTTACTTATGGGAAATGGCCTCCGTTTGCAGCCACTCACCCTGGCAGAATGAGGGGAGACAAAGAAGAATTACCAAATCTTTGCTTGATTTTTCCAAAATTAAAGCTGGCAGCAACAAAGATCCTGTAAGTCCTTAGAGCCTCAAAGGCCACCTTGAACATATTACTGATACCCTGGGTAAAGGACATTTTTCCCATGGAAAATGGCTTTCATTTGTGGCCACTTGGCCTGGCAGGCAGGGCAGTGCCAAGCGAGCAATTTGCAAACTCTGCTGGATCCTTCCAAAACAAAAGCTGCCAGCAAATAGGAAGCTGCAAGTACTTAAGGCCCCTGATGCCAACTTCAAACTGATAGCCAGACCCTGGGGAAAGGACTTCTTTTTCCCATGCAAAATGGCCTCGCTTTGAAGCCATTTGCCCTGGCCAACAGGGCAGTGCCCAGTGAGAAATTTGCAAACATTGCTGGATTCCTCCACAACTAAAGCTGCCGGCAACTAGGAGCTTGCAAGTCCTTAGAGCCCTTAAGGCCACCTTTCATCTGACACCCAGACCTAGGGGACATGATTTCATTTTCCCCGGGAAAATTTCGGTCAGTTTGAGGCCACTCGCCCTGGCCATCTGCGTCGTGCCCGGTGTGAAATTTGTAAACTTGGCTGATTTTCTCCAAAACTAAAGCTGCTGGCAAGGAGGACCCTGGAAGTCCTTGGAGCCCCAAAAGTCACAATTCATCTGACACCCAGACCCTGGGGAAAGGACTTCTTTTCCCCATGCAAAATGGCCTGTCTTTGTAGCCATTTGCCCTGGCCAACAGGGCAGTGCCCAGTGAGAAATTTTTACACTTTGCTGGATTCCTCCACAACTAAAGCTGCCGGCAACTAGGAGCTTGCAAGTCCATAGAGCCGCATGGCCACCTTTCATCTGACACCCAGACCCTGGGGACATGACTTCATTTTCCCCATGGAAAATGGGGTCAGTTTGAGGCCACTCGCCCTGGCCATCTGCATCGTTCCTGGTTTGTAATTTGCAATCATGGCTGATTTATTCCAAAACTAAAGCTTCTGGGAACGAGGAACCCGGAAGTCCTTTGAGCCCCAAAGGCCACCTTTGATCTTACACCCAGACTATGGGGAAAGGACTTATTTTGGACTTCTTTTTCCCATGCAAAATGGCCTGTCTTTGTAGCCATTTGCCCTGGCCAACAGGGCAGTTCCCAGTGTGAAATTTTTTAACATTACTGGATTCCTGCAGAACTAACGCTATTGGAAACTAGGAGCTTGCAAGTCCTTAGAGCCCCAAAGGCCACCTTTCATCTGACACCCAGACCCTGGGGACATGAATTCATTTTCCCCAGTGATATTGAGGTCAGTTTGAGGCCACTCGGCCTGGCCATCTGCATTGTTCCCGGTGTGAAATTTGCAAACATGGCTGATTTTCTCCAAAAGTAAAGCTGCTGGCAAGGCGGACCCCGGAAGTCCTTAGAGCCCCAAAGGCCACCTTTCATCTGACACCCAGACCTTGGGGAAAGGACATTTTTCCCATGCAAAATGGCCTGTCTTTGTAGCCATTTGCCCAGGCCAACAGGGCAGTGCCCAGTGAGAAATTTTAAAACATTGCTGGATTCCTGCTGAACTAACGCTGTTGGCAACCAGGTTCTTGCAAGTCCTTAGAGCCCCAAAGGCCACCTTTCATCTGATACCAAGACCCTGGGGAAAGGACTTCTTTTTCCCATGCAAAATTGCCTCTCTTTGTAGCCATTTGTGCTAGCCAACAGGGCAGTACCCAGTGAGAAATTTTTAAACATTGCTGGATTCCTCCACAATTAAAGCTGCCGGCAACTAGGAGCTTGCAAGTCCTTAGAGCCGCAAAGGCCACCTTTCATCTGACACCCAGACCCTGGGGAAAGGACTTCATTTTCCCCATGGAAAATGGGGTCAGTTTGAGGCCACTCGCCCTGGCCATCTGCATTGTTCCCGGTGTGAAATTTTAAAACTTGGCTGATTTTCTCCAAACTAAAGCCGCTGGCAAGGAGGACCCTGCAACTCCTTAGGGCCCCAGAGGCCACCTTTCATCTGATACGCAAACCCTGGGCCAATGTCTTCATTTTCCCTATGGAAAATGGCCTCAATTTCTGGCCTCTGGCCGTGACCAATAGGGTGGTGCCCAGAAAGAAATTTGCAATCTTTGCTGGATTTCTCCAAATCTAAAGCTGCCAATAAGTAGTACCCTGCAAGTCCTTAGAGCCCCAAAGGCCACCTTTCATCTGACACCCAGACCCTGGGGAAAGGACTTCTTTTTCCCATGCATGATGGCCTCTATATGCAGCCATTTGCCCTGGCCAACAGGGCAGTGCCCAGTGAGAAATTTTTACACTTTGCTGGATTCCTCCAAAACTAAAGCTGCTGGCAACTAGGAGCTTGCAAGTCCTAAGAGCCCCAGATGCCACCTTTCATCTGACACCCAGACCCAGGGGACATGAATTCATTTTCCCCGGGAAAATAAGGGTCAGTTTGAGGCCACTCGCCCTGGCCATCTGCATTGTTCGCGGTGTGAAATTTTCAAACTTGGCTGATTTTCTCCAAAAGTAAAGCTGCTGGCAAGGAGGACCCTGGAAGTCCTTGGAGCCCCAAAGGCCACATTTCATCTGACACAGAGACCCTGGGGAAAGGACTTCTTTTACTCATGGGAAATGGCCTCCGTTTGCAGCCACTCACCCTGGCAGAAAGAGGGGAGACAAGGAAGAATTACCAAATCTTTGCTGGATTTTTCCAAAATTAAAGCTGGCTGCAAGAAAGATCCTCTAAGTTCTTAGAGCCTCAAAGGCCACCTTGAACATATTACTGATACCCTGGGTAAAGGACATTTTTCCCATGGAAAATGGCCTTCATTTGTGGCCACTTGGCCTGGCAGGCAGGGCAGTGCCAAGCGAGCAATTTGCAAACTCTGCTGGATCCTTCCAAAACAAAAGCTGCCAGCAAATAGGAAGCTGCAAGTACTTAAGGCCCCTTCAAACTGATAGCCAGACCCTGCGGAAAGGACTTCTTTTTCCCATGCAAAATGGCCTCATTTGAAGCCATTTGCTCTGGCCAACAGGGCAGTGCCCAGTGAGAAATTTGCAAACATTGCTGGATTCCTACTGAACTAATGCTGCTGGCAACTAGGAGCTTGCAAGTCCATAGAGCCCCATGGCCACCTTTCATCTGACACCCAGACCGTGGGGACATGACTTCATTTTCCCCAGGGATATTGAGGTCAGTTTGAGGCCACTCGCCCTAGCCATCTGCATCGTTCCTGGTTTGTAATTTGCAATCATGGCTGATTTATTCCAAAACTAAAGCTTCTGGGAACGAGGAACCCGGAAGTCCTTTGAGCCCCAAAGGCCACCTTTGATCTTACACCCAGACCCTGGGAAAAGGACTTCTTTTTCCCATGCAAAATGGCCTGTCTTTGTAGCCATTTGCCCTGGCCAACAGGGCAGTGCCCAGTGAGAAATTTTTACACTTTGCTGGATTCCTGCTGAACTAACGCTTCTGGCAACTAGGAGCTTGCAAGTCCATAGAGCCCCATGACCACCTTTCATCTGACACCCAGACCCTGGGGACATGACTTCATTTTCCTCAGGGAAATTGGGGTCAGTTTGAGGCCACTCGCCCTGGCCATCTGCATCGTGCCCAGTGTGAAATTTTCAAACTTGGCTGATTTTCTCCAAAACTAAAGCTGCTGGCAAGTAGGACCCCGGAAGTCCTTAGAGCCCCAAAGGCCAGCTTTCATCTGACACCCAGACCCAGGGGACATGACTTCATTTTCGCCAGGGAAAATGGGGTCAGTTTGAGGCCTTTCGCCCTGGCCATCTGCATCGTTCCCAGTTGGAAATTTGCAATCACGGCTGATTTTCTCAAACTAAAGCCGCTGGCAAGGAGGAACCTGCAACTCCTTTGGGCCCTGGATGCCACCTTTCATCTGATACGCAGACCCTGGGCCAATGACTTCATTTTCCCCATGGAAAATGGCCTCCATTTCTGGCCTCTGGCCGTGACCAATAGGGTGGTGCCCAGCAAGAAATTTGCAATCTTTGCTGGATTTCTCCAAATCTAAAGCTGCCAATAAGTAGTACCCTGCAAGTCCTTAGAGCCCCAAAGGCCACCTTTCATCTGACACCCAGACCCTGGGGAAAGGACTTCTTTTTCCCATGCATGATGGCCTCTATGTGCAGCCATTTGCCCTGGCCAACAGGGCAGTGCCCAGGGAGAAATTTTTACACTTTGCTGGATTCCTCCACAACTAAAGCTTCCGGCAACTAGGAGCTTGCAAGTCCTTAGAGCCCCAGATGCCACCTTTCATCTAACACCCAGACCCAGGGGACATGACTTCATTTTCCCCAGGGATATTGAGGTCAGTTTGAGGCCACTCGCCCTGGCCATTTGCATTGTTCCCGGTGTGAAAGTTGCAAACTTGGCTGATTTTCTCCAAACGTAAAGCTGCTGGCAAGGAGGACCCTGGAAGTCCTTGGAGCCCCAAAGGCCACAGATAATCTGACACCAAGACCCTGGGGAAAGGACTTCTTTTACTTATGGGAAATGGCCTCCGTTTGCAGCCACTCACCCTGGCAGAATGAGGGGAGACAAAGAAGAATTACCAAATCTTTGCTTGATTTTTCCAAAATTAAAGCTGGCAGCAACAAAGATCCTGTAAGTCCTTAGAGCCTCAAAGGCCACCTTGAACATATTACTGATACCCTGGGTAAAGGACATTTTTCCCATGGAAAATGGCTTTCATTTGTGGCCACTTGGCCTGGCAGGCAGGGCAGTGCCAAGCGAGCAATTTGCAAACTCTGCTGGATCCTTCCAAAACAAAAGCTGCCAGCAAATAGGAAGCTGCAAGTACTTAAGGCCCCTGATGCCAACTTCAAACTGATAGCCAGACCCTGGGGAAAGGACTTCTTTTTCCCATGCAAAATGGCCTCGCTTTGAAGCCATTTGCCCTGGCCAACAGGGCAGTGCCCAGTGAGAAATTTGCAAACATTGCTGGATTCCTCCACAACTAAAGCTGCCGGCAACTAGGAGCTTGCAAGTCCTTAGAGCCCTTAAGGCCACCTTTCATCTGACACCCAGACCTAGGGGACATGATTTCATTTTCCCCGGGAAAATTTCGGTCAGTTTGAGGCCACTCGCCCTGGCCATCTGCATCGTGCCCGGTGTGAAATTTGTAAACTTGGCTGATTTTCTCCAAAACTAAAGCTGCTGGCAAGGAGGACCCTGGAAGTCCTTGGAGCCCCAAAAGTCACAATTCATCTGACACCCAGACCCTGGGGAAAGGACTTCTTTTCCCCATGCAAAATGGCCTGTCTTTGTAGCCATTTGCCCTGGCCAACAGGGCAGTGCCCAGTGAGAAATTTTTACACTTTGCTGGATTCCTCCACAACTAAAGCTGCCGGCAACTAGGAGCTTGCAAGTCCATAGAGCCGCATGGCCACCTTTCATCTGACACCCAGACCCTGGGGACATGACTTCATTTTCCCCATGGAAAATGGGGTCAGTTTGAGGCCACTCGCCCTGGCCATCTGCATCGTTCCTGGTTTGTAATTTGCAATCATGGCTGATTTATTCCAAAACTAAAGCTTCTGGGAACGAGGAACCCGGAAGTCCTTTGAGCCCGAAAGGCCACCTTTGATCTTACACCCAGACTATGGGGAAAGGACTTATTTTGGACTTCTTTTTCCCATGCAAAATGGCCTGTCTTTGTAGCCATTTGCCCTGGCCAACAGGGCAGTTCCCAGTGAGAAATTTTTTAAGATTACTGGATTCCTGCAGAACTAACGCTATTGGAAACTAGGAGCTTGCAAGTCCTTAGAGCCCCAAAGGCCACCTTTCATCTGACACCCAGACCCTGGGGACATGAATTCATTTTCCCCAGTGATATTGAGGTCAGTTTGAGGCCACTCGGCCTGGCCATCTGCATTGTTCCCGGTGTGAAATTTGCAAACATGGCTGATTTTCTCCAAAAGTAAAGCTGCTGGCAAGGCGGACCCCGGAAGTCCTTAGAGCCCCAAAGGCCACCTTTCATCTGACACCCAGACCTTGGGGAAAGGACATTTTTCCCATGCAAAATGGCCTGTCTTTGTAGCCATTTGCCCAGGCCAACAGGGCAGTGCCCAGTGAGAAATTTTAAAACATTGCTGGATTCCTGCTGAACTAACGCTGTTGGCAACCAGGTTCTTGCAAGTCCTTAGAGCCCCAAAGGCCACCTTTCATCTGATACCAAGACCCTGGGGAAAGGACTTCTTTTTCCCATGCAAAATTGCCTCTCTTTGTAGCCATTTGTGCTAGCCAACAGGGCAGTACCCAGTGAGAAATTTTTAAACATTGCTGGATTCCTCCACAATTAAAGCTGCCGGCAACTAGGAGCTTGCAAGTCCTTAGAGCCGCAAAGGCCACCTTTCATCTGACACCCAGACCCTGGGGAAAGGACTTCATTTTCCCCATGGAAAATGGGGTCAGTTTGAGGCCACTCGCCCTGGCCATCTGCATTGTTCCCGGTGTGAAATTTTAAAACTTGGCTGATTTTCTCCAAACTAAAGCCGCTGGCAAGGAGGACCCTGCAACTCCTTAGGGCCCCAGAGGCCACCTTTCATCTGATACGCAAACCCTGGGCCAATGTCTTCATTTTCCCTATGGAAAATGGCCTCAATTTCTGGCCTCTGGCCGTGACCAATAGGGTGGTGCCCAGCAAGAAATTTGCAATCTTTGCTGGATTTCTCCAAATCTAAAGCTGCCAATAAGTAGTACCCTGCAAGTCCTTAGAGCCCCAAAGGCCACCTTTCATCTGACACCCAGACCCTGGGGAAAGGACTTCTTTTTCCCATGCATGATGGCCTCTATATGCAGCCATTTGCCCTGGCCAACA
Source organism: Agelaius phoeniceus (assembly GCF_051311805.1). NCBI lineage: Eukaryota > Metazoa > Chordata > Aves > Passeriformes > Icteridae > Agelaius > Agelaius phoeniceus. The sequence continues at coordinate 1,025,847 of NC_135294.1, forward strand.
GGGCAGTGCCCAGTGAGAAATTTTTACACTTTGCTGGATTCCTGCTGAACTAACGCTTCTGGCAACTAGGAGCTTGCAAGTCCATAGAGCCCCATGACCACCTTTCATCTGACACCCAGACCCTGGGGACATGACTTCATTTTCCTCAGGGAAATTGGGGTCAGTTTGAGGCCACTCGCCCTGGCCATCTGCATCGTGCCCAGTGTGAAATTTTCAAACTTGGCTGATTTTCTCCAAAACTAAAGCTGCTGGCAAGTAGGACCCCGGAAGTCCTTAGAGCCCCAAAGGCCAGCTTTCATCTGACACCCAGACCCAGGGGACATGACTTCATTTTCGCCAGGGAAAATGGGGTCAGTTTGAGGCCTTTCGCCCTGGCCATCTGCATCGTTCCCAGTTGGAAATTTGCAATCACGGCTGATTTTCTCAAACTAAAGCCGCTGGCAAGGAGGAACCTGCAACTCCTTTGGGCCCTGGATGCCACCTTTCATCTGATACGCAGACCCTGGGCCAATGACTTCATTTTCCCCATGGAAAATGGCCTCCATTTCTGGCCTCTGGCCGTGACCAATAGGGTGGTGCCCAGCAAGAAATTTGCAATCTTTGCTGGATTTCTCCAAATCTAAAGCTGCCAATAAGTAGTACCCTGCAAGTCCTTAGAGCCCCAAAGGCCACCTTTCATCTGACACCCAGACCCTGGGGAAAGGACTTCTTTTTCCCATGCATGATGGCCTCTATGTGCAGCCATTTGCCCTGGCCAACAGGGCAGTGCCCAGGGAGAAATTTTTACACTTTGCTGGATTCCTCCACAACTAAAGCTTCCGGCAACTAGGAGCTTGCAAGTCCTTAGAGCCCCAGATGCCACCTTTCATCTAACACCCAGACCCAGGGGACATGACTTCATTTTCCCCAGGGATATTGAGGTCAGTTTGAGGCCACTCGCCCTGGCCATTTGCATTGTTCCCGGTGTGAAAGTTGCAAACTTGGCTGATTTTCTCCAAAAGTAAAGCTGCTGGCAAGGAGGACCCTGGAAGTCCTTGGAGCCCCAAAGGCCACAAATAATCTGACACCAAGACCCTGGGGAAAGGACTTCTTTTACTTATGGGAAATGGCCTCCGTTTGCAGCCACTCACCCTGGCAGAATGAGGGGAGACAAAGAAGAATTACCAAATCTTTGCTTGATTTTTCCAAAATTAAAGCTGGCAGCAACAAAGATCCTGTAAGTCCTTAGAGCCTCAAAGGCCACCTTGAACATATTACTGATACCCTGGGTAAAGGACATTTTTCCCATGGAAAATGGCTTTCATTTGTGGCCACTTGGCCTGGCAGGCAGGGCAGTGCCAAGCGAGCAATTTGCAAACTCTGCTGGATCCTTCCAAAACAAAAGCTGCCAGCAAATAGGAAGCTGCAAGTACTTAAGGCCCCTGATGCCAACTTCAAACTGATAGCCAGACCCTGGGGAAAGGACTTCTTTTTCCCATGCAAAATGGCCTCGCTTTGAAGCCATTTGCCCTGGCCAACAGGGCAGTGCCCAGTGAGAAATTTGCAAACATTGCTGGATTCCTCCACAACTAAAGCTGCCGGCAACTAGGAGCTTGCAAGTCCTTAGAGCCCTTAAGGCCACCTTTCATCTGACACCCAGACCTAGGGGACATGATTTCATTTTCCCCGGGAAAATTTCGGTCAGTTTGAGGCCACTCGCCCTGGCCATCTGCATCGTGCCCGGTGTGAAATTTGTAAACTTGGCTGATTTTCTCCAAAACTAAAGCTGCTGGCAAGGAGGACCCTGGAAGTCCTTGGAGCCCCAAAAGTCACAATTCATCTGACACCCAGACCCTGGGGAAAGGACTTCTTTTCCCCATGCAAAATGGCCTGTCTTTGTAGCCATTTGCCCTGGCCAACAGGGCAGTGCCCAGTGAGAAATTTTTACACTTTGCTGGATTCCTCCACAACTAAAGCTGCCGGCAACTAGGAGCTTGCAAGTCCATAGAGCCGCATGGCCACCTTTCATCTGACACCCAGACCCTGGGGACATGACTTCATTTTCCCCATGGAAAATGGGGTCAGTTTGAGGCCACTCGCCCTGGCCATCTGCATCGTTCCTGGTTTGTAATTTGCAATCATGGCTGATTTATTCCAAAACTAAAGCTTCTGGGAACGAGGAACCCGGAAGTCCTTTGAGCCCCAAAGGCCACCTTTGATCTTACACCCAGACTATGGGGAAAGGACTTATTTTGGACTTCTTTTTCCCATGCAAAATGGCCTGTCTTTGTAGCCATTTGCCCTGGCCAACAGGGCAGTTCCCAGTGAGAAATTTTTTAAGATTACTGGATTCCTGCAGAACTAACGCTATTGGAAACTAGGAGCTTGCAAGTCCTTAGAGCCCCAAAGGCCACCTTTCATCTGACACCCAGACCCTGGGGACATGAATTCATTTTCCCCAGTGATATTGAGGTCAGTTTGAGGCCACTCGGCCTGGCCATCTGCATTGTTCCCGGTGTGAAATTTGCAAACATGGCTGATTTTCTCCAAAAGTAAAGCTGCTGGCAAGGCGGACCCCGGAAGTCCTTAGAGCCCCAAAGGCCACCTTTCATCTGACACCCAGACCTTGGGGAAAGGACATTTTTCCCATGCAAAATGGCCTGTCTTTGTAGCCATTTGCCCAGGCCAACAGGGCAGTGCCCAGTGAGAAATTTTAAAACATTGCTGGATTCCTGCTGAACTAACGCTGTTGGCAACCAGGTTCTTGCAAGTCCTTAGAGCCCCAAAGGCCACCTTTCATCTGATACCAAGACCCTGGGGAAAGGACTTCTTTTTCCCATGCAAAATTGCCTCTCTTTGTAGCCATTTGTGCTAGCCAACAGGGCAGTACCCAGTGAGAAATTTTTAAACATTGCTGGATTCCTCCACAATTAAAGCTGCCGGCAACTAGGAGCTTGCAAGTCCTTAGAGCCGCAAAGGCCACCTTTCATCTGACACCCAGACCCTGGGGAAAGGACTTCATTTTCCCCATGGAAAATGGGGTCAGTTTGAGGCCACTCGCCCTGGCCATCTGCATTGTTCCCGGTGTGAAATTTTAAAACTTGGCTGATTTTCTCCAAACTAAAGCCGCTGGCAAGGAGGACCCTGCAACTCCTTAGGGCCCCAGAGGCCACCTTTCATCTGATACGCAAACCCTGGGCCAATGTCTTCATTTTCCCTATGGAAAATGGCCTCAATTTCTGGCCTCTGGCCGTGACCAATAGGGTGGTGCCCAGAAAGAAATTTGCAATCTTTGCTGGATTTCTCCAAATCTAAAGCTGCCAATAAGTAGTACCCTGCAAGTCCTTAGAGCCCCAAAGGCCACCTTTCATCTGACACCCAGACCCTGGGGAAAGGACTTCTTTTTCCCATGCATGATGGCCTCTATATGCAGCCATTTGCCCTGGCCAACAGGGCAGTGCCCAGTGAGAAATTTTTACACTTTGCTGGATTCCTCCAAAACTAAAGCTGCTGGCAACTAGGAGCTTGCAAGTCCTAAGAGCCCCAGATGCCACCTTTCATCTGACACCCAGACCCAGGGGACATGAATTCATTTTCCCCGGGAAAATAAGGGTCAGTTTGAGGCCACTCGCCCTGGCCATCTGCATTGTTCGCGGTGTGAAATTTTCAAACTTGGCTGATTTTCTCCAAAAGTAAAGCTGCTGGCAAGGAGGACCCTGGAAGTCCTTGGAGCCCCAAAGGCCACATTTCATCTGACACAGAGACCCTGGGGAAAGGACTTCTTTTACTCATGGGAAATGGCCTCCGTTTGCAGCCACTCACCCTGGCAGAAAGAGGGGAGACAAGGAAGAATTACCAAATCTTTGCTGGATTTTTCCAAAATTAAAGCTGGCTGCAAGAAAGATCCTCTAAGTTCTTAGAGCCTCAAAGGCCACCTTGAACATATTACTGATACCCTGGGTAAAGGACATTTTTCCCATGGAAAATGGCCTTCATTTGTGGCCACTTGGCCTGGCAGGCAGGGCAGTGCCAAGCGAGCAATTTGCAAACTCTGCTGGATCCTTCCAAAACAAAAGCTGCCAGCAAATAGGAAGCTGCAAGTACTTAAGGCCCCTTCAAACTGATAGCCAGACCCTGCGGAAAGGACTTCTTTTTCCCATGCAAAATGGCCTCATTTGAAGCCATTTGCTCTGGCCAACAGGGCAGTGCCCAGTGAGAAATTTGCAAACATTGCTGGATTCCTACTGAACTAATGCTGCTGGCAACTAGGAGCTTGCAAGTCCATAGAGCCCCATGGCCACCTTTCATCTGACACCCAGACCGTGGGGACATGACTTCATTTTCCCCAGGGATATTGAGGTCAGTTTGAGGCCACTCGCCCTAGCCATCTGCATCGTTCCTGGTTTGTAATTTGCAATCATGGCTGATTTATTCCAAAACTAAAGCTTCTGGGAACGAGGAACCCGGAAGTCCTTTGAGCCCCAAAGGCCACCTTTGATCTTACACCCAGACCCTGGGAAAAGGACTTCTTTTTCCCATGCAAAATGGCCTGTCTTTGTAGCCATTTGCCCTGGCCAACAGGGCAGTGCCCAGTGAGAAATTTTTACACTTTGCTGGATTCCTGCTGAACTAACGCTTCTGGCAACTAGGAGCTTGCAAGTCCATAGAGCCCCATGACCACCTTTCATCTGACACCCAGACCCTGGGGACATGACTTCATTTTCCTCAGGGAAATTGGGGTCAGTTTGAGGCCACTCGCCCTGGCCATCTGCATCGTGCCCAGTGTGAAATTTTCAAACTTGGCTGATTTTCTCCAAAACTAAAGCTGCTGGCAAGTAGGACCCCGGAAGTCCTTAGAGCCCCAAAGGCCAGCTTTCATCTGACACCCAGACCCAGGGGACATGACTTCATTTTCGCCAGGGAAAATGGGGTCAGTTTGAGGCCTTTTGCCCTGGCCATCTGCATCGTTCCCAGTTGGAAATTTGCAATCACGGCTGATTTTCTCAAACTAAAGCCGCTGGCAAGGAGGAACCTGCAACTCCTTTGGGCCCTGGATGCCACCTTTCATCTGATACGCAGACCCTGGGCCAATGACTTCATTTTCCCCATGGAAAATGGCCTCCATTTCTGGCCTCTGGCCGTGACCAATAGGGTGGTGCCCAGCAAGAAATTTGCAATCTTTGCTGGATTTCTCCAAATCTAAAGCTGCCAATAAGTAGTACCCTGCAAGTCCTTAGAGCCCCAAAGGCCACCTTTCATCTGACACCCAGACCCTGGGGAAAGGACTTCTTTTTCCCATGCATGATGGCCTCTATGTGCAGCCATTTGCCCTGGCCAACAGGGCAGTGCCCAGGTAGAAATTTTTACACTTTGCTGGATTCCTCCACAACTAAAGCTTCCGGCAACTAGGAGCTTGCAAGTCCTTAGAGCCCCAGATGCCACCTTTCATCTAACACCCAGACCCAGGGGACATGACTTCATTTTCCCCAGGGATATTGAGGTCAGTTTGAGGCCACTCGCCCTGGCCATTTGCATTGTTCCCGGTGTGAAAGTTGCAAACTTGGCTGATTTTCTCCAAAAGTAAAGCTGCTGGCAAGGAGGACCCTGGAAGTCCTTGGAGCCCCAAAGGCCACAAATAATCTGACACCAAGACCCTGGGGAAAGGACTTCTTTTACTTATGGGAAATGGCCTCCGTTTGCAGCCACTCACCCTGGCAGAATGAGGGGAGACAAAGAAGAATTACCAAATCTTTGCTTGATTTTTCCAAAATTAAAGCTGGCAGCAACAAAGATCCTGTAAGTCCTTAGAGCCTCAAAGGCCACCTTGAACATATTACTGATACCCTGGGTAAAGGACATTTTTCCCATGGAAAATGGCTTTCATTTGTGGCCACTTGGCCTGGCAGGCAGGGCAGTGCCAAGCGAGCAATTTGCAAACTCTGCTGGATCCTTCCAAAACAAAAGCTGCCAGCAAATAGGAAGCTGCAAGTACTTAAGGCCCCTGATGCCAACTTCAAACTGATAGCCAGACCCTGGGGAAAGGACTTCTTTTTCCCATGCAAAATGGCCTCGCTTTGAAGCCATTTGCCCTGGCCAACAGGGCAGTGCGCAGTGAGAAATTTGCAAACATTGCTGGATTCCTCCACAACTAAAGCTGCCGGCAACTAGGAGCTTGCAAGTCCTTAGAGCCCTTAAGGCCACCTTTCATCTGACACCCAGACCCTGGGGACATGATTTCATTTTCCCCGGGAAAATTTCGGTCAGTTTGAGGCCACTCGCCCTGGCCATCTGCATCGTGCCCGGTGTGAAATTTGTAAACTTGGCTGATTTTCTCCAAAACTAAAGCTGCTGGCAAGGAGGACCCTGGAAGTCCTTGGAGCCCCAAAAGTCACAATTCATCTGACACCCAGACCCTGGGGAAAGGACTTCTTTTCCCCATGCAAAATGGCCTCACTTTGTAGCCATTTGCCCTGGCCAACAGGGCAGTGCCCAGTGAGAAATTTTTACACTTTGCTGGATTCCTCCACAACTAAAGCTGCCGGCAACTAGGAGCTTGCAAGTCCATAGAGCCGCATGGCCACCTTTCATCTGACACCCAGACCCTGGGGACATGACTTCATTTTCCCCATGGAAAATGGGGTCAGTTTGAGGCCACTCGCCCTGGCCATCTGCATCGTTCCTGGTTTGTAATTTGCAATCATGGCTGATTTATTCCAAAACTAAAGCTTCTGGGAACGAGGAACCCGGAAGTCCTTTGAGCCCGAAAGGCCACCTTTCATCTTACACCCAGACTATTGGGAAAGGACTTATTTTGGACTTCTTTTTCCCATGCAAAATGGCCTGTCTTTGTAGCCATTTGCCCTGGCCAACAGGGCAGTTCCCAGTGAGAAATTTTTTAACATTACTGGATTCCTGCAGAACTAACGCTATTGGCAACTAGGAGCTTTCAAGTCCTTAGAGCCCCAAAGGCCACCTTTCATCTGACACCCAGACCCTGGGGACATTACTTCATTTTCCCCAGTGATATTGAGGTCAGTTTGAGGCCACTCGGCCTGGCCATCTGCATTGTTCCCTGTGTGAAATTTGCAAACATGGCTGATTTTCTCCAAAAGTAAAGCTGCTGGCAAGGCGGACCCCGGAAGTCCTTAGAGCCCCAAAGGCCACCTTTCATCTGACACCCAGACCTTGGGGAAAGGACATTTTTCCCATGCAAAATGGCCTGTCTTTGTAGCCATTTGCCCAGGCCAACAGGGCAGTGCCCAGTGAGAAATTTTAAAACATTGCTGGATTCCTGCTGAACTAACGCTGTTGGCAACCAGGTTCTTGCAAGTCCTTAGAGCCCCAAAGGCCACCTTTCATCTGATACCAAGACCCTGGGGAAAGGACTTCTTTTTCCCATGCAAAATTGCCTCTCTTTGTAGCCATTTGCGCTAGCCAACAGGGCAGTACCCAGTGAGAAATTTTTAAACATTGCTGGATTCCTCCACAATTAAAGCTGCCAGCAACTAGGAGCTTGCAAGTCCTTAGAGCCGCAAAGGCCACCTTTCATCTGACACCCAGACCCTGGGGAAAGGACTTCATTTTCCCCATGGAAAATGGGGTCAGTTTGAGGCCACTCGCCCTGGCCATCTGCATTGTTCCCGGTGTGAAATTTTAAAACTTGGCTGATTTTCTCCAAACTAAAGCCGCTGGCAAGGAGGACCCTGCAACTCCTTAGGGCCCCAGAGGCCACCTTTCATCTGATACCCAAACCCTGGGCCAATGTCTTCATTTTCCCTATGGAAAATGGCCTCCATTTCTGGCCTCTGGCCGTGACCAATAGGGTGGTGCCCAGCAAGAAATTTGCAATCTTTGCTGGATTTCTCCAAATCTAAAGCTGCCAATAAGTAGTACCCTGCAAGTCCTTAGAGCCCCAAAGGCCACCTTTCATCTGACACCCAGACCCTGGGGAAAGGACTTCTTTTTCCCATGCATGATGGCCTCTATGTGCAGCCATTTGCCCTGGCCAAAAGGGCAGTGCCCAGTGAGAAATTTTTACACTTTGCTGGATTCCTCCAAAACTAAAGCTGCTGGCAACTAGGAGCTTGCAAGTCCTTAGAGCCCCAGATGCCACCTTTCATCTGACACCCAGACCCAGGGGACATGAATTCATTTTCCCCGGGAAAATTGGGGTCAGTTTGAGGCCACTCGCCCTTGCCATCTGCATTGTTCGCGGTGTGAAATTTTCAAACTTGGCTGATTTTCTCCAAAAGTAAAGCTGCTGGCAAGGAGGACCCTGGAAGTCCTTGGAGCCCCAAAGGCCACATTTCATCTGACACCAAGACCCTGGGGAAAGGACTTCTTTTACTCATGGGAAATGGCCTCCGTTTGCAGCCACTCACCCTGGCAGAATGAGGGGAGACAAGGAAGAATTACCAAATCTTTGCTGGATTTTTCCAAAATTAAAGCTGGCTGCAAGAAAGATCCTGTAAGTACTTAGAGCCTCAAAGGCCACCTTGAACATATTACTGATACCCTGGGTAAAGGACATTTTTCCCATGGAAAATGGCCTTCATTTGTGGCCACTTGGCCTGGCAGGCAGGGCAGTGCCAAGCGAGCAATTTGCAAACTCTGCTGGATCCTTCCAAAACAAAAGCTGCCAGCGAATAGGAAGCTGCAAGTACTTAAGGCCCCTTCAAACTGATAGCCAGACCCTGGGGAAAGGACTTCGTTTTCCCATGCAAAATGGCCTCATTTGAAGCCATTTGCTCTGGCCAACAGGGCAGTGCCCAGTGAGAAATTTGCAAACATTGCTGGATTCCTACTGAACTAATGCTGCTGGCAACTAGGAGCTTGCAAGTCCATAGAGCCCCATGGCCACCTTTCATCTGACACCCAGACCGTGGGGACATGACTTCATTTTCCCCAGGGATATTGAGGTCAGTTTGAGGCCACTCGCCCTAGCCATCTGCATCGTTCCTGCTTTGTAATTTGCAATCATGGCTGATTTATTCCAAAACTAAAGCTTCTGGGAACGAGGAACCCGGAAGTCCTTTGAGCCCCAAAGGCCACCTTTGATCTTACACCCAGACCCTGGGGAAAGGACTTCTTTTTCCCATGCAAAATGGCCTCGCTTTGAAGCCATTTGCCCTGGCCAACAGGGCAGTGCCCAGTGAGAAATTTTTACACTTTGCTGGATTCCTGCTGAACTAACGCTGCTGGCAACTAGGAGCTTGCAAGTCCATAGAGCCCCATGACCACCTTTCATCTGACACCCAGACCCTGGGGACATGACTTCATTTTCCTCAGGGAAATTGGGGTCAGTTTTAGGCCACTCGCCCTGGCCATCTGCATCGTGCCCAGTGTGAAATTTCCAAACTTGGCTGATTTTCTCCAAAACTAAAGCTGCTGGCAAGTAGGACCCCGGAAGTCCTTAGAGCCCCAAAGGCCAGCTTTCATCTGACACCCAGACCCTGGGGACATGACTTCATTTTCGCCAGGGAAAATGGGGTATGTTTGAGGCCTTTTGCCCTTCCCATCTGCATCGTTCCCAGTTGGAAATTTGCAATCACGGCTGATTTTCTCAAACTAAAGCCGCTGGCAAGGAGGAACCTGCAACTCCTTAGGGCCCCAGATGCCACCTTTCATCTGATACGCAGACCCTGGGCCAATGACTTCATTTTCCCCATGGAAAATGGCCTCCATTTCTGGCCTCTCGCCGTGACCAATAGGGTGGTGCCCAGCAAGAAATTTGCAATCTTTGCTGGATTTCTCCAAATCTAAAGCTGCCAATAAGTAGTACCCTGCAAGTCCTTAGAGCCCCAAAGGCCACCTTTCATCTGACACCCAGACCCTGGGGAAAGGACTTCTTTTTCCCATGCATGATGGCCTCTATGTGCAGCCATTTGCCCTGGCCAACAGGGCAGTGCCCAGGGAGAAATTTTTACACTTTGCTGGATTCCTCAACAACTAAAGCTTCTGGCAACTAGGAGCTTGCAAGTCCTTAGAGCCCCAGATGCCACCTTTCATCTGACACCCAGACCCAGGGGACATGACTTCATTTTCCCCAGGGATATTGAGGTCAGTTTGAGGCCACTCGCCCTGGCCATTTGCATTGTTCCCGGTGTGAAAGTTGCAAACTTGGCTGATTTTCTCCAAAAGTAAAGCTGCTGGCAAGGAGGACCCTGGAAGTCCTTGGAGCCCCAAAGGCCACAAATAATCTGACACCAAGACCCTGGGGAAAGGACTTCTTTTACTTATGGGAAATGGCCTCCGTTTGCAGCCACTCACCCTGGCAGAATGAGGGGAGACAAAGAAGAATTACCAAATCTTTGCTTGATTTTTCCAAAATTAAAGCTGGCAGCAACAAAGATCCTGTAAGTCCTTAGAGCCTCAAAGGCCACCTTGAACATATTACTGATACCCTGGGTAAAGGACATTTTTCCCATGGAAAATGGCTTTCATTTGTGGCCACTTGGCCTGGCAGGCAGGGCAGTGCCAAGCGAGCAATTTGCAAACTCTGCTGGATCCTTCCAAAACAAAAGCTGCAAGCAAATAGGAAGCTGCAAGTACTTAAGGCCCCTGATGCCAACTTCAAACTGATAGCCAGACCCTGGGGAAAGGACTTCTTTTTCCCATGCAAAATGGCCTCACTTTGAAGCCATTTGCCCTGGCCAACAGGGCAGTGCGCAGTGAGAAATTTGCAAACATTGCTGGATTCCTCCACAACTAAAGCTGCCGGCAACTAGGAGCTTGCAAGTCCTTAGAGCCCTAAAGGCCACCTTTCATCTGACACCCAGACCTAGGGGACATGATTTCATTTTCCCCGGGAAAATTTCGGTCAGTTTGAGGCCACTCGCCCTGGCCATCTGCATCGTGCCCGGTGTGAAATTTGTAAACTTGGCTGATTTTCTCCAAAACTAAAGCTGCTGGCAAGGAGGACCCTGGAAGTCCTTGGAGCCCCAAAAGTCACAATTCATCTGACACCCAGACCCTGGGGAAAGGACTTTTCCCCATGCAAAATGGCCTGTCTTTGTAGCCATTTGCCCTGGCCATCTGGGCAGTGCCCAGTGAGAAATTTTTACACTTTGCTGGATTCCTCCACAACTAAAGCTGCCGGCAACTAGGAGCTTGCAAGTCCATAGAGCCGCATGGCCACCTTTCATCTGACACCCAGACCCTGGGGACATGACTTCATTTTCCCCATGGAAAATGGGGTCAGTTTGAGGCCACTCGCCCTGGCCATCTGCATCGTTCCTGGTTTGTAATTTGCAATCATGGCTGATTTATTCCAAAACTAAAGCTTCTGGGAACGAGGAACCCGGAAGTCCTTTGAGCCCGAAAGGCCACCTTTCATCTTACACCCAGACTATGGGGAAAGGACTTATTTTGGACTTCTTTTTCCCATGCAAAATGGCCTGTCTTTGTAGCCATTTGCCCTGGCCAACAGGGCAGATCCCAGTGAAAAATTTTTTAACATTACTGGATTCCTGCAGAACTAACGCTATTGGCAACTAGGAGCTTTCAAGTCCTTAGAGCCCCAAAGGCCACCTTTCATCTGACACCCAGACCCTGGGGACATTACTTCATTTTCCCCAGTGATATTGAGGTCAGTTTGAGGCCACTCGGCCTGGCCATCTGCATTGTTCCCTGTGTGAAATTTGCAAACATGGCTGATTTTCTCCAAAAGTAAAGCTGCTGGCAAGGCGGACCCCGGAAGTCCTTAGAGCCCCAAAGGCCACCTTTCATCTGACACCCAGACCTTGGGGAAAGGACATTTTTCCCATGCAAAATGGCCTGTCTTTGTAGCCATTTGCCCTGGCCATCTGGGCAGTGCCCAGTGAGAAATTTTAAAACATTGCTGGATTCCTGCTGAACTAACGCTGTTGGCAACTAGGTTCTTGCAAGTCCTTAGAGCCCCAAAGGCCACCTTTCATCTGATACCAAGACCCTGGGGAAAGGACTTCTTTTTACCATGCAAAATGGCCTCACTTTGAAGCCATTTGCCCTGGCCAACAGGGCAGTACCCAGTGAGAAATTTTTAAACATTGCTGGATTCCTCCACAATTAATGCTGCCGGCAAGTAGGAGCTTGCAAGTCCTTAGAGCCGCAAAGGCCACCTTTCATCTGACACCCAGACCCTGGGGAAAGGACTTCATTTTCCCCATGGAAAATGGGGTCAGTTTGAGGCCACTCGCCCTGGCCATCTGCATTGTTCGCGGTGTGAAATTTTAAAACTTGGCTGATTTTCTCCAAACTAAAGCCGCTGGCAAGGAGGACCCTGCAACTCCTTAGGGCCCCAGAGGCCACCTTTCATCTGATACGCAAACCCTGGGCCAATGTCTTCATTTTCCCTATGGAAAATGGCCTCAATTTCTGGCCTCTGGCCGTGACCAATAGGGTGGTGCCCAGCAAGAAATTTGCAATCTTTGCTGGATTTCTCCAAATCTAAAGCTGCCAATAAGTAGTACCCTGCAAGTCCTTAGAGCCCCAAAGGCCACCTTTCATCTGACACCCAGACCCTGGGGAAAGGACTTCTTTTTCCCATGCATGATGGCCTCTATGTGCAGCCATTTGCCCTGGCCAAAAGGGCAGTGCCCAGAGAGAAATTTTTACACTTTGCTGGATTCCTCCAAAACTAAAGCTGCTGGCAACTAGGAGCTTGCAAGTCCTTAGAGCCCCAGATGCCACCTTTCATCTGACACCCAGACCCAGGGGACATGAATTCATTTTCCCCGGGAAAATTGGGGTCAGTTTGAGGCCACTCGCCCTGGCCATCTGCATTGTTCGCGGTGTGAAATTTTCACACTTGGCTGATTTTCTCCAAAAGTAAAGCTGCTGGCAAGGAGGACCCTGGAAGTCCTTGGAGCCCCAAAGGCCACATTTCATCTGACACCAAGACCCTGGGGAAAGGACTTCTTTTACTCATGGGAAATGGCCTCCGTTTGCAGCCACTCACCCTGGCAGAAAGAGGGGAGACAAGGAAGAATTACCAAATCTTTGCTGGATTTTTCCAAAATTAAAGCTGGCTGCAAGAAAGATCCTGTAAGTACTTAGAGCCTCAAAGGCCACCTTGAACATATTACTGATACCCTGGGTAAAGGACATTTTTCCCATGGAAAATGGCCTTCATTTGTGGCCACTTGGCCTGGCAGGCAGGGCAGTGCCAAGCGAGCAATTTGCAAACTCTGCTGGATCCTTCCAAAACAAAAGCTGCCAGCAAATAGGAAGCTGCAAGTACTTAAGGCCCCTTCAAACTGATAGCCAGACCCTGCGGAAAGGACTTCTTTTTCCCATGCAAAATGGCCTCATTTGAAGCCATTTGCTCTGGCCAACAGGGCAGTGCCCAGTGAGAAATTTGCAAACATTGCTGGATTCCTACTGAACTAATGCTGCTGGCAACTAGGAGCTTGCAAGTCCTTAGAGCCCCATGGCCACCTTTCATCTGACACCCAGACCGTGGGGACATGACTTCATTTTCCCCAGGGATATTGAGGTCAGTTTGAGGCCACTCGCCCTAGCCATCTGCATCGTTCCTGGTTTGTAATTTGCAATCATGGCTGATTTATTCCAAAACTAAAGCTTCTGGGAACGAGGAACCCGGAAGTCCTTTGAGCCCCAAAGGCCACCTTTGATCTTACACACAGACCCTGGGGAAAGGACTTCTTTTTCCCATGCAAAATGGCCTCATTTGAAGCCATTTGCCCTGGCCAACAGGGCAGTGCCCAGTGAGAAATTTTTACACTTTGCTGGATTCCTGCTGAACAAACGCTGCTGGCAACTAGGAGCTTGCAAGTCCATAGAGCCCCATGACCACCTTTCATCTGACACCCAGACCCTGGGGACATGACTTCATTTTCCTCAGGGAAATTGGGGTCAGTTTTAGGCCACTCGCCCTGGCCATCTGCATCGTGCCCAGTGTGAAATTTGCAAACTTGGCTGATTTTCTCCAAAACTAAAGCTGCTGGCAAGTAGGACCCCGGAAGTCCTTAGAGCCCCAAAGGCCAGCTTTCATCTGACACCCAGACCCTGGGGACATGACTTCATTTTCGCCAGGGAAAATGGGGTCAGTTTGAGGCCTTTTGCCCTGCCCATCTGCATCGTTCCCAGTTGGAAATTTGCAATCACGGCTGATTTTCTCCAAACTAAAGCCGCTGGCAAGGAGGACCCTGCAACTCCTTAGGGCCCCAGAGGCCACCTTTCATCTGATACCCAAACCCTGGGCCAATGTCTTCATTTTCCCTATGGAAAATGACCTCAATTTCTGGCCTCTGGCCGTGACCAATAGGGTGGTGCCCAGCAAGAAATTTGCAATCTTTGCTGGATTTCTCCAAATCTAAAGCTGCCAATAAGTAGTACCCTGCAAGTCCTTAGAGCCCCAAAGGCCACCTTTCATCTGACACCCAGACCCTGGGGAAAGGACTTCTTTTTCCCATGCATGATGGCCTCTATGTGCAGCCATTTGCCCTGGCCAACAGGGCAGTGCCCAGGGAGAAATTTTTACACTTTGCTGGATTCCTCCACAACTAAAGCTGCTGGCAACTAGGAGCTTGCAAGTCCTATGAGCCCCAGATGCCACATTTCATCTGACACCCAGACCCAGGGGACATGAATTCATTTTCCCCGGGAAAATTGGGGTCAGTTTGAGGCCACTCGCCCTGGCCATCTGCATTGTTCGCGGTGTGAAATTTTCAAACTTGGCTGATTTTCTCCAAAAGTAAAGCTGCTGGCAAGGAGGACCCTGGAAGTCCTTGGAGCCCCAAAGGCCACAAATAATCTGACACCAAGACCCTGGGGAAAGGACTTCTTTTACTTATGGGAAATGGCCTCCGTTTGCAGCCACTCACCCTGGCAGAATGAGGGGAGACAAAGAAGAATTACCAAATCTTTGCTGGATTTTTCCAAAATTAAAGCTGGCTGCAAGAAAGATCCTCTAAGTTCTTAGAGCCTCAAAGGCCACCTTGAACATATTACTGATACCCTGGGTAAAGGACATTTTTCCCATGGAAAATGGCCTTCATTTGTGGCCATTGGCCTGGCAGGCAAGGCAGTGCCAAGCGAGCAATTTGCAAACTCTGCTGGATCCTTCCAAAACAAAAGCTGCCAGCAAATAGGAAGCTGCAAGTACTTAAGGCCCCTTCAAACTGATAGCCAGACCCTGCGGAAAGGACTTCTTTTTCCCATGCAAAATGGCCTCGCTTTCAAGCCATTTGCCCTGGCCAACAGGGCAGTGCCCAGTGAGAAATTTTAAAACATTGCTGGATTCCTGCTGAACTAACGCTGTTGGCAACTAGGTTCTTGCAAGTCCTTAGAGCCCCAAAGGCCACCTTTCATCTGATACCAAGACCCTGGGGAAAGGACTTCTTTTTACCATGCAAAATGGCCTCACTTTGAAGCCATTTGCCCTGGCCATCTGGGCAGTACCCAGTGAGAAATTTTTAAACATTGCTGGATTCCTCCACAATTAAAGCTGCCGGCAACTAGGAGCTTGCAAGTCCTTAGAGCCGCAAAGGCCACCTTTCATCTGACACCCAGACCCTGGGGAAAGGACTTCATTTTCCCCATGGAAAATGGGGTCAGTTTGAGGCCACTCGCCCTGGCCATCTGCATTGTTCCCGGTGTGAAATTTTAAAACTTGGCTGATTTTCTCCAAACTAAAGCCGCTGGCAAGGAGGACCCTGCAACTCCTTAGGGCACCAGAGGCCACCTTTCATCTGATACCCAAACCCTGGGCCAATGTCTTCATTTTCCCTATGGAAAATGGCCTCAATTTCTGGCCTCTGGCCGTGACCAATAGGGTGGTGCCCAGCAAGAAATTTGCAATCTTTGCTGGATTTCTCCAAATCTAAAGCTGCCAATAAGTAGTACCCTGCAAGTCCTTAGAGCCCCAGATGCCACCTTTCATCTGACACCCAGACCCAGGGGACATGAATTCATTTTCCCCGGGAAAATTGGGGTCAGTTTGAGGCCACTCGCCCTGGCCATCTGCATTGTTCGCAGTGTGAAATTTTCAAACTTGGCTGATTTTCTCCAAAAGTAAAGCTGCTGGCAAGGAGGACCCTGGAAGTCCTTGGAGCCCCAAAGGCCACATTTCATCTGACACCAAGACCCTGGGGAAAGGACTTCTTTTACTCATGGGAAATGGCCTCTGTTTGCAGCCACTCACCCTGGCAGAATGAGGGGAGACAAGGAAGAATTACCAAATCTTTGCTGGATTTTTCCAAAATTAAAGCTGGCTGCAAGAAAGATCCTGTAAGTCCTTAGAGCCTCAAAGGCCACCTTGAACATATTACTGATACCCTGGGTAAAGGACATTTTTCCCATGGAAAATGGCCTTCATTTGTGGCCACTTGGCCTGGCAGGCAGGGCAGTGCCAAGCGAGCAATTTGCAAACTCTGCTGGATCCTTCCAAAACAAAAGCTGCCAGCAAATAGGAAGCTGCAAGTACTTAAGGCCCCTGATGCCAACTTCAAACTGATAGCCAGACCCTGCGGAAAGGACTTCTTTTTCCCATGCAAAATGGCCTCATTTGAAGCCATTTGCTCTGGCCAACAGGGCAGTGCCCAGTGAGAAATTTGCAAACATTGCTGGATTCCTACTGAACTAATGCTGCTGGCAACTAGGAGCTTGCAAGTCCATAGAGCCCCATGGCCACCTTTCATCTGACACCCAGACCCTGGGGACATGACTTCATTTTCCCCAGGGATATTGAGGTCAGTTTGAGGCCACTCGCCCTAGCCATCTGCATCGTTCCTGGTTTGTAATTTGCAATCATGGCTGATTTATTCCAAAACTAAAGCTTCTGGGAACGAGGAACCCGGAAGTCCTTTGAACCCCAAAGGCCACCTTTGATCTTACACCCAGACCCTGGGGAAAGGACTTCTTTTTCCCATGCAAAATGGCCTCGCTTTGAAGCCATTTGCCCTGGCCAACAGGGCAGTTCCCAGTGAGAAATTTTTACACTTTGCTGGATTCCTGCTGAACTAACGCTGCTGGCAACTAGGAGCTTGCAAGTCCATAGAGCCCCATGACCACCTTTCATCTGACACCCAGACCCTGGGGACATGACTTCATTTTCCTCAGGGAAATTGGGGTCAGTTTTAGGCCACTCGCCCTGGCCATCTGCATCGTGCCCAGTGTGAAATTTGCAAACTTGGCTGATTTTCTCCAAAACTAAAGCTGCTGGCAAGTAGGACCCCGGAAGTCCTTAGAGCCCCAAAGGCCAGCTTTCATCTGACACCCAGACCCTGGGGACATGACTTCATTTTCGCCAGGGAAAATGGGGTCAGTTTGAGGCCTTTCGCCCTGGCCATCTGCATCGTTCCCAGTTGGAAATTTGCAATCACGGCTGATTTTCTCCAAACTAAAGCCGCTGGCAAGGAGGAACCTGCAACTCCTTAGGGCCCCGGATGCCACCTTTCATCTGATACGCAGACCCTGGGCCAGTGACTTCATTTTCCCCATGGAAAATGGCCTCCATTTCTGGCCTCTGGCCGTGACCAATAGGGTGGTGCCCAGCAAGAAATTTGCAATCTTTGCTGGATTTCTCCAAATCTAAAGCTGCCAATAAGTAGTACCCTGCAAGTCCTTAGAGCCCCAAAGGCCACCTTTCATCTGACACCCAGACCCTGGGGAAAGGACTTCTTTTTCCCATGCATGATGGCCTCTATGTGCAGCCATTTGCCCTGGCCAACAGGGCAGTGCCCAGGGAGAAATTTTTACACTTTGCTGGATTCCTCCAAAACTAAAGCTGCTGGCAACTAGGAGCTTGCAAGTCCTTAGAGCCCCAGATGCCACCTTTCATCTAACACCCAGACCCAGGGGACATGACTTCATTTTCCCCAGGGATATTGAGGTCAGTTTGAGGCCACTCGCCCTGGCCATTTGCATTGTTCCCGGTGTGAAAGTTGCAAACTTGGCTGATTTTCTCCAAAAGTAAAGCTGCTGGCAAGGAGGACCCTGGAAGTCCTTGGAGCCCCAAAGGCCACAAATAATCTGACACCAAGACCCTGGGGAAAGGACTTCTTTTACTTATGGGAAATGGCCTCCGTTTGCAGCCACTCACCCTGGCAGAATGAGGGGAGACAAAGAAGAATTACCAAATCTTTGCTTGATTTTTCCAAAATTAAAGCTGGCAGCAACAAAGATCCTGTAAGTCCTTAGAGCCTCAAAGGCCACCTTGAACATATTACTGATACCCTGGGTAAAGGACATTTTTCCCATGGAAAATGGCTTTCATTTGTGGCCACTTGGCCTGGCAGGCAGGGCAGTGCCAAGCGAGCAATTTGCAAACTCTGCTGGATCCTTCCAAAACAAAAGCTGCCAGCAAATAGGAAGCTGCAAGTACTTAAGGCCCCTGATGCCAACTTCAAACTGATAGCCAGACCCTGGGGAAAGGACTTCTTTTTCCCATGCAAAATGGCCTCGCTTTGAAGCCATTTGCCCTGGCCAACAGGGCAGTGCCCAGTGAGAAATTTTTAAACATTGCTGGATTCCTCCACAATTAAAGCTGCCGGCAACTAGGAGCTTGCAAGTCCTTAGAGCCGCAAAGGCCACCTTTCATCTGACACCCAGACCCTGGGGACATGACTTCATTTTCCCCATGGAAAATGGGGTCAGTTTGAGACCACTCGCCCTGGCCATCTGCATTGTTCCCGGTGTGAAATTTTAAAACTTGGCTGATTTTCTCCAAACTAAAGCCGCTGGCAAGGAGGACCCTGCAACTCCTTAGGGCCCCAGAGGCCACCTTTCATCTGATACGCAAACCCTGGGCCAATGTCTTCATTTTCCCTATGGAAAATGGCCTCAATTTCTGGCCTCTGGCCGTGACCAATAGGGTGGTGCCCAGCAAGAAATTTGCAATCTTTGCTGGATTTCTCCAAATCTAAAGCTGCCAATAAGTAGTACCCTGCAAGTCCTTAGAGCCCCAAAGGCCACCTTTCATCTGACACCCAGACCCTGGGGAAAGGACTTCTTTTTCCCATGCATGATGGCCTCTATGTGCAGCCATTTGCCCTGGCCAAAAGGGCAGTGCCCAGTGAGAAATTTTTACACTTTGCTGGATTCCTCCACAACTAAAGCTGCTGGCAACTAGGAGCTTGCAAGTCCTTAGAGCCCCAGATGCCACCTTTCATCTGACACCCAGACCCAGGGGACATGAATTCATTTTCCCCGGGAAAATTGGGGTCAGTTTGAGGCCACTCGCCCTGGCCATCTGCATTGTTCGCGGTGTGAAATTTTCAAACTTGGCTGATTTTCTCCAAAAGTAAAGCTGCTGGCAAGGAGGACCCTGGAAGTCCTTGGAGCCCCAAAGGCCACAAATAATCTGACACCAAGACCCTGGGGAAAGGACTTCTTTTACTCATGGGAAATGGCCTCCGTTTGCAGCCACTCACCCTGGCAGAATGAGGGGAGACAAGGAAGAATTACCAAATCTTTGCTGGATTTTTCCAAAATTAAAGCTGGCTGGAAGAAAGATCCTGTAAGTACTTAGAGCCTCAAAGGCCACCTTGAACATATTACTGATACCCTGGGTAAAGGACATTTTTCCCATGGAAAATGGCCTTCATTTCTGGCCACTTGGCCTGGCAGGCAGGGCAGTGCCAAGCGAGCAATTTGCAAACTCTGCTGGATCCTTCCAAAACAAAAGCTGCCAGCAAATAGGAAGCTGCAAGTACTTAAGGCCCCTGATGCCAACTTCAAACTGATAGCCAGACCCTGGGGAAAGGACTTCTTTTTCCCATGCAAAATGGCCTCGCTTTGAAGCCATTTGCCCTGGGCAACAGGGCAGTGCCCAGTGAGAAATTTGCAAACATTGCTGGATTCCTCCACAACTAAAGCTGCCGGCAACTAGGAGCTTGCAAGTCCTTAGAGCCCTAAAGGCCACCTTTCATCTGACACCCAGACCTAGGGGACATGATTTCATTTTCCCTGGGAAAATTTCGGTCAGTTTGAGGCCACTCACCCTGGCCATTTGCATCGTGCCCGGTGTGAAATTTGTAAACTTGGCTGATTTTCTCCAAAACTAAAGCTGCTGGCAAGGAGGACCCTGGAAGTCCTTGGAGCCCCAAAAGTCACAATTCATCTGACACCCAGACCCTGGGGAAAGGACTTCTTTTCCCCATGCAAAATGGCATCACTTTGAAGCCATTTGCCCTGGCCATCTGGGCCGTGCCCAGTGAGAAATTTTTACACTTTGCTGGATTCCTCCACAACTAAAGCTGCCGGCAACTAGGAGCTTGCAAGTCCATAGAGCCGCATGGCCACCTTTCATCTGACACCCAGACCCTGGGGACATGACTTCATTTTCCCCATGGAAAATGGGGTCAGTTTGAGGCCACTCGCCCTGGCCATCTGCATCGTTCCTGGTTTGTAATTTGCAATCATGGCTGATTTATTCCAAAACTAAAGCTTCTGGGAACGAGGAACCCGGAAGTCCTTTGAGCCCGAAAGGCCACCTTTCATCTTACACCCAGACTATGGGGAAAGGACTTATTTTGGACTTCTTTTTCCCATGCAAAATGGCCTGTCTTTGTAGCCATTTGCCCTGGCCAACAGGGCAGTTCCCAGTGAGAAATTTTTTAAGATTACTGGATTCCTGCAGAACTAACGCTATTGGCAACTAGGAGCTTTCAAGACCTTAGAGCCCCAAAGGCCACCTTTCATCTGACACCCAGACCCTGGGGACATTACTTCATTTTCCCCAGTGATATTGAGGTCAGTTTGAGGCCACTCGGCCTGGCCATCTGCATTGTTCCCGGTGTGAAATTTGCAAACTTGGCTGATTTTCTCCAAAAGTAAAGCTGCTGGCAAGGCGGACCCCGGAAGTCCTTAGAGCCCCAAAGGCCACCTTTCATCTGACACCCAGTCCTTGGGGAAAGGACATTTTTCCCATGCAAAATGGCCTGTCTTTGTAGCCATTTGCCCTGGCCAACAGGGCAGTGCCCAGTGAGAAATTTTAAAACATTGCTGGATTCCTGCTGAACTAACGCTGTTGGCAACTAGGTTCTTGCAAGTCCTTAGAGCCCCAAAGGCCACCTTTCATCTGATACCAAGACCCTGGGGAAAGGACTTCTTTTTACCATGCAAAATGGCCTCACTTTGAAGCCATTTGCCCTGGCCAACAGGGCAGTACCCAGTGAGAAATTTTTAAACATTGCTGGATTCCTCCACAATTAAAGCTGCCGGCAACTAGGAGCTTGCAAGTCCTTAGAGCCGCAAAGGCCACCTTTCATCTGACACCCAGACCCTGGGGAAAGGACTTCATTTTCCCCATGGAAAATGGGGTCAGTTTGAGGCCACTCGCCCTGGCCATCTGCATTGTTCGCGGTGTGAAATTTTAAAACTTGGCTGATTTTCTCCAAACTAAAGCCGCTGGCAAGGAGGACCCTGCAACTCCTTAGGGCCCCAGAGGCCACCTTTCATCTGATACCCAAACCCTGGGCCAATGTCTTCCTTTTCCCTATGGAAAATGGCCTCCATTTCTGGCCTCTGGCCGTGACAAATAGGGTGGTGCCCAGCAAGAAATTTGCAATCTTTGCTGGATTTCTCCAAATCTAAAGCTGCCAATAAGTAGTACCCTGCAAGTCCTTAGAGCCCCAAAGGCCACCTTTCATCTGACACCCAGACCCTGGGGACATTACATCATTTTCCCCCGTGATATTGAGGTCAGTTTGAGGCCACTCGGCCTGGCCATCTGCATTGTTCCCGGTGTGAAATTTGCAAACATGGCTGATTTTCTCCAAAAGTAAAGCTGCTGGCAAGGCGGACCCCGGAAGTCCTTAGAGCCCCAAAGGCCACCTTTCATCTGACACCCAGACCTTGGGGAAAGGACATTTTTCCCATGCAAAATGGCCTGTCTTTGTAGCCATTTGCCCTGGCCAACAGGGCAGTGCCCAGTGAGAAATTTTAAAACATTGCTGGATTCCTGCTGAACTAACGCTGTTGGCAACTAGGTTCTTGCAAGTCCTTAGAGCCCCAAAGGCCACCTTTCATCTGATACCAAGACCCTGGGGAAAGGACTTCTTTTTACCATGCAAAATGGCCTCACTTTGAAGCCATTTGCCCTGGCCAACAGGGCAGTACCCAGTGAGAAATTTTTAAACATTGCTGGATTCCTCCACAATTAAAGCTGCCGGCAACTAGGAGCTTGCAAGTCCTTAGAGCCGCAAAGGCCACCTTTCATCTGACACCCAGACCCTGGGGAAAGGACTTCATTTTCCCCATGGAAAATGGGGTCAGTTTGAGACCACTCGCCCTGGCCATCTGCATTGTTCCCGGTGTGAAATTTTAAAACTTGGCTGATTTTCTCCAAACTAAAGCCGCTGGCAAGGAGGACCCTGCAACTCCTTAGGGCCCCAGAGGCCACCTTTCATCTGATACGCAAACCCTGGGCCAATGTCTTCATTTTCCCTATGGAAAATGGCCTCAATTTCTGGCCTCTGGCCGTGACCAATAGGGTGGTGCCCAGCAAGAAATTTGCAATCTTTGCTGGATTTCTCCAAATCTAAAGCTGCCAATAAGTAGTACCCTGCAAGTCCTTAGAGCCCCAAAGGCCACCTTTCATCTGACACCCAGACCCTGGGGAAAGGACTTCTTTTTCCCATGCATGATGGCCTCTATGTGCAGCCATTTGCCCTGGCCAAAAGGGCAGTGCCCAGTGAGAAATTTTTACACTTTGCTGGATTCCTCCACAACTAAAGCTGCTGGCAACTAGGAGCTTGCAAGTCCTTAGAGCCCCAGATGCCACCTTTCATCTGACACCCAGACCCAGGGGACATGAATTCATTTTCCCCGGGAAAATTGGGGTCAGTTTGAGGCCACTCGCCCTGGCCATCTGCATTGTTCGCGGTGTGAAATTTTCAAACTTGGCTGATTTTCTCCAAAAGTAAAGCTGCTGGCAAGGAGGACCCTGGAAGTCCTTGGAGCCCCAAAGGCCACAAATAATCTGACACCAAGACCCTGGGGAAAGGACTTCTTTTACTCATGGGAAATGGCCTCCGTTTGCAGCCACTCACCCTGGCAGAATGAGGGGAGACAAGGAAGAATTACCAAATCTTTGCTTGATTTTTCCAAAATTAAAGCTGGCTGCAAGAAAGATCCTGTAAGTCCTTAGAGCCTCAAAGGCCACCTTGAACATATTACTGATACCCTGGGTAAAGGACATTTTTCCCATGGAAAATGGCCTTCATTTCTGGCCACTTGGCCTGGCAGGCAGGGCAGTACCAAGCGAGCAATTTGCAAACTCTGCTGGATCCTTCCAAAACAAAAGCTGCCAGCAAATAGGAAGCTGCAAGTACTTAAGGCCCCTTCAAACTGATAGCCAGACCCTGCGGAAAGGACTTCTTTTTCCCATGCAAAATGGCCTCATTTGAAGCCATTTGCTCTGGCCAACAGGGCAGTGCGCAGTGAGAAATTTGCAAACATTGCTGGATTCCTACTGAACTAATGCTGCTGGCAACTAGGAGCTTGCAAGTCCATAGAGCCCTAAAGGCCACCTTTCATCTGACACCCAGACCCTGGGGACATGACTTCATTTTCCCCAGGGATATTGAGGTCAGTTTGAGGCCACTCGCCCTAGCCATCTGCATCGTTCCTGGTTTGTAATTTGCAATCATGGCTGATTTATTCCAAAACTAAAGCTTCTGGGAACGAGGAACCCGGAAGTCCTTTGAGCCCCAAAGGCCACCTTTGATCTTACACACAGACCCTGGGGAAAGGACTTCTTTTTCCCATGCAAAATGGCCTCACTTTGAAGCCATTTGCCCTGGCCAACAGGGCAGTGCCCAGTGAGAAATTTTTACACTTTGCTGGATTCCTGCTGAACTAACGCTGCTGGCAACTAGGAGCTTGCAAGTCCATAGAGCCCCATGACCACCTTTCATCTGACACCCAGACCCTGGGGACATGACTTCATTTTCCTCAGGGAAATTGGGGTCAGTTTTAGGCCACTCGCCCTGGCCATCTGCATCGTGCCCAGTGTGAAATTTTCAAACTTGGCTGATTTTCTCCAAAACTAAAGCTGCTGGCAAGTAGGACCCCGGAAGTCCTTAGAGCCCCAAAGGCCAGCTTTCATCTGACACCCAGACCCTGGGGACATGACTTCATTTTCGCCAGGGAAAATGGGGTCAGTTTGAGGCCTTTTGCCCAGCCCATCTGCATCGTTCCCAGTTGGAAATTTGCAATCACGGCTGATTTTCTCCAAACTAAAGCCGCTGGCAAGGAGGAACCTGCAACTCCTTAGGGCCCCAGATGCCACCTTTCATCTGATACGCAGACCCTGGGCCAATGACTTCATTTTCCCCATGGAAAATGGCCTCCATTTCTGGCCTCTCGCCGTGACCAATAGGGTGGTACCCAGCAAGAAATTTGCAATCTTTGCTGGATTTCTCCAAATCTAAAGCTGCCAATAAGTAGTACCCTGCAAGTCCTTAGAGCCCCAAAGGCCACCTTTCATCTGACACCCAGACCCTGGGGAAAGGACTTCTTTTTCCCATGCATGATGGCCTCTATGTGCAGCCATTTGCCCTGGCCAACAGGGCAGTGCCCAGGGAGAAATTTTTACACTTTGCTGGATTCCTCCACAACTAAAGCTGCTGGCAACTAGGAGCTTGCAAGTCCTTAGAGCCCCAGATGCCACCTTTCATCTGACACCCAGACCCAGGGGACATGACTTCATTTTCCCCAGGGATATTGAGGTCAGTTTGAGGCCACTCGCCCTGGCCATTTGCATTGTTCCCGGTGTGAAAGTTGCAAACTTGGCTGATTTTCTCCAAAAGTAAAGCTGCTGGCAAGGAGGACCCTGGAAGTCCTTGGAGCCCCAAAGGCCACAAATAATCTGACACCAAGACCCTGGGGAAAGGACTTCTTTTACTTATGGGAAATGGCCTCCGTTTGCAGCCACTCACCCTGGCAGAATGAGGGGAGACAAAGAAGAATTACCAAATCTTTGCTTGATTTTTCCAAAATTAAAGCTGGCAGCAACAAAGATCCTGTAAGTCCTTAGAGCCTCAAAGGCCACCTTGAACATATTACTGATACCCTGGGTAAAGGACATTTTTCCCATGGAAAATGGCTTTCATTTGTGGCCACTTGGCCTGGCAGGCAGGGCAGTGCCAAGCGAGCAATTTGCAAACTCTGCTGGATCCTTCCAAAACAAAAGCTGCCAGCAAATAGGAAGCTGCAAGTACTTAAGGCCCCTGATGCCAACTTCAAACTGATAGCCAGACCCTGGGGAAAGGACTTCTTTTTCCCATGCAAAATGGCCTCGCTTTGAAGCCATTTGCCCTGGCCAACAGGGCAGTGCGCAGTGAGAAATTTGCAAACATTGCTGGATTCCTCCACAACTAAAGCTGCCGGCAACTAGGAGCTTGCAAGTCCTTAGAGCCCTAAAGGCCACCTTTCATCTGACACCCAGACCTAGGGGACATGATTTCATTTTCCCCGGGAAAATTTCGGTCAGTTTGAGGCCACTCGCCCTGGCCATCTGCATTGTTCCCGGTGTGAAATTTGTAAACTTGGCTGATTTTCTCCAAAAGTAAAGCTGCTGGCAAGGAGGACCCTGGAAGTCCTTGGAGCCCCAAAAGTCACAATTCATCTGACACCCAGACCCTGGGGAAAGGACTTCTTTTCCCCATGCAAAATGGCCTCACTTTGAAGCCATTTGCCCTGGCCATCTGGGCAGTGCCCAGTGAGAAATTTTTACACTTTGCTGGATTCCTCCACAACTAAAGCTGCCGGCAACTAGGAGCTTACAAGTCCATAGAGCCGCATGGCCACCTTTCATCTGACACCCAGACCCTGGGGACATGACTTCATTTTCCCCATGGAAAATGGGGTCAGTTTGAGGCCACTCGCCCTGGCCATCTGCATCGTTCCTGGTTTGTAATTTGCAATCATGGCTGATTTATTCCAAAACTAAAGCTTCTGGGAACGAGGAACCCGGAAGTCCTTTGAGCCCGAAAGGCCACCTTTCATCTTACACCCAGACTATGGGGAAAGGACTTATTTTGGACTTCTTTTTCCCATGCAAAATGGCCTGTCTTTGTAGCCATTTGCCCTGGCCAACAGGGCAGTTCCCAGTGAGAAATTTTTTAAGATTACTGGATTCTTGCAGAACTAACGCTATTGGCAACTAGGAGCTTTCAAGTCCTTAGAGCCCCAAAGGCCACCTTTCATCTGACACCCAGACCCTGGGGACATTACTTCATTTTCCCCAGTGATATTGAGGTCAGTTTGAGGCCACTCGCCCTGGCCATCTGCATTGTTCCCGGTGTGAAATTTGCAAACATGGCTGATTTTCTCCAAAAGTAAAGCTGCTGGCAAGGCGGACCCCGGAAGTCCTTAGAGCCCCAAAGGCCACCTTTCATCTGACACCCAGACCTTGGGGAAAGGACATTTTTCCCATGCAAAATGGCCTGTCTTTGTAGCCATTTGCCCTGGCCAACAGGGCAGTGCCCAGTTAGAAATTTTAAAACATTGCTGGATTCCTGCTGAACTAACGCTGTTGGCAACTAGGTTCTTGCAAGTCCTTAGAGCCCCAAAGGCCACCTTTCATCTGATACCAAGACCCTGGGGAAAGGACTTCTTTTTACCATGCAAAATGGCCTCACTTTGAAGCCATTTGCCCTGGCCAACAGGGCAGTACCCAGTGAGAAATTTTTAAACATTGCTGGATTCCTCCACAATTAAAGCTGCCGGCAACTAGGAGCTTGCAAGTCCTTAGAGCCGCAAAGGCCACCTTTCATCTGACACCCAGACCCTGGGGAAAGGACTTCATTTTCCCCATGGAAAATGGGGTCAGTTTGAGGCCACTCGCCCTGGCCATCTGCATTGTTCCCGGTGTGAAATTTTAAAACTTGGCTGATTTTCTCCAAACTAAAGCCGCTGGCAAGGAGGACCCTGCAACTCCTTAGGGCCCCAGAGGCCACCTTTCATCTGATACCCAGACCCTGGGCCAATGTCTTCATTTTCCCTATGGAAAATGGCCTCAATTTCTGGCCTCTGGCCGTGACCAATAGGGTGGTGCCCAGCAAGAAATTTGCAATCTTTGCTGGATTTCTCCAAATCTAAAGCTGCCAATAAGTAGTACCCTGCAAGTCCTTAGAGCCCCAAAGGCCACCTTTCATCTGACACCCAGACCCTGGGGAAAGGACTTCTTTTTCCCATGCATGATGGCCTCTATGTGCAGCCATTTGCCCTGGCCAAAAGGGCAGTGCCCAGTGAGAAATTTTTACACTTTGCTGGATTCCTCCACAACTAAAGCTGCTGGCAACTAGGAGCTTGCAAGTCCTTAGAGCCCCAGATGCCACCTTTCATCTGACACCCAGACCCAGGGGACATGAATTCATTTTCCCCGGGAAAATTGGGGTCAGTTTGAGGCCACTCGCCCTGGCCATCTGCATTGTTCGCGGTGTGAAATTTTCAAACTTGGCTGATTTTCTCCAAAAGTAAAGCTGCTGGCAAGGAGGACCCTGGAAGTCCTTGGAGCCCCAAAGGCCACATTTCATCTGACACCAAGACCCTGGGGAAAGGACTTCTTTTACTCATGGGAAATGGCCTCCGTTTGCAGCCACTCACCCTGGCAGAATGAGGGGAGACAAGGAAGAATTACCAAATCTTTGCTGGATTTTTCCAAAATTAAAGCTGGCTGCAAGAAAGATCCTGTAAGTACTTAGAGCCTCAAAGGCCACCTTGAACATATTACTGATACCCTGGGTAAAGGACATTTTTCCCATGGAAAATGGCCTTCATTTGTGGCCACTTGGCCTGGCAGGCAGGGCAGTGCCAAGCGAGCAATTTGCAAACTCTGCTGGATCCTTCCAAAACAAAAGCTGCCAGCGAATAGGAAGCTGCAAGTACTTAAGGCCCCTTCAAACTGATAGCCAGACCCTGGGGAAAGGACTTCGTTTTCCCATGCAAAATGGCCTCATTTGAAGCCATTTGCTCTGGCCAACAGGGCAGTGCCCAGTGAGAAATTTGCAAACATTGCTGGATTCCTACTGAACTAATGCTGCTGGCAACTAGGAGCTTGCAAGTCCATAGAGCCCCATGGCCACCTTTCATCTGACACCCAGACCGTGGGGACATGACTTCATTTTCCCCAGGGATATTGAGGTCAGTTTGAGGCCACTCGCCCTAGCCATCTGCATCGTTCCTGCTTTGTAATTTGCAATCATGGCTGATTTATTCCAAAACTAAAGCTTCTGGGAACGAGGAACCCGGAAGTCCTTTGAGCCCCAAAGGCCACCTTTGAACTTACACACAGACCCTGGGGAAAGGACTTCTTTTTCCCATGCAAAATGGCCTCACTTTGAAGCCATTTGCCCTGGCCAACAGGGCAGTGCCCAGTGAGAAATTTTTACACTTTGCTGGATTCCTGCTGAACTAACGCTGCTGGCAACTAGGAGCTTGCAAGTCCATAGAGCCCCATGACCACCTTTCATCTGACACCCAGACCCTGGGGACATGACTTCATTTTCCTCAGGGAAATTGGGGTCAGTTTGAGGCCTTTTGCCCTGCCCATCTGCATCGTTCCCAGTTGGAAATTTGCAATCACGGCTGATTTTCTCCAAATTAAAGCCGCTGGCAAGGAGGAACCTGCAACTCCTTAGGGCCCCAGATGCCACCTTTCATCTGATACGCAGACCCTGGGCCAATGACTTCATTTTCCCCATGGAAAATGGCCTCCATTTCTGGCCTCTGGCCGTGACAAATAGGGTGGTGCCCAGCAAGAAATTTGCAATCTTTGCTGGATTTCTCCAAATCTAAAGCTGCCAATAAGTAGTACCCTGCAAGTCCTTAGAGCCCCAAAGGCCACCTTTCATCTGACACCCAGACCCTGGGGAAAGGACTTCTTTTTCCCATGCATGATGGCCTCTATGTGCAGCCATTTGCCCTGGCCAACAGGGCAGTGCCCAGGGAGAAATTTTTACACTTTGCTGGATTCCTGCTGAACTAACGCTGCGGGCAACTAGAAGCTTGCAAGTCCTTAGAGCCCCAAAGGCCAGCTTTCATCTGACACCCAGACCCAGGGGACATGACTTCATTTTCCCCAGGGATATTGAGGTCAGTTTGAGGCCACTCGCCCTGGCCATTTGCATTGTTCCCGGTGTGAAATTTTCAAACTTGGCTGATTTTCTCCAAAAGTAAAGCTGCTGGCAAGGAGGACCCCGGAAGTCCTTGGAGCCCCAAAGGCCACATTTCATCTGACACCAAGACCCTGGGGAAAGGACTTCTTTTACTCATGGGAAATGGCCTCCGTTTGCAGCCACTCACCCTGGCAGAATGAGGGGAGACAAGGAAGAATTACCAAATCTTTGCTGGATTTTTCCAAAATTAAAGCTGGCTGCAAGAAAGATCCTGTAAGTACTTAGAGCCTCAAAGGCCACCTTGAACATATTACTGATACCCTGGGTAAAGGACATTTTTCCCATGGAAAATGGCCTTCATTTCTGGCCACTTGGCCTGGCAGGCAGGGCAGTGCCAAGCGAGCAATTTGCAAACTCTGCTGGATCCTTCCAAAACAAAAGCTGCCAGCAAATAGGAAGCTGCAAGTACTTAAGGCCCCTTCAAACTGATAGCCAGACCCTGGGGAAAGGACTTCTTTTTCCCATGCAAAATGGCCTCATTTGAAGCCATTTGCTCTGGCCAACAGGGCAGTGCGCAGTGAGAAATTTGCAAACATTGCTGGATTCCTACTGAACTAATGCTGCTGGCAACTAGGAGCTTGCAAGTCCATAGAGCCCCATGGCCACCTTTCATCTGACACCCAGACCCTGGGGACATGACTTCATTTTCCCCAGGGATATTGAGGTCAGTTTGAGGCCACTCGCCCTAGCCATCTGCATCGTTCCTGCTTTGTAATTTGCAATCATGGCTGATTTATTCCAAAACTAAAGCTTCTGGGAACGAGGAACCCGGAAGTCCTTTGAGCCCCAAAGGCCACCTTTGATCTTACACACAGACCCTGGGGAAAGGACTTCTTTTTCCCATGCAAAATGGCCTCACTTTGAAGCCATTTGCCCTGGCCAACAGGGCAGTACCCAGTGAGAAATTTTTACACTTTGCTGGATTCCTGCTGAACTAACGCTGCTGGCAACTAGGAGCTTGCAAGTCCATAGAGCCCCATGACCACCTTTCATCTAACACCCAGACCCTGGGGACATGACTTCATTTTCACCAGGGAAAATGGGGTCAGTTTGAGGCCTTTTGCCCTGCCCATCTGCATCGTTCCCAGTTGGAAATTTGCAATCACGGCTGATTTTCTCCAAATTAAATCCGCTGGCAAGGAGGAACCTGCAACTCCTTAGGGCCCCAGATGCCACCTTTCATCTGATACGCAGACCCTGGGCCAATGACTTCATTTTCCCCATGGAAAATGGCCTCCATTTCTGGCCTCTGGCCGTGACCAATAGGGTGGTGCCCAGCAAGAAATTTGCAATCTTTGCTGGATTTCTCCAAATCTAAAGCTGCCAATAAGTAGTACCCTGCAAGTCCTTAGAGCCCCAAAGGCCACCTTTCATCTGACACCCAGACCCTGGGGAAAGGACTTCTTTTTCCCATGCATGATGGCCTCTATGTGCAGCCATTTGCCCTGGCCAACAGGGCAGTACCCAGGGAGAAATTTTTACACTTTGCTGGATTCCTGCTGAACTAACGCTGCGGGCAACTAGAAGCTTGCAAGTCCTTAGAGCCCCAAAGGCCAGCTTTCATCTGACACCCAGACCCAGGGGACATGACTTCATTTTCCCCAGGGATATTGAGGTCAGTTTGAGGCCACTCGCCCTGGCCATTTGCATTGTTCCCGGTGTGAAATTTTCAAACTTGGCTGATTTTCTCCAAAAGTAAAGCTGCTGGCAAGGAGGACCCCGGAAGTCCTTGGAGCCCCAAAGGCCACAAATAATCTGACACCAAGACCCTGGGGAAAGGACTTCTTTTACTTATGGGAAATGGCCTCCGTTTGCAGCCACTCACCCTGGCAGAATGAGGGGAGACAAAGAAGAATTACCAAATCTTTGCTTGATTTTTCCAAAATTAAAGCTGGCAGCAACAAAGATCCTGTAAGTCCTTAGAGCCTCAAAGGCCACCTTGAACATATTACTGATACCCTGGGTAAAGGACATTTTTCCCATGGAAAATGGCTTTCATTTGTGGCCACTTGGCCTGGCAGGCAGGGCAGTGCCAAGCGAGCAATTTGCAAACTCTGCTGGATCCTTCCAAAACAAAAGCTGCCAGCAAATAGGAAGCTGCAAGTACTTAGAGCCCCTGATGCCAACTTCAAACTGATAGCCAGACCCTGGGGAAAGGACTTCTTTTTCCCATGCAAAATGGCCTCGCTTTGAAGCCATTTGCCCTGGCCAACAGGGCAGTGCCCAGTGAGAAATTTGCAAACATTGCTGGATTCCTCCACAACTAAAGCTGCCGGCAACTAGGAGCTTGCAAGTCCTTAGAGCCCTAAAGGCCACCTTTCATCTGACACCCAGACCTAGGGGACATGATTTCATTTTCCCCGGGAAAATTTCGGTCAGTTTGAGGCCACTCGCCCTGGCCATCTGCATCGTGCCCGGTGTGAAATTTGTAAACTTGGCTGATTTTCTCCAAAAGTAAAGCTGCTGGCAAGGAGGACCCTGGAAGTCCTTGGAGCCCCAAAAGTCACAATTCATCTGACACCCAGACCCTGGGGAAAGGACTTCTTTTCCCCATGCAAAATGGCCTTATTTTGAAGCCATTTGCCCTGGCCATCTGGGCAGTGCCCAGTGAGAAATTTTTACACTTTGCTGGATTCCTCCACAACTAAAGCTGCCGGCAACTAGGAGCTTGCAAGTCCATAGAGCCGCATGGCCACTTTTCATCTGACACCCAGACCCTGGGGACATGACTTCATTTTCCCCATGGAAAATGGGGTCAGTTTGAGGCCACTCGCCCTGGCCATCTGCATCGTTCCTGGTTTGTAATTTGCAATCATGGCTGATTTATTCCAAAACTAAAGCTTCTGGGAACCAGGAACCCGGAAGTCCTTTGAGCCCGAAAGGCCACCTTTCATCTTACACCCAGACTATGGGGAAAGGACTTATTTTGGACTTCTTTTTCCCATGCAAAATGGCCTGTCTTTGTAGCCATTTGCCCTGGCCAACAGGGCAGTTCCCAGTGAGAAATTTTTTAAGATTACTGGATTCCTGCAGAACTAACGCTATTGGCAACTAGGAGCTTTCAAGTCCTTAGAGCCCCAAAGGCCACCTTTCATCTGACACCCAGACCCTGGGGACATTACTTCATTTTCCCCAGTGATATTGAGGTCAGTTTGAGGCCACTCGGCCTGGCCATCTGCATTGTTCCCGGTGTGAAATTTGCAAACATGGCTGATTTTCTCCAAAAGTAAAGCTGCTGGCAAGGCGGACCCCGGAAGTCCTTAGAGCCCCAAAGGCCACCTTTCATCTGACACCCAGTCCTTGGGGAAAGGACATTTTTCCCATGCAAAATGGCCTGTCTTTGTAGCCATTTGCCCTGGCCAACAGGGCAGTGCCCAGTGAGAAATTTAAAAACATTGCTGGATTCCTGCTGAACTAACGCTGTTGGCAACTAGGTTCTTGCAAGTCCTTAGAGCCCCAAAGGCCACCTTTCATCTGATACCAAGACCCTGGGGAAAGGACTTCTTTTTACCATGCAAAATGGCCTCACTTTGAAGCCATTTGCCCTGGCCAACAGGGCAGTACCCAGTGAGAAATTTTTAAACATTGCTGGATTCCTCCACAATTAAAGCTGCCGGCAACTAGGAGCTTGCAAGTCCTTAGAGCCGCAAAGGCCACCTTTCATCTGACACCCAGACCCTGGGGAAAGGACTTCATTTTCCCCATGGAAAATGGGGTCAGTTTGAGGCCACTCGCCCTGGCCATCTGCATTGTTCCCGGTGTGAAATTTTAAAACTTGGCTGATTTTCTCCAAACTAAAGCCGCTGGCAAGGAGGACCCTGCAACTCCTTAGGGCCCCAGAGGCCACCTTTCATCTGATACGCAAACCCTGGGCCAATGTCTTCATTTTCCCTATGGAAAATGGCCTCAATTTCTGGCCTCTGGCCGTGACCAATAGGGTGGTGCCCAGCAAGAAATTTGCAATCTTTGCTGGATTTCTCCAAATCTAAAGCTGCCAATAAGTAGTACCCTGCAAGTCCTTAGAGCCCCAAAGGCCACCTTTCATCTGACACCCAGACCCTGGGGAAAGGACTTCTTTTTCCCATGCATGATGGCCTCTATGTGCAGCCATTTGCCCTGGCCAAAAGGGCAGTGCCCAGTGAGAAATTTTTACACTTTGCTGGATTCCTCCACAACTAAAGCTGCTGGCAACTAGGAGCTTGCAAGTCCTTAGAGCCCCAGATGCCACCTTTCATCTGACACCCAGACCCAGGGGACATGAATTCATTTTCCCCGGGAAAATTGGGGTCAGTTTGAGGCCACTCGCCCTGGCCATCTGCATTGTTCGCGGTGTGAAATTTTCACACTTGGCTGATTTTCTCCAAAAGTAAAGCTGCTGGCAAGGAGGACCCTGGAAGTCCTTGGAGCCCCAAAGGCCAGCTTTCATCTGACACCAAGACCCTGGGGAAAGGACTTCTTTTACTCATGGGAAATGGCCTCCGTTTGCAGCCACTCACCCTGGCAGAATGAGGGGAGACAAGGAAGAATTACCAAATCTTTGCTGGATTTTTCCAAAATTAAAGCTGGCTGCAAGAAAGATCCTGTAAGTACTTAGAGCCTCAAAGGCCACCTTGAACATATTACTGATACCCTGGGTAAAGGACATTTTTCCCATGGAAAATGGCCTTCATTTCTGGCCACTTGGCCTGGCAGGCAGGGCAGTGCCAAGCGAGCAATTTGCAAACTCTGCTGGATCCTTCCAAAACAAAAGCTGCCAGCAAATAGGAAGCTGCAAGTACTTAAGGCCCATTCAAACTGATAGCCAGACCCTGCGGAAAGGACTTCTTTTTCCCATGCAAAATGGCCTCATTTGAAGCCATTTGCTCTGGCCAACAGGGCAGTGCGCAGTGAGAAATTTGCAAGCATTGCTGGATTCCTACTGAACAAATGCTGCTGGCAACTAGGAGCTTGCAAGTCCATAGAGCCCCATGGCCACCTTTCATCTGACACCCAGACCCTGGGGACATGACTTCATTTTCCTC
The DNA here is from genome assembly GCF_051311805.1 of Agelaius phoeniceus. Taxonomy (NCBI): domain Eukaryota; kingdom Metazoa; phylum Chordata; class Aves; order Passeriformes; family Icteridae; genus Agelaius; species Agelaius phoeniceus. The sequence goes on from NC_135294.1 coordinate 1,059,973, forward strand.
AGGGAAATTGGGGTCAGTTTTAGGCCACTCGCCCTGGCCATCTGCATCGTGCCCAGTGTGAAATTTGCAAACTTGGCTGATTTTCTCCAAAACTAAAGCTGCTGGCAAGTAGGACCCCGGAAGTCCTTAGAGGCCCAAAGGCCACCTTTCATCTGACACCCAGACCCTGGGGACATGACTTCATTTTCGCCAGGGAAAATGGGGTCAGTTTGAGGCCTTTTGCCCTGCCCATCTGCATCGTTCCCAGTTGGAAATTTGCAATCACGGCTGATTTTCTCCAAACTAAAGCCGCTGGCAAGGAGGAACCTGCAACTCCTTAGGGCCCCAGATGCCACCTTTCATCTGATACGCAGACCCTGGGGAAAGGACTTCTTTTTCCCCATGGAAAATGGCCTCCATTTCTGGCCTCTGGCCGTGACCAATAGGGTGGTGCCCAGCAAGAAATTTGCAATCTTTGCTGGATTTCTCCAAATCTAAAGCTGCCAATAAGTAGTACCCTGCAAGTCCTTAGAGCCCCAAAGGCCAGCTTTCATCTGACACCCAGACCCAGGGGACATGACTTCATTTTCCCCAGGGATATTGAGGTCAGTTTGAGGCCACTCGCCCTGGCCATTTGCATTGTTCCCGGTGTGAAATTTTAAAACTTGGCTGATTTTCTCCAAAAGTAAAGCTGCTGGCAAGGAGGACCCTGGAAGTCCTTGGAGCCCCAAAGGCCACAAATAATCTGACACCAAGACCCTGGGGAAAGGACTTCTTTTACTTATGGGAAATGGCCTCCGTTTGCAGCCACTCACCCTGGCAGAATGAGGGGAGACAAAGAAGAATTACCAAATCTTTGCTTGATTTTTCCAAAATTAAAGCTGGCAGCAACAAAGATCCTGTAAGTCCTTAGAGCCTCAAAGGCCACCTTGAACATATTACTGATACCCTGGGTAAAGGACATTTTTCCCATGGAAAATGGCTTTCATTTGTGGCCACTTGGCCTGGCAGGCAGGGCAGTGCCAAGCGAGCAATTTGCAAACTCTGCTGGATCCTTCCAAAACAAAAGCTGCCAGCAAATAGGAAGCTGCAAGTACTTAAGGCCCCTGATGCCAACTTCAAACTGATAGCCAGACCCTGGGGAAAGGACTTCTTTTTCCCATGCAAAATGGCCTCGCTTTGAAGCCATTTGCCCTGGCCAACAGGGCAGTGCGCAGTGAGAAATTTGCAAACATTGCTGGATTCCTCCACAACTAAAGCTGCCGGCAACTAGGAGCTTGCAAGTCCTTAGAGCCCTAAAGGCCACCTTTCATCTGACACCCAGACCGTGGGGACATGACTTCATTTTCCCCAGGGATATTGAGGTCAGTTTGAGGCCACTCGCCCTAGCCATCTGCATCGTTCCTGGTTTGTAATTTGCAATCATGGCTGATTTATTCCAAAACTAAAGCTTCTGGGAACGAGGAACCCGGAAGTCCTTTGAGCCCGAAAGGCCACCTTTGATCTTACACCCAGACCCTGGGGAAAGGACTTCTTTTTCCCATGCAAAATGGCCTGTCTTTGTAGCCATTTGCCCTAGCCAACAGGGCAGTGCCCAGTGAGAAATTTTTAAACTTTGCTGGATTCCTGCTGAACTAACGCTGCTGGCAACTAGGAGCTTGCAAGTCCATAGAGCCCCATGACCACCTTTCATCTGACACCCAGACCCTGGGGACATGACTTCATTTTCCTCAGGGAAATTGGGGTCAGTTTGAGGCCACTCGCCCTGGCCATCTGCATCGTGCCCAGTGTGAAATTTGCAAACTTGGCTGATTTTCTCCAAAACTAAAGATGCTGGCAAGTAGGACCCCGGAAGTCCTTAGAGGCCCAAAGGCCAGCTTTCATCTGACACCCAGACCCTGGGGACATGACTTCATTTTCGCCAGGGAAAATGGGGTCAGTTTGAGGCCTTTCGCCCTGGCCATCTGCATCGTTCCCAGTTGGAAATTTGCAATCACAGCTGATTTTCTCCAAACTAAAGCCGCTGGCAAGGAGGAACCTGCAACTCCTTAGGGCCCCAGATGCCACGTTTCATCTGATACGCAGACCCTGGGCCAATGACTTCATTTTCCCCATGGAAAATGGCCTCCATTTCTGGCCTCTGGCCGTGACCAATAGGGTGGTGCCCAGCAAGAAATTTGCAATCTTTGCTGGATTTCTCCAAATCTAAAGCTGCCAATAAGTAGTACCCTGCAAGTCCTTAGAGCCCCAAAGGCCACCTTTCATCTGACACCCAGACCCTGGGGAAAGGACTTCTTTTTCCCATGCATGATGGCCTCTATGTGCAGCCATTTGCCCTGGCCAACAGGGCAGTGCCCAGGGAGAAATTTTTACACTTTGCTGGATTCCTGCTGAACTAACGCTGCGGGCAACTAGAAGCTTGCAAGTCCTTAGAGCCCCAAAGGCCAGCTTTCATCTGACACCCAGACCCTGGGGACATGACTTCATTTTCCCCAGGGATATTGAGGTCAGTTTGAGGCCACTCGCCCTGGCCATTTGCATTGTTCCCGGTGTGAAATTTTCAAACTTGGCTGATTTTCTCCAAAAGTAAAGCTGCTGGCAAGGAGGACCCCGGAAGTCCTTGGAGCCCCAAAGGCCACAAATAATCTGACACCAAGACCCTGGGGAAAGGACTTCTTTTACTTATGGGAAATGGCCTCCGTTTGCAGCCACTCACCCTGGCAGAATGAGGGGAGACAAAGAAGAATTACCAAATCTTTGCTTGATTTTTCCAAAATTAAAGCTGGCAGCAACAAAGATCCTGTAAGTCCTTAGAGCCTCAAAGGCCACCTTGAACATATTACTGATACCCTGGGTAAAGGACATTTTTCCCATGGAAAATGGCTTTCATTTGTGGCCACTTGGCCTGGCAGGCAGGGCAGTGCCAAGCGAGCAATTTGCAAACTCTGCTGGATCCTTCCAAAACAAAAGCTGCCAGCAAATAGGAAGCTGCAAGTACTTAAGGCCCCTGATGCCAACTTCAGACTGATAGCCAGACCCTGGGGAAAGGACTTCTTTTTCCCATGCAAAATGGCCTCACTTTGAAGCCATTTGCCCTGGGCAACAGGGCAGTGCGCAGTGAGAAATTTGCAAACATTGCTGGATTCCTCCACAACTAAAGCTGCCGGCAACTAGGAGCTTGCAAGTCCTTAGAGCCCCAAAGGCCACCTTTCATCTGACACCCAGACCTAGGGGACATGATTTCATTTTCCCCGGGAAAATTTCGGTCAGTTTGAGGCCACTCGCCCTGGCCATCTGCATCGTGCCCGGTGTGAAATTTGTAAACTTGGCTGATTTTCTCCAAAACTAAAGCTGCTGGCAAGGAGGACCCTGGAAGTCCTTGGAGCCCCAAAAGTCACAATTCATCTGACACCCAGACCCTGGGGAAAGGACTTCTTTTCCCCATGCAAAATGGCCTCATTTGAAGCCATTTGCTCTGGCCAACAGGGCAGTGCGCAGTGAGAAATTTGCAAACATTGCTGGATTCCTACTGAACTAATGCTGCTGGCAACTAGGAGCTTGCAAGTCCATAGAGCCCCATGGCCACCTTTCATCTGACACCCAGACCGTGGGGACATGACTTCATTTTCCCCAGGGATATTGAGGTCAGTTTGAGGCCACTCGCCCTAGCCATCTGCATCGTTCCTGGTTTGTAATTTGCAATCATGGCTGATTTATTCCAAAACTAAAGCTTCTGGGAACGAGGAACCCGGAAGTCCTTTGAGCCCCAAAGGCCACCTGTGATCTTACACACAGACCCTGGGGAAAGGACTTCTTTTTCCCATGCAAAATGGCCTGTCTTTGTAGCCATTTGCCCTGGCCAACAGGGCAGTGCCCAGTGAGAAATTTTTACACTTTGCTGGATTCCTGCTGAACTAACGCTGATGGCAACTAGGAGCTTGCAAGTCCATAGAGCCCCATGACCACCATTCATCTGACACCCAGACCCTGGGGACATGACTTCATTTTCCTCAGGGAAATTGGGGTCAGTTTTAGGCCACTCGCCCTGGCCATCTGCATCGTTCCTGGTTTGTAATTTGCAATCATGGCTGATTTATTCCAAAACTAAAGCTTCTGGGAACGAGGAACCCGGAAGTCCTTTGAGCCCGAAAGGCCACCTTTCATCTTATACCCAGACTATGGGGAAAGGACTGTTTTTGGACTTCTTTTTCCCATGCAAAATGGCCTGTCTTTGTAGCCATTTGCCCTGGCCAACAGGGCAGTTCCCAGTGAGAAATTTTTTAACATTACTGGTTTCCTGCAGAACTAACGCTATTGGCAACTAGGAGCTTTCAAGTCCTTAGAGCCCCAAAGGCCACCTTTCATCTGACACCCAGACCCTGGGGACATTACTTTATTTTCCCCAGTGATATTGAGGTCAGTTTGAGGCCACTCGGCCTGGCCATCTGCATTGTTCCCGGTGTGAAATTTGCAAACATGGCTGATTTTCTCCAAAAGTAAAGCTGCTGGCAAGGCGGACCCCGGAAGTCCTTAGAGCCCCAAAGGCCACCTTTCATCTGACACCCAGACCTTGGGGAAAGGACATTTTTCCCATGCAAAATGGCCTGTCTTTATAGCCATTTGCCCAGGCCAACAGGGCAGTGCCCAGTGAGAAATTTTAAAACATTGCTGGATTCCTGCTGAACTAACGCTGTTGGCAACCAGGTTCTTGCAAGTCCTTAGAGCCCCAAAGGCCACCTTTCATCTGATACCAAGACCCTGGGGAAAGGACTTCTTTTTCCCCATGGAAAATGGGGTCAGTTTGAGGCCACTCGCCCTGGCCATCTGCATTGTTCCCGGTGTGAAATTTTAAAACTTGGCTGATTTTCTCCAAACTAAAGCCGCTGGCAAGGAGGACCCTGCAACTCCTTAGGGCCCCAGATGCCACCTTTCATCTGATACGCAGACGCTGGGGAAAGGACTTCTTTTTCCCCATGGAAAATGGCCTCCATTTCTGGCCTCTGGCCGTGACCAATAGGGTGGTGCCCAGCAAGAAATTTGCAATCTTTGCTGGATTTCTCCAAATCTAAAGCTGCCAATAAGTAGTACCCTGCAAGTCCTTAGAGCCCCAAAGGCCAGCTTTCATCTGACACCCAGACCCAGGGGACATGACTTCATTTTCCCCAGGGATATTGAGGTCAGTTTGAGGCCACTCGCCCTGGCCATTTGCATTGTTCCCGGTGTGAAATTTTAAAACTTGGCTGATTTTCTCCAAAAGTAAAGCTGCTGGCAAGGAGGACCCTGGAAGTCCTTGGAGCCCCAAAGGCCACAAATAATCTGACACCAAGACCCTGGGGAAAGGACTTCTTTTACTTATGGGAAATGGCCTCCGTTTGCAGCCACTCACCCTGGCAGAATGAGGGGAGACAAAGAAGAATTACCAAATCTTTGCTTGATTTTTCCAAAATTAAAGCTGGCAGCAACAAAGATCCTGTAAGTCCTTAGAGCCTCAAAGGCCACCTTGAACATATTACTGATACCCTGGGTAAAGGACATTTTTCCCATGGAAAATGGCTTTCATTTGTGGCCACTTGGCCTGGCAGGCAGGGCAGTGCCAAGCGAGCAATTTGCAAACTCTGCTGGATCCTTCCAAAACAAAAGCTGCCAGCAAATAGGAAGCTGCAAGTACTTAAGGCCCCTGATGCCAACTTCAAACTGATAGCCAGACCCTGGGGAAAGGACTTCTTTTTCCCATGCAAAATGGCCTCGCTTTGAAGCCATTTGCCCTGGCCAACAGGGCAGTGCGCAGTGAGAAATTTGCAAACATTGCTGGATTCCTCCACAACTAAAGCTGCCGGCAACTAGGAGCTTGCAAGTCCTTAGAGCCCTAAAGGCCACCTTTCATCTGACACCCAGACCGTGGGGACATGATTTCATTTTCCCCGGGAAAATTTCGGTCAGTTTGAGGCCACTCGCCCTGGCCATCTGCATCGTGCCCGGTGTGAAATTTGTAAACTTGGCTGATTTTCTCCAAAAGTAAAGCTGCTGGCAAGGAGGACCCTGGAAGTCCTTGGAGCCCCAAAAGTCACAATTCATCTGACACCCAGACCCTGGGGAAAGGACTTCTTTTCCCCATGCAAAATGGCCTCACTTTGAAGCCATTTGCCCTGGCCATCTGGGCAGTGCCCAGTGAGAAATTTTTACACTTTGCTGGATTCCTCCACAACTAAAGCTGCCGGCAACTAGGAGCTTGCAAGTCCATAGAGCCGCATGGCCACCTTTCATCTGACACCCAGACCCTGGGGACATGACTTCATTTTCCCCATGGAAAATGGGGTCAGTTTGAGGCCACTCGCCCTGGCCATCTGCATCGTTCCTGGTTTGTAATTTGCAATCCTGGCTGATTTATTCCAAAACTAAAGCTTCTGGGAACGAGGAACCCGGAAGTCCTTTGAGCCCGAAAGGCCACCTTTCATCTTACACCCAGACTATGGGGAAAGGACTTATTTTGGACTTCTTTTTCCCATGCAAAATGGCCTGTCTTTGTAGCCATTTGCCCTGGCCAACAGGGCAGTTCCCAGTGAGAAATTTTTTAAGATTACTGGATTCCTGCAGAACTAACGCTATTGGCAACTAGGAGCTTTCAAGTCCTTAGAGCCCCAAAGGCCACCTTTCATCTGACACCCAGACCCTGGGGACATTACTTCATTTTCCCCAGTGATATTGAGGTCAGTTTGAGGCCACTCGGCCTGGCCATCTGCATTGTTCCCGGTGTGAAATTTGCAAACATGGCTGATTTTCTCCAAAAGTAAAGCTGCTGGCAAGGCGGACCCCGGAAGTCCTTAGAGCCCCAAAGGCCACCTTTCATCTGACACCCAGACCTTGGGGAAAGGACATTTTTCCCATGCAAAATGGCCTGTCTTTGTAGCCATTTGCCCTGGCCAACAGGGCAGTGCCCAGTGAGAAATTTTAAAACATTGCTGGATTCCTGCTGAACTAACGCTGTTGGCAACTAGGTTCTTGCAAGTCCTTAGAGCCCCAAAGGCCACCTTTCATCTGATACCAAGACCCTGGGGAAAGGACTTCTTTTTACCATGCAAAATGGCCTCACTTTGAAGCCATTTGCCCTGGCCAACAGGGCAGTGCCCAGTGAGAAATTTTTAAACATTGCTGGATTCCTCCACAATTAAAGCTGCCGGCAACTAGGAGCTTGCAAGTCCTTAGAGCCGCAAAGGCCACCTTTCATCTGACACCCAGACCCTGGGGAAAGGACTTCATTTTCCCCATGGAAAATGGGGTCAGTTTGAGGCCACTCGCCCTGGCCATCTGCATTGTTCCCGGTGTGAAATTTTAAAACTTGGCTGATTTTCTCCAAACTAAAGCCGCTGGCAAGGAGGACCCTGCAACTCCTTAGGGCCCCAGAGGCCACCTTTCATCTGATACCCAAACCCTGGGCCAATGTCTTCATTTTCCCTATGGAAAATGGCCTCAATTTCTGGCCTCTGGCCGTGACCAATAGGGTGGTGCCCAGCAAGAAATTTGCAATCTTTGCTGGATTTCTCCAAATCTAAAGCTGCCAATAAGTAGTACCCTGCAAGTCCTTAGAGCTCCAAAGGCCACCTTTCATCTGACACCCAGACCCTGGGGAAAGGACTTCTTTTTCCCATGCATGATGGCCTCTATGTGCAGCCATTTGCCCTGGCCAACAGGGCAGTGCCCAGTGAGAAATTTTTACACTTTGCTGGATTCCTCCAAAACTAAAGCTGCTGGCAACTAGGAGCTTGCAAGTCCTTAGAGCCCCAGATGCCACCTTTCATCTGACACCCAGACCCAGGGGACATGAATTCATTTTCCCCGGGAAAATTGGGGTCAGTTTGAGGCCACTCGCCCTGGCCATCTGCATTGTTCGCGGTGTGAAATTTTCAAACTTGGCTGATTTTCTCGAAAAGTAAAGCTGCTGGCAAGGAGGACCCTGGAAGTCCTTGGAGCCCCAAAGGCCACATTTCATCTGACACCAAGACCCTGGGGAAAGGACTTCTTTTACTCATGGGAAATGGCCTCCGTTTGCAGCCACTCACCCTGGCAGAATGAGGGGAGACAAGGAAGAATTACCAAATCTTTGCTGGATTTTTCCAAAATTAAAGCTGGCTGCAAGAAAGATCCTGTAAGTACTTAGAGCCTCAAAGGCCACCTTGAACATATTACTGATACCCTGGGTAAAGGACATTTTTCCCATGGAAAATGGCCTTCATTTGTGGCCACTTGGCCTGGCAGGCAGGGCAGTGCCAAGCGAGCAATTTGCAAACTCTGCTGGATCCTTCCAAAACAAAAGCTGCCAGCAAATAGGAAGCTGCAAGTACTTAAGGCCCCTTCAAACTGATAGCCAGACCCTGCGGAAAGGACTTCTTTTTCCCATGCAAAATGGCCTCATTTGAAGCCATTTGCTCTGGCCAACAGGGCAGTGCCCAGTGAGAAATTTGCAAACATTGCTGGATTCCTACTGAACTAATGCTGCTGGCAACTAGGAGCTTGCAAGTCCATAGAGCCCCATGGCCACCTTTCATCTGACACCCAGACCGTGGGGACATGACTTCATTTTCCCCAGGGATATTGAGGTCAGTTTGAGGCCACTCGCCCTAGCCATCTGCATCGTTCCTGGTTTGTAATTTGCAATCATGGCTGATTTATTCCAAAACTAAAGCTTCTGGGAACGAGGAACCCGGAAGTCCTTTGAGCCCGAAAGGCCACCTTTGATCTTACACCCAGACCCTGGGGAAAGGACTTCTTTTTCCCATGCAAAATGGCCTGTCTTTGTAGCCATTTGCCCTAGCCAACAGGGCAGTGCCCAGTGAGAAATTTTTAAACTTTGCTGGATTCCTGCTGAACTAACGCTGCTGGCAACTAGGAGCTTGCAAGTCCATAGAGCCCCATGACCACCTTTCATCTGACACCCAGACCCTGGGGACATGACTTCATTTTCCTCAGGGAAATTGGGGTCAGTTTGAGGCCACTCGCCCTGGCCATCTGCATCGTGCCCAGTGTGAAATTTGCAAACTTGGCTGATTTTCTCCAAAACTAAAGATGCTGGCAAGTAGGACCCCGGAAGTCCTTAGAGGCCCAAAGGCCAGCTTTCATCTGACACCCAGACCCTGGGGACATGACTTCATTTTCGCCAGGGAAAATGGGGTCAGTTTGAGGCCTTTCGCCCTGGCCATCTGCATCGTTCCCAGTTGGAAATTTGCAATCACAGCTGATTTTCTCCAAACTAAAGCCGCTGGCAAGGAGGAACCTGCAACTCCTTAGGGCCCCAGATGCCACGTTTCATCTGATACGCAGACCCTGGGCCAATGACTTCATTTTCCCCATGGAAAATGGCCTCCATTTCTGGCCTCTGGCCGTGACCAATAGGGTGGTGCCCAGCAAGAAATTTGCAATCTTTGCTGGATTTCTCCAAATCTAAAGCTGCCAATAAGTAGTACCCTGCAAGTCCTTAGAGCCCCAAAGGCCACCTTTCATCTGACACCCAGACCCTGGGGAAAGGACTTCTTTTTCCCATGCATGATGGCCTCTATGTGCAGCCATTTGCCCTGGCCAACAGGGCAGTGCCCAGGGAGAAATTTTTACACTTTGCTGGATTCCTGCTGAACTAACGCTGCGGGCAACTAGAAGCTTGCAAGTCCTTAGAGCCCCAAAGGCCAGCTTTCATCTGACACCCAGACCCTGGGGACATGACTTCATTTTCCCCAGGGATATTGAGGTCAGTTTGAGGCCACTCGCCCTGGCCATTTGCATTGTTCCCGGTGTGAAATTTTCAAACTTGGCTGATTTTCTCCAAAAGTAAAGCTGCTGGCAAGGAGGACCCCGGAAGTCCTTGGAGCCCCAAAGGCCACAAATAATCTGACACCAAGACCCTGGGGAAAGGACTTCTTTTACTTATGGGAAATGGCCTCCGTTTGCAGCCACTCACCCTGGCAGAATGAGGGGAGACAAAGAAGAATTACCAAATCTTTGCTTGATTTTTCCAAAATTAAAGCTGGCAGCAACAAAGATCCTGTAAGTCCTTAGAGCCTCAAAGGCCACCTTGAACATATTACTGATACCCTGGGTAAAGGACATTTTTCCCATGGAAAATGGCTTTCATTTGTGGCCACTTGGCCTGGCAGGCAGGGCAGTGCCAAGCGAGCAATTTGCAAACTCTGCTGGATCCTTCCAAAACAAAAGCTGCCAGCAAATAGGAAGCTGCAAGTACTTAAGGCCCCTGATGCCAACTTCAGACTGATAGCCAGACCCTGGGGAAAGGACTTCTTTTTCCCATGCAAAATGGCCTCACTTTGAAGCCATTTGCCCTGGGCAACAGGGCAGTGCGCAGTGAGAAATTTGCAAACATTGCTGGATTCCTCCACAACTAAAGCTGCCGGCAACTAGGAGCTTGCAAGTCCTTAGAGCCCCAAAGGCCACCTTTCATCTGACACCCAGACCTAGGGGACATGATTTCATTTTCCCCGGGAAAATTTCGGTCAGTTTGAGGCCACTCGCCCTGGCCATCTGCATCGTGCCCGGTGTGAAATTTGTAAACTTGGCTGATTTTCTCCAAAACTAAAGCTGCTGGCAAGGAGGACCCTGGAAGTCCTTGGAGCCCCAAAAGTCACAATTCATCTGACACCCAGACCCTGGGGAAAGGACTTCTTTTCCCCATGCAAAATGGCCTCATTTGAAGCCATTTGCTCTGGCCAACAGGGCAGTGCGCAGTGAGAAATTTGCAAACATTGCTGGATTCCTACTGAACTAATGCTGCTGGCAACTAGGAGCTTGCAAGTCCATAGAGCCCCATGGCCACCTTTCATCTGACACCCAGACCGTGGGGACATGACTTCATTTTCCCCAGGGATATTGAGGTCAGTTTGAGGCCACTCGCCCTAGCCATCTGCATCGTTCCTGGTTTGTAATTTGCAATCATGGCTGATTTATTCCAAAACTAAAGCTTCTGGGAACGAGGAACCCGGAAGTCCTTTGAGCCCCAAAGGCCACCTGTGATCTTACACACAGACCCTGGGGAAAGGACTTCTTTTTCCCATGCAAAATGGCCTGTCTTTGTAGCCATTTGCCCTGGCCAACAGGGCAGTGCCCAGTGAGAAATTTTTACACTTTGCTGGATTCCTGCTGAACTAACGCTGATGGCAACTAGGAGCTTGCAAGTCCATAGAGCCCCATGACCACCATTCATCTGACACCCAGACCCTGGGGACATGACTTCATTTTCCTCAGGGAAATTGGGGTCAGTTTTAGGCCACTCGCCCTGGCCATCTGCATCGTTCCTGGTTTGTAATTTGCAATCATGGCTGATTTATTCCAAAACTAAAGCTTCTGGGAACGAGGAACCCGGAACTCCTTTGAGCCCGAAAGGCCACCTTTCATCTTATACCCAGACTATGGGGAAAGGACTGTTTTTGGACTTCTTTTTCCCATGCAAAATGGCCTGTCTTTGTAGCCATTTGCCCTGGCCAACAGGGCAGTTCCCAGTGAGAAATTTTTTAACATTACTGGTTTCCTGCAGAACTAACGCTATTGGCAACTAGGAGCTTTCAAGTCCTTAGAGCCCCAAAGGCCACCTTTCATCTGACACCCAGACCCTGGGGACATTACTTTATTTTCCCCAGTGATATTGAGGTCAGTTTGAGGCCACTCGGCCTGGCCATCTGCATTGTTCCCGGTGTGAAATTTGCAAACATGGCTGATTTTCTCCAAAAGTAAAGCTGCTGGCAAGGCGGACCCCGGAAGTCCTTAGAGCCCCAAAGGCCACCTTTCATCTGACACCCAGACCTTGGGGAAAGGACATTTTTCCCATGCAAAATGGCCTGTCTTTATAGCCATTTGCCCAGGCCAACAGGGCAGTGCCCAGTGAGAAATTTTAAAACATTGCTGGATTCCTGCTGAACTAACGCTCTGGCAACCAGGTTCTTGCAAGTCCTTAGAGCCCCAAAGGCCACCTTTCATCTGATACCAAGACCCTGGGGAAAGGACTTCTTTTTCCCCATGGAAAATGGGGTCAGTTTGAGGCCACTCGCCCTGGCCATCTGCATTGTTCCCGGTGTGAAATTTTAAAACTTGGCTGATTTTCTCCAAACTAAAGCCGCTGGCAAGGAGGACCCTGCAACTCCTTAGGGCCCCAGAGGCCACCTTTCATCTGATACCCAAACCCTGGGCCAATGTCTTCATTTTCCCTATGGAAAATGGCCTCAATTTCTGGCCTCTGGCCGTGACCAATAGGGTGGTGCCCAGCAAGAAATTTGCAATCTTTGCTGGATTTCTCCAAATCTAAAGCTGCCAATAAGTAGTACCCTGCAAGTCCTTAGAGCCCCAAAGGCCACCTTTCATCTGACACCCAGACCCTGGGGAAAGGACTTCTTTTTCCCATGCATGATGGCCTCTATGTGCAGCCATTTGCCCTGGCCAACAGGGCAGTGCCCAGTGAGAAATTTTTACACTTTGCTGGATTCCTGCACAACTAAAGCTGCTGGCAACTAGGAGCTTGCAAGTCCTAAGAGCCCCAGATGCCACCTTTCATCTGACACCCAGACCCAGGGGACATGAATTCATTTTCCCCGGGAAAATTGGGGTCAGTTTGAGGCCACTCGCCCTGGCCATCTGCATTGTTCGCGGTGTGAAATTTTCAAACTTGGCTGATTTTCTCCAAAAGTAAAGCTGCTGGCAAGGAGGACCCTGGAAGTCCTTGGAGCCCCAAAGGCCACATTTCATCTGACACCAAGACCCTGGGGAAAGGACTTCTTTTACTCATGGGAAATGGCCTCCGTTTGCAGCCACTCACCCTGGCAGAAAGAGGGGAGACAAGGAAGAATTACCAAATCTTTGCTGGATTTTTCCAAAATTAAAGCTGGCTGCAAGAAAGATCCTCTAAGTTCTTAGAGCCTCAAAGGCCACCTTGAACATATTACTGATACCCTGGGTAAAGGACATTTTTCCCATGGAAAATGGCCTTCATTTGTGGCCATTGGCCTGGCAGGCAGGGCAGTGCCAAGCGAGCAATTTGCAAACTCTGCTGGATCCTTCCAAAACAAAAGCTGCCAGCAAATAGGAAGCTGCAAGTACTTAAGGCCCCTTCAAACTGATAGCCAGACCCTGCGGAAAGGACTTCTTTTTCCCATGCAAAATGGCCTCGCTTTGAAGCCATTTGCCCTGGCCAACAGGGCAGTGCGCAGTGAGAAATTTGCAAACATTGCTGGATTCCTCCACAACTAAAGCTGCCGGCAACTAGGAGCTTGCAAGTCCTTAGAGCCCTAAAGGCCACCTTTCATCTGACACCCAGACCGTGGGGACATGATTTCATTTTCCCCGGGAAAATTTCGGTCAGTTTGAGGCCACTCGCCCTGGCCATCTGCATCGTGCCCGGTGTGAAATTTGAAAACTTGGCTGATTTTCTCCAAAAGTAAAGCTGCTGGCAAGGAGGACCCTGGAAGTCCTTGGAGCCCCAAAAGTCACAATTCATCTGACACCCAGACCCTGGGGAAAGGACTTCTTTTCCCCATGCAAAATGGCCTCACTTTGAAGCCATTTGCCCTGGCCATCTGGGCAGTGCCCAGTGAGAAATTTTTACACTTTGCTGGATTCCTCCACAACTAAAGCTGCCGGCAACTAGGAGCTTGCAAGTCCATAGAGCCGCATGGCCACCTTTCATCTGACACCCAGACCCTGGGGACATGACTTCATTTTCCCCATGGAAAATGGGGTCAGTTTGAGGCCACTCGCCCTGGCCATCTGCATCGTTCCTGGTTTGTAATTTGCAATCATGGCTGATTTATTCCAAAACTAAAGCTTCTGGGAACCAGGAACCCGGAAGTCCTTTGAGCCCGAAAGGCCACCTTTCATCTTACACCCAGACTATGGGGAAAGGACTTATTTTGGACTTCTTTTTCCCATGCAAAATGGCCTGTCTTTGTAGCCATTTGCCCTGGCCAACAGGGCAGTTCCCAGTGAGAAATTTTTTAAGATTACTGGATTCCTGCAGAACTAACGCTATTGGCAACTAGGAGCTTTCAAGTCCTTAGAGCCCCAAAGGCCACCTTTCATCTGACACCCAGACCCTGGGGACATGAATTCATTTTCCCCAGTGATATTGAGGTCAGTTTGAGGCCACTCGGCCTGGCCATCTGCATTGTTCCCGGTGTGAAATTTGCAAACATGGCTGATTTTCTCCAAAAGTAAAGCTGCTGGCAAGGCGGACCCCGGAAGTCCTTAGAGCCCCAAAGGCCACCTTTCATCTGACACCCAGACCTTGGGGAAAGGACATTTTTCCCATGCAAAATGGCCTGTCTTTGTAGCCATTTGCCCTGGCCAACAGGGCAGTGCCCAGTGAGAAATTTTAAAACATTGCTGGATTCCTGCTGAACTAACGCTGTTGGCAACTAGGTTCTTGCAAGTCCTTAGAGCCCCAAAGGCCACCTTTCATCTGATACCAAGACCCTGGGGAAAGGACTTCTTTTTACCATGCAAAATGGCCTCACTTTGAAGCCATTTGCCCTGGCCAACAGGGCAGTACCCAGTGAGAAATTTTTAAACATTGCTGGATTCCTCCACAATTAAAGCTGCCGGCAACTAGGAGCTTGCAAGTCCTTAGAGCCGCAAAGGCCACCTTTCATCTGACACCCAGACCCTGGGGAAAGGACTTCATTTTCCCCATGGAAAATGGGGTCAGTTTGAGGCCACTCGCCCTGGCCATCTGCATTGTTCCCGGTGTGAAATTTTCAAACTTGACTGATTTTCTCCAAACTAAAGCCGCTGGCAAGGAGGACCCTGCAACTCCTTAGGGCCCCAGAGGCCACCTTTCATCTGATACGCAAACCCTGGGCCAATGTCTTCATTTTCCCTATGGAAAATGGCCTCAATTTCTGGCCTCTGGCCGTGACCAATAGGGTGGTGCCCAGCAAGAAATTTGCAATCTTTGCTGGATTTCTCCAAATCTAAAGCTGCCAATAAGTAGTACCCTGCAAGTCCTTAGAGCCCCAAAGGCCACCTTTCATCTGACACCCAGACCCTGGGGAAAGGACTTCTTTTTCCCATGCATGATGGCCTCTATGTGCAGCCATTTGCCCTGGCCAAAAGGGCAGTGCCCAGTGAGAAATTTTTACACTTTGCTGGATTCCTCCAAAACTAAAGCTGCTGGCAACTAGGAGCTTGCAAGTCCTTAGAGCCCCAGATGCCACCTTTCATCTGACACCCAGACCCAGGGGACATGAATTCATTTTCCCCGGGAAAATTGGGGTCAGTTTGAGGCCACTCGCCCTGGCCATCTGCATTGTTCGCGGTGTGAAATTTTCAAACTTGGCTGATTTTCTCCAAAAGTAAAGCTGCTGGCAAGGAGGACCCTGGAAGTCCTTGGAGCCCCAAAGGCCACATTTCATCTGACACCAAGACCCTGGGTAAAGGACTTCTTTTACTCATGGGAAATGGCCTCCGTTTGCAGCCACTCACCCTGGCAGAATGAGGGGAGACAAGGAAGAATTACCAAATCTTTGCTGGATTTTTCCAAAATTAAAGCTGGCTGCAAGAAAGATCCTGTAAGTACTTAGAGCCTCAAAGGCCACCTTGAACATATTACTGATACCCTGGGTAAAGGACATTTTTCCCATGGAAAATGGCCTTCATTTCTGGCCACTTGGCCTGGCAGGCAGGGCAGTGCCAAGCGAGCAATTTGCAAACTCTGCTGGATCCTTCCAAAACAAAAGCTGCCAGCAAATAGGAAGCTGCAAGTACTTAAGGCCCCTTCAAACTGATAGCCAGACCCTGCGGAAAGGACTTCTTTTTCCCATGCAAAATGGCCTCATTTGAAGCCATTTGCTCTGGCCAACAGGGCAGTGCGCAGTGAGAAATTTGCAAACATTGCTGGATTCCTACTGAACTAATGCTGCTGGCAACTAGGAGCTTGCAAGTCCATAGAGCCCCATGGCCACCTTTCATCTGACACCCAGACCGTGGGGACATGACTTCATTTTCCCCAGGGATATTGAGGTCAGTTTGAGGCCACTCGCCCTAGCCATCTGCATCGTTCCTGGTTTGTAATTTGCAATCATGGCTGATTTATTCCAAAACTAAAGCTTCTGGGAACGAGGAACCCGGAAGTCCTTTGAGCCCCAAAGGCCACCTGTGATCTTACACACAGACCCTGGGGAAAGGACTTCTTTTTCCCATGCAAAATGGCCTGTCTTTGTAGCCATTTGCCCTGGCCAACAGGGCAGTGCCCAGTGAGAAATTTTTACACTTTGCTGGATTCCTGCTGAACTAACGCTGATGGCAACTAGGAGCTTGCAAGTCCATAGAGCCCCATGACCACCATTCATCTGACACCCAGACCCTGGGGACATGACTTCATTTTCCTCAGGGAAATTGGGGTCAGTTTTAGGCCACTCGCCCTGGCCATCTGCATCGTGCCCAGTGTGAAATTTGCAAACTTGGCTGATTTTCTCCAAAACTAAAGCTGCTGGCAAGGAGGACCCTGGAAGTCCTTGGAGCCCCAAAAGTCACAATTCATCTGACACCCAGACCCTGGGGAAAGGACTTCTTTTTCCCATGCAAAATGGCCTCACTTTGAAGCCATTTGCCCTGGCCATCTGGGCAGTGCCCAGTGAGAAATTTTTACACTTTGCTGGATTCCTCCACAACTAAAGCTGCCGGCAACTAGGAGCTTTCAAGTCCATAGAGCCGCATGGCCACCTTTCATCTGACACCCAGACCCTGGGGACATGACTTCATTTTCCCCATGGAAAATGGGGTCAGTTTGAGGCCACTCGCCCTGGCCATCTGCATCGTTCCTGGTTTGTAATTTGCAATCATGGCTGATTTATTCCAAAACTAAAGCTTCTGGGAACGAGGAACCCGGAAGTCCTTTGAGCCCGAAAGGCCACCTTTCATCTTATACCCAGACTATGGGGAAAGGACTGTTTTTGGACTTCTTTTTCCCATGCAAAATGGCCTGTCTTTGTAGCCATTTGCCCTGGCCAACAGGGCAGTTCCCAGTGAGAAATTTTTTAACATTACTGGATTCCTGCAGAACTAACGCTATTGGCAACTAGGAGCTTTCAAGTCCTTAGAGCCCCAAAGGCCACCTTTCATCTGACACCCAGACCCTGGGGACATTACTTTATTTTCCCCAGTGATATTGAGGTCAGTTTGAGGCCACTCGGCCTGGCCATCTGCATTGTTCCCGGTGTGAAATTTGCAAACATGGCTGATTTTCTCCAAAAGTAAAGCTGCTGGCAAGGCGGACCCCGGAAGTCCTTAGAGCCCCAAAGGCCACCTTTCATCTGACACCCAGACCTTGTGGAAAGGACATTTTTCCCATGCAAAATGGCCTGTCTTTGTAGCCATTTGCCCAGGCCAACAGGGCAGTGCCCAGTGAGAAATTTTAAAACATTGCTGGATTCCTGCTGAACTAACGCTGTTGGCAACCAGGTTCTTGCAAGTCCTTAGAGCCCCAAAGGCCACCTTTCATCTGATACCAAGACCCTGGGGAAAGGACTTCTTTTTCCCATGCAAAATTGCCTCTCTTTGTAGCCATTTGTGCTAGCCAACAGGGCAGTACCCAGTGAGAAATTTTTAAACATTGCTGGATTCCTCCACAATTAAAGCTGCCGGCAACTAGGAGCTTGCAAGTCCTTAGAGCCGCAAAGGCCACCTTTCATCTGACACCCAGACCCTGGGGAAAGGACTTCATTTTCCCCATGGAAAATGGGGTCAGTTTGAGGCCACTCGCCCTGGCCATCTGCATTGTTCCCGGTGTGAAATTTTAAAACTTGGCTGATTTTCTCCAAACTAAAGCCGCTGGCAAGGAGGACCCTGCAACTCCTTAGGGCCCCAGAGGCCACCTTTCATCTGATACGCAAACCCTGGGCCAATGTCTTCATTTTCCCTATGGAAAATGGCCTCAATTTCTGGCCTCTGGCCGTGACCAATAGGGTGGTGCCCAGCAAGAAATTTGCAATCTTTGCTGGATTTCTCCAAATCTAAAGCTGCCAATAAGTAGTACCCTGCAAGTCCTTAGAGCCCCAAAGGCCACCTTTCATCTGACACCCAGACCCTGGGGAAAGGACTTCTTTTTCCCATGCATGATGGCCTCTATGTGCAGCCATTTGCCCTGGCCAACAGGGCAGTGCCCAGGGAGAAATTTTTACACTTTGCTGGATTCCTCCACAACTAAAGCTGCTGGCAACTAGGAGCTTGCAAGTCCTAAGAGCCCCAGATGCCACCTTTCATCTGACACCCAGACCCAGGGGACATGAATTCATTTTCCCCGGGAAAATTGGGGTCAGTTTGAGGCCACTCGCCCTGGCCATCTGCATTGTTCGCGGTGTGAAATTTTCAAACTTGGCTGATTTTCTCCTAAAGTAAAGCTGCTGGCAAGGAGGACCCTGGAAGTCCTTGGAGCCCCAAAGGCCACATTTCATCTGACACCAAGACCCTGGGGAAAGGACTTCTTTTACTCATGGGAAATGGCCTCCGTTTGCAGCCACTCACCCTGGCAGAAAGAGGGGAGACAAGGAAGAATTACCAAATCTTTGCTGGATTTTTCCAAAATTAAAGCTGGCTGCAAGAAAGATCCTCTAAGTTCTTAGAGCCTCAAAGGCCACCTTGAACATATTACTGATACCCTGGGTAAAGGACATTTTTCCCATGGAAAATGGCCTTCATTTGTGGCCATTGGCCTGGCAGGCAGGGCAGTGCCAAGCGAGCAATTTGCAAACTCTGCTGGATCCTTCCAAAACAAAAGCTGCCAGCAAATAGGAAGCTGCAAGTACTTAAGGCCCCTTCAAACTGATAGCCAGACCCTGCGGAAAGGACTTCTTTTTCCCATGCAAAATGGCCTCGCTTTGAAGCCATTTGCCCTGGGCAACAGGGCAGTGCCCAGTGAGAAATTTGCAAACATTGCTGGATTCCTCCACAACTAAAGCTGCCGGCAACTAGGAGCTTGCAAGTCCTTAGAGCCCTAAAGGCCACCTTTCATCTGACACCCAGACCGTGGGGACATGATTTCATTTTCCCCGGGAAAATTTCGGTCAGTTTGAGGCCACTCGGCCTGGCCATCTGCATTGTTCCCTGTGTGAAATTTGCAAACATGGCTGATTTTCTCCAAAAGTAAAGCTGCTGGCAAGGCGGACCCCGGAAGTCCTTAGAGCCCCAAAGGCCACCTTTCATCTGACACCCAGACTATGGGGAAAGGACTTCTTTTTCCCATGCAAAATGGCCTGTCTTTGTAGCCATTTGCCCTGGCCAACAGGGCAGTGCCCAGTGAGAAATTTTTACACTTTGCTGGATTCCTGCTGAACTAACGCTGCGGGAAACTAGGAGCTTTCAAGTCCTTAGAGCCCCAATGGCCAGCTTTCATCTGACACCCAGACCCTGGGGACATGACTTCATTTTCGCCAGGGAAAATGGGGTCAGTTTGAGGCCTTTTGCCCTGCCCATCTGCATCGTTCCCAGTTGGAAATTTGCAATCACGGCTGATTTTCTCCAAACTAAAGCCGCTGGTAAGGAGGAACCTGCAACTCCTTAGGGCCCCAGATGCCACCTTTCATCTGATACCCAGACCCTGGGCCAATGACTTCATTTTCCCCATGGAAAATGGCCTCCATTTCTGGCCTCTGGCCGTGACCAATAGGGTGGTGCCCAGCAAGAAATTTGCAATCTTTGCTGGATTTCTCCAAATCTAAAGCTGCCAATAAGTAGTACCCTGCAAGTCCTTAGAGCCCCAAAGGCCACCTTTCATCTGACACCCAGACCCTGGGGAAAGGACTTCTTTTTCCCATGCAAAATGGCCTCACTTTGAAGCCATTTTCCCTGGCCAACAGGGCAGTGCCCAGGGAGAAATTTTTACACTTTGCTGGATTCCTCCAGAACTAAAGCTTCCGGCAACTAGGAGCTTTCAAGTCCATAGAGCCGCATGGCCACCTTTCATCTTACACCCAGACCCTGGGGACATGACTTCATTTTCCCCATGGAAAATGGGGTCAGTTTGAGGCCACTCGCCCTGGCCATCTGCATCGTTCCTGGTTTGTAGTTTGCAATCATGGCTGATTTATTCCAAAACTAAAGCTTCTGGGAACCAGGAACCCGGAAGTCCTTTGAGCCCGAAAGGCCACCTTTCATCTTACACCCAGACTATGGGGAAAGGACTTTTTTTGGACTTCTTTTTCCCATGCAAAATGGCCTGTCTTTGTAGCCATTTGCCCTGGCCAACAGGGCAGTTCCCAGTGAGAAATTTTTTAACATTACTGGATTCCTGCAGAACTAACGCTATTGGCAACTAGGAGCTTTCAAGTCCTTAGAGCCCTAAAGGCCACCTTTCATCTTACACCCAGACCCTGGGGACATGAATTCATTTTCCCCGGGAAAATTTGGGTCAGTTTGAGGCCACTCGCCCTGGCCATCTGCATTGTTCCCGGTGTGAAAGTTGCAAACTTGGCTGATTTTCTCTAAAAGTAAAGCTGCTGGCAAGGAGGACCCTGGAAGTCCTTGGAGCCCCAAAGGCCACAATTCATCTGACACCCAGACCCTGGGTAAAGGACTTCTTTTACTCATGGGAAATGGCCTCCGTTTGCAGCCACACACCCTGGCACAATGAAGGGAGACAAAGAAGAATTACCAAATCTTTGCTTGATTTTTCCAAAATTACAGCTGGCAGCAACAAAGATCCTGTAAGTCCTTAGAGCCTCAAAGGCCACCTTGAACATATTACTGATACCCTGGGTAAAGGACATTTTTCCCATGGAAAATGGCCTTCATTTCTGGCCACTTGGCCTGGCAGGCAGGGCAGTGCCAAGCGAGCAATTTGCAAACTCTGCTGGATCCTTCCAAAACAAAAGCTGCCAGCAAATAGGAAGCTGCAAGTACTTAGAGCCCCTGATGCCAACTTCAAACTGATAGCCAGACCCTGGGGAAAGGACTTCTTTTTCCCATGCAAAATGGCCTCGCTTTGAAGCCATTTGCCCTGGCCAACAGGGAAGTGCGCAGTGAGAAATTTGCAAACATTGCTGGATTCCTCCACAACTAAAGCTGCCGGCAACTAGGAGCTTGCAAGTCCATAGAGCCCCATGGCCACCTTTCATCTGACACCCAGACCCTGGGGACATGACTTCATTTTCCCCAGGGGTATTGAGGTCAGTTTGAGGCCACTCGGCCTGGCCATCTGCATTGTTCCCTGTGTGAAATTTGCAAACATGGCTGATTTTCTCCAAAAGTAAAGCTGCTGGCAAGGCGGACCCCGGAAGTCCTTAGAGCCCCAAAGGCCACCTTTCATCTGACACCCAGACTATGGGGAAAGGACTTCTTTTTCCCATGCAAAATGGCCTGTCTTTGTAGCCATTTGCCCTGGCCAACAGGGCAGTGCCCAGTGAGAAATTTTTACACTTTGCTGGATTCCTGCTGAACTAACGCTGCGGGCAACTAGGAGCTTGCAAGTACTTAGAGCCCCAAAGGCCAGCTTTCATCTGACACCCAGACCCTGGGGACATGACTTCATTTTCGCCAGGGAAAATGGGGTCAGTTTGAGGCCTTTTGCCCTGCCCATCTGCATCGTTCCCAGTTGGAAATTTGCAATCACGGCTGATTTTCTCCAAACTAAAGCCGCTGGTAAGGAGGAACCTGCAACTCCTTAGGGCCCCAGATGCCACCTTTCATCTGATACGCAGACCCTGGGCCAATGACTTCATTTTCCCCATGGAAAATGGCCTCCATTTCTGGCCTCTGGCCGTGACCAATAGGGTGGTGCCCAGCAAGAAATTTACAATCTTTGCTGGATTTCTCCAAATCTAAAGCTGCCAATAAGTAGTACCCTGCAAGTCCTTAGAGCCCCAAAGGCCACCTTTCATCTGACACCCAGACCCTGGGGAAAGCACTTCTTTTTCCCATGCAAAATGGCCTCACTTTGAAGCCATTTGCCCTGGCCAACAGGGCAGTGCCCAGGGAGAAATTTTTACACTTTGCTGGATTCCTCCACAACTAAAGCTTCCGGCAACTAGGAGTTTGCAAGTCCTTAGAGCCCCAGATGCCACCTTTCATCTGACACCCAGACCCAGGGGACATGACTTCATTTTCCCCAGGGATATTGAGGTCAGTTTGAGGCCACTCGCCCTGGCCATCTGCATCGTTTCTGGTTTGTAATTTGCAATCCTGGCTGATTTATTCCAAAACTAAAGCTTCTGGGAACGAGGAACCCGGAAGTCCTTTGAGCCCCAAAGGCCACCTTTCATCATACACCCAGACCCTGGGGAAAGGACTTCTTTTTCCCATGCAAAATGGCCTGTCTTTGTAGCCATTTGCCCTGGCCAACAGGGCAGTTCCCAGTGAGAAATTTTTTAACATTACTGGATTCCTGCAGAACTAACGCTATTGGCAACTAGGAGCTTTCAAGTCCTTAGAGCCCTAAAGGCCACCTTTCATCTTACACCCAGACCCTGGGGACATGAATTCATTTTCCCCGGGAAAATTTGGGTCAGTTTGAGGCCACTCGCCCTGGCCATCTGCATTGTTCCCGGTGTGAAAGTTGCAAACTTGGCTGATTTTCTCTAAAAGTAAAGCTGCTGGCAAGGAGGACCCTGGAAGTCCTTGGAGCCCCAAAGGCCACAATTCATCTGACACCCAGACCCTGGGTAAAGGACTTCTTTTACTCATGGGAAATGGCCTCCGTTTGCAGCCACACACCCTGGCACAATGAAGGGAGACAAAGAAGAATTACCAAATCTTTGCTTGATTTTTCCAAAATTACAGCTGGCAGCAACAAAGATCCTGTAAGTCCTTAGAGCCTCAAAGGCCACCTTGAACATATTACTGATACCCTGGGTAAAGGACATTTTTCCCATGGAAAATGGCCTTCATTTCTGGCCACTTGGCCTGGCAGGCAGGGCAGTGCCAAGCGAGCAATTTGCAAACTCTGCTGGATCCTTCCAAAACAAAAGCTGCCAGCAAATAGGAAGCTGCAAGTACTTAGAGCCCCTGATGCCAACTTCAAACTGATAGCCAGACCCTGGGGAAAGGACTTCTTTTTCCCATGAAAAATGGCCTCGCTTTGAAGCCATTTGCCCTGGCCAACAGGGAAGTGCGCAGTGAGAAATTTGCAAACATTGCTGGATTCCTCCACAACTAAAGCTGCCGGCAACTAGGAGCTTGCAAGTCCATAGAGCCCCATGGCCACCTTTCATCTGACACCCAGACCCTGGGGACATGACTTCATTTTCCCCAGGGGTATTGAGGTCAGTTTGAGGCCACTCGGCCTGGCCATCTGCATTGTTCCCTGTGTGAAATTTGCAAACATGGCTGATTTTCTCCAAAAGTAAAGCTGCTGGCAAGGCGGACCCCGGAAGTCCTTAGAGCCCCAAAGGCCACCTTTCATCTGACACCCAGACTATGGGGAAAGGACTTCTTTTTCCCATGCAAAATGGCCTGTCTTTGTAGCCATTTGCCCTGGCCAACAGGGCAGTGCCCAGTGAGAAATTTTTACACTTTGCTGGATTCCTGCTGAACTAACGCTGCGGGCAACTAGGAGCTTGCAAGTACTTAGAGCCCCAAAGGCCAGCTTTCATCTGACACCCAGACCCTGGGGACATGACTTCATTTTCGCCAGGGAAAATGGGGTCAGTTTGAGGCCTTTTGCCCTGCCCATCTGCATCGTTCCCAGTTGGAAATTTGCAATCACGGCTGATTTTCTCCAAACTAAAGCCGCTGGTAAGGAGGAACCTGCAACTCCTTAGGGCCCCAGATGCCACCTTTCATCTGATACGCAGACCCTGGGCCAATGACTTCATTTTCCCCATGGAAAATGGCCTCCATTTGTGGCCTCTGGCCGTGACCAATAGGGTGGTGCCCAGCAAGAAATTTGCAATCTTTGCTGGATTTCTCCAAATCTAAAGCTGCCAATAAGTAGTACCCTGCAAGTCCTTAGAGCCCCAAAGGCCACCTTTCATCTGACACCCAGACCCTGGGGAAAGGACTTCTTTTTCCCATGCAAAATGGCCTCACTTTGAAGCCATTTGCCCTGGCCAACAGGGCAGTGCCCAGGGAGAAATTTTTACACTTTGCTGGATTCCTCCAGAACTAAAGCTTCCGGCAACTAGGAGCTTTCAAGTCCATAGAGCCGCATGGCCACCTTTCATCTTACACCCAGACCCTGGGGACATGACTTCATTTTCCCCATGGAAAATGGGGTCAGTTTGAGGCCACTCGCCCTGGCCATCTGCATCGTTCCTGGTTTGTAGTTTGCAATCATGGCTGATTTATTCCAAAACTAAAGCTTCTGGGAACCAGGAACCCGGAAGTCCTTTGAGCCCGAAAGGCCACCTTTCATCTTACACCCAGACTATGGGGAAAGGACTTTTTTTGGACTTCTTTTTCCCATGCAAAATGGCCTGTCTTTGTAGCCATTTGCCCTGGCCAACAGGGCAGTTCCCAGTGAGAAATTTTTTAACATTACTGGATTCCTGCAGAACTAACGCTATTGGCAACTAGGAGCTTTCAAGTCCTTAGAGCCCTAAAGGCCACCTTTCATCTTACACCCAGACCCTGGGGACATGAATTCATTTTCCCCGGGAAAATTTGGGTCAGTTTGAGGCCACTCGCCCTGGCCATCTGCATTGTTCCCGGTGTGAAAGTTGCAAACTTGGCTGATTTTCTCTAAAAGTAAAGCTGCTGGCAAGGAGGACCCTGGAAGTCCTTGGAGCCCCAAAGGCCACAATTCATCTGACACCCAGACCCTGGGTAAAGGACTTCTTTTACTCATGGGAAATGGCCTCCGTTTGCAGCCACACACCCTGGCACAATGAAGGGAGACAAAGAAGAATTACCAAATCTTTGCTTGATTTTTCCAAAATTACAGCTGGCAGCAACAAAGATCCTGTAAGTCCTTAGAGCCTCAAAGGCCACCTTGAACATATTACTGATACCCTGGGTAAAGGACATTTTTCCCATGGAAAATGGCCTTCATTTCTGGCCACTTGGCCTGGCAGGCAGGGCAGTGCCAAGCGAGCAATTTGCAAACTCTGCTGGATCCTTCCAAAACAAAAGCTGCCAGCAAATAGGAAGCTGCAAGTACTTAGAGCCCCTGATGCCAACTTCAAACTGATAGCCAGACCCTGGGGAAAGGACTTCTTTTTCCCATGCAAAATGGCCTCGCTTTGAAGCCATTTGCCCTGGCCAACAGGGAAGTGCGCAGTGAGAAATTTGCAAACATTGCTGGATTCCTCCACAACTAAAGCTGCCGGCAACTAGGAGCTTGCAAGTCCATAGAGCCCCATGGCCACCTTTCATCTGACACCCAGACCCTGGGGACATGACTTCATTTTCCCCAGGGGTATTGAGGTCAGTTTGAGGCCACTCGGCCTGGCCATCTGCATTGTTCCCTGTGTGAAATTTGCAAACATGGCTGATTTTCTCCAAAAGTAAAGCTGCTGGCAAGGCGGACCCCGGAAGTCCTTAGAGCCCCAAAGGCCACCTTTCATCTGACACCCAGACTATGGGGAAAGGACTTCTTTTTCCCATGCAAAATGGCCTGTCTTTGTAGCCATTTGCCCTGGCCAACAGGGCAGTGCCCAGTGAGAAATTTTTACACTTTGCTGGATTCCTGCTGAACTAACGCTGCGGGCAACTAGGAGCTTGCAAGTACTTAGAGCCCCAAAGGCCAGCTTTCATCTGACACCCAGACCCTGGGGACATGACTTCATTTTCGCCAGGGAAAATGGGGTCAGTTTGAGGCCTTTTGCCCTGCCCATCTGCATCGTTCCCAGTTGGAAATTTGCAATCACGGCTGATTTTCTCCAAACTAAAGCCGCTGGTAAGGAGGAACCTGCAACTCCTTAGGGCCCCAGATGCCACCTTTCATCTGATACGCAGACCCTGGGCCAATGACTTCATTTTCCCCATGGAAAATGGCCTCCATTTCTGGCCTCTGGCCGTGACCAATAGGGTGGTGCCCAGCAAGAAATTTACAATCTTTGCTGGATTTCTCCAAATCTAAAGCTGCCAATAAGTAGTACCCTGCAAGTCCTTAGAGCCCCAAAGGCCACCTTTCATCTGACACCCAGACCCTGGGGAAAGGACTTCTTTTTCCCATGCAAAATGGCCTCACTTTGAAGCCATTTGCCCTGGCCAACAGGGCAGTGCCCAGGGAGAAATTTTTACACTTTGCTGGATTCCTCCACAACTAAAGCTTCCGGCAACTAGGAGTTTGCAAGTCCTTAGAGCCCCAGATGCCACCTTTCATCTGACACCCAGACCCAGGGGACATGACTTCATTTTCCCCAGGGATATTGAGGTCAGTTTGAGGCCACTCGCCCTGGCCATCTGCATCGTTTCTGGTTTGTAATTTGCAATCCTGGCTGATTTATTCCAAAACTAAAGCTTCTGGGAACGAGGAACCCGGAAGTCCTTTGAGCCCCAAAGGCCACCTTTCATCATACACCCAGACCCTGGGGAAAGGACTTCTTTTTCCCATGCAAAATGGCCTGTCTTTGTAGCCATTTGCCCTGGCCAACAGGGCAGTTCCCAGTGAGAAATTTTTTAACATTACTGGATTCCTGCAGAACTAACGCTATTGGCAACTAGGAGCTTTCAAGTCCTTAGAGCCCTAAAGGCCACCTTTCATCTTACACCCAGACCCTGGGGACATGAATTCATTTTCCCCGGGAAAATTTGGGTCAGTTTGAGGCCACTCGCCCTGGCCATCTGCATTGTTCCCGGTGTGAAAGTTGCAAACTTGGCTGATTTTCTCTAAAAGTAAAGCTGCTGGCAAGGAGGACCCTGGAAGTCCTTGGAGCCCCAAAGGCCACAATTCATCTGACACCCAGACCCTGGGTAAAGGACTTCTTTTACTCATGGGAAATGGCCTCCGTTTGCAGCCACACACCCTGGCACAATGAAGGGAGACAAAGAAGAATTACCAAATCTTTGCTTGATTTTTCCAAAATTACAGCTGGCAGCAACAAAGATCCTGTAAGTCCTTAGAGCCTCAAAGGCCACCTTGAACATATTACTGATACCCTGGGTAAAGGACATTTTTCCCATGGAAAATGGCCTTCATTTCTGGCCACTTGGCCTGGCAGGCAGGGCAGTGCCAAGCGAGCAATTTGCAAACTCTGCTGGATCCTTCCAAAACAAAAGCTGCCAGCAAATAGGAAGCTGCAAGTACTTAGAGCCCCTGATGCCAACTTCAAACTGATAGCCAGACCCTGGGGAAAGGACTTCTTTTTCCCATGCAAAATGGCCTCGCTTTGAAGCCATTTGCCCTGGCCAACAGGGAAGTGCGCAGTGAGAAATTTGCAAACATTGCTGGATTCCTCCACAACTAAAGCTGCCGGCAACTAGGAGCTTGCAAGTCCATAGAGCCCCATGGCCACCTTTCATCTGACACCCAGACCCTGGGGACATGACTTCATTTTCCCCAGGGGTATTGAGGTCAGTTTGAGGCCACTCGGCCTGGCCATCTGCATTGTTCCCTGTGTGAAATTTGCAAACATGGCTGATTTTCTCCAAAAGTAAAGCTGCTGGCAAGGCGGACCCCGGAAGTCCTTAGAGCCCCAAAGGCCACCTTTCATCTGACACCCAGACTATGGGGAAAGGACTTCTTTTTCCCATGCAAAATGGCCTGTCTTTGTAGCCATTTGCCCTGGCCAACAGGGCAGTGCCCAGTGAGAAATTTTTACACTTTGCTGGATTCCTGCTGAACTAACGCTGCGGGCAACTAGGAGCTTGCAAGTACTTAGAGCCCCAAAGGCCAGCTTTCATCTGACACCCAGACCCTGGGGACATGACTTCATTTTCGCCAGGGAAAATGGGGTCAGTTTGAGGCCTTTTGCCCTGCCCATCTGCATCGTTCCCAGTTGGAAATTTGCAATCACGGCTGATTTTCTCCAAACTAAAGCCGCTGGTAAGGAGGAACCTGCAACTCCTTAGGGCCCCAGATGCCACCTTTCATCTGATACGCAGACCCTGGGCCAATGACTTCATTTTCCCCATGGAAAATGGCCTCCATTTCTGGCCTCTGGCCGTGACCAATAGGGTGGTGCCCAGCAAGAAATTTACAATCTTTGCTGGATTTCTCCAAATCTAAAGCTGCCAATAAGTAGTACCCTGCAAGTCCTTAGAGCCCCAAAGGCCACCTTTCATCTGACACCCAGACCCTGGGGAAAGCACTTCTTTTTCCCATGCAAAATGGCCTCACTTTGAAGCCATTTGCCCTGGCCAACAGGGCAGTGCCCAGGGAGAAATTTTTACACTTTGCTGGATTCCTCCACAACTAAAGCTTCCGGCAACTAGGAGTTTGCAAGTCCTTAGAGCCCCAGATGCCACCTTTCATCTGACACCCAGACCCAGGGGACATGACTTCATTTTCCCCAGGGATATTGAGGTCAGTTTGAGGCCACTCGCCCTGGCCATCTGCATCGTTTCTGGTTTGTAATTTGCAATCCTGGCTGATTTATTCCAAAACTAAAGCTTCTGGGAACGAGGAACCCGGAAGTCCTTTGAGCCCCAAAGGCCACCTTTCATCATACACCCAGACCCTGGGGAAAGGACTTCTTTTTCCCATGCAAAATGGCCTGTCTTTGTAGCCATTTGCCCTGGCCAACAGGGCAGTTCCCAGTGAGAAATTTTTAAACATTACTGGATTCCTGCAGAACTAACGCTATTGGCAACACGGAGCTTGCAAGTCCTTCGAGCCCCAAAGGCCACCTTTCATCTGACACCAAGACCCTGGGGAAAGGACTTCTTTTTCCCATGCAAATTTGCCTCTCTTTGTAGCCATTTGCCCTGGCCAACAGGGCAGTGCCCAGCGAGAAATTTTTTAACATTACTGGATTCCTGCAGAACTAACGCTATTGGCAACTAGGAGCTTGCAAGTCCTTAGAGCCGTAAAGTTAACCTTTCATCTGACACCCAGACCCTGGGGACATGACTTCTTTTCCCCATGGAAAATGGGGTCAGTTTGAGGCCACTTGCCCTGGCCATCTGCATTGATCCCTGTGTGAAATTTGCAAACATGGCTGATTTTCTCCAAAACTAAAGCTGCTGGCAAGGTGGACCCGGGAAGTCCATAGAACCCCAAAGGCCACCTTTCATCTGATACCAAGACCCTGGGGAAAGGACTTCTTTTTCCCATGCAAAATGGCCTCACTTTGAAGCCATTTGCCCTGGCCATCTGGGCAGTACCCTGTGAGAAATTTCTAAACATTGCTGGATTCCGCCACAATGAAAGCTGCCGGCAACTAGGAGCTTGCAAGTCCTTAGAGCCCCAAAGGCCACCTTTCATCTGACACCCAGACCTTGGGGACATGACTTCTTTTCCCCATGGAAAATGGGGTCAGTTTGAGGCCTTTCGCCCTGGCCATCTGCATCGTTCCTGGTTTGTAATTTGCAATCATGGCTGATTTATTCCAAAACTAAAGCTTCTGGGAACCAGGAACCCGGAAGTCCTTTGAGCCCGAAAGGCCACCTTTCATCTTACACCCAGACTATGGGGAAAGGACTTTTTTTGGACTTCTTTTTCCCATGCAAAATGGCCTGTCTTTGTAGCCATTTGCCCTGGACAACAGGGGAGTTCCCAGTGAGAAATTTTTTAACATTACTGGATTCCTGCAGAACTAACGCTATTGGCAACTAGGAGCTTTCAAGTCCTTAGAGCCCCAAAGGCCACCTTTCATCTGACACCCAGACCCTGGGGACATGAATTCATTTTCCCCGGGAAAATTTGGGTCAGTTTGAGGCCACTCGCCCTGGCCATCTGCATTGTTCCCGGTGTGAAAGTTGCAAACTTGGCTGATTTTCTCCAAAAGTAAAGCTGCTGGCAAGGAGGACCCTGGAAGTCCTTGGAGCCCCAAAGGCCACATTTCATCTGACACCCAGACCCTGGGTAAAGGACTTCTTTTACTCATGGGAAATGGCCTCCGTTTGCAGCCACACACCCTGGCACAATGAAGGGAGACAAAGAAGAATTACCAAATCTTTGCTTGATTTTTCCAAAATTACAGCTGGCAGCAACAAAGATCCTGTAAGTCCTTAGAGCCTCAAAGGCCACCTTGAACATATTACTGATACCCTGGGTAAAGGACATTTTTCCCATGGAAAATGGCCTTCATTTCTGGCCACTTGGCCTGGCAGGCAGGGCAGTGCCAAGCGAGCAATTTGCAAACTCTGCTGGATCCTTCCAAAACAAAAGCTGCCAGCAAATAGGAAGCTGCAAGTACTTAGAGCCCCTGATGACAACTTCAAACTGATAGCCAGACCCTGGGGAAAGGACTTCTTTTTCCCATGCAAAATGGCCTCACATTGAAGCCATTTGCCCTGGCCAACAGGGAAGTGCGCAGTGAGAAATTTGCAAACATTGCTGGATTCCTCCACAACTAAAGCTGCCGGCAACTAGGAGCTTGCAAGTCCATAGAGCCCCATGGCCACCTTTCATCTGACACCCAGACCCTGGGGACATGACTTCATTTTCCCCAGGGGTATTGAGGTCAGTTTGAGGCCACTCGGCCTGGCCATCTGCATTGTTCCCTGTGTGAAATTTGCAAACATGGCTGATTTTCTCCAAAAGTAAAGCTGCTGGCAAGGCGGACCCCGGAAGTCCTTAGAGCCCCAAAGGCCACCTTTCATCTGACACCCAGACTATGGGGAAAGGACTTCTTTTTCCCATGCAAAATGGCCTGTCTTTGTAGCCATTTGCCCTGGCCAACAGGGCAGTGCCCAGTGAGAAATTTTTACACTTTGCTGGATTCCTGCTGAACTAACGCTGCGGGAAACTAGGAGGTTTCAAGTCCTTAGAGCCCCAATGGCCAGCTTTCATCTGACACCCAGACCCTGGGGACATGACTTCATTTTCGCCAGGGAAAATGGGGTCAGTTTGAGGCCTTTTGCCCTGCCCATCTGCATCGTTCCCAGTTGGAAATTTGCAATCACGGCTGATTTTCTCCAAACTAAAGCCGCTGGTAAGGAGGAACCTGCAACTCCTTAGGGCCCCAGATGCCACCTTTCATCTGATACGCAGACCCTGGGCCAATGACTTCATTTTCCCCATGGAAAATGGCCTCCATTTCTGGCCTCTGGCCGTGACCAATAGGGTGGTGCCCAGCAAGAAATTTGCAATCTTTGCTGGATTTCTCCAAATCTAAAGCTGCCAATAAGTAGTACCCTGCAAGTCCTTAGAGCCCCAAAGGCCACCTTTCATCTGACACCCAGACCCTGGGGAAAGGACTTCTTTTTCCCATGCAAAATGGCCTCGCTTTGAAGCCATTTGCCCTGGCCAACAGGGAAGTGCGCAGTGAGAAATTTGCAAACATTGCTGGATTCCTCCACAACTAAAGCTGCCGGCAACTAGGAGCTTGCAAGTCCATAGAGCCCCATGGCCACCTTTCATCTGACACCCAGACCCTGGGGACATGACTTCATTTTCCCCAGGGGTATTGAGGTCAGTTTGAGGCCACTCGGCCTGGCCATCTGCATTGTTCCCTGTGTGAAATTTGCAAACATGGCTGATTTTCTCCAAAAGTAAAGCTGCTGGCAAGGCGGACCCCGGAAGTCCTTAGAGCCCCAAAGGCCACCTTTCATCTGACACCCAGACTATGGGGAAAGGACTTCTTTTTCCCATGCAAAATGGCCTGTCTTTGTAGCCATTTGCCCTGGCCAACAGGGCAGTGCCCAGTGAGAAATTTTTACACTTTGCTGGATTCCTGCTGAACTAACGCTGCGGGCAACTAGGAGCTTGCAAGTACTTAGAGCCCCAAAGGCCAGCTTTCATCTGACACCCAGACCCTGGGGACATGACTTCATTTTCGCCAGGGAAAATGGGGTCAGTTTGAGGCCTTTTGCCCTGCCCATCTGCATCGTTCCCAGTTGGAAATTTGCAATCACGGCTGATTTTCTCCAAACTAAAGCCGCTGGTAAGGAGGAACCTGCAACTCCTTAGGGCCCCAGATGCCACCTTTCATCTGATACGCAGACCCTGGGCCAATGACTTCATTTTCCCCATGGAAAATGGCCTCCATTTCTGGCCTCTCGCCGTGACCAATAGGGTGGTGCCCAGCAAGAAATTTACAATCTTTGCTGGATTTCTCCAAATCTAAAGCTGCCAATAAGTAGTACCCTGCAAGTCCTTAGAGCCCCAAAGGCCACCTTTCATCTGACACCCAGACCCTGGGGAAAGCACTTCTTTTTCCCATGCAAAATGGCCTCACTTTGAAGCCATTTGCCCTGGCCAACAGGGCAGTGCCCAGGGAGAAATTTTTACACTTTGCTGGATTCCTCCACAACTAAAGCTTCCGGCAACTAGGAGTTTGCAAGTCCTTAGAGCCCCAGATGCCACCTTTCATCTGACACCCAGACCCAGGGGACATGACTTCATTTTCCCCAGGGATATTGAGGTCAGTTTGAGGCCACTCGCCCTGGCCATCTGCATCGTTTCTGGTTTGTAATTTGCAATCCTGGCTGATTTATTCCAAAACTAAAGCTTCTGGGAACGAGGAACCCGGAAGTCCTTTGAGCCCCAAAGGCCACCTTTCATCATACACCCAGACCCTGGGGAAAGGACTTCTTTTTCCCATGCAAAATGGCCTGTCTTTGTAGCCATTTGCCCTGGCCAACAGGGCAGTTCCCAGTGAGAAATTTTTAAACATTACTGGATTCCTGCAGAACTAACGCTATTGGCAACACGGAGCTTGCAAGTCCTTCGAGCCCCAAAGGCCACCTTTCATCTGACACCAAGACCCTGGGGAAAGGACTTCTTTTTCCCATGCAAATTTGCCTCTCTTTGTAGCCATTTGCCCTGGCCAACAGGGCAGTGCCCAGCGAGAAATTTTTTAACATTACTGGATTCCTGCAGAACTAACGCTATTGGCAACTAGGAGCTTGCAAGTCCTTAGAGCCGTAAAGTTAACCTTTCATCTGACACCCAGACCCTGGGGACATGACTTCTTTTCCCCATGGAAAATGGGGTCAGTTTGAGGCCACTTGCCCTGGCCATCTGCATTGATCCCTGTGTGAAATTTGCAAACATGGCTGATTTTCTCCAAAACTAAAGCTGCTGGCAAGGTGGACCCGGGAAGTCCATAGAACCCCAAAGGCCACCTTTCATCTGATACCAAGACCCTGGGGAAAGGACTTCTTTTTCCCATGCAAAATGGCCTCACTTTGAAGCCATTTGCCCTGGCCATCTGGGCAGTACCCAGTGAGAAATTTCTAAACATTGCTGGATTCCGCCACAATGAAAGCTGCCGGCAACTAGGAGCTTGCAAGTCCTTAGAGCCCCAAAGGCCACCTTTCATCTGACACCCAGACCTTGGGGACATGACTTCTTTTCCCCATGGAAAATGGGGTCAGTTTGAGGCCTTTCGCCCTGGCCATCTGCATCGTTCCTGGTTTGTAATTTGCAATCATGGCTGATTTATTCCAAAACTAAAGCTTCTGGGAACCAGGAACCCGGAAGTCCTTTGAGCCCGAAAGGCCACCTTTCATCTTACACCCAGACTATGGGGAAAGGACTTTTTTTGGACTTCTTTTTCCCATGCAAAATGGCCTGTCTTTGTAGCCATTTGCCCTGGACAACAGGGGAGTTCCCAGTGAGAAATTTTTTAACATTACTGGATTCCTGCAGAACTAACGCTATTGGCAACTAGGAGCTTTCAAGTCCTTAGAGCCCCAAAGGCCACCTTTCATCTGACACCCAGACCCTGGGGACATGAATTCATTTTCCCCGGGAAAATTTGGGTCAGTTTGAGGCCACTCGCCCTGGCCATCTGCATTGTTCCCGGTGTGAAAGTTGCAAACTTGGCTGATTTTCTCCAAAAGTAAAGCTGCTGGCAAGGAGGACCCTGGAAGTCCTTGGAGCCCCAAAGGCCACATTTCATCTGACACCCAGACCCTGGGTAAAGGACTTCTTTTACTCATGGGAAATGGCCTCCGTTTGCAGCCACACACCCTGGCACAATGAAGGGAGACAAAGAAGAATTACCAAATCTTTGCTTGATTTTTCCAAAATTACAGCTGGCAGCAACAAAGATCCTGTAAGTCCTTAGAGCCTCAAAGGCCACCTTGAACATATTACTGATACCCTGGGTAAAGGACATTTTTCCCATGGAAAATGGCCTTCATTTCTGGCCACTTGGCCTGGCAGGCAGGGCAGTGCCAAGCGAGCAATTTGCAAACTCTGCTGGATCCTTCCAAAACAAAAGCTGCCAGCAAATAGGAAGCTGCAAGTACTTAGAGCCCCTGATGACAACTTCAAACTGATAGCCAGACCCTGGGGAAAGGACTTCTTTTTCCCATGAAAAATGGCCTCACTTTGAAGCCATTTGCCCTGGCCAACAGGGAAGTGCGCAGTGAGAAATTTGCAAACATTGCTGGATTCCTCCACAACTAAAGCTGCCGGCAACTAGGAGCTTGCAAGTCCATAGAGCCCCATGGCCACCTTTCATCTGACACCCAGACCCTGGGGACATGACTTCATTTTCCCCAGGGGTATTGAGGTCAGTTTGAGGCCACTCGGCCTGGCCATCTGCATTGTTCCCTGTGTGAAATTTGCAAACATGGCTGATTTTCTCCAAAAGTAAAGCTGCTGGCAAGGCGGACCCCGGAAGTCCTTAGAGCCCCAAAGGCCACCTTTCATCTGACACCCAGACTATGGGGAAAGGACTTCTTTTTCCCATGCAAAATGGCCTGTCTTTGTAGCCATTTGCCCTGGCCAACAGGGCAGTGCCCAGTGAGAAATTTTTACACTTTGCTGGATTCCTGCTGAACTAACGCTGCGGGAAACTAGGAGGTTTCAAGTCCTTAGAGCCCCAATGGCCAGCTTTCATCTGACACCCAGACCCTGGGGACATGACTTCATTTTCGCCAGGGAAAATGGGGTCAGTTTGAGGCCTTTTGCCCTGCCCATCTGCATCGTTCCCAGTTGGAAATTTGCAATCACGGCTGATTTTCTCCAAACTAAAGCCGCTGGCAAGGAGGAACCTGCAACTCCTTAGGGCCCCAGATGCCACCTTTCATCTGATACGCAGACCCTGGGCCAATGACTTCATTTTCCCCATGGAAAATGGCCTCCATTTCTGGCCTCTGGCCGTGACCAATAGGGTGGTGCCCAGCAAGAAATTTGCAATCTTTGCTGGATTTCTCCAAATCTAAAGCTGCCAATAAGTAGTACCCTGCAAGTCCTTAGAGCCCCAAAGGCCACCTTTCATCTGACACCCAGACCCTGGGGAAAGGACTTCTTTTTCCCATGCAAAATGGCCTCGCTTTGAAGCCATTTGCCCTGGCCAACAGGGAAGTGCGCAGTGAGAAATTTGCAAACATTGCTGGATTCCTCCACAACTAAAGCTGCCGGCAACTAGGAGCTTGCAAGTCCATAGAGCCCCATGGCCACCTTTCATCTGACACCCAGACCCTGGGGACATGACTTCATTTTCCCCAGGGGTATTGAGGTCAGTTTGAGGCCACTCGGCCTGGCCATCTGCATTGTTCCCTGTGTGAAATTTGCAAACATGGCTGATTTTCTCCAAAAGTAAAGCTGCTGGCAAGGCGGACCCCGGAAGTCCTTAGAGCCCCAAAGGCCACCTTTCATCTGACACCCAGACTATGGGGAAAGGACTTCTTTTTCCCATGCAAAATGGCCTGTCTTTGTAGCCATTTGCCCTGGCCAACAGGGCAGTGCCCAGTGAGAAATTTTTACACTTTGCTGGATTCCTGCTGAACTAACGCTGCGGGCAACTAGGAGCTTGCAAGTACTTAGAGCCCCAAAGGCCAGCTTTCATCTGACACCCAGACCCTGGGGACATGACTTCATTTTCGCCAGGGAAAATGGGGTCAGTTTGAGGCCTTTTGCCCTGCCCATCTGCATCGTTCCCAGTTGGAAATTTGCAATCACGGCTGATTTTCTCCAAACTAAAGCCGCTGGTAAGGAGGAACCTGCAACTCCTTAGGGCCCCAGATGCCACCTTTCATCTGATACGCAGACCCTGGGCCAATGACTTCATTTTCCCCATGGAAAATGGCCTCCATTTCTGGCCTCTCGCCGTGACCAATAGGGTGGTGCCCAGCAAGAAATTTACAATCTTTGCTGGATTTCTCCAAATCTAAAGCTGCCAATAAGTAGTACCCTGCAAGTCCTTAGAGCCCCAAAGGCCACCTTTCATCTGACACCCAGACCCTGGGGAAAGCACTTCTTTTTCCCATGCAAAATGGCCTCACTTTGAAGCCATTTGCCCTGGCCAACAGGGCAGTGCC
Source organism: Agelaius phoeniceus (assembly GCF_051311805.1). NCBI lineage: Eukaryota > Metazoa > Chordata > Aves > Passeriformes > Icteridae > Agelaius > Agelaius phoeniceus. The sequence continues at coordinate 1,096,186 of NC_135294.1, forward strand.
CAGGGAGAAATTTTTACACTTTGCTGGATTCCTCCACAACTAAAGCTTCCGGCAACTAGGAGTTTGCAAGTCCTTAGAGCCCCAGATGCCACCTTTCATCTGACACCCAGACCCAGGGGACATGACTTCATTTTCCCCAGGGATATTGAGGTCAGTTTGAGGCCACTCGCCCTGGCCATCTGCATCGTTTCTGGTTTGTAATTTGCAATCCTGGCTGATTTATTCCAAAACTAAAGCTTCTGGGAACGAGGAACCCGGAAGTCCTTAGAGCCCCAAAGGCCACCTTTGATCTTACACCCAGACTATGGGGAAAGGACTTTTTTTGGACTTCTTTTTCCCATGCAAAATGGCCTGTCTTTGTAGCCATTTGCCCTGGCCAACAGGGCAGTTCCCAGTGAGAAATTTTTTAACATTACTGGATTCCTGCAGAACTAACGCTATTGGCAACTAGGAGCTTTCAAGTCCTTAGAGCCCCAAAGGCCACCTTTCATCTGACACCCAGACCCTGGGGACATGAATTCATTTTCCCCGGGAAAATTTGGGTCAGTTTGAGGCCACTCGCCCTGGCCATCTGCATTGTTCCCGGTGTGAAAGTTGCAAACTTGGCTGATTTTCTCTAAAAGTAAAGCTGCTGGCAAGGAGGACCCTGGAAGTCCTTGGAGCCCCAAAGGCCACATTTCATCTGACACCCAGACTCTGGGTAAAGGACTTCTTTTACTCATGGGAAATGGCCTCCGTTTGCAGCCACACACCCTGGCACAATGAAGGGAGACAAAGAAGAATTACCAAATCTTTGCTTGATTTTTCCAAAATTACAGCTGGCAGCAACAAAGATCCTGTAAGTCCTTAGAGCCTCAAAGGCCACCTTGAATATATTACTGATACCCTGGGTAAAGGACATTTTTCCCATGGAAAATGGCCTTCATTTCTGGCCACTTGGCCTGGCAGGCAGGGCAGTGCCAAGCGAGCAATTTGCAAACTCTGCTGGATCCTTCCAAAACAAAAGCTGCCAGCAAATAGGAAGCTGCAAGTACTTAGAGCCCCTGATGCCAACTTCAAACTGATAGCCAGACCCTGGGGAAAGGACTTCTTTTTCCCATGAAAAATGGCCTCACTTTGAAGCCATTTGCCCTGGCCAACAGGGAAGTGCCCAGTGAGAAATTTGCAAACATTGCTGGATTCCTCCACAACTAAAGCTGCCGGCAACTAGGAGCTTGCAAGTCCATAGAGCCCCATGGCCACCTTTCATCTGACACCCAGACCCTGGGGACATGACTTCATTTTCCCCAGGGGTATTGAGGTCAGTTTGAGGCCACTCGGCCTGGCCATCTGCATTGTTCCCTGTGTGAAATTTGCAAACATGGCTGATTTTCTCCAAAAGTAAAGCTGCTGGCAAGGCGGACCCCGGAAGTCCTTAGAGCCCCAAAGGCCACCTTTCATCTGACACCCAGACCCTGGGGAAAGGACTTCTTTTTCCCATGCAAAATGGCCTGTCTTTGTAGCCATTTGCCCTGGCCAACAGGGCAGTGCCCAGAGAGAAATTTTTACACTTTGCTGGATTCCTGCTGAACTAACGCTGCGGGAAACTAGGAGCTTTCAAGTCCTTAGAGCCCCAATGGCCAGCTTTCATCTGACACCCAGACCCTGGGGACATGACTTCATTTTCGCCAGGGAAAATGGGGTCAGTTTGAGGCCTTTTGCCCTGCCCATCTGCATCGTTCCCAGTTGGAAATTTGCAATCACGGCTGATTTTCTCCAAACTAAAGCCGCTGGCAAGGAGGAACCTGCAACTCCTTAGGGCCCCAGATGCCACCTTTCATCTGATACGCAGACCCTGGGCCAATGACTTCATTTTCCCCATGGAAAATGGCCTCCATTTCTGGCCTCTGGCCGTGACCAATAGGGTGGTGCCCAGCAAGAAATTTGCAATCTTTGCTGGATTTCTCCAAATCTAAAGCTGCCAATAAGTAGTACCCTGCAAGTCCTTAGAGCCCCAAAGGCCACCTTTAATCTGACACCCAGACCCTGGGGAAAGGACTTCTTTTTCCCATGCAAAATGGCCTCACTTTGAAGCCATTTGCCCTGGCCAACAGGGCAGTGCCCAGGGAGAAATTTTTACACTTTGCTGGATTCCTCCACAACTAAAGCTTCCGGCAACTAGGAGTTTGCAAGTCCTTAGAGCCCCAGATGCCACCTTTCATCTGACACCCAGACCCAGGGGACATGACTTCATTTTCCCCAGGGATATTGAGGTCAGTTTGAGGCCACTCGCCCTGGCCATCTGCATCGTTTCTGGTTTGTAATTTGCAATCCTGGCTGATTTATTCCAAAACTAAAGCTTCTGGGAACCAGGAACCCGGAAGTCCTTTGAGCCCCAAAGGCCACCTTTCATCATACACCCAGACCCTGGGGAAAGGACTTCTTTTTCCCATGCAAAATGGCCTGTCTTTGTAGCCATTTGCCCTGGCCAACAGGGCAGTTCCCAGTGAGAAATTTTTAAACATTACTGGATTCCTGCAGAACTAACGCTATTGGCAACACGGAGCTTGCAAGTCCTTCGAGCCCCAAAGGCCACCTTTCATCTGACACCAAGACCCTGGGGAAAGGACTTCTTTTTCCCATGCAAATTTGCCTCTCTTTGTAGCCATTTGCCCTGGCCAACAGGGCAGTGCCCAGCGAGAAATTTTTTAACATTACTGGATTCCTGCAGAACTAACGCTATTGGCAACTAGGAGCTTGCAAGTCCTTAGAGCCGTAAAGTTAACCTTTCATCTGACACCCAGACCCTGGGGACATGACTTCTTTTCCCCATGGAAAATGGGGTCAGTTTGAGGCCACTTGCCCTGGCCATCTGCATTGATCCCTGTGTGAAATTTGCAAACATGGCTGATTTTCTCCAAAACTAAAGCTGCTGGCAAGGTGGACCCAGGAAGTCCATAGAACCCCAAAGGCCACCTTTCATCTGATACCAAGACCCTGGGGAAAGGACTTCTTTTTCCCATGCAAAATGGCCTCACTTTGAAGCCATTTGCCCTGGCCAACAGGGCAGTACCCAGTGACAAATTTCTAAACATTGCTGGATTCCGCCACAATGAAAGCTGCCGGCAACTAGGAGCTTGCAAGTCCTTAGAGCCCCAAAGGCCACCTTTCATCTGACACCCAGACCCAGGGGACATGACTTCATTTTCCCCAGGGATATTGAGGTCAGTTTGAGGCCACTCGCCCTGGCCATCTGCATCGTTTCTGGTTTGTAATTTGCAATCCTGGCTGATTTATTCCAAAACTAAAGCTTCTGGGAACGAGGAACCCGGAAGTCCTTTGAGCCCCAAAGGCCACCTTTCATCATACACCCAGACCCTGGGGAAAGGACTTCTTTTTCCCATGCAAAATGGCCTGTCTTTGTAGCCATTTGCCCTGGCCAACAGGGCAGTTCCCAGTGAGAAATTTTTAAACATTACTGGATTCCTGCAGAACTAACGCTATTGGCAACACGGAGCTTGCAAGTCCTTCGAGCCCCAAAGGCCACCTTTCATCTGACACCAAGACCCTGGGGAAAGGACTTCTTTTTCCCATGCAAATTTGCCTCTCTTTGTAGCCATTTGCCCTGGCCAACAGGGCAGTGCCCAGCGAGAAATTTTTTAACATTACTGGATTCCTGCAGAACTAACGCTATTGGCAACTAGGAGCTTGCAAGTCCTTAGAGCCGTAAAGATAACCTTTCATCTGACACCCAGACCCTGGGGACATGACTTCTTTTCCCCATGGAAAATGGGGTCAGTTTGAGGCCACACGCCCTGGCCATCTGCATTGCTCCCAGTGTGAAATTTGCAAACATGGCTGATTTTCTCCAAAAGTAAAGCTGCTGGCAAGGAGGACCCTGTAACTCCTTAGGGCCCCAGAGGCCACCTTTCATCTGATAACCACACCCTGGGCCAATGTCTTCATTTTCCCTATGGAAAATGGCTTCAATTTCTGGCCTCTCACCGTGACCAATAGGGTGGTGCCCAGCAAGTAATTTGCAATCTTTGCTGGATTTCTCCAAATCTAAAGCTGCCAATAAGTAATACCCTGCAAGTCCTTAGAGCCCCAAAGACCACCTTTCATCTGACACCCAGACCCTGGGGTAAGGACTTTTTTTCCCATGCAAAATGGCCTCACTTTGAAGCCATTTGCCCTGGCCAACAGGGCAGTGCCCAGGGAGAAATTTTTACACTTTGCTGGATTCCTCCACAACTAAAGCTGCCGGCAACTAGGAGCTTGCAAGTCCATAGAGCCCAAAGTCCACCTTTCATCTGACACCCAGACCCTGGGGACATGACTTCATTTTCCCCAGGGATATTGAGGTCAGTTTGAGGCCACTCGCCCCGGCCATCTGCATCGTTCCTGGTTTGTAATTTGCAATCATGGCTGATTTATTCCAAAACTAAAGCTTCTGGGAACGAGGAACCCGGAAGTCCTTTGAGCCCCAAAGGCCACCTTTCATCTTACACCCAGACCCTGGGGAAAGGACTTCTTTTTCCCATGCAAAATGGCCGGTCTTTGTAGCCATTTGCCCTGGCCAACAGGGCAGTGCCCAGAGAGAAATTTTTACACTTTGCTGGATTCCTGCTGAACTAACGCTGCGGGCAACTAGGAGCTTGCAAGTCCATAGAGCCCCATGACCACCTTTCATCTGACACCCAGACCCTGGGGACATGACTTCATTTTCCTCAGGGAAATTGGGGTCAGTTTGAGGCCACTCGCCCCGGCCATCTGCATCGTGCCCAGTGTGAAAGTTGCAAACTTGGCTGATTTTCTCCAAAACTAAAGCTGCTGGCAAGGAGTACCCCGGAAGTCCTTAGAGCCCCAAAGGCCAGCTTTCATCTGACACCCAGACCCTGGGGACATGACTTCATTTTCGCCAGGGAAAATGGGGTCAGTTTGAGGCCTTTCGCCCTGCCCATCTGCATCGTTCCCAGTTGGATATTTGCAATCACGGCTGATTTTCTCCAAACTAAAGCCGCTGGCAAGGAGGAACCTGCAACTCCTTAGGGCCCTGGATGCCACGTTTCATCTGATACTCAGAATTTGGGCCAATGACTTCATTTTCCCCATGGAAAATGGCCTCCATTTCTGGCCTCTCGCCGTGACCAATAGGGTGGTGCCCAGCAAGAAATTTGCAATCTTTGCTGGATTTCTCCAAATCTAAAGCTGCCAATAAGTAGTACCCTGCAAGTCCTTAGAGCCCCAAAGGCCACCTTTCATCTGACACCCAGACCCTGGGGAAAGGACTTCTTTTTCCCATGCAAAATGGCCTCACTTTGAAGCCATTTGCGCTGGCCAACAGGGCAGTGCCCAGGGAGAAATTTTTACACTTTGCTGGATTCCTCCACAACTAAAGCGTCCGGCAACTAGGAGCTTGCAAGTCCTTAGAGCCCCAGATGCCACCTTTCATCTGACACCCAGACCCTGGGGACATGACTTCATTTTCCCCAGGGATATTGAGGTCAGTTTGAGGCCACTCGCCCGGGCCATTTGCATTGTAAGCGGTGTGAAATTTTCAAACTTGGCTGATTTTCTCCAAAAGTAAAGCTGCTGGCAAGGAGGACCCAGGAAGTCCTTGGAGCCCCAAAGGCCACAAATAATCTGACACCAAGACCCTGGGGAAAGGACTTCTTTTACTCATGGGAAATGGCCTCCGTTTGCAGCCACTCACCCTGGCAGAATGAGGGGAGACAAGGAAGAATTACCAAATCTTTGCTGGATTTTTCCAAAATTAAAGCTGGCAGCAACAAAGATCCTGTAAGTCCTTAGAGCCTCAAAGGCCACCTTGAACATATTACTGATACCCTGGGTAAAGGACATTTTTCCCATGGAAAATGGCTTTCATTTGTGGCCACTTGGCCTGGCAGGCAGGGCAGAGCCAAGCGAGCAATTTGCAAACTCTGCTGGATCCTTCCAAAACAAAAGCTGCCAGCAAATAGGAAGCTGCAAGTACTTAAGGCCCCTGATGCCAACTTCAAACTGATAGCCAGACCCTGGGGAAAGGACTTCTTTTTCCCATGCAAAATGGCCTCACTTTGAAGCCATTTGCCCTGGGCAACAGGGCAGTGCCCAGTGAGAAATTTGCAAACATTGCTGGATTCCTCCACAACTAAAGCTGCCGGCAACTAGGAGCTTGCAAGTCCTTAGAGCCCCAAAGGCCACCTTTCATCTGACACCCATACCCTGGGGACATGACTTCATTTTCGCCATGGAAAATGGGGTCAGTTTGAGGCCACTCGCCCTGGCCATCTGCATTGCTCCCAGTGTGAAATTTTAAAACATGGCTGATTTTCTCCAAAAGTAAAGCTGCTGGCAAGGAGGACCCTGCAACTCCTTAGGGCCCCAGAGGCCACCTTTCATCTGATACGCAGACCCTGGGCCAATGTCTTCATTTTCCCTATGGAAAATGGCTTCAATTTCTGGCCTCTGGCCGTGACCAATAGGGTGGTGCCCAGCAAGAAATTTGCAATCTTTGCTGGATTTCTCCAAATCTAAAGCTGCCAATAAGTAGTACCCTGCAAGTCCTTAGAGCCCCAAAGGCCACCTTTCATCTGACACCCAGACCCAGGGGACATGACTTCATTTTCCCCATGGAAAATGGGGTCAGTTTGAGGCCACTCGCCCTGGCCATCTGCATCGTTCCTGGTTTGTAATTTGCAATCCTGGCTGATTTATTCCAAAACTAAAGCTTCTGGGAACCAGGAACCCGGAAGTCCTTTGAGCCCGAAAGGCCACCTTTCATCTTACACCCAGACTATGGGGAAAGGACTTTTTTTGGACTTCTTTTTCCCATGCAAAATGGCCTGTCTTTGTAGCCATTTGCCCTGGCCAACAGGGCAGTTCCCAGTGAGAAATTTTTTAACATTACTGGATTCCTGCAGAACAAACGCTATTGGCAACTAGGAGCTTTCAAGTCCTTAGAGCCCCAAAGGCCACCTTTCATCTGACACCCAGACCCTGGGGACATGAATTCATTTTCCCCGGGAAAATTGGGGTCAGTTTGAGGCCACTCGCCCTGGCCATCTGCATTGTTCCCGGTGTGAAAGTTGCAAACTTGGCTGATTTTCTCTAAAAGTAAAGCTGCTGGCAAGGAGGACCCTGGAAGTCCTTGGAGCCCCAAAGGCCACATTTCATCTGACACCCAGACTCTGGGTAAAGGACTTCTTTTACTCATGGGAAATGGCCTCCGTTTGCAGCCACACACCCTGGCACAATGAAGGGAGACAAAGAAGAATTACCAAATCTTTGCTTGATTTTTCCAAAATTACAGCTGGCAGCAACAAAGATCCTGTAAGTCCTTAGAGCCTCAAAGGCCACCTTGAATATATTACTGATACCCTGGATAAAGGACATTTTTCCCATGGAAAATGGCCTTCATTTCTGGCCACTTGGCCTGGCAGGCAGGGCAGTGCCAAGCGAGCAATTTGCAAACTCTGCTGGATCCTTCCAAAACAAAAGCTGCCAGCAAATAGGAAGCTGCAAGTACTTAGAGCCCCTGATGACAACTTCAAACTGATAGCCAGACCCTGGGGAAAGGACTTCTTTTTCCCATGAAAAATGGCCTCACTTTGAAGCCATTTGCCCTGGCCAACAGGGAAGTGCCCAGTGAGAAATTTGCAAACATTGCTGGATTCCTCCACAACTAAAGCTGCCGGCAACTAGGAGCTTGCAAGTCCATAGAGCCCCATGGCCACCTTTCATCTGACACCCAGACCCTGGGGACATGACTTCATTTTCCCCAGGGGTATTGAGGTCAGTTTGAGGCCACTCGGCCTGGCCATCTGCATTGTTCCCTGTGTGAAATTTGCAAACATGGCTGATTTTCTCCAAAAGTAAAGCTGCTGGCAAGGCGGACCCCGGAAGTCCTTAGAGCCCCAAAGGCCACCTTTCATCTGACACCCAGACCCTGGGGAAAGGACTTCTTTTTCCCATGCAAAATGGCCTGTCTTTGTAGCCATTTGCCCTGGCCAACAGGGCAGTGCCCAGAGAGAAATTTTTACACTTTGCTGGATTCCTGCTGAACTAACGCTGCGGGAAACTAGGAGCTTTCAAGTCCTTAGAGCCCCAATGGCCAGCTTTCATCTGACACCCAGACCCTGGGGACATGACTTCATTTTCGCCAGGGAAAATGGGGTCAGTTTGAGGCCTTTTGCCCTGCCCATCTGCATCGTTCCCAGTTGGAAATTTGCAATCACGGCTGATTTTCTCCAAACTAAAGCCGCTGGCAAGGAGGAACCTGCAACTCCTTAGGGCCCCAGATGCCACCTTTCATCTGATACGCAGACCCTGGGCCAATGACTTCATTTTCCCCATGGAATATGGCCTCCATTTCTGGCCTCTGGCCGTGACCAATAGGGTGGTGCCCAGCAAGAAATGTGCAATCTTTGCTGGATTTCTCCAAATCTAAAGCTGCCAATAAGTAGTACCCTGCAAGTCCTTAGAGCCCCAAAGGCCACCTTTCATCTGACACCCAGACCCTGGGGAAAGGACTTCTTTTTCCCATGCAAAATGGCCTCACTTTGAAGCCATTTGCCCTGGCCAACAGGGCAGTGCCCAGGGAGAAATTTTTACACTTTGCTGGATTCCTCCACAACTAAAGCTTCCGGCAACTAGGAGTTTGCAAGTCCTTAGAGCCCCAGATGCCACCTTTCATCTGACACCCAGACCCAGGGGACATGACTTCATTTTCCCCATGGAAAATGGGGTCAGTTTGAGGCCACTCGCCCTGGCCATCTGCATCGTTCCTGGTTTGTAATTTGCAATCCTGGCTGATTTATTCCAAAACTAAAGCTTCTGGGAACCAGGAACCCGGAAGTCCTTTGAGCCCGAAAGGCCACCTTTCATCTTACACCCAGACTATGGGGAAAGGACTTTTTTTGGACTTCTTTTTCCCATGCAAAATGGCCGGTCTTTGTAGCCATTTGCCCTGGACAACAGGGCAGTTCCCAGTGAGAAATTTTTTAACATTACTGGATTCCTGCAGAACTAACGCTATTGGCAACTAGGAGCTTTCAAGTCCTTAGAGCCCCAAAGGCCACCTTTCATCTGACACCCAGACCCTGGGGACATGAATTCATTTTCCCCGGGAAAATTTGGGTCAGTTTGAGGCCACTCGGCCTGGCCATCTGCATTGTTCCCGGTGTGAAAGTTGCAAACTTGGCTGATTTTCTCCAAAAGTAAAGCTGCTGGCAAGGAGGACGCTGGAAGTCCTTGGAGCCCCAAAGGCCACATTTCATCTGACACCCAGACTCTGGGTAAAGGACTTCTTTTACTCATGGGAAATGGCCTCCGTTTGCAGCCACACACCCTGGCACAATGAAGGGAGACAAAGAAGAATTACCAAATCTTTGCTTGATTTTTCCAAAATTACAGCTGGCAGCAACAAAGATCCTGTAAGTCCTTAGAGCCTCAAAGGCCACCTTGAATATATTACTGATACCCTGGGTAAAGGACATTTTTCCCATGGAAAATGGCCTTCATTTCTGGCCACTTGGCCTGGCAGGCAGGGCAGTGCCAAGCGAGCAATTTGCAAACTCTGCTGGATCCTTCCAAAACAAAAGCTGCCAGCAAATAGGAAGCTGCAAGTACTTAGAGCCCCTGATGACAACTTCAAACTGATAGCCAGACCCTGGGGAAAGGACTTCTTTTTCCCATGAAAAATGGCCTCACTTTGAAGCCATTTGCCCTGGCCAACAGGGAAGTGCGCAGTGAGAAATTTGCAAACATTGCTGGATTCCTCCACAACTAAAGCTGCCGGCAACTAGGAGCTTGCAAGTCCATAGAGCCCCATGGCCACCTTTCATCTGACACCCAGACCCTGGGGACATGACTTCATTTTCCCCAGGGGTATTGAGGTCAGTTTGAGGCCACTCGGCCTGGCCATCTGAATTGTTCCCTGTGTGAAATTTGCAAACATGGCTGATTTTCTCCAAAAGTAAAGCTGCTGGCAAGGCGGACCCCGGAAGTCCTTAGAGCCCCAAAGGCCACCTTTCATCTGACACCCAGACTATGGGGAAAGGACTTCTTTTTCCCATGCAAAATGGCCTGTCTTTGTAGCCATTTGCCCTGGCCAACAGGGCAGTGCCCAGTGAGAAATTTTTACACTTTGCTGGATTCCTGCTGAACTAACGCTGCGGGAATCTAGGAGCTTTCAAGTCCATAGAGCCCCAATGGCCAGCTTTCATCTGACACCCAGACCCTGGGGACATGACTTCATTTTCGCCAGGGAAAATGGGGTCAGTTTGAGGCCTTTTGCCCTGCCCATCTGCATCGTTCCCAGTTGGAAATTTTAAATCACGGCTGATTTTCTCCAAACTAAAGCCGCTGGCAAGGAGGAACCTGCAACTCCTTAGGGCCCCAGATGCCACCTTTCATCTGATACGCAGACCCTGGGCCAATGACATCATTTTCCCCATGGAAAATGGCCTCCATTTCTGGCCTCTGGCCGTGACCAATAGGGTGGTGCCCAGCAAGAAATTTACAATCTTTGCTGGATTTCTCCAAATCTAAAGCTGCCAATAAGTAGTACCCTGCAAGTCCTTAGAGCCCCAAAGGCCACCTTTCATCTGACACCCAGACCCTGGGGAAAGGACTTCTTTTTCCCATGCAAAATGGCCTCACTTTGAAGCCATTTGCCCTGGCCAACAGGGCAGTGCCCAGGGAGAAATTTTTACACTTTGCTGGATTCCTCCACAACTAAAGCTTCCGGCAACTAGGAGTTTGCAAGTCCTTAGAGCCCCAGATGCCACCTTTCATCTGACACCCAGACCCAGGGGACATGACTTCATTTTCCCCAGGGATATTGAGGTCAGTTTGAGGCCACTCGCCCTGGCCATCTGCATCGTTTCTGGTTTGTAATTTGCAATCCTGGCTGATTTATTCCAAAACTAAAGCTTCTGGGAACGAGGAACCCGGAAGTCCTTAGAGCCCCAAAGGCCACCTTTCATCTTACACCCAGACTATGGGGAAAGGACTTTTTTTGGACTTCTTTTTCCCATGCAAAATGGCCTGTCTTTGTAGCCATTTGCCCTGGCCAACAGGGCAGTTCCCAGTGAGAAATTTTTTAACATTACTGGATTCCTGCAGAACAAACGCTATTGGCAACTAGGAGCTTTCAAGTCCTTAGAGCCCCAAAGGCCACCTTTCATCTGACACCCAGACCCTGGGGACATGAATTCATTTTCCCCAGGAAAATTGGGGTCAGTTTGAGGCCACTCGCCCTGGCCATCTGCATTGTTCCCGGTGTGAAAGTTGCAAACTTGGCTGATTTTCTCTAAAAGTAAAGCTGCTGGCAAGGAGGACCCTGGAAGTCCTTGGAGCCCCAAAGGCCACATTTCATCTGACACCCAGACTCTGGGTAAAGGACTTCTTTTACTCATGGGAAATGGCCTCCGTTTGCAGCCACACACCCTGGCACAATGAAGGGAGACAAAGAAGAATTACCAAATCTTTGCTTGATTTTTCCAAAATTACAGCTGGCAGCAACAAAGATCCTGTAAGTCCTTAGAGCCTCAAAGGCCACCTTGAATATATTACTGATACCCTGGATAAAGGACATTTTTCCCATGGAAAATGGCCTTCATTTCTGGCCACTTGGCCTGGCAGGCAGGGCAGTGCCAAGCGAGCAATTTGCAAACTCTGCTGGATCCTTCCAAAACAAAAGCTGCCAGCAAATAGGAAGCTGCAAGTACTTAGAGCCCCTGATGACAACTTCAAACTGATAGCCAGACCCTGGGGAAAGGACTTCTTTTTCCCATGAAAAATGGCCTCACTTTGAAGCCATTTGCCCTGGCCAACAGGGAAGTGCCCAGTGAGAAATTTGCAAACATTGCTGGATTCCTCCACAACTAAAGCTGCCGGCAACTAGGAGCTTGCAAGTCCATAGAGCCCCATGGCCACCTTTCATCTGACACCCAGACCCTGGGGACATGACTTCATTTTCCCCAGGGGTATTGAGGTCAGTTTGAGGCCACTCGGCCTGGCCATCTGCATTGTTCCCTGTGTGAAATTTGCAAACATGGCTGATTTTCTCCAAAAGTAAAGCTGCTGGCAAGGCGGACCCCGGAAGTCCTTAGAGCCCCAAAGGCCACCTTTCATCTGACACCCAGACCCTGGGGAAAGGACTTCTTTTTCCCATGCAAAATGGCCTGTCTTTGTAGCCATTTGCCCTGGCCAACAGGGCAGTGCCCAGAGAGAAATTTTTACACTTTGCTGGATTCCTGCTGAACTAACGCTGCGGGAAACTAGGAGCTTTCAAGTCCTTAGAGCCCCAATGGCCAGCTTTCATCTGACACCCAGACCCTGGGGACATGACTTCATTTTCGCCAGGGAAAATGGGGTCAGTTTGAGGCCTTTTGCCCTGCCCATCTGCATCGTTCCCAGTTGGAAATTTGCAATCACGGCTGATTTTCTCCAAACTAAAGCCGCTGGCAAGGAGGAACCTGCAACTCCTTAGGGCCCCAGATGCCACCTTTCATCTGATACGCAGACCCTGGGCCAATGACTTCATTTTCCCCATGGAATATGGCCTCCATTTCTGGCCTCTGGCCGTGACCAATAGGGTGGTGCCCAGCAAGAAATGTGCAATCTTTGCTGGATTTCTCCAAATCTAAAGCTGCCAATAAGTAGTACCCTGCAAGTCCTTAGAGCCCCAAAGGCCACCTTTCATCTGACACCCAGACCCTGGGGAAAGGACTTCTTTTTCCCATGCAAAATGGCCTCACTTTGAAGCCATTTGCCCTGGCCAACAGGGCAGTGCCCAGGGAGAAATTTTTACACTTTGCTGGATTCCTCCACAACTAAAGCTTCCGGCAACTAGGAGTTTGCAAGTCCTTAGAGCCCCAGATGCCACCTTTCATCTGACACCCAGACCCAGGGGACATGACTTCATTTTCGCCATGGAAAATGGGGTCAGTTTGAGGCCACTCGCCCTGGCCATCTGCATCGTTTCTGGTTTGTAATTTGCAATCCTGGCTGATTTATTCCAAAACTAAAGCTTCTGGGAACCAGGAACCCGGAAGTCCTTTGAGCCCGAAAGGCCACCTTTCATCTTACACCCAGACTATGGGGAAAGGACTTTTTTTGGACTTCTTTTTCCCATGCAAAATGGCCTGTCTTTGTAGCCATTTGCCCTGGACAACAGGGCAGTTCCCAGTGAGAAATTTTTTAACATTACTGGATTCCTGCAGAACTAACGCTATTGGCAACTAGGAGCTTTCAAGTCCTTAGAGCCCCAAAGGCCACCTTTCATCTGACACCCAGACCCTGGGGACATGAATTCATTTTCCCCGGGAAAATTTGGGTCAGTTTGAGGCCACTCGGCCTGGCCATCTGCATTGTTCCCGGTGTGAAAGTTGCAAACTTGGCTGATTTTCTCCAAAAGTAAAGCTGCTGGCAAGGAGGACGCTGGAAGTCCTTGGAGCCCCAAAGGCCACATTTCATCTGACACCCAGACTCTGGGTAAAGGACTTCTTTTACTCATGGGAAATGGCCTCCGTTTGCAGCCACACACCCTGGCACAATGAAGGGAGACAAAGAAGAATTACCAAATCTTTGCTTGATTTTTCCAAAATTACAGCTGGCAGCAACAAAGATCCTGTAAGTCCTTAGAGCCTCAAAGGCCACCTTGAATATATTACTGATACCCTGGGTAAAGGACATTTTTCCCATGGAAAATGGCCTTCATTTCTGGCCACTTGGCCTGGCAGGCAGGGCAGTGCCAAGCGAGCAATTTGCAAACTCTGCTGGATCCTTCCAAAACAAAAGCTGCCAGCAAATAGGAAGCTGCAAGTACTTAGAGCCCCTGATGACAACTTCAAACTGATAGCCAGACCCTGGGGAAAGGACTTCTTTTTCCCATGAAAAATGGCCTCACTTTGAAGCCATTTGCCCTGGCCAACAGGGAAGTGCGCAGTGAGAAATTTGCAAACATTGCTGGATTCCTCCACAACTAAAGCTGCCGGCAACTAGGAGCTTGCAAGTCCATAGAGCCCCATGGCCACCTTTCATCTGACACCCAGACCCTGGGGACATGACTTCATTTTCCCCAGGGGTATTGAGGTCAGTTTGAGGCCACTCGGCCTGGCCATCTGCATTGTTCCCTGTGTGAAATTTGCAAACATGGCTGATTTTCTCCAAAAGTAAAGCTGCTGGCAAGGCGGACCCCGGAAGTCCTTAGAGCCCCAAAGGCCACCTTTCATCTGACACCCAGACTATGGGGAAAGGACTTCTTTTTCCCATGCAAAATGGCCTGTCTTTGTAGCCATTTGCCCTGGCCAACAGGGCAGTGCCCAGTGAGAAATTTTTACACTTTGCTGGATTCCTGCTGAACTAACGCTGCGGGAATCTAGGAGCTTTCAAGTCCTTAGAGCCCCAAAGGCCAGCTTTCATCTGACACCCAGACCCTGGGGACATGACTTCATTTTCGCCAGGGAAAATGGGGTCAGTTTGAGGCCTTTTGCCCTGCCCATCTGCATCGTTCCCAGTTGGAAATTTTAAATCACGGCTGATTTTCTCCAAACTAAAGCTGCTGGCAAGGAGGAACCTGCAACTCCTTAGGGCCCCAGAGGCCACCTTTCATCTGATACGCAGACCCTGGGCCAATGACATCATTTTCCCCATGGAAAATGGCCTCCATTTCTGGCCTCTGGCCGTGACCAATAGGGTGGTGCCCAGCAAGAAATTTGCAATCTTTGCTGGATTTCTCCAAATCTAAAGCTGCCAATAAGTAGTACCCTGCAAGTCCTTAGAGCCCCAAAGGCCACCTTTCATCTGACACCCAGACCCTGGGGAAAGGACTTCTTTTTCCCATGCATGATGGCCTCTATGTGCAGCCATTTGCCCTGGCCAACAGGGCAGTGCCCAGGTAGAAATTTTTACACTTTGCTGGATTCCTCCACAACTAAAGCTTCCGGCAACTAGGAGTTTGCAAGTCCTTAGAGCCCCAGATGCCACCTTTCATCTGACACCCAGACCCAGGGGACATGACTTCATTTTCCCCAGGGATATTGAGGTCAGTTTGAGGCCACTCGCCCTGGCCATCTGCATCGTTTCTGGTTTGTAATTTGCAATCCTGGCTGATTTATTCCAAAACTAAAGCTTCTGGGAACGAGGAACCCGGAAGTCCTTTGAGCCCCAAAGGCCACCTTTCATCTGACACCCAGACCCTGGGGAAAGGACTTCTTTTTCCCATGCAAAATGGCCTGTCTTTGTAGCCATTTGCCCTGGCCAACAGGGCAGTTCCCAGTGAGAAATTTTTAAACATTACTGGATTCCTGCAGAACTAACGCTATTGGCAACACGGAGCTTGCAAGTCCTTCGAGCCCCAAAGGCCACCTTTCATCTGACACCAAGACCCTGGGGAAAGGACTTCTTTTTCCCATGCAAATTTGCCTCTCTTTGTAGCCATTTGCCCTGGCCAACAGGGCAGTGCCCAGCGAGAAATTTTTTAACATTACTGGATTCCTGCAGAACTAACGCTATTGGCAACTAGGAGCTTGCAAGTCCTTAGAGCCGTAAAGTTAACCTTTCATCTGACACCCAGACCCTGGGGACATGACTTCTTTTCCCCATGGAAAATGGGGTCAGTTTGAGGCCACTTGCCCTGGCCATCTGCATTGATCCCTGTGTGAAATTTGCAAACATGGCTGATTTTCTCCAAAACTAAAGCTGCTGGCAAGGTGGACCCAGGAAGTCCATAGAACCCCAAAGGCCACCTTTCATCTGATACCAAGACCCTGGGGAAAGGACTTCTTTTTCCCATGCAAAATGGCCTCACTTTGAAGCCATTTGCCCTGGCCAACAGGGCAGTACCCAGTGACAAATTTCTAAACATTGCTGGATTCCGCCACAATGAAAGCTGCCGGCAACTAGGAGCTTGCAAGTCCTTAGAGCCCCAAAGGCCACCTTTCATCTGACACCCAGACCCAGGGGACATGACTTCATTTTCCCCAGGGATATTGAGGTCAGTTTGAGGCCACTCGCCCTGGCCATCTGCATCGTTTCTGGTTTGTAATTTGCAATCCTGGCTGATTTATTCCAAAACTAAAGCTTCTGGGAACGAGGAACCCGGAAGTCCTTTGAGCCCCAAAGGCCACCTTTCATCATACACCCAGACCCTGGGGAAAGGACTTCTTTTTCCCATGCAAAATGGCCTGTCTTTGTAGCCATTTGCCCTGGCCAACAGGGCAGTTCCCAGTGAGAAATTTTTAAACATTACTGGATTCCTGCAGAACTAACGCTATTGGCAACACGGAGCTTGCAAGTCCTTCGAGCCCCAAAGGCCACCTTTCATCTGACACCAAGACCCTGGGGAAAGGACTTCTTTTTCCCATGCAAATTTGCCTCTCTTTGTAGCCATTTGCCCTGGCCAACAGGGCAGTGCCCAGCGAGAAATTTTTTAACATTACTGGATTCCTGCAGAACTAACGCTATTGGCAACTAGGAGCTTGCAAGTCCTTAGAGCCGTAAAGATAACCTTTCATCTGACACCCAGACCCTGGGGACATGACTTCTTTTCCCCATGGAAAATGGGGTCAGTTTGAGGCCACACGCCCTGGCCATCTGCATTGCTCCCAGTGTGAAATTTGCAAACATGGCTGATTTTCTCCAAAAGTAAAGCTGCTGGCAAGGAGGACCCTGTAACTCCTTAGGGCCCCAGAGGCCACCTTTCATCTGATAACCACACCCTGGGCCAATGTCTTCATTTTCCCTATGGAAAATGGCTTCAATTTCTGGCCTCTCACCGTGACCAATAGGGTGGTGCCCAGCAAGTAATTTGCAATCTTTGCTGGATTTCTCCAAATCTAAAGCTGCCAATAAGTAGTACCCTGCAAGTCCTTAGAGCCCCAAAGACCACCTTTCATCTGACACCCAGACCCTGGGGTAAGGACTTTTTTTCCCATGCAAAATGGCCTCACTTTGAAGCCATTTGCCCTGGCCAACAGGGCAGTGCCCAGGGAGAAATTTTTACACTTTGCTGGATTCCTCCACAACTAAAGCTGCCGGCAACTAGGAGCTTGCAAGTCCATAGAGCCCAAAGTCCACCTTTCATCTGACACCCAGACCCTGGGGACATGACTTCATTTTCCCCAGGGATATTGAGGTCAGTTTGAGGCCACTCGCCCCGGCCATCTGCATCGTTCCTGGTTTGTAATTTGCAATCATGGCTGATTTATTCCAAAACTAAAGCTTCTGGGAACGAGGAACCCGGAAGTCCTTTGAGCCCCAAAGGCCACCTTTCATCTTACACCCAGACCCTGGGGAAAGGACTTCTTTTTCCCATGCAAAATGGCCGGTCTTTGTAGCCATTTGCCCTGGCCAACAGGGCAGTGCCCAGAGAGAAATTTTTACACTTTGCTGGATTCCTGCTGAACTAACGCTGCGGGCAACTAGGAGCTTGCAAGTCCATAGAGCCCCATGACCACCTTTCATCTGACACCCAGACCCTGGGGACATGACTTCATTTTCCTCAGGGAAATTGGGGTCAGTTTGAGGCCACTCGCCCTGGCCATCTGCATCGTGCCCAGTGTGAAAGTTGCAAACTTGGCTGATTTTCTCCAAAACTAAAGCTGCTGGCAAGGAGTACCCCGGAAGTCCTTAGAGCCCCAAAGGCCAGCTTTCATCTGACACCCAGACCCTGGGGACATGACTTCATTTTCGCCAGGGAAAATGGGGTCAGTTTGAGGCCTTTCGCCCTGCCCATCTGCATCGTTCCCAGTTGGATATTTGCAATCACGGCTGATTTTCTCCAAACTAAAGCCGCTGGCAAGGAGGAACCTGCAACTCCTTAGGGCCCTGGATGCCACCTTTCATCTGATACTCAGAATTTGGGCCAATGACTTCATTTTCCCCATGGAAAATGGCCTCCATTTCTGGCCTCTCGCCGTGACCAATAGGGTGGTGCCCAGCAAGAAATTTGCAATCTTTGCTGGATTTCTCCAAATCTAAAGCTGCCAATAAGTAGTACCCTGCAAGTCCTTAGAGCCCCAAAGGCCACCTTTCATCTGACACCCAGACCCTGGGGAAAGGACTTCTTTTTCCCATGCAAAATGGCCTCACTTTGAAGCCATTTGCCCTGGCCAACAGGGCAGTGCCCAGGGAGAAATTTTTACACTTTGCTGGATTCCTCCACAACTAAAGCGTCCGGCAACTAGGAGCTTGCAAGTCCTTAGAGCCCCAGATGCCACCTTTCATCTGACACCCAGACCCAGGGGACATGACTTCATTTTCCCCAGGGATATTGAGGTCAGTTTGAGGCCACTCGCCCGGGCCATTTGCATTGTAAGCGGTGTGAAATTTTCAAACTTGGCTGATTTTCTCCAAAAGTAAAGCTGCTGGCAAGGAGGACCCAGGAAGTCCTTGGAGCCCCAAAGGCCACAAATAATCTGACACCAAGACCCTGGGGAAAGGACTTCTTTTACTCATGGGAAATGGCCTCCGTTTGCAGCCACTCACCCTGGCAGAATGAGGGGAGACAAGGAAGAATTACCAAATCTTTGCTGGATTTTTCCAAAATTAAAGCTGGCAGCAACAAAGATCCTGTAAGTCCTTAGAGCCTCAAAGGCCACCTTGAACATATTACTGATACCCTGGGTAAAGGACATTTTTCCCATGGAAAATGGCTTTCATTTGTGGCCACTTGGCCTGGCAGGCAGGGCAGAGCCAAGCGAGCAATTTGCAAACTCTGCTGGATCCTTCCAAAACAAAAGCTGCCAGCAAATAGGAAGCTGCAAGTACTTAAGGCCCCTGATGCCAACTTCAAACTGATAGCCAGACCCTGGGGAAAGGACTTCTTTTTCCCATGCAAAATGGCCTCACTTTGAAGCCATTTGCCCTGGGCAACAGGGCAGTGCCCAGTGAGAAATTTGCAAACATTGCTGGATTCCTCCACAACTAAAGCTGCCGGCAACTAGGAGCTTGCAAGTCCTTAGAGCCCCAAAGGCCACCTTTCATCTGACACCCAGACCCTGGGGACATGACTTCATTTTCGCCATGGAAAATGGGGTCAGTTTGAGGCCACTCGCCCTGGCCATCTGCATTGCTCCCAGTGTGAAATTTTAAAACATGGCTGATTTTCTCCAAAAGTAAAGCTGCTGGCAAGGAGGACCCTGCAACTCCTTAGGGCCCCAGAGGCCACCTTTCATCTGATACGCAGACCCTGGGCCAATGTCTTCATTTTCCCTATGGAAAATGGCTTCAATTTCTGGCCTCTGGCCGTGACCAATAGGGTGGTGCCCAGCAAGAAATTTGCAATCTTTGCTGGATTTCTCCAAATCTAAAGCTGCCAATAAGTAGTACCCTGCAAGTCCTTAGAGCCCCAAAGGCCACCTTTCATCTGACACCCAGACCCAGGGGACATGACTTCATTTTCCCCATGGAAAATGGGGTCAGTTTGAGGCCACTCGCCCTGGCCATCTGCATCGTTTCTGGTTTGTAATTTGCAATCCTGGCTGATTTATTCCAAAACTAAAGCTTCTGGGAACCAGGAACCCGGAAGTCCTTTGAGCCCGAAAGGCCACCTTTCATCTTACACCCAGACTATGGGGAAAGGACTTTTTTTGGACTTCTTTTTCCCATGCAAAATGGCCTGTCTTTGTAGCCATTTGCCCTGGACAACAGGGCAGTTCCCAGTGAGAAATTTTTTAACATTACTGGATTCCTGCAGAACTAACGCTATTGGCAACTAGGAGCTTTCAAGTCCTTAGAGCCCCAAAGGCCACCTTTCATCTGACACCCAGACCCTGGGGACATGAATTCATTTTCCCCGGGAAAATTTGGGTCAGTTTGAGGCCACTCGGCCTGGCCATCTGCATTGTTCCCGGTGTGAAAGTTGCAAACTTGGCTGATTTTCTCCAAAAGTAAAGCTGCTGGCAAGGAGGACCCTGGAAGTCCTTGGAGCCCCAAAGGCCACATTTCATCTGACACCCAGACTCTGGGTAAAGGACTTCTTTTACTCATGGGAAATGGCCTCCGTTTGCAGCCACACACCCTGGCACAATGAAGGGAGACAAAGAAGAATTACCAAATCTTTGCTTGATTTTTCCAAAATTACAGCTGGCAGCAACAAAGATCCTGTAAGTCCTTAGAGCCTCAAAGGCCACCTTGAATATATTACTGATACCCTGGGTAAAGGACATTTTTCCCATGGAAAATGGCCTTCATTTCTGGCCACTTGGCCTGGCAGGCAGGGCAGTGCCAAGCGAGCAATTTGCAAACTCTGCTGGATCCTTCCAAAACAAAAGCTGCCAGCAAATAGGAAGCTGCAAGTACTTAGAGCCCCTGATGACAACTTCAAACTGATAGCCAGACCCTGGGGAAAGGACTTCTTTTTCCCATGAAAAATGGCCTCACTTTGAAGCCATTTGCCCTGGCCAACAGGGAAGTGCGCAGTGAGAAATTTGCAAACATTGCTGGATTCCTCCACAACTAAAGCTGCCGGCAACTAGGAGCTTGCAAGTCCATAGAGCCCCATGGCCACCTTTCATCTGACACCCAGACCCTGGGGACATGACTTCATTTTCCCCAGGGGTATTGAGGTCAGTTTGAGGCCACTCGGCCTGGCCATCTGCATTGTTCCCTGTGTGAAATTTGCAAACATGGCTGATTTTCTCCAAAAGTAAAGCTGCTGGCAAGGCGGACCCCGGAAGTCCTTAGAGCCCCAAAGGCCACCTTTCATCTGACACCCAGACTATGGGGAAAGGACTTCTTTTTCCCATGCAAAATGGCCTGTCTTTGTAGCCATTTGCCCTGGCCAACAGGGCAGTGCCCAGTGAGAAATTTTTACACTTTGCTGGATTCCTGCTGAACTAACGCTGCGGGAATCTAGGAGCTTTCAAGTCCATAGAGCCCCAATGGCCAGCTTTCATCTGACACCCAGACCCTGGGGACATGACTTCATTTTCGCCAGGGAAAATGGGGTCAGTTTGAGGCCTTTTGCCCTGCCCATCTGCATCGTTCCCAGTTGGAAATTTTAAATCACGGCTGATTTTCTCCAAACTAAAGCCGCTGGCAAGGAGGAACCTGCAACTCCTTAGGGCCCCAGATGCCACCTTTCATCTGATACGCAGACCCTGGGCCAATGACATCATTTTCCCCATGGAAAATGGCCTCCATTTCTGGCCTCTGGCCGTGACCAATAGGGTGGTGCCCAGCAAGAAATTTGCAATCTTTGCTGGATTTCTCCAAATCTAAAGCTGCCAATAAGTAGTACCCTGCAAGTCCTTAGAGCCCCAAAGGCCACCTTTCATCTGACACCCAGACCCTGGGGAAAGGACTTCTTTTTCCCATGCAAAATGGCCTCACTTTGAAGCCATTTGCCCTGGCCAACAGGGCAGTGCCCAGGGAGAAATTTTTACACTTTGCTGGATTCCTCCACAACTAAAGCGTCCGGCAACTAGGAGTTTGCAAGTCCTTAGAGCCCCAGATGCCACCTTTCATCTGACACCCAGACCCAGGGGACATGACTTCATTTTCCCCAGGGATATTGAGGTCAGTTTGAGGCCACTCGCCCTGGCCATCTGCATCGTTTCTGGTTTGTAATTTGCAATCCTGGCTGATTTATTCCAAAACTAAAGCTTCTGGGAACGAGGAACCCGGAAGTCCTTTGAGCCCCAAAGGCCACCTTTCATCATACACCCAGACCCTGGGGAAAGGACTTCTTTTTCCCATGCAAAATGGCCTGTCTTTGTAGCCATTTGCCCTGGCCAACAGGGCAGTTCCCAGTGAGAAATTTTTAAACATTACTGGATTCCTGCAGAACTAACGCTATTGGCAACACGGAGCTTGCAAGTCCTTCGAGCCCCAAAGGCCACCTTTCATCTGACACCAAGACCCTGGGGAAAGGACTTCTTTTTCCCATGCAAATTTGCCTCTCTTTGTAGCCATTTGCCCTGGCCAACAGGGCAGTGCCCAGCGAGAAATTTTTTAACATTACTGGATTCCTGCAGAACTAACGCTATTGGCAACTAGGAGCTTGCAAGTCCTTAGAGCCGTAAAGTTAACCTTTCATCTGACACCCAGACCCTGGGGACATGACTTCTTTTCCCCATGGAAAATGGGGTCAGTTTGAGGCCACTTGCCCTGGCCATCTGCATTGATCCCTGTGTGAAATTTGCAAACATGGCTGATTTTCTCCAAAACTAAAGCTGCTGGCAAGGTGGACCCAGGAAGTCCATAGAACCCCAAAGGCCACCTTTCATCTGATACCAAGACCCTGGGGAAAGGACTTCTTTTTCCCATGCAAAATGGCCTCACTTTGAAGCCATTTGCCCTGGCCAACAGGGCAGTACCCAGTGACAAATTTCTAAACATTGCTGGATTCCGCCACAATGAAAGCTGCCGGCAACTAGGAGCTTGCAAGTCCTTAGAGCCCCAAAGGCCACCTTTCATCTGACACCCAGACCCAGGGGACATGACTTCATTTTCCCCAGGGATATTGAGGTCAGTTTGAGGCCACTCGCCCTGGCCATCTGCATCGTTTCTGGTTTGTAATTTGCAATCCTGGCTGATTTATTCCAAAACTAAAGCTTCTGGGAACGAGGAACCCGGAAGTCCTTTGAGCCCCAAAGGCCACCTTTCATCATACACCCAGACCCTGGGGAAAGGACTTCTTTTTCCCATGCAAAATGGCCTGTCTTTGTAGCCATTTGCCCTGGCCAACAGGGCAGTTCCCAGTGAGAAATTTTTAAACATTACTGGATTCCTGCAGAACTAACGCTATTGGCAACACGGAGCTTGCAAGTCCTTCGAGCCCCAAAGGCCACCTTTCATCTGACACCAAGACCCTGGGGAAAGGACTTCTTTTTCCCATGCAAATTTGCCTCTCTTTGTAGCCATTTGCCCTGGCCAACAGGGCAGTGCCCAGCGAGAAATTTTTTAACATTACTGGATTCCTGCAGAACTAACGCTATTGGCAACTAGGAGCTTGCAAGTCCTTAGAGCCGTAAAGATAACCTTTCATCTGACACCCAGACCCTGGGGACATGACTTCTTTTCCCCATGGAAAATGGGGTCAGTTTGAGGCCACACGCCCTGGCCATCTGCATTGCTCCCAGTGTGAAATTTGCAAACATGGCTGATTTTCTCCAAAAGTAAAGCTGCTGGCAAGGAGGACCCTGTAACTCCTTAGGGCCCCAGAGGCCACCTTTCATCTGATAACCACACCCTGGGCCAATGTCTTCATTTTCCCTATGGAAAATGGCTTCAATTTCTGGCCTCTCACCGTGACCAATAGGGTGGTGCCCAGCAAGTAATTTGCAATCTTTGCTGGATTTCTCCAAATCTAAAGCTGCCAATAAGTAGTACCCTGCAAGTCCTTAGAGCCCCAAAGACCACCTTTCATCTGACACCCAGACCCTGGGGTAAGGACTTTTTTTCCCATGCAAAATGGCCTCACTTTGAAGCCATTTGCCCTGGCCAACAGGGCAGTGCCCAGGGAGAAATTTTTACACTTTGCTGGATTCCTCCACAACTAAAGCTGCCGGCAACTAGGAGCTTGCAAGTCCATAGAGCCCAAAGTCCACCTTTCATCTGACACCCAGACCCTGGGGACATGACTTCATTTTCCCCAGGGATATTGAGGTCAGTTTGAGGCCACTCGCCCCGGCCATCTGCATCGTTCCTGGTTTGTAATTTGCAATCATGGCTGATTTATTCCAAAACTAAAGCTTCTGGGAACGAGGAACCCGGAAGTCCTTTGAGCCCCAAAGGCCACCTTTCATCTTACACCCAGACCCTGGGGAAAGGACTTCTTTTTCCCATGCAAAATGGCCGGTCTTTGTAGCCATTTGCCCTGGCCAACAGGGCAGTGCCCAGAGAGAAATTTTTACACTTTGCTGGATTCCTGCTGAACTAACGCTGCGGGCAACTAGGAGCTTGCAAGTCCATAGAGCCCCATGACCACCTTTCATCTGACACCCAGACCCTGGGGACATGACTTCATTTTCCTCAGGGAAATTGGGGTCAGTTTGAGGCCACTCGCCCTGGCCATCTGCATCGTGCCCAGTGTGAAAGTTGCAAACTTGGCTGATTTTCTCCAAAACTAAAGCTGCTGGCAAGGAGTACCCCGGAAGTCCTTAGAGCCCCAAAGGCCAGCTTTCATCTGACACCCAGACCCTGGGGACATGACTTCATTTTCGCCAGGGAAAATGGGGTCAGTTTGAGGCCTTTCGCCCTGCCCATCTGCATCGTTCCCAGTTGGATATTTGCAATCACGGCTGATTTTCTCCAAACTAAAGCCGCTGGCAAGGAGGAACCTGCAACTCCTTAGGGCCCTGGATGCCACGTTTCATCTGATACTCAGAATTTGGGCCAATGACTTCATTTTCCCCATGGAAAATGGCCTCCATTTCTGGCCTCTCGCCGTGACCAATAGGGTGGTGCCCAGCAAGAAATTTGCAATCTTTGCTGGATTTCTCCAAATCTAAAGCTGCCAATAAGTAGTACCCTGCAAGTCCTTAGAGCCCCAAAGGCCACCTTTCATCTGACACCCAGACCCTGGGGAAAGGACTTCTTTTTCCCATGCAAAATGGCCTCACTTTGAAGCCATTTGCGCTTGCCAACAGGGCAGTGCCCAGGGAGAAATTTTTACACTTTGCTGGATTCCTCCACAACTAAAGCGTCCGGCAACTAGGAGCTTGCAAGTCCTTAGAGCCCCAGATGCCACCTTTCATCTGACACCCAGACCCAGGGGACATGACTTCATTTTCCCCAGGGATATTGAGGTCAGTTTGAGGCCACTCGCCCGGGCCATTTGCATTGTAAGCGGTGTGAAATTTTCAAACTTGGCTGATTTTCTCCAAAAGTAAAGCTGCTGGCAAGGAGGACCCAGGAAGTCCTTGGAGCCCCAAAGGCCACAAATAATCTGACACCAAGACCCTGGGGAAAGGACTTCTTTTACTCATGGGAAATGGCCTCCGTTTGCAGCCACTCACCCTGGCAGAATGAGGGGAGACAAGGAAGAATTACCAAATCTTTGCTGGATTTTTCCAAAATTAAAGCTGGCAGCAACAAAGATCCTGTAAGTCCTTAGAGCCTCAAAGGCCACCTTGAACATATTACTGATACCCTGGGTAAAGGACATTTTTCCCATGGAAAATGGCTTTCATTTGTGGCCACTTGGCCTGGCAGGCAGGGCAGAGCCAAGCGAGCAATTTGCAAACTCTGCTGGATCCTTCCAAAACAAAAGCTGCCAGCAAATAGGAAGCTGCAAGTACTTAAGGCCCCTGATGCCAACTTCAAACTGATAGCCAGACCCTGGGGAAAGGACTTCTTTTTCCCATGCAAAATGGCCTCACTTTGAAGCCATTTGCCCTGGGCAACAGGGCAGTGCCCAGTGAGAAATTTGCAAACATTGCTGGATTCCTCCACAACTAAAGCTGCCGGCAACTAGGAGCTTGCAAGTCCTTAGAGCCCCAAAGGCCACCTTTCATCTGACACCCAGACCCTGGGGACATGACTTCATTTTCGCCATGGAAAATGGGGTCAGTTTGAGGCCACTCGCCCTGGCCATCTGCATTGCTCCCAGTGTGAAATTTTAAAACATGGCTGATTTTCTCCAAAAGTAAAGCTGCTGGCAAGGAGGACCCTGCAACTCCTTAGGGCCCCAGAGGCCACCTTTCATCTGATACGCAGACCCTGGGCCAATGTCTTCATTTTCCCTATGGAAAATGGCTTCAATTTCTGGCCTCTGGCCGTGACCAATAGGGTGGTGCCCAGCAAGAAATTTGCAATCTTTGCTGGATTTCTCCAAATCTAAAGCTGCCAATAAGTAGTACCCTGCAAGTCCTTAGAGCCCCAAAGGCCACCTTTCATCTGACACCCAGACCCAGGGGACATGACTTCATTTTCCCCATGGAAAATGGGGTCAGTTTGAGGCCACTCGCCCTGGCCATCTGCATCGTTTCTGGTTTGTAATTTGCAATCCTGGCTGATTTATTCCAAAACTAAAGCTTCTGGGAACCAGGAACCCGGAAGTCCTTTGAGCCCGAAAGGCCACCTTTCATCTTACACCCAGACTATGGGGAAAGGACTTTTTTTGGACTTCTTTTTCCCATGCAAAATGGCCTGTCTTTGTAGCCATTTGCCCTGGACAACAGGGCAGTTCCCAGTGAGAAATTTTTTAACATTACTGGATTCCTGCAGAACTAACGCTATTGGCAACTAGGAGCTTTCAAGTCCTTAGAGCCCCAAAGGCCACCTTTCATCTGACACCCAGACCCTGGGGACATGAATTCATTTTCCCCGGGAAAATTTGGGTCAGTTTGAGGCCACTCGGCCTGGCCATCTGCATTGTTCCCGGTGTGAAAGTTGCAAACTTGGCTGATTTTCTCCAAAAGTAAAGCTGCTGGCAAGGAGGACCCTGGAAGTCCTTGGAGCCCCAAAGGCCACATTTCATCTGACACCCAGACTCTGGGTAAAGGACTTCTTTTACTCATGGGAAATGGCCTCCGTTTGCAGCCACACACCCTGGCACAATGAAGGGAGACAAAGAAGAATTACCAAATCTTTGCTTGATTTTTCCAAAATTACAGCTGGCAGCAACAAAGATCCTGTAAGTCCTTAGAGCCTCAAAGGCCACCTTGAATATATTACTGATACCCTGGGTAAAGGACATTTTTCCCATGGAAAATGGCCTTCATTTCTGGCCACTTGGCCTGGCAGGCAGGGCAGTGCCAAGCGAGCAATTTGCAAACTCTGCTGGATCCTTCCAAAACAAAAGCTGCCAGCAAATAGGAAGCTGCAAGTACTTAGAGCCCCTGATGACAACTTCAAACTGATAGCCAGACCCTGGGGAAAGGACTTCTTTTTCCCATGAAAAATGGCCTCACTTTGAAGCCATTTGCCCTGGCCAACAGGGAAGTGCGCAGTGAGAAATTTGCAAACATTGCTGGATTCCTCCACAACTAAAGCTGCCGGCAACTAGGAGCTTGCAAGTCCATAGAGCCCCATGGCCACCTTTCATCTGACACCCAGACCCTGGGGACATGACTTCATTTTCCCCAGGGGTATTGAGGTCAGTTTGAGGCCACTCGGCCTGGCCATCTGCATTGTTCCCTGTGTGAAATTTGCAAACATGGCTGATTTTCTCCAAAAGTAAAGCTGCTGGCAAGGCGGACCCCGGAAGTCCTTAGAGCCCCAAAGGCCACCTTTCATCTGACACCCAGACTATGGGGAAAGGACTTCTTTTTCCCATGCAAAATGGCCTGTCTTTGTAGCCATTTGCCCTGGCCAACAGGGCAGTGCCCAGTGAGAAATTTTTACACTTTGCTGGATTCCTGCTGAACTAACGCTGCGGGAATCTAGGAGCTTTCAAGTCCATAGAGCCCCAATGGCCAGCTTTCATCTGACACCCAGACCCTGGGGACATGACTTCATTTTCGCCAGGGAAAATGGGGTCAGTTTGAGGCCTTTTGCCCTGCCCATCTGCATCGTTCCCAGTTGGAAATTTTAAATCACGGCTGATTTTCTCCAAACTAAAGCCGCTGGCAAGGAGGAACCTGCAACTCCTCAGGGCCCCAGATGCCACCTTTCATCTGATACGCAGACCCTGGGCCAATGACATCATTTTCCCCATGGAAAATGGCCTCCATTTCTGGCCTCTGGCCGTGACCAATAGGGTGGTGCCCAGCAAGAAATTTGCAATCTTTGCTGGATTTCTCCAAATCTAAAGCTGCCAATAAGTAGTACCCTGCAAGTCCTTAGAGCCCCAAAGGCCACCTTTCATCTGACACCCAGACCCTGGGGAAAGGACTTCTTTTTCCCATGCAAAATGGCCTCACTTTGAAGCCATTTGCCCTGGCCAACAGGGCAGTGCCCAGGGAGAAATTTTTACACTTTGCTGGATTCCTCCACAACTAAAGCGTCCGGCAACTAGGAGTTTGCAAGTCCTTAGAGCCCCAGATGCCACCTTTCATCTGACACCCAGACCCAGGGGACATGACTTCATTTTCCCCAGGGATATTGAGGTCAGTTTGAGGCCACTCGCCCTGGCCATCTGCATCGTTTCTGGTTTGTAATTTGCAATCCTGGCTGATTTATTCCAAAACTAAAGCTTCTGGGAACGAGGAACCCGGAAGTCCTTTGAGCCCCAAAGGCCACCTTTCATCATACACCCAGACCCTGGGGAAAGGACTTCTTTTTCCCATGCAAAATGGCCTGTCTTTGTAGCCATTTGCCCTGGCCAACAGGGCAGTTCCCAGTGAGAAATTTTTAAACATTACTGGATTCCTGCAGAACTAACGCTATTGGCAACACGGAGCTTGCAAGTCCTTCGAGCCCCAAAGGCCACCTTTCATCTGACACCAAGACCCTGGGGAAAGGACTTCTTTTTCCCATGCAAATTTGCCTCTCTTTGTAGCCATTTGCCCTGGCCAACAGGGCAGTGCCCAGCGAGAAATTTTTTAACATTACTGGATTCCTGCAGAACTAACGCTATTGGCAACTAGGAGCTTGCAAGTCCTTAGAGCCGTAAAGTTAACCTTTCATCTGACACCCAGACCCTGGGGACATGACTTCTTTTCCCCATGGAAAATGGGGTCAGTTTGAGGCCACTTGCCCTGGCCATCTGCATTGATCCCTGTGTGAAATTTGCAAACATGGCTGATTTTCTCCAAAACTAAAGCTGCTGGCAAGGTGGACCCGGGAAGTCCATAGAACCCCAAAGGCCACCTTTCATCTGATACCAAGACCCTGGGGAAAAGACTTCTTTTTCCCATGCAAAATGGCCTCACTTTGAAGCCATTTGCCCTGGCCAACAGGGCAGTACCCAGTGAGAAATTTCTAAACATTGCTGGATTCCGCCACAATGAAAGCTGCCGGCAACTAGGAGCTTGCAAGTCCTTAGAGCCCCAAAGGCCACCTTTCATCTGACACCCAGACCCAGGGGACATGACTTCATTTTCCCCAGGGATATTGAGGTCAGTTTGAGGCCACTCGCCCTGGCCATCTGCATCGTTTCTGGTTTGTAATTTGCAATCCTGGCTGATTTATTCCAAAACTAAAGCTTCTGGGAACGAGGAACCCGGAAGTCCTTTGAGCCCCAAAGGCCACCTTTCATCATACACCCAGACCCTGGGGAAAGGACTTCTTTTTCCCATGCAAAATGGCCTGTCTTTGTAGCCATTTGCCCTGGCCAACAGGGCAGTTCCCAGTGAGAAATTTTTAAACATTACTGGATTCCTGCAGAACTAACGCTATTGGCAACACGGAGCTTGCAAGTCCTTAGAGCCCCAAAGGCCACCTTTCATCTGACACCAAGACCCTGGGGAAAGGACTTCTTTTTCCCATGCAAATTTGCCTCTCTTTGTAGCCATTTGCCCTGGCCAACAGGGCAGTGCCCAGCGAGAAATTTTTTAACATTACTGGATTCCTGCAGAACTAACGCTATTGGCAACTAGGAGCTTGCAAGTCCTTAGAGCCGTAAAGATAACCTTTCATCTGACACCCAGACCCTGGGGACATTACTTCTTTTCCCCATGGAAAATGGGGTCAGTTTGAGGCCACACGCCCTGGCCATCTGCATTGCTCCCAGTGTGAAATTTGCAAACATGGCTGATTTTCTCCAAAAGTAAAGCTGCTGGCAAGGAGGACCCTGTAACTCCTTAGGGCCCCAGAGGCCACCTTTCATCTGATAACCACACCCTGGGCCAATGTCTTCATTTTCCCTATGGAAAATGGCCCCAATTTCTGGCCTCTCACCGTGACCAATAGGGTGGTGCCCAGCAAGTAATTTGCAATCTTTGCTGGATTTCTCCAAATCTAAAGCTGCCAATAAGTAGTACCCTGCAAGTCCTTGGAGCCCCAAAGACCACCTTTCATCTGATACCAAGACCCTGGGGAAAAGACTTCTTTTTCCCATGCAAAATGGCCTCACTTTGAAGCCATTTGCCCTGGCCAACAGGGCAGTACCCAGTGAGAAATTTCTAAACATTGCTGGATTCCGCCACAATGAAAGCTGCCGGCAACTAGGAGCTTGCAAGTCCTTAGAGCCCCAAAGGCCACCTTTCATCTGACACCCAGACCCAGGGGACATGACTTCATTTTCCCCAGGGATATTGAGGTCAGTTTGAGGCCACTCGCCCTGGCCATCTGCATCGTTTCTGGTTTGTAATTTGCAATCCTGGCTGATTTATTCCAAAACTAAAGCTTCTGGGAACGAGGAACCCGGAAGTCCTTTGAGCCCCAAAGGCCACCTTTCATCATACACCCAGACCCTGGGGAAAGGACTTCTTTTTCCCATGCAAAATGGCCTGTCTTTGTAGCCATTTGCCCTGGCCAACAGGGCAGTTCCCAGTGAGAAATTTTTAAACATTACTGGATTCCTGCAGAACTAACGCTATTGGCAACACGGAGCTTGCAAGTCCTTAGAGCCCCAAAGGCCACCTTTCATCTGACACCAAGACCCTGGGGAAAGGACTTCTTTTTCCCATGCAAATTTGCCTCTCTTTGTAGCCATTTGCCCTGGCCAACAGGGCAGTGCCCAGCGAGAAATTTTTTAACATTACTGGATTCCTGCAGAACTAACGCTATTGGCAACTAGGAGCTTGCAAGTCCTTAGAGCCGTAAAGATAACCTTTCATCTGACACCCAGACCCTGGGGACATTACTTCTTTTCCCCATGGAAAATGGGGTCAGTTTGAGGCCACACGCCCTGGCCATCTGCATTGCTCCCAGTGTGAAATTTGCAAACATGGCTGATTTTCTCCAAAAGTAAAGCTGCTGGCAAGGAGGACCCTGTAACTCCTTAGGGCCCCAGAGGCCACCTTTCATCTGATAACCACACCCTGGGCCAATGTCTTCATTTTCCCTATGGAAAATGGCCCCAATTTCTGGCCTCTCACCGTGACCAATAGGGTGGTGCCCAGCAAGTAATTTGCAATCTTTGCTGGATTTCTCCAAATCTAAAGCTGCCAATAAGTAGTACCCTGCAAGTCCTTGGAGCCCCAAAGACCACCTTTCATCTGACACCCAGACCCTGGGGTAAGGACTTTTTTTCCCATGCAAAATGGCCTCACTTTGAAGCCATTTGCCCTGGCCAACAGGGCAGTGCCCAGGGAGAAATTTTTACACTTTGCTGGATTCCTCCACAACTAAAGCGTCCGGCAACTAGGAGCTTGCAAGTCCATAGAGCCCAAAGTCCACCTTTCATCTGACACCCAGACCCTGGGGACATGACTTCATTTTCCCCAGGGATATTGAGGTCAGTTTGAGGCCACTCGCCCCGGCCATCTGCATCGTTCCTGGTTTGTAATTTGCAATCATGGCTGATTTATTCCAAAACTAAAGCTTCTGGGAACGAGGAACCCGGAAGTCCTTTGAGCCCCAAAGGCCACAAATAATCTTACACCCAGACCCTGGGGAAAGGACTTCTTTTTCCCATGCAAAATGGCCGGTCTTTGTAGCCATTTGCCCTGGCCAACAGGGCAGTGCCCAGAGAGAAATTTTTACACTTTGCTGGATTCCTGCTGAACTAACGCTGCGGGCAACTAGGAGCTTGCAAGTCCATAGAGCCCCATGACCACCTTTCATCTGACACCCAGACCCTGGGGACATGACTTCATTTTCCTCAGGGAAATTGGGGTCAGTTTGAGGCCACTCGCCCTGGCCATCTGCATCGTGCCCAGTGTGAAAGTTGCAAACTTGGCTGATTTTCTCCAAAACTAAAGCTGCTGGCAAGGAGTACCCCGGAAGTCCTTAGAGCCCCAAAGGCCAGCTTTCATCTGACACCCAGACCCTGGGGACATGACTTCATTTTCGCCAGGGAAAATGGGGTCAGTTTGAGGCCTTTCGCCCTGCCCATCTGCATCGTTCCCAGTTGGATATTTGCAATCACGGCTGATTTTCTCCAAACTAAAGCCGCTGGCAAGGAGGAACCTGCAACTCCTTAGGGCCCTGGATGCCACGTTTCATCTGATACTCAGAATTTGGGCCAATGACTTCATTTTCCCCATGGAAAATGGCCTCAATTTCTGGCCTCTGGCCGTGACCAATAGGGTGGTGCCCAGCAAGAAATTTGCAATCTTTGCTGGATTTCTCCAAATCTAAAGCTGCCAATAAGTAGTACCCTGCAAGTCCTTAGAGCCCCAAAGGCCACCTTTCATCTGACACCCAGACCCTGGGGAAAGGACTTCTTTTTCCCATGCAAAATGGCCTCACTTTGAAGCCATTTGCGCTGGCCAACAAGGCAGTGCCCAGGGAGAAATTTTTACACTTTGCTGGATTCCTCCACAACTAAAGCGTCCGGCAACTAGGAGCTTGCAAGTCCTTAGAGCCCCAGATGCCACCTTTCATCTGACACCCAGACCCTGGGGACATGACTTCATTTTCCCCAGGGATATTGAGGTCAGTTTGAGGCCACTCGCCCGGGCCATTTGCATTGTAACCGGTGTGAAATTTTCAAACTTGGCTGATTTTCTCCAAAAGTAAAGCTGCTGGCAAGGAGGACCCTGGAAGTCCTTGGAGCCCCAAAGGCCACAAATAATCTGACACCAAGACCCTGGGGAAAGGACTTCTTTTACTCATGGGAAATGGCCTCCGTTTGCAGCCACTCACCCTGGCAGAATGAGGGGAGACAAAGAAGAATTACCAAATCTTTGCTTGATTTTTCCAAAATTAAAGCTGGCAGCAACAAAGATCCTGTAAGTCCTTAGAGCCTCAAAGGCCACCTTGAACATATTACTGATACCCTGGGTAAAGGACATTTTTCCCATGGAAAATGGCTTTCATTTGTGGCCACTTGGCCTGGCAGGCAGGGCAGAGCCAAGCGAGCAATTTGCAAACTCTGCTGGATCCTTCCAAAACAAAAGCTGCCAGCAAATAGGAAGCTGCAAGTACTTAAGGCCCCTGATGCCAACTTCAAACTGATAGCCAGACCCTGGGGAAA
This sequence comes from Agelaius phoeniceus, assembly GCF_051311805.1. Taxonomy (NCBI): domain Eukaryota; kingdom Metazoa; phylum Chordata; class Aves; order Passeriformes; family Icteridae; genus Agelaius; species Agelaius phoeniceus. The sequence goes on from NC_135294.1 coordinate 1,129,088, forward strand.
GGACTTCTTTTTCCCATGCAAAATGGCCTCACTTTGAAGCCATTTGCCCTGGGCAACAGGGCAGTGCCCAGTGAGAAATTTGCAAACATTGCTGGATTCCTCCACAACTAAAGCTGCCGGCAACTAGGAGCTTGCAAGTCCTTAGAGCCCCAAAGGCCACCTTTCATCTGACACCCAGACCCTGGGGACATGACTTCATTTTCGCCAGGGAAAATGGGGTCAGTTTGAGGCCACTCGCCCTGGCCATCTGCATTGCTCCCAGTGTGAAATTTTAAAACATGGCTGATTTTCTCCAAAAGTAAAGCTGCTGGCAAGGAGGACCCTGCAACTCCTTAGGGCCCCAGAGGCCACCTTTCATCTGATACGCAGACCCTGGGCCAATGTCTTCATTTTCCCTATGGAAAATGGCTTCAATTTCTGGCCTCTGGCCGTGACCAATAGGGTGGTGCCCAGCAAGAAATTTGCAATCTTTGCTGGATTTCTCCAAATCTAAAGCTGCCAATAAGTAGTACCCTGCAAGTCCTTAGAGCCCCAAAGGCCACCTTTCATCTGACACCCAGACCCTGGGGAAAGGACTTCATTTTCCCATGCAAAATGGCCTCACTTTGAAGCCATTTGCCCTGGCCAACAGGGCAGTGCCCAGGGAGAAATTTTTACACTTTGCTGGATTCCTCCACAACTAAAGCGTCCGGCAACTAGGAGCTTTCAAGTCCTTAGAGCCCCAGATGCCACCTTTCATCTGACACCCAGACCCAGGGGACATGACTTCATTTTCCCCAGGGATATTGAGGTCAGTTTGAGGCCACTCGCCCTGGCCATCTGCATCGTTTCTGGTTTGTAATTTGCAATCCTGGCTGATTTATTCCAAAACTAAAGCTTCTGGGAACGAGGAACCCGGAAGTCCTTTGAGCCCCAAAGGCCACCTTTCATCATACACCCAGACCCTGGGGAAAGGACTTCTTTTTCCCATGCAAAATGGCCTGTCTTTGTAGCCATTTGCCCTGGCCAACAGGGCAGTTCCCAGTGAGAAATTTTTAAACATTACTGGATTCCTGCAGAACTAACGCTATTGGCAACACGGAGCTTGCAAGTCCTTCGAGCCCCAAAGGCCACCTTTCATCTGACACCAAGACCCTGGGGAAAGGACTTCTTTTTCCCATGCAAATTTGCCTCTCTTTGTAGCCATTTGCCCTGGCCAACAGGGCAGTGCCCAGCGAGAAATTTTTTAACATTACTGGATTCCTGCAGAACTAACGCTATTGGCAACTAGGAGCTTGCAAGTCCTTAGAGCCGTAAAGTTAACCTTTCATCTGACACCCAGACCCTGGGGACATGACTTCTTTTCCCCATGGAAAATGGGGTCAGTTTGAGGCCACTTGCCCTGGCCATCTGCATTGATCCCTGTGTGAAATTTGCAAACATGGCTGATTTTCTCCAAAACTAAAGCTGCTGGCAAGGTGGACCCGGGAAGTCCATAGAACCCCAAAGGCCACCTTTCATCTGATACCAAGACCCTGGGGAAAAGACTTCTTTTTCCCATGCAAAATGGCCTCACTTTGAAGCCATTTGCCCTGGCCAACAGGGCAGTACCCAGTGAGAAATTTCTAAACATTGCTGGATTCCGCCACAATGAAAGCTGCCGGCAACTAGGAGCTTGCAAGTCCTTAGAGCCCCAAAGGCCACCTTTCATCTGACACCCAGACCCAGGGGACATGACTTCATTTTCCCCAGGGATATTGAGGTCAGTTTGAGGCCACTCGCCCTGGCCATCTGCATCGTTTCTGGTTTGTAATTTGCAATCCTGGCTGATTTATTCCAAAACTAAAGCTTCTGGGAACGAGGAACCCGGAAGTCCTTTGAGCCCCAAAGGCCACCTTTCATCATACACCCAGACCCTGGGGAAAGGACTTCTTTTTCCCATGCAAAATGGCCTGTCTTTGTAGCCATTTGCCCTGGCCAACAGGGCAGTTCCCAGTGAGAAATTTTTAAACATTACTGGATTCCTGCAGAACTAACGCTATTGGCAACACGGAGCTTGCAAGTCCTTAGAGCCCCAAAGGCCACCTTTCATCTGACACCAAGACCCTGGGGAAAGGACTTCTTTTTCCCATGCAAATTTGCCTCTCTTTGTAGCCATTTGCCCTGGCCAACAGGGCAGTGCCCAGCGAGAAATTTTTTAACATTACTGGATTCCTGCAGAACTAACGCTATTGGCAACTAGGAGCTTGCAAGTCCTTAGAGCCGTAAAGATAACCTTTCATCTGACACCCAGACCCTGGGGACATTACTTCTTTTCCCCATGGAAAATGGGGTCAGTTTGAGGCCACACGCCCTGGCCATCTGCATTGCTCCCAGTGTGAAATTTGCAAACATGGCTGATTTTCTCCAAAAGTAAAGCTGCTGGCAAGGAGGACCCTGCAACTCCTTAGGGCCCCAGATGCCACCTTTCATCTGATAACCACACCCTGGGCCAATGTCTTCATTTTCCCTATGGAAAATGGCTTCAATTTCTGGCCTCTCACCGTGACCAATAGGGTGGTGCCCAGCAAGTAATTTGCAATCTTTGCTGGATTTCTCCAAATCTAAAGCTGCCAATAAGTAGTACCCTGCAAGTCCTTAGAGCCCCAAAGACCACCTTTCATCTGACACCCAGACCCTGGGGTAAGGACTTTTTTTCCCATGCAAAATGGCCTCACTTTGAAGCCATTTGCCCTGGCCAACAGGGCAGTTCCCAGGGAGAAATTTTTACACTTTGCTGGATTCCTCCACAACTAAAGCGTCCGGCAACTAGGAGCTTGCAAGTCCATAGAGCCCAAAGTCCACCTTTCATCTGACACCCAGACCCTGGGGACATGACTTCATTTTCCCCAGGGATATTGAGGTCAGTTTGAGGCCACTCGCCCCGGCCATCTGCATCGTTCCTGGTTTGTAATTTGCAATCATGGCTGATTTATTCCAAAACTAAAGCTTCTGGGAACGAGGAACCCGGAAGTCCTTTGAGCCCCAAAGGCCACAAATAATCTTACACCCAGACCCTGGGGAAAGGACTTCTTTTTCCCATGCAAAATGGCCGGTCTTTGTAGCCATTTGCCCTGGCCAACAGGGCAGTGCCCAGAGAGAAATTTTTACACTTTGCTGGATTCCTGCTGAACTAACGCTGCGGGCAACTAGGAGCTTGCAAGTCCATAGAGCCCCATGACCACCTTTCATCTGACACCCAGACCCTGGGGACATGACTTCATTTTCCTCAGGGAAATTGGGGTCAGTTTGAGGCCACTCGCCCTGGCCATCTGCATTGTTCCCGGTGTGAAAGTTGCAAACTTGGCTGATTTTCTCCAAAACTAAAGCTGCTGGCAAGGAGTACCCCGGAAGTCCTTAGAGCCCCAAAGGCCAGCTTTCATCTGACACCCAGACCCTGGGGACATGACTTCATTTTCGCCAGGGAAAATGGGGTCAGTTTGAGGCCTTTCGCCCTGCCCATCTGCATCGTTCCCAGTTGGATATTTGCAATCACGGCTGATTTTCTCCAAACTAAAGCCGCTGGCAAGGAGGAACCTGCAACTCCTTAGGGCCCTGGATGCCACGTTTCATCTGATACTCAGAATTTGGGCCAATGACTTCATTTTCCCCATGGAAAATGGCCTCAATTTCTGGCCTCTGGCCGTGACCAATAGGGTGGTGCCCAGCAAGAAATTTGCAATCTTTGCTGGATTTCTCCAAATCTAAAGCTGCCAATAAGTAGTACCCTGCAAGTCCTTAGAGCCCCAAAGGCCACCTTTCATCTGACACCCAGACCCTGGGGAAAGGACTTCTTTTTCCCATGCAAAATGGCCTCACTTTGAAGCCATTTGCGCTGGCCAACAGGGCAGTGCCCAGGGAGAAATTTTTACACTTTGCTGGATTCCTCCACAACTAAAGCGTCCGGCAACTAGGAGCTTGCAAGTCCTTAGAGCCCCAGATGCCACCTTTCATCTGACACCCAGACCCTGGGGACATGACTTCATTTTCCCCAGGGATATTGAGGTCAGTTTGAGGCCACTCGCCCGGGCCATTTGCATTGTAACCGGTGTGAAATTTTCAAACTTGGCTGATTTTCTCCAAAAGTAAAGCTGCTGGCAAGGAGGACCCTGGAAGTCCTTGGAGCCCCAAAGGCCACAAATAATCTGACACCAAGACCCTGGGGAAAGGACTTCTTTTACTCATGGGAAATGGCCTCCGTTTGCAGCCACTCACCCTGGCAGAATGAGGGGAGACAAAGAAGAATTACCAAATCTTTGCTTGATTTTTCCAAAATTAAAGCTGGCAGCAACAAAGATCCTGTAAGTCCTTAGAGCCTCAAAGGCCACCTTGAACATATTACTGATACCCTGGGTAAAGGACATTTTTCCCATGGAAAATGGCTTTCATTTGTGGCCACTTGGCCTGGCAGGCAGGGCAGAGCCAAGCGAGCAATTTGCAAACTCTGCTGGATCCTTCCAAAACAAAAGCTGCCAGCAAATAGGAAGCTGCAAGTACTTAAGGCCCCTGATGCCAACTTCAAACTGATAGCCAGACCCTGGGGAAAGGACTTCTTTTTCCCATGCAAAATGGCCTCACTTTGAAGCCATTTGCCCTGGGCAACAGGGCAGTGCCCAGTGAGAAATTTGCAAACATTGCTGGATTCCTCCACAACTAAAGCTGCCGGCAACTAGGAGCTTGCAAGTCCTTAGAGCCCCAAAGGCCAGCTTTCATCTGACACCCAGACCCTGGGGACATGACTTCATTTTCGCCAGGGAAAATGGGGTCAGTTTGAGGCCACTCGCCCTGGCCATCTGCATTGCTCCCAGTGTGAAATTTTAAAACATGGCTGATTTTCTCCAAAAGTAAAGCTGCTGGCAAGGAGGACCCTGCAACTCCTTAGGGCCCCAGAGGCCACCTTTCATCTGATACGCAGACCCTGGGCCAATGTCTTCATTTTCCCTATGGAAAATGGCTTCAATTTCTGGCCTCTGGCCGTGACCAATAGGGTGGTGCCCAGCAAGAAATTTGCAATCTTTGCTGGATTTCTCCAAATCTAAAGCTGCCAATAAGTAGTACCCTGCAAGTCCTTAGAGCCCCAAAGGCCACCTTTCATCTGACACCCAGACCCTGGGGAAAGGACTTCATTTTCCCATGCAAAATGGCCTCACTTTGAAGCCATTTGCCCTGGCCAAGAGGGCAGTGCCCAGGGAGAAATTTTTACACTTTGCTGGATTCCTCCACAACTAAAGCGTCCGGCAACTAGGAGCTTTCAAGTCCTTAGAGCCCCAGATGCCACCTTTCATCTGACACCCAGACCCTGGGGACATGACTTCATTTTCCCCAGGGATATTGAGGTCAGTTTGAGGCCACTCGCCCTGGCCATCTGCATTGTAACCGGTGTGAAATTTTCAAACTTGGCTGATTTTCTCCAAAAGTAAAGCTGCTGGCAAGGAGGACCCTGGAAGTCCTTGGAGCCCCAAAGGCCACATTTCATCTGACACCCAGACCCTGGGGAAAGGACTTCATTTTCCCATGCAAAATGGCCTCACTTTGAAGCCATTTGCCCTGGCAACAGGGCAGTGCCCAGGGAGAAATTTTTACACTTTGCTGGATTCCTCCACAACTAAAGCGTCCGGCAACTAGGAGCTTGCGAGTCCTTAGAGCCCCAGATGCCACCTTTCATCTGACACCCAGACCCAGGGGACATGACTTCATTTTCCCCATGGATATTGAGGTCAGTTTGAGGCCACTCGCCCTGGCCATCTGCATCGTTTCTGGTTTGTAATTTGCAATCCTGGCTGATTTATTCCAAAACTAAAGCTTCTGGGAACGAGGAACCCGGAAGTCCTTTGAGCCCCAAAGGCCACCTTTCATCATACACCCAGACCCTGGGGAAAGGACTTCTTTTTCCCATGCAAAATGGCCTGTCTTTGTAGCCATTTGCCCTGGCCAACAGGGCAGTTCCCAGTGAGAAATTTTTAAACATTACTGGATTCCTGCAGAACTAACGCTATTGGCAACACGGAGCTTGCAAGTCCTTCGAGCCCCAAAGGCCACCTTTCATCTGACACCAAGACCCTGGGGAAAGGACTTCTTTTTCCCATGCAAATTTGCCTCTCTTTGTAGCCATTTGCCCTGGCCAACAGGGCAGTGCCCAGCGAGAAATTTTTTAACATTACTGGATTCCTGCAGAACTAACGCTATTGGCGACTAGGAGCTTGCAAGTCCTTAGAGCCGTAAAGTTAACCTTTCATCTGACACCCAGACCCTGGGGACATGACTTCTTTTCCCCATGGAAAATGGGGTCAGTTTGAGGCCACTTGCCCTGGCCATCTGCATTGATCCCTGTGTGAAATTTGCAAACATGGCTGATTTTCTCCAAAACTAAAGCTGCTGGCAAGGTGGACCCGGGAAGTCCATAGAACCCCAAAGGCCACCTTTCATCTGATACCAAGACCCTGGGGAAAGGACTTCTTTTTCCCATGCAAAATGGCCTCACTTTGAAGCCATTTGCCCTGGCCAACAGGGCAGTACCCAGTGAGAAATTTCTAAACATTGCTGGATTCCGCCACAATGAAAGCTGCCGGCAACTAGGAGTTTGCAAGTCCTTAGAGCCCCAAAGGCCACCTTTCATCTGACACCCAGACCCAGGGGACATGACTTCATTTTCCCCAGGGATATTGAGGTCAGTTTGAGGCCACTCGCCCTGGCCATCTGCATCGTTTCTGGTTTGTAATTTGCAATCCTGGCTGATTTATTCCAAAACTAAAGCTTCTGGGAACGAGGAACCCGGAAGTCCTTTGAGCCCCAAAGGCCACCTTTCATCATACACCCAGACCCTGGGGAAAGGACTTCTTTTTCCCATGCAAAATGGCCTGTCTTTGTAGCCATTTCCCCTGGCCAACAGGGCAGTTCCCAGTGAGAAATTTTTAAACATTACTGGATTCCTGCAGAACTAACGCTATTGGCAACACGGAGCTTGCAAGTCCTTCGAGCCCCAAAGCCCACCTTTCATCTGACACCAAGACCCTGGGGAAAGGACTTCTTTTCCCCATGCAAAATGGCCTCTCTTTGTAGCCATTTGCCCTGGCCAACAGGGCAGTGCCCAGCGAGAAATTTTTTAACATTACTGGATTCCTGCAGAACTAACGCTATTGGCAACTAGGAGCTTGCAAGTCCTTAGAGCCGTAAAGATAACCTTTCATCTGACACCCAGACCCTGGGGACATGACTTCTTTTCCCCATGGAAAATGGGGTCAGTTTGAGGCCACTTGCCCTGGCCATCTGCATTGCTCCCAGTGTGAAATTTTCAAACATGGCTGATTTTCTCCAAAAGTAAAGCTGCTGGCAAGGAGGACCCTGCAACTCCTTAGGGCCCCAGATGCCACCTTTCATCTGATACCCACACCCTGGGCCAATGTCTTCATTTTCCCTATGGAAAATGGCTTCAATTACTGGCCTCTCACCGTGACCAATAGGGTCGTGCCCAGCAAGTAATTTGCAATCTTTGCTGGATTTCTCCAAATCTAAAGCTGCCAATAAGTAGTACCCTGCAAGTCCTTAGAGCCCCAAAGACCACCTTTCATCTGACACCCAGACCCTGGGGTAAGGACTTTTTTTCCCATGCAAAATGGCCTCACTTTGAAGCCATTTGCCCTGGCCAACAGGGCAGTGCCCAGGGAGAAATTTTCACACTTTGCTGGATTCCTCCACAACTAAAGCTGCCGGCAACTAGGAGCTTGCAAGTCCATAGAGCCCAAAGTCCACCTTTCATCTGACACCCAGACCCTGGGGACATGACTTCATTTTCCCCAGGGATATTGAGGTCAGTTTGAGGCCACTCGCCCCGGCCATCTGCATCGTTCCTGGTTTGTAATTTGCAATCATGGCTGATTTATTCCAAAACTAAAGCTTCTGGGAACGAGGAACCCGGAAGTCCTTTGAGCCCCAAAGGCCACCTTTCATCTTACACCCAGACCCTTGGGAAAGGACTTCTTTTTCCCATGCAAAATGGCCGGTCTTTGTAGCCATTTGCCCTGGCCAACAGGGCAGTGCCCAGGGAGAAATTTTTACACTTTACTGGATTCCTGCTGAACTAACGCTGCGGGCAACTAGGAGCTTGCAAGTCCATAGAGCCCCATGACCACCTTTCATCTGACACCCAGACCCTGGGGACATGACTTCATTTTCGCCATGGAAAATGGGGTCAGTTTGAGGCCACTCGCCCTGGCCATCTGCATTGCTCCCAGTGTGAAATTTTAAAACATGGCTGATTTTCTCCAAAACTAAAACTGCTGGCAAGGAGTACCCCGGAAGTCCTTAGAGCCCCAAAGGCCAGCTTTCATCTGACACCCAGACCCTGGGGACATGACTTCATTTTCGCCAGGGAAAATGGGGTCAGTTTGAGGCCTTTCGCCCTGCCCATCTGCATCGTTCCCAGTTCGATATTTGCAATCACGGCTGATTTTCTCCAAACTAAAGCCGCTGGCAAGGAGGAACCTGCAACTCCTTAGGGCCCCGGATGCCACCTTTCATCTGATACTCAGACCCTGGGCCAATGACTTCATTTTCCCCATGGAAAATGGCCTCCATTTCTGGCCTCTGGCCGTGACCAATAGGGTGGTGCCCAGCAAGAAATTTGCAATCTTTGCTGGATTTCTCCAAATCTAAAGCTGCCAATAAGTAGTACCCTGCAAGTCCTTAGAGCCCCAAAGGCCACCTTTCATCTGACACCCAGACCCTGGGGAAAGGACTTCTTTTTCCCATGCAAAATGGCCTCACTTTGAAGCCATTTGCCCTGGCCAACAGGGCAGTGCCCAGGGAGAAATTTTTACACTTTGCTGGATTCCTCCACAACTAAAGCGTCCGGCAACTAGGAGCTTGCAAGTCCTTAGAGCCCCAGATGCCACCTTTCATCTGACACCCAGACCCAGGGGACATGACTTCATTTTCCCCAGGGATATTGAGGTCAGTTTGAGGCCACTCGCCTGGGCCATTTGCATTGTAAACGGTGTGAAATTTTCAAACTTGGCTGATTTTCTCCAAAAGTAAAGCTGCTGGCAAGGAGGACCCTGGAAGTCCTTGGAGCCCCAAAGGCCACAAATAATCTGACACCCAGACCCTGGGGAAAGGACTTCTTTTACTCATGGGAAATGGCCTCCGTTTGCAGCCACTCACCCTGGCAGAATGAGGGGAGACAAAGAAGAATTACCAAATCTTTGCTTGATTTTTCCAAAATTAAAGCTGGCAGCAACAAAGATCCTGTAAGTCCTTAGAGCCTCAAAGGCCACCTTGAACATATTACTGATACCCTGGGTAAAGGACATTTTTCCCATGGAAAATGGCTTTCATTTGTGGCCACTTGGCCTGGCAGGCAGGGCAGAGCCAAGCGAGCAATTTGCAAACTCTGCTGGATCCTTCCAAAACAAAAGCTGCCAGCAAATAGGAAGCTGCAAGTACTTAAGGCCCCTGATGCCAACTTCAAACTGATAGCCAGACCCTGGGGAAAGGACTTCTTTTTCCCATGCAAAATGGCCTCACTTTGAAGCCATTTGCCCTGGCCAACAGGGCAGTGCGCAGTGAGAAATTTGCAAACATTGCTGGATTCCTCCACAACTAAAGCTTCCGGCAACTAGGAGCTTGCAAGTCCTTAGAGCCCCAAAGGCCACCTTTCATCTGACACCCAGACCCTGGGGAAAGGACTTCATTTTCCCCATGGAAAATGGGGTCAGTTTGAGGCCACTCGCTCTGGCCATCTGCATCGCTCCCAGTGTGAAATTTTAAAACATGGCTGATTTTCTCCAAAAGTAAAGCTGCTGGCAAGGAGGACCCTGCAACTCCTTAGGGCCCCAGAGGCCACCTTTCATCTGATACGCAGACCCTGGGCCAATGTCTTCATTTTCCCTATGGAAAATGGCTTCAATTTCTGGCCTCTGGCCGTGACCAATAGGGTGGTGCCCAGCAAGAAATTTGCAATCTTTGCTGGATTTCTCCAAATCTAAAGCTGCCAATAAGTAGTACCCTGCAAGTCCTTAGAGCCCCAAAGGCCACCTTTCATCTGACACCCAGACCCTGGGGAAAGGACTTCTTTTTCCCATGCAAAATGGCCTCACATTGAAGCTATTTGCCCTGGCCAACAGGGCAGTGCCCAGGGAGAAATTTTTACACTTTGCTGGATTCCTCCACAACTAAAGCTTCCGGCAACTAGGAGTTTGCAAGTCCTTAGAGCCCCAGATGCCACCTTTCATCTGACACCCAGACCCAGGGGACATGACTTCATTTTCCCCAGGGATATTGAGGTCAGTTTGAGGCCACTCGCCCTGGCCATCTGCATCGTTTCTGGTTTGTAATTTGCAATCCTGGCTGATTTATTCCAAAACTAAAGCTTCTGGGAACGAGGAACCCGGAAGTCCTTTGAGCCCCAAAGGCCACCTTTCATCATACACCCAGACCCTGGGGAAAGGACTTCTTTTTCCCATGCAAAATGGCCTGTCTTTGTAGCCATTTGCCCTGGCCAACAGGGCAGTTCCCAGTGAGAAATTTTTAAACATTACAGGATTCCTGCAGAACTAACGCTATTGGCAACACGGAGCTTGCAAGTCCTTCGAGCCCCAAAGGCCACCTTTCATCTGACACCAAGACCCTGGGGAAAGGACTTCTTTTTCCCATGCAAATTTGCCTCTCTTTGTAGCCATTTGCCCTGGCCAACAGGGCAGTGCCCAGCGAGAAATTTTTTAACATTACTGGATTCCTGCAGAACTAACGCTATTGGCAACTAGGAGCTTGCAAGTCCTTAGAGCCGTAAAGTTAACCTTTCATCTGACACCCAGACCCTGGGGACATGACTTCTTTTCCCCATGGAAAATGGGGTCAGTTTGAGGCCACTTGCCCTGGCCATCTGCATTGATCCCTGTGTGAAATTGCAAACATGGCTGATTTTCTCCAAAACTAAAGCTGCTGGCAAGGTGGACCCGGGAAGTCCATAGAACCCCAAAGGCCACCTTTCATCTGATACCAAGACCCTGGGGAAAGGACTTGTTTTTCCCATGCAAAATGGCCTCACTTTGAAGCCATTTGCCCTGGCCAACAGGGCAGTACCCAGGGAGAAATTTCTAAACATTCCTGGATTCCGCCACAATGAAAGCTGCCGGCAACTAGGAGCTTGCAAGTCCTTAGAGCCCCAAAGGCCACCTTTCATCTGACACCCAGACCTTGGGGACATGACTTCTTTTCCCCATGGAAAATGGGGTCAGTTTGAGGCCACACGCCCTGGCCATCTGCATTGCTCCCAGTGTGAAATTTGCAAACATGGCTGATTTTCTCCAAAAGTAAAGCTGCTGGCAAGGAGGACCCTGCAACTCCTTAGGGCCCCAGAGGCCACCTTTCATCTGATACCCACACCCTGGGCCAATGTCTTCATTTTCCCTATGGAAAATGGCCCCAATTTCTGGCCTCTCACCGTGACCAATAGGGTGGTGCCCAGCAAGAAATTTGCAATCTTTGCTGGATTTCTCCAAATCTAAAGCTGCCAATAAGTAGTACCCTGCAAGTCCTTAGAGCCCCAAAGACCACCTTTCATCTGACACCCAGACCCTGGGGTAAGGACTTCTTTTTCCCATGCAAAATGGCCTCACTTTGAAGCCATTTGCCCTGGCCAACAGGGCAGTGCCCAGGGAGAAATTTTTACACTTTGCTGGATTCCTCCACAACTAAAGCTGCCGGCAACTAGGAGCTTGCAAGTCCATAGAGCCCAAAGTCCACCTTTCATCTGACACCCAGACCCTGGGGACATGACTTCATTTTCCCCAGGGATATTGAGGTCAGTTTGAGGCCACTCGCCCCGGCCATCTGCATCGTTCCTGGTTTGTAATTTGCAATCATGGCTGATTTATTCCAAAACTAAAGCTTCTGGGAACGAGGAACCCGGAAGTCCTTTGAGCCCCAAAGGCCACCTTTCATCTTACACCCAGACCCTGGGGAAAGGACTTCTTTTTCCCATGCAAAATGGCCGGTCTTTGTAGCCATTTGCCCTGGCCAACAGGGCAGTGCCCAGAGAGAAATTTTTACACTTTGCTGGATTCCTGCTGAACTAACGCTGCGGGCAACTAGGAGCTTGCAAGTCCATAGAGCCCCATGACCACCTTTCATCTGACACCCAGACCCTGGGGACATGACTTCATTTTCCTCAGGGAAATTGGGGTCAGTTTGAGGCCACTCGCCCTGGCCATCTGCATCGTGCCCAGTGTGAAATTTGGAAACTTGGCTGATTTTCTCCACAACTAAAGCTGCTGGCAAGGAGTACCCCGGAAGTCCTTAGAGCCCCAAAGGCCAGCTTTCATCTGACACCCAGACCCTGGGGACATGACTTCATTTTCGCCAGGGAAAATGGGGTCAGTTTGAGGCCTTTCGCCCTGCCCATCTGCATCGTTCCCAGTTGGATATTTGCAATCACGGCTGATTTTCTCCAAACTAAAGCCGCTGGCAAGGAGGAACCTGCAACTCCTTAGGGCCCTGGATGCCACGTTTCATCTGATACTCAGACCCTGGGCCAATGACTTCATTTTCCCCATGGAAAATGGCCTCCATTTCTGGCCTCTGGCCGTGACCAATAGGGTGGTGCCCAGCAAGAAATTTGCAATCTTTGCTGGATTTCTCCAAATCTAAAGCTGCCAATAAGTAGTACCCTGCAAGTCCTTAGAGCCCCAAAGGCCACCTTTCATCTGACACCCAGACCCTGGGGAAAGGACTTCTTTTTCCCATGCAAAATGGCCTCACTTTGAAGCCATTTGCCCTGGCCAACAGGGCAGTGCCCAGGGAGAAATTTTTACACTTTGCTGGATTCCTCCACAACTAAAGCGTCCGGCAACTAGGAGCTTTCAAGTCCTTAGAGCCCCAGATGCCACCTTTCATCTGACACCCAGACCCAGGGGACATGACTTCATTTTCCCCAGGGATATTGAGGTCAGTTTGAGGCCACTCGCCCGGGCCATTTGCATTGTAACCGGTGTGAAATTTTCAAACTTGGCTGATTTTCTCCAAAAGTAAAGCTGCTGGCAAGGAGGACCCTGGAAGTCCTTGGAGCCCCAAAGGCCACAAATAATCTGACACCAAGACCCTGGGGAAAGGACTTCTTTTACTCATGGGAAATGGCCTCCGTTTGCAGCCACTCACCCTGGCAGAATGAGGGGAGACAAAGAAGAATTACCAAATCTTTGCTTGATTTTTCCAAAATTAAAGCTGGCAGCAACAAAGATCCTGTAAGTCCTTAGAGCCTCAAAGGCCACCTTGAACATATTACTGATACCCTGGGTAAAGGACATTTTTCCCATGGAAAATGGCTTTCATTTGTGGCCACTTGGCCTGGCAGGCAGGGCAGAGCCAAGCGAGCAATTTGCAAACTCTGCTGGATCCTTCCAAAACAAAAGCTGCCAGCAAATAGGAAGCTGCAAGTACTTAAGGCCCCTGATGCCAACTTCAAACTGATAGCCAGACCCTGGGGAAAGGACTTCTTTTTCCCATGCAAAATGGCCTCACTTTGAAGCCATTTGCCCTGGGCAACAGGGCAGAGCCCAGTGAGAAATTTGCAAACATTGCTGGATTCCTCCACAACTAAAGCTGCCGGCAACTAGGAGCTTGCAAGTCCTTAGAGCCCCAAAGGCCACCTTTCATCTGACACCCAGACCCTGGGGACATGACTTCATTTTCGCCATGGAAAATGGGGTCAGTTTGAGGCCACTCGCCCTGGCCATCTGCATTGCTCCCAGTGTGAAATTTTAAAACATGGCTGATTTTCTCCAAAAGTAAAGCTGCTGGCAAGGAGGACCCTGCAAGTCCTTAGAGCCCCAAAGACCACCTTTCATCTGACACCCAGACCCTGGGGTAAGGACTTCTTTTTCCCATGCAAAATGGCCTCACTTTGAAGCCATTTGCCCTGGCCAACAGGGCAGTGCCCAGGGAGAAATTTTTACACTTTGCTGGATTCCTCCACAACTAAAGCTGCCGGCAACTAGGAGCTTGCAAGTCCATAGAGCCCAAAGTCCACCTTTCATCTGACACCCAGACCCTGGGGACATGACTTCATTTTCCCCAGGGATATTGAGGTCAGTTTGAGGCCACTCGCCCCGGCCATCTGCATCGTTCCTGGTTTGTAATTTGCAATCATGGCTGATTTATTCCAAAACTAAAGCTTCTGGGAACGAGGAACCCGGAAGTCCTTTGAGCCCCAAAGGCCACCTTTCATCTTACACCCAGACCCTGGGGAAAGGACTTCTTTTTCCCATGCAAAATGGCCGGTCTTTGTAGCCATTTGCCCTGGCCAACAGGGCAGTGCCCAGAGAGAAATTTTTACACTTTGCTGGATTCCTGCTGAACTAACGCTGCGGGCAACTAGGAGCTTGCAAGTCCATAGAGCCCCATGACCACCTTTCATCTGACACCCAGACCCTGGGGACATGACTTCATTTTCCTCAGGGAAATTGGGGTCAGTTTGAGGCCACTCGCCCTGGCCATCTGCATCGTGCCCAGTGTGAAAGTTGCAAACTTGGCTGATTTTCTCCACAACTAAAGCTGCTGGCAAGGAGTACCCCGGAAGTCCTTAGAGCCCCAAAGGCCAGCTTTCATCTGACACCCAGACCCTGGGGACATGACTTCATTTTCGCCAGGGAAAATGGGGTCAGTTTGAGGCCTTTCGCCCTGCCCATCTGCATCGTTCCCAGTTGGATATTTGCAATCACGGCTGATTTTCTCCAAACTAAAGCCGCTGGCAAGGAGGAACCTGCAACTCCTTAGGGCCCTGGATGCCACCTTTCATCTGATACTCAGACCCTGGGCCAATGACTTCATTTTCCCCATGGAAAATGGCCTCCATTTCTGGCCTCTGGCCGTGACCAATAGGGTGGTGCCCAGCAAGAAATTTGCAATCTTTGCTGGATTTCTCCAAATCTAAAGCTGCCAATAAGTAGTACCCTGCAAGTCCTTAGAGCCCCAAAGGCCACCTTTCATCTGACACCCAGACCCTGGGGAAAGGACTTATTTTTCCCATGCAAAATGGCCTCACTTTGAAGCCATTTGCCCTGGGCAACAGGGCAGTGCCCAGGGAGAAATTTTTACACTTTGCTGGATTCCTCCACAACTAAAGCGTCCGGCAACTAGGAGCTTGCAAGTCCTTAGAGCCCCAGATGCCACCTTTCATCTGACACCCAGACCCTGGGGACATGACTTCATTTTCCCCAGGGATATTGAGGTCAGTTTGAGGCCACTCGCCCGGGCCATCTGCATTGTAACCGGTGTGAAATTTTCAAACTTGGCTGATTTTCTCCAAAAGTAAAGCTGCTGGCAAGGAGGACCCTGGAAGTCCTTGGAGCCCCAAAGGCCAGCTTTCATCTGACACCCAGACCCTGGGGAAAGGACTTCTTTTTCCCATGCAAAATGGCCTCACTTTGAAGCCATTTGCCCTGGCCATCTGGGCAGTGCCCAGTGAGAAATTTGCAAACATTGCTGGAATCCTCCACAACTAAAGCTGCCGGCGACTAGGATCTTTCAAGTCCATAGAGCCGCATGGCCACCTTTCATCTGACACCCAGACCCTGGGGACATGACTTCATTTTCCCCATGGAAAATGGGGTCAGTTTGAGGCCACTCGCCCTGGCCATCTGCATCGTTCCTGGTTTGTAATTTGCAATCATGGCTGATTTATTCCAAAACTAAAGCTTCTGGGAACCAGGAACCCGGAAGTCCTTTGAGCCCGAAAGGCCACCTTTCATCTTACACCCAGACTATGGGGAAAGGACTTTTTTTGGACTTCTTTTTCCCATGCAAAATGGCCTGTCTTTGTAGCCATTTGCCCTGGCCAACAGGGCAGATCCCAGTGAAAAATTTTTTAACATTACTGGATTCCTGCAGAACTAACGCTATTGGCAACTAGGAGCTTTCAAGTCCTTAGAGCCCCAAAGGCCACCTTTCATCTGACACCCAGACCCTGGGGACATGAATTCATTTTCCCCGGGAAAATTTGGGTCAGTTTGAGGCCACTCGCCCTGGCCATCTGCATTGTTCCCGGTGTGAAAGTTGCAAACTTGGCTGATTTTCTCTAAAAGTAAAGCTGCTGGCAAGGAGGACCCTGGAAGTCCTTGGAGCCCCAAAGGCCACATTTCATCTGACACCCAGACCCTGGGTAAAGGACTTCTTTTACTCATGGGAAATGGCCTCCGTTTGCAGCCACACACCCTGGCACAATGAAGGGAGACAAAGAAGAATTACCAAATCTTTGCTTGATTTTTCCAAAATTACAGCTGGCAGCAACAAAGATCCTGTAAGTACTTAGAGCCTCAAAGGCCACCTTGAACATATTACTAACACCCTGGGTAAAGGACATTTTTCCCATGGAAAATGGCCTTCATTTCTGGCCACTTGGCCTGGCAGGCAGGGCAGTGCCAAGCGAGCAATTTGCAAACTCTGCTGGATCCTTCCAAAACAAAAGCTGCCAGCAAATAGGAAGCTGCAAGTACTTAGAGTCCCTGATGCCAACTTCAAACTGATAGCCAGACCCTGGGGAAAGGACTTCTTTTTCCCATGCAAAATGGCCTCACTTTGAAGCCATTTGCCCTGGGCAACAGGGCAGTGCCCAGTGAGAAATTTTTACACTTTGCTGGATTCCTGCTGAACTAACACTGCTGGCAACTAGGAGCTTGCAAGTCCTTAGAGCCCCATGGCCACCTTTCATCTGACACCCAGACCCTGGGGACATGACTTCATTTTCCCCAGGGATATTGAGGTCAGTTTGAGGCCACTCGCCCCGGCCATCTGCATCGTTCCTGGTTTGTAATTTGCAATCATGGCTGTTTTATTCCAAAACTAAAGCTTCTGGGAACGAGGAACCCGGAAGTCCTTTGAGCCCCAAAGGCCACCTTTCATCTTACACCCAGACCCTGGGGAAAGGACTTCTTTTTCCCATGCAAAATGGCCGGTCTTTGTAGCCATTTGCCCTGGCCAACAGGGCAGTGCCCAGAGAGAAATTTTTACACTTTGCTGGATTCCTGCTGAACTAACGCTGCAGGCAACTAGGAGCTTGCAAGTCCATAGAGCCCCATGACCACCTTTCATCTGACACCCAGACCCTGGGGACATGACTTCATTTTCCTCAGGGAAATTGGGGTCAGTTTGAGGCCACTCGCCCTGGCCATCTGCATCGTGCCCAGTGTGAAAGTTGCAAACTTGGCTGATTTTCTCCAAAACTAAAGCTGCTGGCAAGGAGTACCCCGGAAGTCCTTAGAGCCCCAAAGGCCAGCTTTCATCTGACACCCAGACCCTGGGGACATGACTTCATTTTCGCCAGGGAAAATGGGGTCAGTTTGAGGCCTTTCGCCCTGCCCATCTGCATCGTTCCCAGTTGGATATTTGCAATCACGGCTGATTTTCTCCAAACTAAAGCCGCTGGCAAGGAGGAACCTGCAACTCCTTAGGGCCCTGGATGCCACCTTTCATCTGATACTCAGACACTGGGCCAATGACTTCATTTTCCCCATGGAAAATGGCCTCCATTTCTGGCCTCTGGCCGTGACCAATAGGGTGGTGCCCAGCAAGAAATTTGCAATCTTTGCTGGATTTCTCCAAATCTAAAGCTGCCAATAAGTAGTACCCTGCAAGTCCTTAGAGCCCCAAAGGCCACCTTTCATCTGACACCCAGACCCTGGGGAAAGGACTTCTTTTTCCCATGCAAAATGGCCTCACTTTGAAGCCATTTGCCCTGGCCAACAGGGCAGTGCCCAGGGAGAAATTTTTACACTTTGCTGGATTCCTCCACAACTAAAGCGTCCGGCAACTAGGAGCTTGCAAGTCCTTAGAGCCCCAGATGCCACCTTTCATCTGACACCCAGACCCAGGGGACATGACTTCATTTTCCCCAGGGATATTGAGGTCAGTTTGAGGCCACTCGCCTGGGCCATTTGCATTGTAACCGGTGTGAAATTTTCAAACTTGGCTGATTTTCTCCAAAAGTAAAGCTGCTGGCAAGGAGGACCCTGGAAGTCCTTGGAGCCCCAAAGGCCACAAATAATCTGACACCCAGACCCTGGGGAAAGGACTTCTTTTACTCATGGGAAATGGCCTCCGTTTGCAGCCACTCACCCTGGCAGAATGAGGGGAGACAAAGAAGAATTACCAAATCTTTGCTTGATTTTTCCAAAATTAAAGCTGGCAGCAACAAAGATCCTGTAAGTCCTTAGAGCCTCAAAGGCCACCTTGAACATATTACTGATACCCTGGGTAAAGGACATTTTTCCCATGGAAAATGGCTTTCATTTGTGGCCACTTGGCCTGGCAGGCAGGGCCGAGCCAAGCGAGCAATTTGCAAACTCTGCTGGATCCTTCCAAAACAAAAGCTGCCAGCAAATAGGAAGCTGCAAGTACTTAAGGCCCCTGATGCCAACTTCAAACTGATAGCCAGACCCTGGGGAAAGGACTTCTTTTTCCCATGCAAAATGGCCTCACTTTGAAGCCATTTGCCCTGGGCAACAGGGCAGTGCCCAGTGAGAAATTTTTACACTTTGCTGGATTCCTGCTGAACTAACACTGCTGGCAACTAGGAGCTTGCAAGTCCTTAGAGCCCCATGGCCACCTTTCATCTGACACCCAGACCCTGGGGACATGACTTCATTTTCCCCAGGGATATTGAGGTCAGTTTGAGGCCACTCGCCCCGGCCATCTGCATCGTTCCTGGTTTGTAATTTGCAATCATGGCTGTTTTATTCCAAAACTAAAGCTTCTGGGAACGAGGAACCCGGAAGTCCTTTGAGCCCCAAAGGCCACCTTTCATCTTACACGCAGACCCTGGGGAAAGGACTTCTTTTTCCCATGCAAAATGGCCGGTCTTTGTAGCCATTTGCCCTGGCCAACAGGGCAGTGCCCAGAGAGAAATTTTTACACTTTGCTGGATTCCTGCTGAACTAACGCTGCAGGCAACTAGGAGCTTGCAAGTCCATAGAGCCCCATGACCACCTTTCATCTGACACCCAGACCCTGGGGACATGACTTCATTTTCCTCAGGGAAATTGGGGTCAGTTTGAGGCCACTCGCCCTGGCCATCTGCATCGTGCCCAGTGTGAAATTTGCAAACTTGGCTGATTTTCTCCAAAACTAAAGCTGCTGGCAAGGAGTACCCCGGAAGTCCTTAGAGCCCCAAAGGCCAG
Organism: Agelaius phoeniceus; assembly: GCF_051311805.1. Classification (NCBI taxonomy): domain Eukaryota; kingdom Metazoa; phylum Chordata; class Aves; order Passeriformes; family Icteridae; genus Agelaius; species Agelaius phoeniceus. The sequence goes on from NC_135294.1 coordinate 1,148,272, forward strand.
CTTTCATCTGACACCCAGACCCTGGGGACATGACTTCATTTTCGCCAGGGAAAATGGGGTCAGTTTGAGGCCTTTCGCCCTGCCCATCTGCATCGTTCCCAGTTGGATATTTGCAATCACGGCTGATTTTCTCCAAACTAAAGCCGCTGGCAAGGAGGAACCTGCAACTCCTTAGGGCCCTGGATGCCACCTTTCATCTGATACTCAGACACTGGGCCAATGACTTCATTTTCCCCATGGAAAATGGCCTCCATTTCTGGCCTCTGGCCGTGACCAATAGGGTGGTGCCCAGCAAGAAATTTGCAATCTTTGCTGGATTTCTCCAAATCTAAAGCTGCCAATAAGTAGTACCCTGCAAGTCCTTAGAGCCCCAAAGGCCACCTTTCATCTGACACCCAGACCCTGGGGAAAGGACTTCTTTTTCCCATGCAAAATGGCCTCACTTTGAAGCCATTTGCCCTGGCCAACAGGGCAGTGCCCAGGGAGAAATTTTTACACTTTGCTGGATTCCTCCACAACTAAAGCGTCCGGCAACTAGGAGCTTGCAAGTCCTTAGAGCCCCAGATGCCACCTTTCATCTGACACCCAGACCCAGGGGACATGACTTCATTTTCCCCAGGGATATTGAGGTCAGTTTGAGGCCACTCGCCTGGGCCATTTGCATTGTAACCGGTGTGAAATTTTCAAACTTGGCTGATTTTCTCCAAAAGTAAAGCTGCTGGCAAGGAGGACCCTGGAAGTCCTTGGAGCCCCAAAGGCCACAAATAATCTGACACCCAGACCCTGGGGAAAGGACTTCTTTTACTCATGGGAAATGGCCTCCGTTTGCAGCCACTCACCCTGGCAGAATGAGGGGAGACAAAGAAGAATTACCAAATCTTTGCTTGATTTTTCCAAAATTAAAGCTGGCAGCAACAAAGATCCTGTAAGTCCTTAGAGCCTCAAAGGCCACCTTGAACATATTACTGATACCCTGGGTAAAGGACATTTTTCCCATGGAAAATGGCTTTCATTTGTGGCCACTTGGCCTGGCAGGCAGGGCCGAGCCAAGCGAGCAATTTGCAAACTCTGCTGGATCCTTCCAAAACAAAAGCTGCCAGCAAATAGGAAGCTGCAAGTACTTAAGGCCCCTGATGCCAACTTCAAACTGATAGCCAGACCCTGGGGAAAGGACTTCTTTTTCCCATGCAAAATGGCCTCACTTTGAAGCCATTTGCCCTGGGCAACAGGGCAGTGCGCAGTGAGAAATTTGCAAACATTGCTGGATTCCTCCACAACTAAAGCTTCCGGCAACTAGGAGCTTGCAAGTCCTTAGAGCCCCAAAGGCCACCTTTCATCTGACACCCAGACCCTGGGGAAAGGACTTCATTTTCCCCATGGAAAATGGGGTCAGTTTGAGGCCACTCGCTCTGGCCATCTGCATCGCTCCCAGTGTGAAATTTTAAAACATGGCTGATTTTCTCCAAAAGTAAAGCTGCTGGCAAGGAGGACCCTGCAACTCCTTAGGGCCCCAGAGGCCACCTTTCAGCTGATACGCAGACCCTGGGCCAATGTCTTCATTTTCCCTATGGAAAATGGCTTCAATTTCTGGCCTCTGGCCGTGACCAATAGGGTGGTGCCCAGCAAGAAATTTGCAATCTTTGCTGGATTTCTCCAAATCTAAAGCTGCCAATAAGTAGTACCCTGCAAGTCCTTAGAGCCCCAAAGGCCACCTTTCATCTGACACCCAGACCCTGGGGAAAGGACTTCTTTTTCCCATGCAAAATGGCCTCACATTGAAGCTATTTGCCCTGGCCAACAGGGCAGTGCCCAGGGAGAAATTTTTACACTTTGCTGGATTCCTCCACAACTAAAGCTTCCGGCAACTAGGAGTTTGCAAGTCCTTAGAGCCCCAGATGCCACCTTTCATCTGACACCCAGACCCAGGGGACATGACTTCATTTTCCCCAGGGATATTGAGGTCAGTTTGAGGCCACTCGCCCGGGCCATCTGCATTGTAACCGGTGTGAAATTTTCAAACTTGGCTGATTTTCTCCAAAAGTAAAGCTGCTGGCAAGGAGGACCCTGGAAGTCCTTGGAGCCCCAAAGGCCAGCTTTCATCTGACACCCAGACCCTGGGGAAAGGACTTCTTTTTCCCATGCAAAATGGCCTCACTTTGAAGCCATTTGCCCTGGCCATCTGGGCAGTGCCCAGTGAGAAATTTGCAAACATTGCTGGAATCCTCCACAACTAAAGCTGCCGGCGACTAGGAGCTTTCAAGTCCATAGAGCCGCATGACCACCTTTCATCTGACACCCAGACCCTGGGGACATGACTTCATTTTCCCCATGGAAAATGGGGTCAGTTTGAGGCCACTCGCCCTGGCCATCTGCATCGTTCCTGGTTTGTAATTTGCAATCATGGCTGATTTATTCCAAAACTAAAGCTTCTGGGAACCAGGAACCCGGAAGTCCTTTGAGCCCGAAAGGCCACCTTTCATCTTACACCCAGACTATGGGGAAAGGACTTTTTTTGGACTTCTTTTTCCCATGCAAAATGGCCTGTCTTTGTAGCCATTTGCCCTGGCCAACAGGGCAGATCCCAGTGAAAAATTTTTTAACATTACTGGATTCCTGCAGAACTAACGCTATTGGCAACTAGGAGCTTTCAAGTCCTTAGAGCCCCAAAGGCCACCTTTCATCTGACACCCAGACCCTGGGGACATGAATTCATTTTCCCCGGGAAAATTTGGGTCAGTTTGAGGCCACTCGCCCTGGCCATCTGCATTGTTCCCGGTGTGAAAGTTGCAAACTTGGCTGATTTTCTCTAAAAGTAAAGCTGCTGGCAAGGAGGACCCTGGAAGTCCTTGGAGCCCCAAAGGCCACATTTCATCTGACACCCAGACCCTGGGTAAAGGACTTCTTTTACTCATGGGAAATGGCCTCCGTTTGCAGCCACACACCCTGGCACAATGAAGGGAGACAAAGAAGAATTACCAAATCTTTGCTTGATTTTTCCAAAATTACAGCTGGCAGCAACAAAGATCCTGTAAGTCCTTAGAGCCTCAAAGGCCACCTTGAACATATTACTAATACCCTGGGTAAAGGACATTTTTCCCATGGAAAATGGCCTTCATTTCTGGCCACTTGGCCTGGCAGGCAGGGCAGTGCCAAGCGAGCAATTTGCAAACTCTGCTGGATCCTTCCAAAACAAAAGCTGCCAGCAAACAGGAAGCTGCAAGTACTTAAGGCCCCTGATGCCAACTTCAAACTGATAGCCAGACCCTGGGGAAAGGACTTCTTTTTCCCATGCAAAATGGCCTCACTTTGAAGCCATTTGCCCTGGCCAACAGGGCAGTGCCCAGGGAGAAATTTTTACACTTTGCTGGATTCCTCCACAACTAAAGCTGCCGGCAACTAGGAGCTTGCAAGTCCATAGAGCCCAAAGTCCACCTTTCATCTGACACCCAGACCCTGGGGACATGACTTCATTTTCCCCAGGGATATTGAGGTCAGTTTGAGGCCACTCGCCCCGGCCATCTGCATCGTTCCTGGTTTGTAATTTGCAATCATGGCTGTTTTATTCCAAAACTAAAGCTTCTGGGAACGAGGAACCCGGAAGTCCTTTGAGCCCCAAAGGCCACCTTTCATCTGACACCCAGACCCTGGGGAAAGGACTTCTTTTTCCCATGCAAAATGGCCGGTCTTTGTAGCCATTTGCCCTGGCCAACAGGGCAGTGCCCAGAGAGAAATTTTTACACTTTGCTGGATTCCTGCTGAACTAACGCTGCGGGCAACTAGGAGCTTGCAAGTCCATAGAGCCCCATGACCACCTTTCATCTGACACCCAGACCCTGGGGACATGACTTCATTTTCCTCAGGGAAATTGGGGTCAGTTTGAGGCCACTCGCCCTGGCCATCTGCATCGTGCCCAGTGTGAAAGTTGCAAACTTGGCTGATTTTCTCCAAAACTAAAGCTGCTGGCAAGGAGTACCCCGGAAGTCCTTAGAGCCCCAAAGGCCAGCTTTCATCTGACACCCAGACCCTGGGGACATGACTTCATTTTCGCCAGGGAAAATGGGGTCAGTTTGAGGCCTTTCGCCCTGCCCATCTGCATCGTTCCCAGTTGGATATTTGCAATCACGGCTGATTTTCTCCAAACTAAAGCCGCTGGCAAGGAGGAACCTGCAACTCCTTAGGGCCCTGGATGCCACCTTTCATCTGATACTCAGACCCTGGGCCAATGACTTCATTTTCCCCATGGAAAATGGCCTCCATTTCTGGCCTCTGGCCGTGACCAATAGGGTGGTGCCCAGCAAGAAATTTGCAATCTTTGCTGGATTTCTCCAAATCTAAAGCTGCCAATAAGTAGTACCCTGCAAGTCCTTAGAGCCCCAAAGGCCACCTTTCATCTGACACCCAGACCCTGGGGAAAGGACTTCTTTTTCCCATGCAAAATGGCCTCACTTTGAAGCCATTTGCCCTGGCCAACAGGGCAGTGCCCAGGGAGAAATTTTTACACTTTGCTGGATTCCTCCACAACTAAAGCGTCCGGCAACTAGGAGCTTGCAAGTCCTTAGAGCCCCAGATGCCACCTTTCATCTGACACCCAGACCCAGGGGACATGACTTCATTTTCCCCAGGGATATTGAGGTCAGTTTGAGGCCACTCGCCCGGGCCATTTGCATTGTAACCGGTGTGAAATTTTCAAACTTGGCTGATTTTCTCCAAAAGTAAAGCTGCTGGCAAGGAGGACCCTGGAAGTCCTTGGAGCCCCAAAGGCCACAAATAATCTGACACCCAGACCCTGGGGAAAGGACTTCTTTTACTCATGGGAAATGGCCTCCGTTTGCAGCCACTCACCCTGGCAGAATGAGGGGAGACAAAGAAGAATTACCAAATCTTTGCTTGATTTTTCCAAAATTAAAGCTGGCAGCAACAAAGATCCTGTAAGTCCTTAGAGCCTCAAAGGCCACCTTGAACATATTACTGATACCCTGGGTAAAGGACATTTTTCCCATGGAAAATGGCTTTCATTTGTGGCCACTTGGCCTGGCAGGCAGGGCCGAGCCAAGCGAGCAATTTGCAAACTCTGCTGGATCCTTCCAAAACAAAAGCTGCCAGCAAATAGGAAGCTGCAAGTACTTAAGGCCCCTGATGCCAACTTCAAACTGATAGCCAGACCCTGGGGAAAGGACTTCTTTTTCCCATGCAAAATGGCCTCACTTTGAAGCCATTTGCCCTGGGCAACAGGGCAGTGCGCAGTGAGAAATTTGCAAACATTGCTGGATTCCTCCACAACTAAAGCTTCCGGCAACTAGGAGCTTGCAAGTCCTTAGAGCCCCAAAGGCCACCTTTCATCTGACACCCAGACCCTGGGGAAAGGACTTCATTTTCCCCATGGAAAATGGGGTCAGTTTGAGGCCACTCGCTCTGGCCATCTGCATCGCTCCCAGTGTGAAATTTTAAAACATGGCTGATTTTCTCCAAAAGTAAAGCTGCTGGCAAGGAGGACCCTGCAACTCCTTAGGGCCCCAGAGGCCACCTTTCAGCTGATACGCAGACCCTGGGCCAATGTCTTCATTTTCCCTATGGAAAATGGCTTCAATTTCTGGCCTCTGGCCGTGACCAATAGGGTGGTGCCCAGCAAGAAATTTGCAATCTTTGCTGGATTTCTCCAAATCTAAAGCTGCCAATAAGTAGTACCCTGCAAGTCCTTAGAGCCCCAAAGGCCACCTTTCATCTGACACCCAGACCCTGGGGAAAGGACTTCTTTTTCCCATGCAAAATGGCCTCACATTGAAGCTATTTGCCCTGGCCAACAGGGCAGTGCCCAGGGAGAAATTTTTACACTTTGCTGGATTCCTCCACAACTAAAGCTTCCGGCAACTAGGAGTTTGCAAGTCCTTAGAGCCCCAGATGCCACCTTTCATCTGACACCCAGACCCAGGGGACATGACTTCATTTTCCCCAGGGATATTGAGGTCAGTTTGAGGCCACTCGCCCGGGCCATCTGCATTGTAACCGGTGTGAAATTTTCAAACTTGGCTGATTTTCTCCAAAAGTAAAGCTGCTGGCAAGGAGGACCCTGGAAGTCCTTGGAGCCCCAAAGGCCAGCTTTCATCTGACACCCAGACCCTGGGGAAAGGACTTCTTTTTCCCATGCAAAATGGCCTCACTTTGAAGCCATTTGCCCTGGCCATCTGGGCAGTGCCCAGTGAGAAATTTGCAAACATTGCTGGAATCCTCCACAACTAAAGCTGCCGGCGACTAGGAGCTTTCAAGTCCATAGAGCCGCATGACCACCTTTCATCTGACACCCAGACCCTGGGGACATGACTTCATTTTCCCCATGGAAAATGGGGTCAGTTTGAGGCCACTCGCCCTGGCCATCTGCATCGTTCCTGGTTTGTAATTTGCAATCATGGCTGATTTATTCCAAAACTAAAGCTTCTGGGAACCAGGAACCCGGAAGTCCTTTGAGCCCGAAAGGCCACCTTTCATCTTACACCCAGACTATGGGGAAAGGACTTTTTTTGGACTTCTTTTTCCCATGCAAAATGGCCTGTCTTTGTAGCCATTTGCCCTGGCCAACAGGGCAGATCCCAGTGAAAAATTTTTTAACATTACTGGATTCCTGCAGAACTAACGCTATTGGCAACTAGGAGCTTTCAAGTCCTTAGAGCCCCAAAGGCCACCTTTCATCTGACACCCAGACCCTGGGGACATGAATTCATTTTCCCCGGGAAAATTTGGGTCAGTTTGAGGCCACTCGCCCTGGCCATCTGCATTGTTCCCGGTGTGAAAGTTGCAAACTTGGCTGATTTTCTCTAAAAGTAAAGCTGCTGGCAAGGAGGACCCTGGAAGTCCTTGGAGCCCCAAAGGCCACATTTCATCTGACACCCAGACCCTGGGTAAAGGACTTCTTTTACTCATGGGAAATGGCCTCCGTTTGCAGCCACACACCCTGGCACAATGAAGGGAGACAAAGAAGAATTACCAAATCTTTGCTTGATTTTTCCAAAATTACAGCTGGCAGCAACAAAGATCCTGTAAGTCCTTAGAGCCTCAAAGGCCACCTTGAACATATTACTAATACCCTGGGTAAAGGACATTTTTCCCATGGAAAATGGCCTTCATTTCTGGCCACTTGGCCTGGCAGGCAGGGCAGTGCCAAGCGAGCAATTTGCAAACTCTGCTGGATCCTTCCAAAACAAAAGCTGCCAGCAAACAGGAAGCTGCAAGTACTTAAGGCCCCTGATGCCAACTTCAAACTGATAGCCAGACCCTGGGGAAAGGACTTCTTTTTCCCATGCAAAATGGCCTCACTTTGAAGCCATTTGCCCTGGCCAACAGGGCAGTGCCCAGGGAGAAATTTTTACACTTTGCTGGATTCCTCCACAACTAAAGCTGCCGGCAACTAGGAGCTTGCAAGTCCATAGAGCCCAAAGTCCACCTTTCATCTGACACCCAGACCCTGGGGACATGACTTCATTTTCCCCAGGGATATTGAGGTCAGTTTGAGGCCACTCGCCCCGGCCATCTGCATCGTTCCTGGTTTGTAATTTGCAATCATGGCTGTTTTATTCCAAAACTAAAGCTTCTGGGAACGAGGAACCCGGAAGTCCTTTGAGCCCCAAAGGCCACCTTTCATCTGACACCCAGACCCTGGGGAAAGGACTTCTTTTTCCCATGCAAAATGGCCGGTCTTTGTAGCCATTTGCCCTGGCCAACAGGGCAGTGCCCAGAGAGAAATTTTTACACTTTGCTGGATTCCTGCTGAACTAACGCTGCGGGCAACACGGAGCTTGCAAGTCCATAGAGCCCCATGACCACCTTTCATCTGACACCCAGACCCTGGGGACATGACTTCATTTTCCTCAGGGAAATTGGGGTCAGTTTGAGGCCACTCGCCCTGGCCATCTGCATCGTGCCCAGTGTGAAAGTTGCAAACATTGCTGATTTTCTCCAAAACTAAAGCTGCTGGCAAGGAGTACCCCGGAAGTCCTTAGAGCCCCAAAGGCCAGCTTTCATCTGACACCCAGACCCTGGGGACATGACTTCATTTTCGCCAGGGAAAATGGGGTCAGTTTGAGGCCTTTCGCCCTGCCCATCTGCATCGTTCCCAGTTGGATATTTGCAATCACGGCTGATTTTCTCCAAACTAAAGCCGCTGGCAAGGAGGAACCTGCAACTCCTTAGGGCCCTGGATGCCACCTTTCATCTGATACTCAGACCCTGGGCCAATGACTTCATTTTCCCCATGGAAAATGGCCTCCATTTCTGGCCTCTGGCCGTGACCAATAGGGTGGTGCCCAGCAAGAAATTTGCAATCTTTGCTGGATTTCTCCAAATCTAAAGCTGCCAATAAGTAGTACCCTGCAAGTCCTTAGAGCCCCAAAGGCCACCTTTCATCTGACACCCAGACCCTGGGGAAAGGACTTCTTTTTCCCATGCAAAATGGCCTCACTTTGAAGCCATTTGCCCTGGCCAACAGGGCAGTGCCCAGGGAGAAATTTTTACACTTTGCTGGATTCCTCCACAACTAAAGCGTCCGGCAACTAGGAGCTTGCAAGTCCTTAGAGCCCCAGATGCCACCTTTCATCTGACACCCAGACCCAGGGGACATGACTTCATTTTCCCCAGGGATATTGAGGTCAGTTTGAGGCCACTCGCCTGGGCCATTTGCATTGTAACCGGTGTGAAATTTTCAAACTTGGCTGATTTTCTCCAAAAGTAAAGCTGCTGGCAAGGAGGACCCTGGAAGTCCTTGGAGCCCCAAAGGCCACAAATAATCTGACACCCAGACCCTGGGGAAAGGACTTCTTTTACTCATGGGAAATGGCCTCCGTTTGCAGCCACTCACCCTGGCAGAATGAGGGGAGACAAAGAAGAATTACCAAATCTTTGCTTGATTTTTCCAAAATTAAAGCTGGCAGCAACAAAGATCCTGTAAGTCCTTAGAGCCTCAAAGGCCACCTTGAACATATTACTGATACCCTGGGTAAAGGACATTTTTCCCATGGAAAATGGCTTTCATTTGTGGCCACTTGGCCTGGCAGGCAGGGCCGAGCCAAGCGAGCAATTTGCAAACTCTGCTGGATCCTTCCAAAACAAAAGCTGCCAGCAAATAGGAAGCTGCAAGTACTTAAGGCCCCTGATGCCAACTTCAAACTGATAGCCAGACCCTGGGGAAAGGACTTCTTTTTCCCATGCAAAATGGCCTCACTTTGAAGCCATTTGCCCTGGGCAACAGGGCAGTGCCCAGTGAGAAATTTTTACACTTTGCTGGATTCCTGCTGAACTAACACTGCTGGCAACTAGGAGCTTGCAAGTCCTTAGAGCCCCATGGCCACCTTTCATCTGACACCCAGACCCTGGGGACATGACTTCATTTTCCCCAGGGATATTGAGGTCAGTTTGAGGCCACTCGCCCCGGCCATCTGCATCGTTCCTGGTTTGTAATTTGCAATCATGGCTGTTTTATTCCAAAACTAAAGCTTCTGGGAACGAGGAACCCGGAAGTCCTTTGAGCCCCAAAGGCCACCTTTCATCTTACACCCAGACCCTGGGGAAAGGACTTCTTTTTCCCATGCAAAATGGCCGGTCTTTGTAGCCATTTGCCCTGGCCAACAGGGCAGTGCCCAGAGAGAAATTTTTACACTTTGCTGGATTCCTGCTGAACTAACGCTGCAGGCAACTAGGAGCTTGCAAGTCCATAGAGCCCCATGACCACCTTTCATCTGACACCCAGACCCTGGGGACATGACTTCATTTTCCTCAGGGAAATTGGGGTCAGTTTGAGGCCACTCGCCCTGGCCATCTGCATCGTGCCCAGTGTGAAATTTGCAAACTTGGCTGATTTTCTCCAAAACTAAAGCTGCTGGCAAGGAGTACCCCGGAAGTCCTTAGAGCCCCAAAGGCCAGCTTTCATCTGACACCCAGACCCTGGGGACATGACTTCATTTTCGCCAGGGAAAATGGGGTCAGTTTGAGGCCACACGCCCTGGCCATCTGCATTGCTCCCAGTGTGAAATTTGCAAACATGGCTGATTTTCTCCAAAAGTAAAGCTGCTGGCAAGGAGGACCCTGCAACTCCTTAGGGCCCCAGAGGCCACCTTTCATCTGATACCCACACCCTGGGCCAATGTCTTCATTTTCCCTATGGAAAATGGCCCCAATTTCTGGCCTCTCACCGTGACCAATAGGGTGGTGCCCAGCAAGAAATTTGCAATCTTTGCTGGATTTCTCCAAATCTAAAGCTGCCAATAAGTAGTACCCTGCAAGTCCTTGAGCCCCAAAGACCACCTTTCATCTGACACCCAGACCCTGGGGTAAGGACTTCTTTTTCCCATGCAAAATGGCCTCACTTTGAAGCCATTTGCCCTGGCCAACAGGGCAGTGCCCAGGGAGAAATTTTTACACTTTGCTGGATTCCTCCACAACTAAAGCTGCCGGCAACTAGGAGCTTGCAAGTCCATAGAGCCCCATGGCCACCTTTCATCTGACACCCAGACCCTGGGGACATGACTTCATTTTCCCCAGGGATATTGAGGTCAGTTTGAGGCCACTCGCCCCGGCCATCTGCATCGTTCCTGGTTTGTAATTTGCAATCATGGCTGATTTATTCCAAAACTAAAGCTTCTGGGAACGAGGAACCCGGAAGTCCTTTGAGCCCCAAAGGCCACCTTTCATCTTACACCCAGACCCTGGGGAAAGGACTTCTTTTTCCCATGCAAAATGGCCGGTCTTTGTAGCCATTTGCCCTGGCCAACAGGGCAGTGCCCAGAGAGAAATTTTTACACTTTGCTGGATTCCTGCTGAACTAACGCTGCGGGCAACTAGGAGCTTGCAAGTCCATAGAGCCCCATGACCACCTTTCATCTGACACCCAGACCCTGGGGACATGACTTCATTTTCCTCAGGGAAATTGGGGTCAGTTTGAGGCCACTCGCCCTGGCCATCTGCATCGTGCCCAGTGTGAAAGTTGCAAACTTGGCTGATTTTCTCCAAAACTAAAGCTGCTGGCAAGGAGTACCCCGGAAGTCCTTAGAGCCCCAAAGGCCAGCTTTCATCTGACACCCAGACCCTGGGGACATGACTTCATTTTCGCCAGGGAAAATGGGGTCAGTTTGAGGCCTTTCGCCCTGCCCATCTGCATCGTTCCCAGTTGGATATTTGCAATCACGGCTGATTTTCTCCAAACTAAAGCCGCTGGCAAGGAGGAACCTGCAACTCCTTAGGGCCCTGGATGCCACGTTTCATCTGATACTCAGACCCTGGGCCAATGACTTCATTTTCCCCATGGAAAATGGCCTCCATTTCTGGCCTCTGGCCGTGACCAATAGGGTGGTGCCCAGCAAGAAATTTGCAATCTTTGCTGGATTTCTCCAAATCTAAAGCTGCCAATAAGTAGTACCCTGCAAGTCCTTAGAGCCCCAAAGGCCACCTTTCATCTGACACCCAGACCCTGGGGAAAGGACTTCTTTTTCCCATGCAAAATGGCCTCACTTTGAAGCCATTTGCCCTGGCCAACAGGGCAGTGCCCAGGGAGAAATTTTTACACTTTGCTGGATTCCTCCACAACTAAAGCGTCCGGCAACCAGGAGCTTGCAAGTCCTTAGAGCCCCAGATGCCACCTTTCATCTGACACCCAGACCCAGGGGACATGACTTCATTTTCCCCAGGGATATTGAGGTCAGTTTGAGGCCACTCGCCTGGGCCATTTGCATTGTAACCGGTGTGAAATTTTCAAACTTGGCTGATTTTCTCCAAAAGTAAAGCTGCTGGCAAGGAGGACCCTGGAAGTCCTTGGAGCCCCAAAGGCCACAAATAATCTGACACCAAGACCCTGGGGAAAGGACTTCTTTTACTCATGGGAAATGGCCTCCGTTTGCAGCCACTCACCCTGGCAGAATGAGGGGAGACAAAGAAGAATTACCAAATCTTTGCTTGATTTTTCCAAAATTAAAGCTGGCAGCAACAAAGATCCTGTAAGTCCTTAGAGCCTCAAAGGCCACCTTGAACATATTACTGATACCCTGGGTAAAGGACATTTTTCCCATGGAAAATGGCTTTCATTTGTGGCCACTTGGCCTGGCAGGCAGGGCAGAGCCAAGCGAGCAATTTGCAAACTCTGCTGGATCCTTCCAAAACAAAAGCTGCCAGCAAATAGGAAGCTGCAAGTACTTAAGGCCCCTGATGCCAACTTCAAACTGATAGCCAGACCCTGGGGAAAGGACTTCTTTTTCCCATGCAAAATGGCCTCACTTTGAAGCCATTTGCCCTGGGCAACAGGGCAGTGCCCAGTGAGAAATTTGCAAACATTGCTGGATTCCTCCACAACTAAAGCTGCCGGCAACTAGGAGCTTGCAAGTCCTTAGAGCCCCAAAGGCCACCTTTCATCTGACACCCAGACCCTGGGGAAAGGACTTCATTTTCCCCATGGAAAATGGGGTCAGTTTGAGGCCACTCGCTCTGGCCATCTGCATTGCTCCCAGTGTGAAATTTTAAAACATGGCTGATTTTCTCCAAAAGTAAAGCTGCTGGCAAGGAGGACCCTGCAACTCCTTAGGGCCCCAGAGGCCACCTTTCATCTGATACGCAGACCCTGGGCCAATGTCTTCATTTTCCCTATGGAAAATGGCCCCAATTTCTGGCCTCTGGCCGTGACCAATAGGGTGGTGCCCAGCAAGAAATTTGCAATCTTTGCTGGATTTCTCCAAATCTAAAGCTGCCAATAAGTAGTACCCTGCAAGTCCTTAGAGCCCCAAAGGCCACCTTTCATCTGACACCCAGACCCTGGGGAAAGGACTTCTTTTTCCCATGCAAAATGGCCTCACATTGAAGCTATTTGCCCTGGCCAACAGGGCAGTGCCCAGGGAGAAATTTTTACACTTTGCTGGATTCCTCCACAACTAAAGCTTCCGGCAACTAGGAGTTTGCAAGTCCTTAGAGCCCCAGATGCCACCTTTCATCTGACACCCAGACCCAGGGGACATGACTTCATTTTCCCCAGGGATATTGAGGTCAGTTTGAGGCCACTCGCCCGGGCCATCTGCATTGTAACCGGTGTGAAATTTTCAAACTTGGCTGATTTTCTCCAAAAGTAAAGCTGCTGGCAAGGAGGACCCTGGAAGTCCTTGGAGCCCCAAAGGCCAGCTTTCATCTGACACCCAGACCCTGGGGAAAGGACTTCTTTTTCCCATGCAAAATGGCCTCACTTTGAAGCCATTTGCCCTGGCCATCTGGGCAGTGCCCAGTGAGAAATTTGCAAACATTGCTGGAATCCTCCACAACTAAAGCTGCCGGCGACTAGGAGCTTTCAAGTCCATAGAGCCGCATGGCCACCTTTCATCTGACACCCAGACCCTGGGGACATGACTTCATTTTCCCCATGGAAAATGGGGTCAGTTTGAGGCCACTCGCCCTGGCCATCTGCATCGTTCCTGGTTTGTAATTTGCAATCATGGCTGATTTATTCCAAAACTAAAGCTTCTGGGAACGAGGAACCCGGAAGTCCTTTGAGCCCGAAAGGCCACCTTTCATCTTACACCCAGACTATGGGGAAAGGACTTTTTTTGGACTTCTTTTTCCCATGCAAAATGGCCTGTCTTTGTAGCCATTTGCCCTGGCCAACAGGGCAGATCCCAGTGAAAAATTTTTTAACATTACTGGATTCCTGCAGAACTAACGCTATTGGCAACTAGGAGCTTTCAAGTCCTTAGAGCCCCAAAGGCCACCTTTCATCTGACACCCAGACCCTGGGGACATGAATTCATTTTCCCCGGGAAAATTTGGGTCAGTTTGAGGCCACTCGCCCTGGCCATCTGCATTGTTCCCGGTGTGAAAGTTGCAAACTTGGCTGATTTTCTCTAAAAGTAAAGCTGCTGGCAAGGAGGACCCTGGAAGTCCTTGGAGCCCCAAAGGCCACATTTCATCTGACACCCAGACACTGGGTAAAGGACTTCTTTTACTCATGGGAAATGGCCTCCGTTTGCAGCCACACACCCTGGCACAATGAAGGGAGACAAAGAAGAATTACCAAATCTTTGCTTGATTTTTCCAAAATTACAGCTGGCAGCAACAAAGATCCTGTAAGTACTTAGAGCCTCAAAGGCCACCTTGAACATATTACTAACACCCTGGGTAAAGGACATTTTTCCCATGGAAAATGGCCTTCATTTCTGGCCACTTGGCCTGGCAGGCAGGGCAGTGCCAAGCGAGCAATTTGCAAACTCTGCTGGATCCTTCCAAAACAAAAGCTGCCAGCAAATAGGAAGCTGCAAGTACTTAGAGCCCCTGATGCCAACTTCAAACTGATAGCCAGACCCTGGGGAAAGGACTTCTTTTTCCCATGCAAAATGGCCTCACTTTGAAGCCATTTGCCCTGGGCAACAGGGCAGTGCCCAGTGAGAAATTTGCAAACATTGCTGGATTCCTGCTGAACTAACACTGCTGGCAACTAGGAGCTTGCAAGTCCTTAGAGCCCCATGGCCACCTTTCATCTGACACCCAGACCCTGGGGACATGACTTCATTTTCCCCAGGGATATTGAGGTCAGTTTGAGGCCACTCGCCCCGGCCATCTGCATCGTTCCTGGTTTGTAATTTGCAATCATGGCTGATTTATTCCAAAACTAAAGCTTCTGGGAACGAGGAACCCGGAAGTCCTTTGAGCCCCAAAGGCCACCTTTCATCTTACACCCAGACCCTGGGGAAAGGACTTCTTTTTCCCATGCAAAATGGCCGGTCTTTGTAGCCATTTGCCCTGGCCAACAGGGCAGTGCCCAGAGAGAAATTTTTACACTTTGCTGGATTCCTGCTGAACTAACGCTGCGGGCAACTAGGAGCTTGCAAGTCCATAGAGCCCCATGACCACCTTTCATCTGACACCCAGACCCTGGGGACATGACTTCATTTTCCTCAGGGAAATTGGGGTCAGTTTGAGGCCACTCGCCCTGGCCATCTGCATCGTGCCCAGTGTGAAATTTGCAAACTTGGCTGATTTTCTCCAAAACTAAAGCTGCTGGCAAGGAGTACCCCGGAAGTCCTTAGAGCCCCAAAGGCCAGCTTTCATCTGACACCCAGACCCTGGGGACATGACTTCATTTTCGCCAGGGAAAATGGGGTCAGTTTGAGGCCACACGCCCTGGCCATCTGCATTGCTCCCAGTGTGAAATTTGCAAACATGGCTGATTTTCTCCAAAAGTAAAGCTGCTGGCAAGGAGGACCCTGCAACTCCTTAGGGCCCCAGAGGCCACCTTTCATCTGATACCCACACCCTGGGCCAATGTCTTCATTTTCCCCATGGAAAATGGCCCCAATTTCTGGCCTCTCACCGTGACCAATAGGGTGGTGCCCAGCAAGAAATTTGCAATCTTTGCTGGATTTCTCCAAATCTAAAGCTGCCAATAAGTAGTACCCTGCAAGTCCTTGAGCCCCAAAGACCACCTTTCATCTGACACCCAGACCCTGGGGAAAGGACTTCTTTTTCCCATGCAAAATGGCCTCACTTTGAAGCCATTTGCCCTGGCCAACAGGGCAGTGCCCAGGGAGAAATTTTTACACTTTGCTGGATTCCTCCACAACTAAAGCTGCCGGCAACTAGGAGCTTGCAAGTCCATAGAGCCCAAAGTCCACCTTTCATCTGACACCCAGACCCTGGGGACATGACTTCATTTTCCCCAGGGATATTGAGGTCAGTTTGAGGCCACTCGCCCCGGCCATCTGCATCGTTCCTGGTTTGTAATTTGCAATCATGGCTGATTTATTCCAAAACTAAAGCTTCTGGGAACGAGGAACCCGGAAGTCCTTTGAGCCCCAAAGGCCACCTTTCATCTTACACCCAGACCCTGGGGAAAGGACTTCTTTTTCCCATGCAAAATGGCCGGTCTTTGTAGCCATTTGCCCTGGCCAACAGGGCAGTGCCCAGAGAGAAATTTTTACACTTTGCTGGATTCCTGCTGAACTAACGCTGCGGGCAACACGGAGCTTGCAAGTCCATAGAGCCCCATGACCACCTTTCATCTGACACCCAGACCCTGGGGACATGACTTCATTTTCCTCAGGGAAATTGGGGTCAGTTTGAGGCCACTCGCCCTGGCCATCTGCATCGTGCCCAGTGTGAAAGTTGCAAACTTGGCTGATTTTCTCCAAAACTAAAGCTGCTGGCAAGGAGTACCCCGGAAGTCCTTAGAGCCCCAAAGGCCAGCTTTCATCTGACACCCAGACCCTGGGGACATGACTTCATTTTCCTCAGGGAAATTGGGGTCAGTTTGAGGCCACTCGCCCTGGCCATCTGCATCGTGCCCAGTGTGAAATTTGCAAACTTGGCTGATTTTCTCCAAAACTAAAGCTGCTGGCAAGGAGTACCCCGGAAGTCCTTAGAGCCCCAAAGGCCAGCTTTCATCTGACACCCAGACCCTGGGGACATGACTTCATTTTCGCCAGGGAAAATGGGGTCAGTTTGAGGCCACACGCCCTGGCCATCTGCATTGCTCCCAGTGTGAAATTTGCAAACATGGCTGATTTTCTCCAAAAGTAAAGCTGCTGGCAAGGAGGACCCTGCAACTCCTTAGGGCCCCAGAGGCCACCTTTCATCTGATACCCACACCCTGGGCCAATGTCTTCATTTTCCCTATGGAAAATGGCCCCAATTTCTGGCCTCTCACCGTGACCAATAGGGTGGTGCCCAGCAAGAAATTTGCAATCTTTGCTGGATTTCTCCAAATCTAAAGCTGCCAATAAGTAGTACCCTGCAAGTCCTTGAGCCCCAAAGACCACCTTTCATCTGACACCCAGACCCTGGGGAAAGGACTTCTTTTTCCCATGCAAAATGGCCTCACTTTGAAGCCATTTGCCCTGGCCAACAGGGCAGTGCCCAGGGAGAAATTTTTACACTTTGCTGGATTCCTCCACAACTAAAGCTGCCGGCAACTAGGAGCTTGCAAGTCCATAGAGCCCAAAGTCCACCTTTCATCTGACACCCAGACCCTGGGGACATGACTTCATTTTCGCCAGGGAAAATGGGGTCAGTTTGAGGCCTTTCGCCCTGCCCATCTGCATCGTTCCCAGTTCGATATTTGCAATCACGGCTGATTTTCTCCAAACTAAAGCAGCTGGCAAGGAGGAACCTGAAACTCCTTAGGGCCCTGGATGCCACGTTTCATCTGATACTCAGACCCTGGGCCAATGACTTCATTTTCCCCATGGAAAATGGCCTCCATTTCTGGCCTCTGGCCGTGACCAATAGGGTGGTGCCCAGCAAGAAATTTGCAATCTTTGCTGGATTTCTCCAAATCTAAAGCTGCCAATAAGTAGTACCCTGCAAGTCCTTAGAGCCCCAAAGGCCACCTTTCATCTGACACCCAGACCCTGGGGAAAGGACTTCTTTTTCCCATGCAAAATGGCCTCACTTTGAAGCCATTTGCCCTGGCCAACAGGGCAGTGCCCAGGGAGAAATTTTTACACTTTGCTGGATTCCTCCACAACTAAAGCGTCCGGCAACTAGGAGCTTGCAAGTCCTTAGAGCCCCAGATGCCACCTTTCATCTGACACCCAGACCCAGGGGACATGACTTCATTTTCCCCAGGGATATTGAGGTCAGTTTGAGGCCACTCGCCCGGGCCATTTGCATTGTAACCGGTGTGAAATTTTCAAACTTGGCTGATTTTCTCCAAAAGTAAAGCTGCTGGCAAGGAGGACCCTGGAAGTCCTTGGAGCCCCAAAGGCCACAAATAATCTGACACCAAGACCCTGGGGAAAGGACTTCTTTTACTCATGGGAAATGGCCTCCGTTTGCAGCCACTCACCCTGGCAGAATGAGGGGAGACAAAGAAGAATTACCAAATCTTTGCTTGATTTTTCCAAAATTACAGCTGGCAGCAACAAAGATCCTGTAAGTCCTTAGAGCCTCAAAGGCCACCTTGAACATATTACTGATACCCTGGGTAAAGGACATTTTTCCCATGGAAAATGGCTTTCATTTGTGGCCACTTGGCCTGGCAGGCAGGGCAGAGCCAAGCGAGCAATTTGCAAACTCTGCTGGATCCTTCCAAAACAAAAGCTGCCAGCAAATAGGAAGCTGCAAGTACTTAAGGCCCCTGATGCCAACTTCAAACTGATAGCCAGACCCTGGGGAAAGGACTTCTTTTTCCCATGCAAAATGGCCTCACTTTGAAGCCATTTGCCCTGGGCAACAGGGCAGTGCCCAGTGAGAAATTTGCAAACATTGCTGGATTCCTCCACAACTAAAGCTGCCGGCAACTAGGAGCTTGCAAGTCCTTAGAGCCCCAAAGGCCACCTTTCATCTGACACCCAGACCCTGGGGACATGACTTCATTTTCCCCATGGAAAATGGGGTCAGTTTGAGGCCACTCGCCCTGGCCATCTGCATTGCTCCCAGTGTGAAATTTTAAAACATGGCTGATTTTCTCCAAAAGTAAAGCTGCTGGCAAGGAGGACCCTGCAACTCCTTAGGGCCCCAGAGGCCACCTTTCATCTGATACGCAGACCCTGGGCCAATGTCTTCATTTTCCCTATGGAAAATGGCTTCAATTTCTGGCCTCTGGCCGTGACCAATAGGGTGGTGCCCAGCAAGAAATTTGCAATCTTTGCTGGATTTCTCCAAATCTAAAGCTGCCAATAAGTAGTACCCTGCAAGTCCTTAGAGCCCCAAAGGCCACCTTTCATCTGACACCCAGACCCTGGGGAAAGGACTTCTTTTTCCCATGCAAAATGGCCTCACTTTGAAGGCATTTGCCCTGGCCAACAGGGCAGTGCCCAGGGAGAAATTTTTACACTTTGCTGGATTCCTCCACAACTAAAGCGTCCGGCAACTAGGAGCTTGCAAGTCCTTAGAGCCCCAGATGCCACCTTTCATCTGACACCCAGACCCTGGGGACATGACTTCATTTTCCCCAGGGATATTGAGGTCAGTTTGAGGCCACTCGCCCGGGCCATCTGCATTGTAACCGGTGTGAAATTTTCAAACTTGGCTGATTTTCTCCAAAAGTAAAGCTGCTGGCAAGGAGGACCCTGGAAGTCCTTGGAGCCCCAAAGGCCAGCTTTCATCTGACACCCAGACCCTGGGGAAAGGACTTCTTTTTCCCATGCAAAATGGCCTCACTTTGAAGCCATTTGCCCTGGCCATCTGGGCAGTGCCCAGTGAGAAATTTGCAAACATTGCTGGAATCCTCCACAACTAAAGCTGCCGGCGACTAGGAGCTTTCAAGTCCATAGAGCCGCATGGCCACCTTTCATCTGACACCCAGACCCTGGGGACATGACTTCATTTTCCCCATGGAAAATGGGGTCAGTTTGAGGCCACTCGCCCTGGCCATCTGCATCGTTCCTGGTTTGTAATTTGCAATCATGGCTGATTTATTCCAAAACTAAAGCTTCTGGGAACCAGGAACCCGGAAGTCCTTTGAGCCCGAAAGGCCACCTTTCATCTTACACCCAGACTATGGGGAAAGGACTTTTTTTGGACTTCTTTTTCCCATGCAAAATGGCCTGTCTTTGTAGCCATTTGCCCTGGCCAACAGGGCAGATCCCAGTGAAAAATTTTTTAACATTACTGGATTCCTGCAGAACTAACGCTATTGGCAACTAGGAGCTTTCAAGTCCTTAGAGCCCCAAAGGCCACCTTTCATCTGACACCCAGACCCTGGGGACATGAATTCATTTTCCCCGGGAAAATTTGGGTCAGTTTGAGGCCACTCGCCCTGGCCATCTGCATTGTTCCCGGTGTGAAAGTTGCAAACTTGGCTGATTTTCTCTAAAAGTAAAGCTGCTGGCAAGGAGGACCCTGGAAGTCCTTGGAGCCCCAAAGGCCACATTTCATCTGACACCCAGACACTGGGTAAAGGACTTCTTTTACTCATGGGAAATGGCCTCCGTTTGCAGCCACACACCCTGGCACAATGAAGGGAGACAAAGAAGAATTACCAAATCTTTGCTTGATTTTTCCAAAATTACAGCTGGCAGCAACAAAGATCCTGTAAGTACTTAGAGCCTCAAAGGCCACCTTGAACATATTACTAACACCCTGGGTAAAGGACATTTTTCCCATGGAAAATGGCCTTCATTTCTGGCCACTTGGCCTGGCAGGCAGGGCAGTGCCAAGCGAGCAATTTGCAAACTCTGCTGGATCCTTCCAAAACAAAAGCTGCCAGCAAATAGGAAGCTGCAAGTACTTAGAGCCCCTGATGCCAACTTCAAACTGATAGCCAGACCCTGGGGAAAGGACTTCTTTTTCCCATGCAAAATGGCCTCACTTTGAAGCCATTTGCCCTGGGCAACAGGGCAGTGCCCAGTGAGAAATTTGCAAACATTGCTGGATTCCTGCTGAACTAACACTGCTGGCAACTAGGAGCTTGCAAGTCCTTAGAGCCCCATGGCCACCTTTCATCTGACACCCAGACCCTGGGGACATGACTTCATTTTCCCCAGGGATATTGAGGTCAGTTTGAGGCCACTCGCCCCGGCCATCTGCATCGTTCCTGGTTTGTAATTTGCAATCATGGCTGATTTATTCCAAAACTAAAGCTTCTGGGAACGAGGAACCCGGAAGTCCTTTGAGCCCCAAAGGCCACCTTTCATCTTACACCCAGACCCTGGGGAAAGGACTTCTTTTTCCCATGCAAAATGGCCGGTCTTTGTAGCCATTTGCCCTGGCCAACAGGGCAGTGCCCAGAGAGAAATTTTTACACTTTGCTGGATTCCTGCTGAACTAACGCTGCGGGCAACTAGGAGCTTGCAAGTCCATAGAGCCCCATGACCACCTTTCATCTGACACCCAGACCCTGGGGACATGACTTCATTTTCCTCAGGGAAATTGGGGTCAGTTTGAGGCCACTCGCCCTGGCCATCTGCATCGTGCCCAGTGTGAAATTTGCAAACTTGGCTGATTTTCTCCAAAACTAAAGCTGCTGGCAAGGAGTACCCCGGAAGTCCTTAGAGCCCCAAAGGCCAGCTTTCATCTGACACCCAGACCCTGGGGACATGACTTCATTTTCGCCAGGGAAAATGGGGTCAGTTTGAGGCCACACGCCCTGGCCATCTGCATTGCTCCCAGTGTGAAATTTGCAAACATGGCTGATTTTCTCCAAAAGTAAAGCTGCTGGCAAGGAGGACCCTGCAACTCCTTAGGGCCCCAGAGGCCACCTTTCATCTGATACCCACACCCTGGGCCAATGTCTTCATTTTCCCTATGGAAAATGGCCCCAATTTCTGGCCTCTCACCGTGACCAATAGGGTGGTGCCCAGCAAGAAATTTGCAATCTTTGCTGGATTTCTCCAAATCTAAAGCTGCCAATAAGTAGTACCCTGCAAGTCCTTGAGCCCCAAAGACCACCTTTCATCTGACACCCAGACCCTGGGGAAAGGACTTCTTTTTCCCATGCAAAATGGCCTCACTTTGAAGCCATTTGCCCTGGCCAACAGGGCAGTGCCCAGGGAGAAATTTTTACACTTTGCTGGATTCCTCCACAACTAAAGCTGCCGGCAACTAGGAGCTTGCAAGTCCATAGAGCCCAAAGTCCACCTTTCATCTGACACCCAGACCCTGGGGACATGACTTCATTTTCGCCAGGGAAAATGGGGTCAGTTTGAGGCCTTTCGCCCTGCCCATCTGCATCGTTCCCAGTTCGATATTTGCAATCACGGCTGATTTTCTCCAAACTAAAGCAGCTGGCAAGGAGGAACCTGCAACTCCTTAGGGCCCTGGATGCCACGTTTCATCTGATACTCAGACCCTGGGCCAATGACTTCATTTTCCCCATGGAAAATGGCCTCCATTTCTGGCCTCTGGCCGTGACCAATAGGGTGGTGCCCAGCAAGAAATTTGCAATCTTTGCTGGATTTCTCCAAATCTAAAGCTGCCAATAAGTAGTACCCTGCAAGTCCTTAGAGCCCCAAAGGCCACCTTTCATCTGACACCCAGACCCTGGGGAAAGGACTTCTTTTTCCCATGCAAAATGGCCTCACTTTGAAGCCATTTGCCCTGGCCAACAGGGCAGTGCCCAGGGAGAAATTTTTACACTTTGCTGGATTCCTCCACAACTAAAGCGTCCGGCAACTAGGAGCTTGCAAGTCCTTAGAGCCCCAGATGCCACCTTTCATCTGACACCCAGACCCAGGGGACATGACTTCATTTTCCCCAGGGATATTGAGGTCAGTTTGAGGCCACTCGCCCGGGCCATTTGCATTGTAACCGGTGTGAAATTTTCAAACTTGGCTGATTTTCTCCAAAAGTAAAGCTGCTGGCAAGGAGGACCCTGGAAGTCCTTGGAGCCCCAAAGGCCACAAATAATCTGACACCAAGACCCTGGGGAAAGGACTTCTTTTACTCATGGGAAATGGCCTCCGTTTGCAGCCACTCACCCTGGCAGAATGAGGGGAGACAAAGAAGAATTACCAAATCTTTGCTTGATTTTTCCAAAATTACAGCTGGCAGCAACAAAGATCCTGTAAGTCCTTAGAGCCTCAAAGGCCACCTTGAACATATTACTGATACCCTGGGTAAAGGACATTTTTCCCATGGAAAATGGCTTTCATTTGTGGCCACTTGGCCTGGCAGGCAGGGCAGAGCCAAGCGAGCAATTTGCAAACTCTGCTGGATCCTTCCAAAACAAAAGCTGCCAGCAAATAGGAAGCTGCAAGTACTTAAGGCCCCTGATGCCAACTTCAAACTGATAGCCAGACCCTGGGGAAAGGACTTCTTTTTCCCATGCAAAATGGCCTCACTTTGAAGCCATTTGCCCTGGGCAACAGGGCAGTGCCCAGTGAGAAATTTGCAAACATTGCTGGATTCCTCCACAACTAAAGCTGCCGGCAACTAGGAGCTTGCAAGTCCTTAGAGCCCTTAAGGCCACCTTTCATCTGACACCCAGACCCTGGGGACATGACTTCATTTTCGCCATGGAAAATGGGGTCAGTTTGAGGCCACTCGCCCTGGCCATCTGCATTGCTCCCAGTGTGAAATTTTAAAACATGGCTGATTTTCTCCAAAAGTAAAGCTGCTGGCAAGGAGGACCCTGCAACTCCTTAGGGCCCCAGAGGCCACCTTTCATCTGATACGCAGACCCTGGGCCAATGTCTTCATTTTCCCTATGGAAAATGGCTTCAATTTCTGGCCTCTGGCCGTGACCAATAGGGTGGTGCCCAGCAAGAAATTTGCAATCTTTGCTGGATTTCTCCAAATCTAAAGCTGCCAATAAGTAGTACCCTGCAAGTCCTTAGAGCCCCAAAGGCCACCTTTCATCTGACACCCAGACCCTGGGGAAAGGACTTCTTTTTCCCATGCAAAATGGCCTCACTTTGAAGCCATTTGCCCTGGCCAACAGGGCAGTGCCCAGGGAGAAATTTTTACACTTTGCTGGATTCCTCCACAACTAAAGCGTCCGGCAACTAGGAGCTTGCAAGTCCTTAGAGCCCCAGATGCCACCTTTCATCTGACACCCAGACCCTGGGGACATGACTTCATTTTCCCCAGGGATATTGAGGTCAGTTTGAGGCCACTCGCCCGGGCCATCTGCATTGTAACCGGTGTGAAATTTTCAAACTTGGCTGATTTTCTCCAAAAGTAAAGCTGCTGGCAAGGAGGACCCTGGAAGTCCTTGGAGCCCCAAAGGCCAGCTTTCATCTGACACCCAGACCCTGGGGAAAGGACTTCTTTTTCCCATGCAAAATGGCCTCACTTTGAAGCCATTTGCCCTGGCCATCTGGGCAGTGCCCAGTGAGAAATTTGCAAACGTTGCTGGAATCCTCCACAACTTAAGCTGCCGGCGACTAGGAGCTTTCAAGTCCATAGAGCCGCATGGCCACCTTTCATCTGACACCCAGACCCTGGGGACATGACTTCATTTTCCCCATGGAAAATGGGGTCAGTTTGAGGCCACTCGCCCTGGCCATCTGCATCGTTCCTGGTTTGTAATTTGCAATCATGGCTGATTTATTCCAAAACTAAAGCTTCTGGGAACCAGGAACCCGGAAGTCCTTTGAGCCCGAAAGGCCACCTTTCATCTTACACCCAGACTATGGGGAAAGGACTTTTTTTGGACTTCTTTTTCCCATGCAAAATGGCCTGTCTTTGTAGCCATTTGCCCTGGCCAACAGGGCAGATCCCAGTGAAAAATTTTTTAACATTACTGGATTCCTGCAGAACTAACGCTATTGGCAACTAGGAGCTTTCAAGTCCTTAGAGCCCCAAAGGCCACCTTTCATCTGACACCCAGACCCTGGGGACATGAATTCATTTTCCCCGGGAAAATTTGGGTCAGTTTGAGGCCACTCGCCCTGGCCATCTGCATTGTTCCCGGTGTGAAAGTTGCAAACTTGGCTGATTTTCTCTAAAAGTAAAGCTGCTGGCAAGGAGGACCCTGGAAGTCCTTGGAGCCCCAAAGGCCACATTTCATCTGACACCCAGACACTGGGTAAAGGACTTCTTTTACTCATGGGAAATGGCCTCCGTTTGCAGCCACACACCCTGGCACAATGAAGGGAGACAAAGAAGAATTACCAAATCTTTGCTTGATTTTTCCAAAATTACAGCTGGCAGCAACAAAGATCCTGTAAGTACTTAGAGCCTCAAAGGCCACCTTGAACATATTACTAACACCCTGGGTAAAGGACATTTTTCCCATGGAAAATGGCCTTCATTTCTGGCCACTTGGCCTGGCAGGCAGGGCAGTGCCAAGCGAGCAATTTGCAAACTCTGCTGGATCCTTCCAAAACAAAAGCTGCCAGCAAATAGGAAGCTGCAAGTACTTAGAGCCCCTGATGCCAACTTCAAACTGATAGCCAGACCCTGGGGAAAGGACTTCTTTTTCCCATGCAAAATGGCCTCACTTTGAAGCCATTTGCCCTGGGCAACAGGGCAGTGCCCAGTGAGAAATTTGCAAACATTGCTGGATTCCTGCTGAACTAACACTGCTGGCAACTAGGAGCTTGCAAGTCCTTAGAGCCCCATGGCCACCTTTCATCTGACACCCAGACCCTGGGGACATGACTTCATTTTCCCCAGGGATATTGAGGTCAGTTTGAGGCCACTCGCCCCGGCCATCTGCATCGTTCCTGGTTTGTAATTTGCAATCATGGCTGATTTATTCCAAAACTAAAGCTTCTGGGAACGAGGAACCCGGAAGTCCTTTGAGCCCCAAAGGCCACCTTTCATCTTACACCCAGACCCTGGGGAAAGGACTTCTTTTTCCCATGCAAAATGGCCGGTCTTTGTAGCCATTTGCCCTGGCCAACAGGGCAGTGCCCAGAGAGAAATTTTTACACTTTGCTGGATTCCTGCTGAACTAACGCTGCGGGCAACTAGGAGCTTGCAAGTCCATAGAGCCCCATGACCACCTTTCATCTGACACCCAGACCCTGGGGACATGACTTCATTTTCCTCAGGGAAATTGGGGTCAGTTTGAGGCCACTCGCCCTGGCCATCTGCATCGTGCCCAGTGTGAAATTTGCAAACTTGGCTGATTTTCTCCAAAACTAAAGCTGCTGGCAAGGAGTACCCCGGAAGTCCTTAGAGCCCCAAAGGCCAGCTTTCATCTGACACCCAGACCCTGGGGACATGACTTCATTTTCGCCAGGGAAAATGGGGTCAGTTTGAGGCCACACGCCCTGGCCATCTGCATTGCTCCCAGTGTGAAATTTGCAAACATGGCTGATTTTCTCCAAAAGTAAAGCTGCTGGCAAGGAGGACCCTGCAACTCCTTAGGGCCCCAGAGGCCACCTTTCATCTGATACCCACACCCTGGGCCAATGTCTTCATTTTCCCTATGGAAAATGGCCCCAATTTCTGGCCTCTCACCGTGACCAATAGGGTGGTGCCCAGCAAGAAATTTGCAATCTTTGCTGGATTTCTCCAAATCTAAAGCTGCCAATAAGTAGTACCCTGCAAGTCCTTGAGCCCCAAAGACCACCTTTCATCTGACACCCAGACCCTGGGGAAAGGACTTCTTTTTCCCATGCAAAATGGCCTCACTTTGAAGCCATTTGCCCTGGCCAACAGGGCAGTGCCCAGGGAGAAATTTTTACACTTTGCTGGATTCCTCCACAACTAAAGCTGCCGGCAACTAGGAGCTTGCAAGTCCATAGAGCCCAAAGTCCACCTTTCATCTGACACCCAGACCCTGGGGACATGACTTCATTTTCGCCAGGGAAAATGGGGTCAGTTTGAGGCCTTTCGCCCTGCCCATCTGCATCGTTCCCAGTTCGATATTTGCAATCACGGCTGATTTTCTCCAAACTAAAGCAGCTGGCAAGGAGGAACCTGAAACTCCTTAGGGCCCTGGATGCCACGTTTCATCTGATACTCAGACCCTGGGCCAATGACTTCATTTTCCCCATGGAAAATGGCCTCCATTTCTGGCCTCTGGCCGTGACCAATAGGGTGGTGCCCAGCAAGAAATTTGCAATCTTTGCTGGATTTCTCCAAATCTAAAGCTGCCAATAAGTAGTACCCTGCAAGTCCTTAGAGCCCCAAAGGCCACCTTTCATCTGACACCCAGACCCTGGGGAAAGGACTTCTTTTTCCCATGCAAAATGGCCTCACTTTGAAGCCATTTGCCCTGGCCAACAGGGCAGTGCCCAGGGAGAAATTTTTACACTTTGCTGGATTCCTCCACAACTAAAGCGTCCGGCAACTAGGAGCTTGCAAGTCCTTAGAGCCCCAGATGCCACCTTTCATCTGACACCCAGACCCAGGGGACATGACTTCATTTTCCCCAGGGATATTGAGGTCAGTTTGAGGCCACTCGCCCGGGCCATTTGCATTGTAACCGGTGTGAAATTTTCAAACTTGGCTGATTTTCTCCAAAAGTAAAGCTGCTGGCAAGGAGGACCCTGGAAGTCCTTGGAGCCCCAAAGGCCACAAATAATCTGACACCAAGACCCTGGGGAAAGGACTTCTTTTACTCATGGGAAATGGCCTCCGTTTGCAGCCACTCACCCTGGCAGAATGAGGGGAGACAAAGAAGAATTACCAAATCTTTGCTTGATTTTTCCAAAATTACAGCTGGCAGCAACAAAGATCCTGTAAGTCCTTAGAGCCTCAAAGGCCACCTTGAACATATTACTGATACCCTGGGTAAAGGACATTTTTCCCATGGAAAATGGCTTTCATTTGTGGCCACTTGGCCTGGCAGGCAGGGCAGAGCCAAGCGAGCAATTTGCAAACTCTGCTGGATCCTTCCAAAACAAAAGCTGCCAGCAAATAGGAAGCTGCAAGTACTTAAGGCCCCTGATGCCAACTTCAAACTGATAGCCAGACCCTGGGGAAAGGACTTCTTTTTCCCATGCAAAATGGCCTCACTTTGAAGCCATTTGCCCTGGGCAACAGGGCAGTGCCCAGTGAGAAATTTGCAAACATTGCTGGATTCCTCCACAACTAAAGCTGCCGGCAACTAGGAGCTTGCAAGTCCTTAGAGCCCCAAAGGCCACCTTTCATCTGACACCCAGACCCTGGGGACATGACTTCATTTTCCCCATGGAAAATGGGGTCAGTTTGAGGCCACTCGCCCTGGCCATCTGCATTGCTCCCAGTGTGAAATTTTAAAACATGGCTGATTTTCTCCAAAAGTAAAGCTGCTGGCAAGGAGGACCCTGCAACTCCTTAGGGCCCCAGAGGCCACCTTTCATCTGATACGCAGACCCTGGGCCAATGTCTTCATTTTCCCTATGGAAAATGGCTTCAATTTCTGGCCTCTGGCCGTGACCAATAGGGTGGTGCCCAGCAAGAAATTTGCAATCTTTGCTGGATTTCTCCAAATCTAAAGCTGCCAATAAGTAGTACCCTGCAAGTCCTTAGAGCCCCAAAGGCCACCTTTCATCTGACACCCAGACCCTGGGGAAAGGACTTCTTTTTCCCATGCAAAATGGCCTCACTTTGAAGGCATTTGCCCTGGCCAACAGGGCAGTGCCCAGGGAGAAATTTTTACACTTTGCTGGATTCCTCCACAACTAAAGCGTCCGGCAACTAGGAGCTTGCAAGTCCTTAGAGCCCCAGATGCCACCTTTCATCTGACACCCAGACCCTGGGGACATGACTTCATTTTCCCCAGGGATATTGAGGTCAGTTTGAGGCCACTCGCCCGGGCCATCTGCATTGTAACCGGTGTGAAATTTTCAAACTTGGCTGATTTTCTCCAAAAGTAAAGCTGCTGGCAAGGAGGACCCTGGAAGTCCTTGGAGCCCCAAAGGCCAGCTTTCATCTGACACCCAGACCCTGGGGAAAGGACTTCTTTTTCCCATGCAAAATGGCCTCACTTTGAAGCCATTTGCCCTGGCCATCTGGGCAGTGCCCAGTGAGAAATTTGCAAACATTGCTGGAATCCTCCACAACTAAAGCTGCCGGCGACTAGGAGCTTTCAAGTCCATAGAGCCGCATGGCCACCTTTCATCTGACACCCAGACCCTGGGGACATGACTTCATTTTCCCCATGGAAAATGGGGTCAGTTTGAGGCCACTCGCCCTGGCCATCTGCATCGTTCCTGGTTTGTAATTTGCAATCATGGCTGATTTATTCCAAAACTAAAGCTTCTGGGAACCAGGAACCCGGAAGTCCTTTGAGCCCGAAAGGCCACCTTTCATCTTACACCCAGACTATGGGGAAAGGACTTTTTTTGGACTTCTTTTTCCCATGCAAAATGGCCTGTCTTTGTAGCCATTTGCCCTGGCCAACAGGGCAGATCCCAGTGAAAAATTTTTTAACATTACTGGATTCCTGCAGAACTAACGCTATTGGCAACTAGGAGCTTTCAAGTCCTTAGAGCCCCAAAGGCCACCTTTCATCTGACACCCAGACCCTGGGGACATGAATTCATTTTCCCCGGGAAAATTTGGGTCAGTTTGAGGCCACTCGCCCTGGCCATCTGCATTGTTCCCGGTGTGAAAGTTGCAAACTTGGCTGATTTTCTCTAAAAGTAAAGCTGCTGGCAAGGAGGACCCTGGAAGTCCTTGGAGCCCCAAAGGCCACATTTCATCTGACACCCAGACACTGGGTAAAGGACTTCTTTTACTCATGGGAAATGGCCTCCGTTTGCAGCCACACACCCTGGCACAATGAAGGGAGACAAAGAAGAATTACCAAATCTTTGCTTGATTTTTCCAAAATTACAGCTGGCAGCAACAAAGATCCTGTAAGTACTTAGAGCCTCAAAGGCCACCTTGAACATATTACTAACACCCTGGGTAAAGGACATTTTTCCCATGGAAAATGGCCTTCATTTCTGGCCACTTGGCCTGGCAGGCAGGGCAGTGCCAAGCGAGCAATTTGCAAACTCTGCTGGATCCTTCCAAAACAAAAGCTGCCAGCAAATAGGAAGCTGCAAGTACTTAGAGCCCCTGATGCCAACTTCAAACTGATAGCCAGACCCTGGGGAAAGGACTTCTTTTTCCCATGCAAAATGGCCTCACTTTGAAGCCATTTGCCCTGGGCAACAGGGCAGTGCCCAGTGAGAAATTTGCAAACATTGCTGGATTCCTGCTGAACTAACACTGCTGGCAACTAGGAGCTTGCAAGTCCTTAGAGCCCCATGGCCACCTTTCATCTGACACCCAGACCCTGGGGACATGACTTCATTTTCCCCAGGGATATTGAGGTCAGTTTGAGGCCACTCGCCCCGGCCATCTGCATCGTTCCTGGTTTGTAATTTGCAATCATGGCTGATTTATTCCAAAACTAAAGCTTCTGGGAACGAGGAACCCGGAAGTCCTTTGAGCCCCAAAGGCCACCTTTCATCTTACACCCAGACCCTGGGGAAAGGACTTCTTTTTCCCATGCAAAATGGCCGGTCTTTGTAGCCATTTGCCCTGGCCAACAGGGCAGTGCCCAGAGAGAAATTTTTACACTTTGCTGGATTCCTGCTGAACTAACGCTGCGGGCAACTAGGAGCTTGCAAGTCCATAGAGCCCCATGACCACCTTTCATCTGACACCCAGACCCTGGGGACATGACTTCATTTTCCTCAGGGAAATTGGGGTCAGTTTGAGGCCACTCGCCCTGGCCATCTGCATCGTGCCCAGTGTGAAATTTGCAAACTTGGCTGATTTTCTCCAAAACTAAAGCTGCTGGCAAGGAGTACCCCGGAAGTCCTTAGAGCCCCAAAGGCCAGCTTTCATCTGACACCCAGACCCTGGGGACATGACTTCATTTTCGCCAGGGAAAATGGGGTCAGTTTGAGGCCACACGCCCTGGCCATCTGCATTGCTCCCAGTGTGAAATTTGCAAACATGGCTGATTTTCTCCAAAAGTAAAGCTGCTGGCAAGGAGGACCCTGCAACTCCTTAGGGCCCCAGAGGCCACCTTTCATCTGATACCCACACCCTGGGCCAATGTCTTCATTTTCCCTATGGAAAATGGCCCCAATTTCTGGCCTCTCACCGTGACCAATAGGGTGGTGCCCAGCAAGAAATTTGCAATCTTTGCTGGATTTCTCCAAATCTAAAGCTGCCAATAAGTAGTACCCTGCAAGTCCTTGAGCCCCAAAGACCACCTTTCATCTGACACCCAGACCCTGGGGAAAGGACTTCTTTTTCCCATGCAAAATGGCCTCACTTTGAAGCCATTTGCCCTGGCCAACAGGGCAGTGCCCAGGGAGAAATTTTTACACTTTGCTGGATTCCTCCACAACTAAAGCTGCCGGCAACTAGGAGCTTGCAAGTCCATAGAGCCCAAAGTCCACCTTTCATCTGACACCCAGACCCTGGGGACATGACTTCATTTTCGCCAGGGAAAATGGGGTCAGTTTGAGGCCTTTCGCCCTGCCCATCTGCATCGTTCCCAGTTCGATATTTGCAATCACGGCTGATTTTCTCCAAACTAAAGCAGCTGGCAAGGAGGAACCTGCAACTCCTTAGGGCCCTGGATGCCACGTTTCATCTGATACTCAGACCCTGGGCCAATGACTTCATTTTCCCCATGGAAAATGGCCTCCATTTCTGGCCTCTGGCCGTGACCAATAGGGTGGTGCCCAGCAAGAAATTTGCAATCTTTGCTGGATTTCTCCAAATCTAAAGCTGCCAATAAGTAGTACCCTGCAAGTCCTTAGAGCCCCAAAGGCCACCTTTCATCTGACACCCAGACCCTGGGGAAAGGACTTCTTTTTCCCATGCAAAATGGCCTCACTTTGAAGCCATTTGCCCTGGCCAACAGGGCAGTGCCCAGGGAGAAATTTTTACACTTTGCTGGATTCCTCCACAACTAAAGCGTCCGGCAACTAGGAGCTTGCAAGTCCTTAGAGCCCCAGATGCCACCTTTCATCTGACACCCAGACCCAGGGGACATGACTTCATTTTCCCCAGGGATATTGAGGTCAGTTTGAGGCCACTCGCCCGGGCCATTTGCATTGTAACCGGTGTGAAATTTTCAAACTTGGCTGATTTTCTCCAAAAGTAAAGCTGCTGGCAAGGAGGACCCTGGAAGTCCTTGGAGCCCCAAAGGCCACAAATAATCTGACACCAAGACCCTGGGGAAAGGACTTCTTTTACTCATGGGAAATGGCCTCCGTTTGCAGCCACTCACCCTGGCAGAATGAGGGGAGACAAAGAAGAATTACCAAATCTTTGCTTGATTTTTCCAAAATTACAGCTGGCAGCAACAAAGATCCTGTAAGTCCTTAGAGCCTCAAAGGCCACCTTGAACATATTACTGATACCCTGGGTAAAGGACATTTTTCCCATGGAAAATGGCTTTCATTTGTGGCCACTTGGCCTGGCAGGCAGGGCAGAGCCAAGCGAGCAATTTGCAAACTCTGCTGGATCCTTCCAAAACAAAAGCTGCCAGCAAATAGGAAGCTGCAAGTACTTAAGGCCCCTGATGCCAACTTCAAACTGATAGCCAGACCCTGGGGAAAGGACTTCTTTTTCCCATGCAAAATGGCCTCACTTTGAAGCCATTTGCCCTGGGCAACAGGGCAGTGCCCAGTGAGAAATTTGCAAACATTGCTGGATTCCTCCACAACTAAAGCTGCCGGCAACTAGGAGCTTGCAAGTCCTTAGAGCCCTTAAGGCCACCTTTCATCTGACACCCAGACCCTGGGGACATGACTTCATTTTCGCCATGGAAAATGGGGTCAGTTTGAGGCCACTCGCCCTGGCCATCTGCATTGCTCCCAGTGTGAAATTTTAAAACATGGCTGATTTTCTCCAAAAGTAAAGCTGCTGGCAAGGAGGACCCTGCAACTCCTTAGGGCCCCAGAGGCCACCTTTCATCTGATACGCAGACCCTGGGCCAATGTCTTCATTTTCCCTATGGAAAATGGCTTCAATTTCTGGCCTCTGGCCGTGACCAATAGGGTGGTGCCCAGCAAGAAATTTGCAATCTTTGCTGGATTTCTCCAAATCTAAAGCTGCCAATAAGTAGTACCCTGCAAGTCCTTAGAGCCCCAAAGGCCACCTTTCATCTGACACCCAGACCCTGGGGAAAGGACTTCTTTTTCCCATGCAAAATGGCCTCACTTTGAAGCCATTTGCCCTGGCCAACAGGGCAGTGCCCAGGGAGAAATTTTTACACTTTGCTGGATTCCTCCACAACTAAAGCGTCCGGCAACTAGGAGCTTGCAAGTCCTTAGAGCCCCAGATGCCACCTTTCATCTGACACCCAGACCCTGGGGACATGACTTCATTTTCCCCAGGGATATTGAGGTCAGTTTGAGGCCACTCGCCCGGGCCATCTGCATTGTAACCGGTGTGAAATTTTCAAACTTGGCTGATTTTCTCCAAAAGTAAAGCTGCTGGCAAGGAGGACCCTGGAAGTCCTTGGAGCCCCAAAGGCCAGCTTTCATCTGACACCCAGACCCTGGGGAAAGGACTTCTTTTTCCCATGCAAAATGGCCTCACTTTGAAGCCATTTGCCCTGGCCATCTGGGCAGTGCCCAGTGAGAAATTTGCAAACGTTGCTGGAATCCTCCACAACTTAAGCTGCCGGCGACTAGGAGCTTTCAAGTCCATAGAGCCGCATGGCCACCTTTCATCTGACACCCAGACCCTGGGGACATGACTTCATTTTCCCCATGGAAAATGGGGTCAGTTTGAGGCCACTCGCCCTGGCCATCTGCATCGTTCCTGGTTTGTAATTTGCAATCATGGCTGATTTATTCCAAAACTAAAGCTTCTGGGAACCAGGAACCCGGAAGTCCTTTGAGCCCGAAAGGCCACCTTTCATCTTACACCCAGA
Organism: Agelaius phoeniceus; assembly: GCF_051311805.1. NCBI lineage: Eukaryota > Metazoa > Chordata > Aves > Passeriformes > Icteridae > Agelaius > Agelaius phoeniceus. The sequence continues at coordinate 1,181,435 of NC_135294.1, forward strand.
CTATGGGGAAAGGACTTTTTTTGGACTTCTTTTTCCCATGCAAAATGGCCTGTCTTTGTAGCCATTTGCCCTGGCCAACAGGGCAGATCCCAGTGAAAAATTTTTTAACATTACTGGATTCCTGCAGAACTAACGCTATTGGCAACTAGGAGCTTTCAAGTCCTTAGAGCCCCAAAGGCCACCTTTCATCTGACACCCAGACCCTGGGGACATGAATTCATTTTCCCCGGGAAAATTTGGGTCAGTTTGAGGCCACTCGCCCTGGCCATCTGCATTGTTCCCGGTGTGAAAGTTGCAAACTTGGCTGATTTTCTCTAAAAGTAAAGCTGCTGGCAAGGAGGACCCTGGAAGTCCTTGGAGCCCCAAAGGCCACATTTCATCTGACACCCAGACACTGGGTAAAGGACTTCTTTTACTCATGGGAAATGGCCTCCGTTTGCAGCCACACACCCTGGCACAATGAAGGGAGACAAAGAAGAATTACCAAATCTTTGCTTGATTTTTCCAAAATTACAGCTGGCAGCAACAAAGATCCTGTAAGTACTTAGAGCCTCAAAGGCCACCTTGAACATATTACTAACACCCTGGGTAAAGGACATTTTTCCCATGGAAAATGGCCTTCATTTCTGGCCACTTGGCCTGGCAGGCAGGGCAGTGCCAAGCGAGCAATTTGCAAACTCTGCTGGATCCTTCCAAAACAAAAGCTGCCAGCAAATAGGAAGCTGCAAGTACTTAGAGCCCCTGATGCCAACTTCAAACTGATAGCCAGACCCTGGGGAAAGGACTTCTTTTTCCCATGCAAAATGGCCTCACTTTGAAGCCATTTGCCCTGGGCAACAGGGCAGTGCCCAGTGAGAAATTTGCAAACATTGCTGGATTCCTGCTGAACTAACACTGCTGGCAACTAGGAGCTTGCAAGTCCTTAGAGCCCCATGGCCACCTTTCATCTGACACCCAGACCCTGGGGACATGACTTCATTTTCCCCAGGGATATTGAGGTCAGTTTGAGGCCACTCGCCCCGGCCATCTGCATCGTTCCTGGTTTGTAATTTGCAATCATGGCTGATTTATTCCAAAACTAAAGCTTCTGGGAACGAGGAACCCGGAAGTCCTTTGAGCCCCAAAGGCCACCTTTCATCTTACACCCAGACCCTGGGGAAAGGACTTCTTTTTCCCATGCAAAATGGCCGGTCTTTGTAGCCATTTGCCCTGGCCAACAGGGCAGTGCCCAGAGAGAAATTTTTACACTTTGCTGGATTCCTGCTGAACTAACGCTGCGGGCAACTAGGAGCTTGCAAGTCCATAGAGCCCCATGACCACCTTTCATCTGACACCCAGACCCTGGGGACATGACTTCATTTTCCTCAGGGAAATTGGGGTCAGTTTGAGGCCACTCGCCCTGGCCATCTGCATCGTGCCCAGTGTGAAATTTGCAAACTTGGCTGATTTTCTCCAAAACTAAAGCTGCTGGCAAGGAGTACCCCGGAAGTCCTTAGAGCCCCAAAGGCCAGCTTTCATCTGACACCCAGACCCTGGGGACATGACTTCATTTTCGCCAGGGAAAATGGGGTCAGTTTGAGGCCACACGCCCTGGCCATCTGCATTGCTCCCAGTGTGAAATTTGCAAACATGGCTGATTTTCTCCAAAAGTAAAGCTGCTGGCAAGGAGGACCCTGCAACTCCTTAGGGCCCCAGAGGCCACCTTTCATCTGATACCCACACCCTGGGCCAATGTCTTCATTTTCCCTATGGAAAATGGCCCCAATTTCTGGCCTCTCACCGTGACCAATAGGGTGGTGCCCAGCAAGAAATTTGCAATCTTTGCTGGATTTCTCCAAATCTAAAGCTGCCAATAAGTAGTACCCTGCAAGTCCTTGAGCCCCAAAGACCACCTTTCATCTGACACCCAGACCCTGGGGAAAGGACTTCTTTTTCCCATGCAAAATGGCCTCACTTTGAAGCCATTTGCCCTGGCCAACAGGGCAGTGCCCAGGGAGAAATTTTTACACTTTGCTGGATTCCTCCACAACTAAAGCTGCCGGCAACTAGGAGCTTGCAAGTCCATAGAGCCCAAAGTCCACCTTTCATCTGACACCCAGACCCTGGGGACATGACTTCATTTTCGCCAGGGAAAATGGGGTCAGTTTGAGGCCTTTCGCCCTGCCCATCTGCATCGTTCCCAGTTCGATATTTGCAATCACGGCTGATTTTCTCCAAACTAAAGCAGCTGGCAAGGAGGAACCTGCAACTCCTTAGGGCCCTGGATGCCACGTTTCATCTGATACTCAGACCCTGGGCCAATGACTTCATTTTCCCCATGGAAAATGGCCTCCATTTCTGGCCTCTGGCCGTGACCAATAGGGTGGTGCCCAGCAAGAAATTTGCAATCTTTGCTGGATTTCTCCAAATCTAAAGCTGCCAATAAGTAGTACCCTGCAAGTCCTTAGAGCCCCAAAGGCCACCTTTCATCTGACACCCAGACCCTGGGGAAAGGACTTCTTTTTCCCATGCAAAATGGCCTCACTTTGAAGCCATTTGCCCTGGCCAACAGGGCAGTGCCCAGGGAGAAATTTTTACACTTTGCTGGATTCCTCCACAACTAAAGCGTCCGGCAACTAGGAGCTTGCAAGTCCTTAGAGCCCCAGATGCCACCTTTCATCTGACACCCAGACCCAGGGGACATGACTTCATTTTCCCCAGGGATATTGAGGTCAGTTTGAGGCCACTCGCCCGGGCCATTTGCATTGTAACCGGTGTGAAATTTTCAAACTTGGCTGATTTTCTCCAAAAGTAAAGCTGCTGGCAAGGAGGACCCTGGAAGTCCTTGGAGCCCCAAAGGCCACAAATAATCTGACACCAAGACCCTGGGGAAAGGACTTCTTTTACTCATGGGAAATGGCCTCCGTTTGCAGCCACTCACCCTGGCAGAATGAGGGGAGACAAAGAAGAATTACCAAATCTTTGCTTGATTTTTCCAAAATTACAGCTGGCAGCAACAAAGATCCTGTAAGTCCTTAGAGCCTCAAAGGCCACCTTGAACATATTACTGATACCCTGGGTAAAGGACATTTTTCCCATGGAAAATGGCTTTCATTTGTGGCCACTTGGCCTGGCAGGCAGGGCAGAGCCAAGCGAGCAATTTGCAAACTCTGCTGGATCCTTCCAAAACAAAAGCTGCCAGCAAATAGGAAGCTGCAAGTACTTAAGGCCCCTGATGCCAACTTCAAACTGATAGCCAGACCCTGGGGAAAGGACTTCTTTTTCCCATGCAAAATGGCCTCACTTTGAAGCCATTTGCCCTGGGCAACAGGGCAGTGCCCAGTGAGAAATTTGCAAACATTGCTGGATTCCTCCACAACTAAAGCTGCCGGCAACTAGGAGCTTGCAAGTCCTTAGAGCCCCAAAGGCCACCTTTCATCTGACACCCAGACCCTGGGGACATGACTTCATTTTCCCCATGGAAAATGGGGTCAGTTTGAGGCCACTCGCCCTGGCCATCTGCATTGCTCCCAGTGTGAAATTTTAAAACATGGCTGATTTTCTCCAAAAGTAAAGCTGCTGGCAAGGAGGACCCTGCAACTCCTTAGGGCCCCAGAGGCCACCTTTCATCTGATACGCAGACCCTGGGCCAATGTCTTCATTTTCCCTATGGAAAATGGCTTCAATTTCTGGCCTCTGGCCGTGACCAATAGGGTGGTGCCCAGCAAGAAATTTGCAATCTTTGCTGGATTTCTCCAAATCTAAAGCTGCCAATAAGTAGTACCCTGCAAGTCCTTAGAGCCCCAAAGGCCACCTTTCATCTGACACCCAGACCCTGGGGAAAGGACTTCTTTTTCCCATGCAAAATGGCCTCACTTTGAAGCCATTTGCCCTGGCCAACAGGGCAGTGCCCAGGGAGAAATTTTTACACTTTGCTGGATTCCTCCACAACTAAAGCGTCCGGCAACTAGGAGCTTGCAAGTCCTTAGAGCCCCAGATGCCACCTTTCATCTGACACCCAGACCCTGGGGACATGACTTCATTTTCCCCAGGGATATTGAGGTCAGTTTGAGGCCACTCGCCCGGGCCATCTGCATTGTAACCGGTGTGAAATTTTCAAACTTGGCTGATTTTCTCCAAAAGTAAAGCTGCTGGCAAGGAGGACCCTGGAAGTCCTTGGAGCCCCAAAGGCCAGCTTTCATCTGACACCCAGACCCTGGGGAAAGGACTTCTTTTTCCCATGCAAAATGGCCTCACTTTGAAGCCATTTGCCCTGGCCATCTGGGCAGTGCCCAGCAAGAAATTTGCAAACATTGCTGGAATCCTCCACAACTAAAGCTGCCGGCGACTAGGAGCTTTCAAGTCCATAGAGCCGCATGGCCACCTTTCATCTGACACCCAGACCCTGGGGACATGACTTCATTTTCCCCATGGAAAATGGGGTCAGTTTGAGGCCACTCGCCCTGGCCATCTGCATCGTTCCTGGTTTGTAATTTGCAATCATGGCTGATTTATTCCAAAACTAAAGCTTCTGGGAACCAGGAACCCGGAAGTCCTTTGAGCCCGAAAGGCCACCTTTCATCTTACACCCAGACTATGGGGAAAGGACTTTTTTTGGACTTCTTTTTCCCATGCAAAATGGCCTGTCTTTGTAGCCATTTGCCCTGGCCAACAGGGCAGATCCCAGTGAAAAATTTTTTAACATTACTGGATTCCTGCAGAACTAACGCTATTGGCAACTAGGAGCTTTCAAGTCCTTAGAGCCCCAAAGGCCACCTTTCATCTGACACCCAGACCCTGGGGACATGAATTCATTTTCCCCGGGAAAATTTGGGTCAGTTTGAGGCCACTCGCCCTGGCCATCTGCATTGTTCCCGGTGTGAAAGTTGCAAACTTGGCTGATTTTCTCTAAAAGTAAAGCTGCTGGCAAGGAGGACCCTGGAAGTCCTTGGAGCCCCAAAGGCCACATTTCATCTGACACCCAGACACTGGGTAAAGGACTTCTTTTACTCATGGGAAATGGCCTCCGTTTGCAGCCACACACCCTGGCACAATGAAGGGAGACAAAGAAGAATTACCAAATCTTTGCTTGATTTTTCCAAAATTACAGCTGGCAGCAACAAAGATCCTGTAAGTACTTAGAGCCTCAAAGGCCACCTTGAACATATTACTAACACCCTGGGTAAAGGACATTTTTCCCATGGAAAATGGCCTTCATTTCTGGCCACTTGGCCTGGCAGGCAGGGCAGTGCCAAGCGAGCAATTTGCAAACTCTGCTGGATCCTTCCAAAACAAAAGCTGCCAGCAAATAGGAAGCTGCAAGTACTTAGAGCCCCTGATGCCAACTTCAAACTGATAGCCAGACCCTGGGGAAAGGACTTCTTTTTCCCATGCAAAATGGCCTCACTTTGAAGCCATTTGCCCTGGGCAACAGGGCAGTGCCCAGTGAGAAATTTGCAAACATTGCTGGATTCCTGCTGAACTAACACTGCTGGCAACTAGGAGCTTGCAAGTCCTTAGAGCCCCATGGCCACCTTTCATCTGACACCCAGACCCTGGGGACATGACTTCATTTTCCCCAGGGATATTGAGGTCAGTTTGAGGCCACTCGCCCCGGCCATCTGCATCGTTCCTGGTTTGTAATTTGCAATCATGGCTGATTTATTCCAAAACTAAAGCTTCTGGGAACGAGGAACCCGGAAGTCCTTTGAGCCCCAAAGGCCACCTTTCATCTTACACCCAGACCCTGGGGAAAGGACTTCTTTTTCCCATGCAAAATGGCCGGTCTTTGTAGCCATTTGCCCTGGCCAACAGGGCAGTGCCCAGAGAGAAATTTTTACACTTTGCTGGATTCCTGCTGAACTAACGCTGCGGGCAACTAGGAGCTTGCAAGTCCATAGAGCCCCATGACCACCTTTCATCTGACACCCAGACCCTGGGGACATGACTTCATTTTCCTCAGGGAAATTGGGGTCAGTTTGAGGCCACTCGCCCTGGCCATCTGCATCGTGCCCAGTGTGAAATTTGCAAACTTGGCTGATTTTCTCCAAAACTAAAGCTGCTGGCAAGGAGTACCCCGGAAGTCCTTAGAGCCCCAAAGGCCAGCTTTCATCTGACACCCAGACCCTGGGGACATGACTTCATTTTCGCCAGGGAAAATGGGGTCAGTTTGAGGCCACACGCCCTGGCCATCTGCATTGCTCCCAGTGTGAAATTTGCAAACATGGCTGATTTTCTCCAAAAGTAAAGCTGCTGGCAAGGAGGACCCTGCAACTCCTTAGGGCCCCAGAGGCCACCTTTCATCTGATACCCACACCCTGGGCCAATGTCTTCATTTTCCCTATGGAAAATGGCCCCAATTTCTGGCCTCTCACCGTGACCAATAGGGTGGTGCCCAGCAAGAAATTTGCAATCTTTGCTGGATTTCTCCAAATCTAAAGCTGCCAATAAGTAGTACCCTGCAAGTCCTTGAGCCCCAAAGACCACCTTTCATCTGACACCCAGACCCTGGGGAAAGGACTTCTTTTTCCCATGCAAAATGGCCTCACTTTGAAGCCATTTGCCCTGGCCAACAGGGCAGTGCCCAGGGAGAAATTTTTACACTTTGCTGGATTCCTCCACAACTAAAGCTGCCGGCAACTAGGAGCTTGCAAGTCCATAGAGCCCAAAGTCCACCTTTCATCTGACACCCAGACCCTGGGGACATGACTTCATTTTCGCCAGGGAAAATGGGGTCAGTTTGAGGCCTTTCGCCCTGCCCATCTGCATCGTTCCCAGTTCGATATTTGCAATCACGGCTGATTTTCTCCAAACTAAAGCAGCTGGCAAGGAGGAACCTGCAACTCCTTAGGGCCCTGGATGCCACGTTTCATCTGATACTCAGACCCTGGGCCAATGACTTCATTTTCCCCATGGAAAATGGCCTCCATTTCTGGCCTCTGGCCGTGACCAATAGGGTGGTGCCCAGCAAGAAATTTGCAATCTTTGCTGGATTTCTCCAAATCTAAAGCTGCCAATAAGTAGTACCCTGCAAGTCCTTAGAGCCCCAAAGGCCACCTTTCATCTGACACCCAGACCCTGGGGAAAGGACTTCTTTTTCCCATGCAAAATGGCCTCACTTTGAAGCCATTTGCCCTGGCCAACAGGGCAGTGCCCAGGGAGAAATTTTTACACTTTGCTGGATTCCTCCACAACTAAAGCGTCCGGCAACTAGGAGCTTGCAAGTCCTTAGAGCCCCAGATGCCACCTTTCATCTGACACCCAGACCCAGGGGACATGACTTCATTTTCCCCAGGGATATTGAGGTCAGTTTGAGGCCACTCGCCCGGGCCATTTGCATTGTAACCGGTGTGAAATTTTCAAACTTGGCTGATTTTCTCCAAAAGTAAAGCTGCTGGCAAGGAGGACCCTGGAAGTCCTTGGAGCCCCAAAGGCCACAAATAATCTGACACCAAGACCCTGGGGAAAGGACTTCTTTTACTCATGGGAAATGGCCTCCGTTTGCAGCCACTCACCCTGGCAGAATGAGGGGAGACAAAGAAGAATTACCAAATCTTTGCTTGATTTTTCCAAAATTACAGCTGGCAGCAACAAAGATCCTGTAAGTCCTTAGAGCCTCAAAGGCCACCTTGAACATATTACTGATACCCTGGGTAAAGGACATTTTTCCCATGGAAAATGGCTTTCATTTGTGGCCACTTGGCCTGGCAGGCAGGGCAGAGCCAAGCGAGCAATTTGCAAACTCTGCTGGATCCTTCCAAAACAAAAGCTGCCAGCAAATAGGAAGCTGCAAGTACTTAAGGCCCCTGATGCCAACTTCAAACTGATAGCCAGACCCTGGGGAAAGGACTTCTTTTTCCCATGCAAAATGGCCTCACTTTGAAGCCATTTGCCCTGGGCAACAGGGCAGTGCCCAGTGAGAAATTTGCAAACATTGCTGGATTCCTCCACAACTAAAGCTGCCGGCAACTAGGAGCTTGCAAGTCCTTAGAGCCCTTAAGGCCACCTTTCATCTGACACCCAGACCCTGGGGACATGACTTCATTTTCGCCATGGAAAATGGGGTCAGTTTGAGGCCACTCGCCCTGGCCATCTGCATTGCTCCCAGTGTGAAATTTTAAAACATGGCTGATTTTCTCCAAAAGTAAAGCTGCTGGCAAGGAGGACCCTGCAACTCCTTAGGGCCCCAGAGGCCACCTTTCATCTGATACGCAGACCCTGGGCCAATGTCTTCATTTTCCCTATGGAAAATGGCTTCAATTTCTGGCCTCTGGCCGTGACCAATAGGGTGGTGCCCAGCAAGAAATTTGCAATCTTTGCTGGATTTCTCCAAATCTAAAGCTGCCAATAAGTAGTACCCTGCAAGTCCTTAGAGCCCCAAAGGCCACCTTTCATCTGACACCCAGACCCTGGGGAAAGGACTTCTTTTTCCCATGCAAAATGGCCTCACTTTGAAGCCATTTGCCCTGGCCAACAGGGCAGTGCCCAGGGAGAAATTTTTACACTTTGCTGGATTCCTCCACAACTAAAGCGTCCGGCAACTAGGAGCTTGCAAGTCCTTAGAGCCCCAGATGCCACCTTTCATCTGACACCCAGACCCTGGGGACATGACTTCATTTTCCCCAGGGATATTGAGGTCAGTTTGAGGCCACTCGCCCGGGCCATCTGCATTGTAACCGGTGTGAAATTTTCAAACTTGGCTGATTTTCTCCAAAAGTAAAGCTGCTGGCAAGGAGGACCCTGGAAGTCCTTGGAGCCCCAAAGGCCAGCTTTCATCTGACACCCAGACCCTGGGGAAAGGACTTCTTTTTCCCATGCAAAATGGCCTCACTTTGAAGCCATTTGCCCTGGCCATCTGGGCAGTGCCCAGTGAGAAATTTGCAAACGTTGCTGGAATCCTCCACAACTTAAGCTGCCGGCGACTAGGAGCTTTCAAGTCCATAGAGCCGCATGGCCACCTTTCATCTGACACCCAGACCCTGGGGACATGACTTCATTTTCCCCATGGAAAATGGGGTCAGTTTGAGGCCACTCGCCCTGGCCATCTGCATCGTTCCTGGTTTGTAATTTGCAATCATGGCTGATTTATTCCAAAACTAAAGCTTCTGGGAACCAGGAACCCGGAAGTCCTTTGAGCCCGAAAGGCCACCTTTCATCTTACACCCAGACTATGGGGAAAGGACTTTTTTTGGACTTCTTTTTCCCATGCAAAATGGCCTGTCTTTGTAGCCATTTGCCCTGGCCAACAGGGCAGATCCCAGTGAAAAATTTTTTAACATTACTGGATTCCTGCAGAACTAACGCTATTGGCAACTAGGAGCTTTCAAGTCCTTAGAGCCCCAAAGGCCACCTTTCATCTGACACCCAGACCCTGGGGACATGAATTCATTTTCCCCGGGAAAATTTGGGTCAGTTTGAGGCCACTCGCCCTGGCCATCTGCATTGTTCCCGGTGTGAAAGTTGCAAACTTGGCTGATTTTCTCTAAAAGTAAAGCTGCTGGCAAGGAGGACCCTGGAAGTCCTTGGAGCCCCAAAGGCCACATTTCATCTGACACCCAGACACTGGGTAAAGGACTTCTTTTACTCATGGGAAATGGCCTCCGTTTGCAGCCACACACCCTGGCACAATGAAGGGAGACAAAGAAGAATTACCAAATCTTTGCTTGATTTTTCCAAAATTACAGCTGGCAGCAACAAAGATCCTGTAAGTACTTAGAGCCTCAAAGGCCACCTTGAACATATTACTAACACCCTGGGTAAAGGACATTTTTCCCATGGAAAATGGCCTTCATTTCTGGCCACTTGGCCTGGCAGGCAGGGCAGTGCCAAGCGAGCAATTTGCAAACTCTGCTGGATCCTTCCAAAACAAAAGCTGCCAGCAAATAGGAAGCTGCAAGTACTTAGAGCCCCTGATGCCAACTTCAAACTGATAGCCAGACCCTGGGGAAAGGACTTCTTTTTCCCATGCAAAATGGCCTCACTTTGAAGCCATTTGCCCTGGGCAACAGGGCAGTGCCCAGTGAGAAATTTGCAAACATTGCTGGATTCCTGCTGAACTAACACTGCTGGCAACTAGGAGCTTGCAAGTCCTTAGAGCCCCATGGCCACCTTTCATCTGACACCCAGACCCTGGGGACATGACTTCATTTTCCCCAGGGATATTGAGGTCAGTTTGAGGCCACTCGCCCCGGCCATCTGCATCGTTCCTGGTTTGTAATTTGCAATCATGGCTGATTTATTCCAAAACTAAAGCTTCTGGGAACGAGGAACCCGGAAGTCCTTTGAGCCCCAAAGGCCACCTTTCATCTTACACCCAGACCCTGGGGAAAGGACTTCTTTTTCCCATGCAAAATGGCCGGTCTTTGTAGCCATTTGCCCTGGCCAACAGGGCAGTGCCCAGAGAGAAATTTTTACACTTTGCTGGATTCCTGCTGAACTAACGCTGCGGGCAACTAGGAGCTTGCAAGTCCATAGAGCCCCATGACCACCTTTCATCTGACACCCAGACCCTGGGGACATGACTTCATTTTCCTCAGGGAAATTGGGGTCAGTTTGAGGCCACTCGCCCTGGCCATCTGCATCGTGCCCAGTGTGAAATTTGCAAACTTGGCTGATTTTCTCCAAAACTAAAGCTGCTGGCAAGGAGTACCCCGGAAGTCCTTAGAGCCCCAAAGGCCAGCTTTCATCTGACACCCAGACCCTGGGGACATGACTTCATTTTCGCCAGGGAAAATGGGGTCAGTTTGAGGCCACACGCCCTGGCCATCTGCATTGCTCCCAGTGTGAAATTTGCAAACATGGCTGATTTTCTCCAAAAGTAAAGCTGCTGGCAAGGAGGACCCTGCAACTCCTTAGGGCCCCAGAGGCCACCTTTCATCTGATACCCACACCCTGGGCCAATGTCTTCATTTTCCCTATGGAAAATGGCCCCAATTTCTGGCCTCTCACCGTGACCAATAGGGTGGTGCCCAGCAAGAAATTTGCAATCTTTGCTGGATTTCTCCAAATCTAAAGCTGCCAATAAGTAGTACCCTGCAAGTCCTTGAGCCCCAAAGACCACCTTTCATCTGACACCCAGACCCTGGGGAAAGGACTTCTTTTTCCCATGCAAAATGGCCTCACTTTGAAGCCATTTGCCCTGGCCAACAGGGCAGTGCCCAGGGAGAAATTTTTACACTTTGCTGGATTCCTCCACAACTAAAGCTGCCGGCAACTAGGAGCTTGCAAGTCCATAGAGCCCAAAGTCCACCTTTCATCTGACACCCAGACCCTGGGGACATGACTTCATTTTCGCCAGGGAAAATGGGGTCAGTTTGAGGCCTTTCGCCCTGCCCATCTGCATCGTTCCCAGTTCGATATTTGCAATCACGGCTGATTTTCTCCAAACTAAAGCAGCTGGCAAGGAGGAACCTGCAACTCCTTAGGGCCCTGGATGCCACGTTTCATCTGATACTCAGACCCTGGGCCAATGACTTCATTTTCCCCATGGAAAATGGCCTCCATTTCTGGCCTCTGGCCGTGACCAATAGGGTGGTGCCCAGCAAGAAATTTGCAATCTTTGCTGGATTTCTCCAAATCTAAAGCTGCCAATAAGTAGTACCCTGCAAGTCCTTAGAGCCCCAAAGGCCACCTTTCATCTGACACCCAGACCCTGGGGAAAGGACTTCTTTTTCCCATGCAAAATGGCCTCACTTTGAAGCCATTTGCCCTGGCCAACAGGGCAGTGCCCAGGGAGAAATTTTTACACTTTGCTGGATTCCTCCACAACTAAAGCGTCCGGCAACTAGGAGCTTGCAAGTCCTTAGAGCCCCAGATGCCACCTTTCATCTGACACCCAGACCCAGGGGACATGACTTCATTTTCCCCAGGGATATTGAGGTCAGTTTGAGGCCACTCGCCCGGGCCATTTGCATTGTAACCGGTGTGAAATTTTCAAACTTGGCTGATTTTCTCCAAAAGTAAAGCTGCTGGCAAGGAGGACCCTGGAAGTCCTTGGAGCCCCAAAGGCCACAAATAATCTGACACCAAGACCCTGGGGAAAGGACTTCTTTTACTCATGGGAAATGGCCTCCGTTTGCAGCCACTCACCCTGGCAGAATGAGGGGAGACAAAGAAGAATTACCAAATCTTTGCTTGATTTTTCCAAAATTACAGCTGGCAGCAACAAAGATCCTGTAAGTCCTTAGAGCCTCAAAGGCCACCTTGAACATATTACTGATACCCTGGGTAAAGGACATTTTTCCCATGGAAAATGGCTTTCATTTGTGGCCACTTGGCCTGGCAGGCAGGGCAGAGCCAAGCGAGCAATTTGCAAACTCTGCTGGATCCTTCCAAAACAAAAGCTGCCAGCAAATAGGAAGCTGCAAGTACTTAAGGCCCCTGATGCCAACTTCAAACTGATAGCCAGACCCTGGGGAAAGGACTTCTTTTTCCCATGCAAAATGGCCTCACTTTGAAGCCATTTGCCCTGGGCAACAGGGCAGTGCCCAGTGAGAAATTTGCAAACATTGCTGGATTCCTCCACAACTAAAGCTGCCGGCAACTAGGAGCTTGCAAGTCCTTAGAGCCCTTAAGGCCACCTTTCATCTGACACCCAGACCCTGGGGACATGACTTCATTTTCGCCATGGAAAATGGGGTCAGTTTGAGGCCACTCGCCCTGGCCATCTGCATTGCTCCCAGTGTGAAATTTTAAAACATGGCTGATTTTCTCCAAAAGTAAAGCTGCTGGCAAGGAGGACCCTGCAACTCCTTAGGGCCCCAGAGGCCACCTTTCATCTGATACGCAGACCCTGGGCCAATGTCTTCATTTTCCCTATGGAAAATGGCTTCAATTTCTGGCCTCTGGCCGTGACCAATAGGGTGGTGCCCAGCAAGAAATTTGCAATCTTTGCTGGATTTCTCCAAATCTAAAGCTGCCAATAAGTAGTACCCTGCAAGTCCTTAGAGCCCCAAAGGCCACCTTTCATCTGACACCCAGACCCTGGGGAAAGGACTTCTTTTTCCCATGCAAAATGGCCTCACTTTGAAGCCATTTGCCCTGGCCAACAGGGCAGTGCCCAGGGAGAAATTTTTACACTTTGCTGGATTCCTCCACAACTAAAGCGTCCGGCAACTAGGAGCTTGCAAGTCCTTAGAGCCCCAGATGCCACCTTTCATCTGACACCCAGACCCTGGGGACATGACTTCATTTTCCCCAGGGATATTGAGGTCAGTTTGAGGCCACTCGCCCGGGCCATCTGCATTGTAACCGGTGTGAAATTTTCAAACTTGGCTGATTTTCTCCAAAAGTAAAGCTGCTGGCAAGGAGGACCCTGGAAGTCCTTGGAGCCCCAAAGGCCAGCTTTCATCTGACACCCAGACCCTGGGGAAAGGACTTCTTTTTCCCATGCAAAATGGCCTCACTTTGAAGCCATTTGCCCTGGCCATCTGGGCAGTGCCCAGTGAGAAATTTGCAAACGTTGCTGGAATCCTCCACAACTTAAGCTGCCGGCGACTAGGAGCTTTCAAGTCCATAGAGCCGCATGGCCACCTTTCATCTGACACCCAGACCCTGGGGACATGACTTCATTTTCCCCATGGAAAATGGGGTCAGTTTGAGGCCACTCGCCCTGGCCATCTGCATCGTTCCTGGTTTGTAATTTGCAATCATGGCTGATTTATTCCAAAACTAAAGCTTCTGGGAACCAGGAACCCGGAAGTCCTTTGAGCCCGAAAGGCCACCTTTCATCTTACACCCAGACTATGGGGAAAGGACTTTTTTTGGACTTCTTTTTCCCATGCAAAATGGCCTGTCTTTGTAGCCATTTGCCCTGGCCAACAGGGCAGATCCCAGTGAAAAATTTTTTAACATTACTGGATTCCTGCAGAACTAACGCTATTGGCAACTAGGAGCTTTCAAGTCCTTAGAGCCCCATGACCACCTTTCATCTGACACCCAGACCCTGGGGACATGAATTCATTTTCCCCGGGAAAATTTGGGTCAGTTTGAGGCCACTCGCCCTGGCCATCTGCATTGTTCCCGGTGTGAAAGTTGCAAACTTGGCTGATTTTCTCTAAAAGTAAAGCTGCTGGCAAGGAGGACCCTGGAAGTCCTTGGAGCCCCAAAGGCCACATTTCATCTGACACCCAGACACTGGGTAAAGGACTTCTTTTACTCATGGGAAATGGCCTCCGTTTGCAGCCACACACCCTGGCACAATGAAGGGAGACAAAGAAGAATTACCAAATCTTTGCTTGATTTTTCCAAAATTACAGCTGGCAGCAACAAAGATCCTGTAAGTACTTAGAGCCTCAAAGGCCACCTTGAACATATTACTAACACCCTGGGTAAAGGACATTTTTCCCATGGAAAATGGCCTTCATTTCTGGCCACTTGGCCTGGCAGGCAGGGCAGTGCCAAGCGAGCAATTTGCAAACTCTGCTGGATCCTTCCAAAACAAAAGCTGCCAGCAAATAGGAAGCTGCAAGTACTTAGAGCCCCTGATGCCAACTTCAAACTGATAGCCAGACCCTGGGGAAAGGACTTCTTTTTCCCATGCAAAATGGCCTCACTTTGAAGCCATTTGCCCTGGGCAACAGGGCAGTGCCCAGTGAGAAATTTGCAAACATTGCTGGATTCCTGCTGAACTAACACTGCTGGCAACTAGGAGCTTGCAAGTCCTTAGAGCCCCATGGCCACCTTTCATCTGACACCCAGACCCTGGGGACATGACTTCATTTTCCCCAGGGATATTGAGGTCAGTTTGAGGCCACTCGCCCCGGCCATCTGCATCGTTCCTGGTTTGTAATTTGCAATCATGGCTGATTTATTCCAAAACTAAAGCTTCTGGGAACGAGGAACCCGGAAGTCCTTTGAGCCCCAAAGGCCACCTTTCATCTTACACCCAGACCCTGGGGAAAGGACTTCTTTTTCCCATGCAAAATGGCCGGTCTTTGTAGCCATTTGCCCTGGCCAACAGGGCAGTGCCCAGAGAGAAATTTTTACACTTTGCTGGATTCCTGCTGAACTAACGCTGCGGGCAACTAGGAGCTTGCAAGTCCATAGAGCCCCATGACCACCTTTCATCTGACACCCAGACCCTGGGGACATGACTTCATTTTCCTCAGGGAAATTGGGGTCAGTTTGAGGCCACTCGCCCTGGCCATCTGCATCGTGCCCAGTGTGAAATTTGCAAACTTGGCTGATTTTCTCCAAAACTAAAGCTGCTGGCAAGGAGTACCCCGGAAGTCCTTAGAGCTCCAAAGGCCAGCTTTCATCTGACACCCAGACCCTGGGGACATGACTTCATTTTCGCCAGGGAAAATGGGGTCAGTTTGAGGCCACACGCCCTGGCCATCTGCATTGCTCCCAGTGTGAAATTTGCAAACATGGCTGATTTTCTCCAAAAGTAAAGCTGCTGGCAAGGAGGACCCTGCAACTCCTTAGGGCCCCAGAGGCCACCTTTCATCTGATACCCACACCCTGGGCCAATGTCTTCATTTTCCCTATGGAAAATGGCCCCAATTTCTGGCCTCTCACCGTGACCAATAGGGTGGTGCCCAGCAAGAAATTTGCAATCTTTGCTGGATTTCTCCAAATCTAAAGCTGCCAATAAGTAGTACCCTGCAAGTCCTTGAGCCCCAAAGACCACCTTTCATCTGACACCCAGACCCTGGGGAAAGGACTTCTTTTTCCCATGCAAAATGGCCTCACTTTGAAGCCATTTGCCCTGGCCAAAAGGGCAGTGCCCAGGGAGAAATTTTTACACTTTGCTGGATTCCTCCACAACTAAAGCTGCCGGCAACTAGGAGCTTGAAAGTCCATAGAGCCCAAAGTCCACCTTTCATCTGACACCCAGACCCTGGGGACATGACTTCATTTTCCCCAGGGATATTGAGGTCAGTTTGAGGCCACTCGCCCCGGCCATCTGCATCGTTCCTGGTTTGTAATTTGCAATCATGGCTGATTTATTCCAAAACTAAAGCTTCTGGGAACGAGGAACCCGGAAGTCCTTTGAGCCCCAAAGGCCACCTTTCATCTTACACCCAGACCCTGGGGAAAGGACTTCTTTTTCCCATGCAAAATGGCCGGTCTTTGTAGCCATTTGCCCTGGCCAACAGGGCAGTGCCCAGAGAGAAATTTTTACACTTTGCTGGATTCCTGCTGAACTAACGCTGCGGGCAACTAGGAGCTTGCAAGTCCATAGAGCCCCATGACCACCTTTCATCTGACACCCAGACCCTGGGGACATGACTTCATTTTCCTCAGGGAAATTGGGGTCAGTTTGAGGCCACTCGCCCTGGCCATCTGCATCGTGCCCAGTGTGAAAGTTGCAAACTTGGCTGATTTTCTCCAAAACTAAAGCTGCTGGCAAGGAGTACCCCGGAAGTCCTTAGAGCCCCAAAGGCCAGCTTTCATCTGACACCCAGACCCTGGGGACATGACTTCATTTTCGCCAGGGAAAATGGGGTCAGTTTGAGGCCTTTCGCCCTGCCCATCTGCATCGTTCCCAGTTCGATATTTGCAATCACGGCTGATTTTCTCCAAACTAAAGCAGCTGGCAAGGAGGAACCTGCAACTCCTTAGGGCCCTGGATGCCACGTTTCATCTGATACTCAGACCCTGGGCCAATGACTTCATTTTCCCCATGGAAAATGGCCTCCATTTCTGGCCTCTGGCCGTGACCAATAGGGTGGTGCCCAGCAAGAAATTTGCAATCTTTGCTGGATTTCTCCAAATCTAAAGCTGCCAATAAGTAGTACCCTGCAAGTCCTTAGAGCCCCAAAGGCCACCTTTCATCTGACACCCAGACCCTGGGGAAAGGACTTCTTTTTCCCATGCAAAATGGCCTCACTTTGAAGCCATTTGCCCTGGGCAACAGGGCAGTGCCCAGGGAGAAATTTTTACACTTTGCTGGATTCCTCCACAACTAAAGCGTCCGGCAACTAGGAGCTTGCAAGTCCTTAGAGCCCCAGATGCCACCTTTCATCTGACACCCAGACCCAGGGGACATGACTTCATTTTCCCCAGGGATATTGAGGTCAGTTTGAGGCCACTCGCCCGGGCCATTTGCATTGTAACCGGTGTGAAATTTTCAAACTTGGCTGATTTTCTCCAAAAGTAAAGCTGCTGGCAAGGAGGACCCTGGAAGTCCTTGGAGCCCCAAAGGCCACAAATAATCTGACACCAAGACCCTGGGGAAAGGACTTCTTTTACTCATGGGAAATGGCCTCCGTTTGCAGCCACTCACCCTGGCAGAATGAGGGGAGACAAAGAAGAATTACCAAATCTTTGCTTGATTTTTCCAAAATTAAAGCTGGCAGCAACAAAGATCCTGTAAGTCCTTAGAGCCTCAAAGGCCACCTTGAACATATTACTGATACCCTGGGTAAAGGACATTTTTCCCATGGAAAATGGCTTTCATTTGTGGCCACTTGGCCTGGCAGGCAGGGCAGAGCCAAGCGAGCAATTTGCAAACTCTGCTGGATCCTTCCAAAACAAAAGCTGCCAGCAAATAGGAAGCTGCAAGTACTTAAGGCCCCTGATGCCAACTTCAAACTGATAGCCAGACCCTGGGGAAAGGACTTCTTTTTCCCATGCAAAATGGCCTCACTTTGAAGCCATTTGCCCTGGGCAACAGGGCAGTGCCCAGTGAGAAATTTGCAAACATTGCTGGATTCCTCCACAACTAAAGCTGCCGGCAACTAGGAGCTTGCAAGTCCTTAGAGCCCCAAAGGCCACCTTTCATCTGACACCCAGACCCTGGGGACATGACTTCATTTTCGCCATGGAAAATGGGGTCAGTTTGAGGCCACTCGCCCTGGCCATCTGCATTGCTCCCAGTGTGAAATTTTAAAACATGGCTGATTTTCTCCAAAAGTAAAGCTGCTGGCAAGGAGGACCCTGCAACTCCTTAGGGCCCCAGAGGCCACCTTTCATCTGATACGCAGACCCTGGGCCAATGTCTTCATTTTCCCTATGGAAAATGGCTTCAATTTCTGGCCTCTGGCCGTGACCAATAGGGTGGTGCCCAGCAAGAAATTTGCAATCTTTGCTGGATTTCTCCAAATCTAAAGCTGCCAATAAGTAGTACCCTGCAAGTCCTTAGAGCCCCAAAGGCCACCTTTCATCTGACACCCAGACCCTGGGGAAAGGACTTCTTTTTCCCATGCAAAATGGCCTCACTTTGAAGGCATTTGCCCTGGCCAACAGGGCAGTGCCCAGGGAGAAATTTTTACACTTTGCTGGATTCCTCCACAACTAAAGCGTCCGGCAACTAGGAGCTTGCAAGTCCTTAGAGCCCCAGATGCCACCTTTCATCTGACACCCAGACCCTGGGGACATGACTTCATTTTCCCCAGGGATATTGAGGTCAGTTTGAGGCCACTCGCCCGGGCCATCTGCATTGTAACCGGTGTGAAATTTTCAAACTTGGCTGATTTTCTCCAAAAGTAAAGCTGCTGGCAAGGAGGACCCTGGAAGTCCTTGGAGCCCCAAAGGCCAGCTTTCATCTGACACCCAGACCCTGGGGAAAGGACTTCTTTTTCCCATGCAAAATGGCCTCACTTTGAAGCCATTTGCCCTGGCCATCTGGGCAGTGCCCAGTGAGAAATTTGCAAACATTGCTGGAATCCTCCACAACTAAAGCTGCCGGCGACTAGGAGCTTTCAAGTCCATAGAGCCGCATGGCCACCTTTCATCTGACACCCAGACCCTGGGGACATGACTTCATTTTCCCCATGGAAAATGGGGTCAGTTTGAGGCCACTCGCCCTGGCCATCTGCATCGTTCCTGGTTTGTAATTTGCAATCATGGCTGATTTATTCCAAAACTAAAGCTTCTGGGAACCAGGAACCCGGAAGTCCTTTGAGCCCGAAAGGCCACCTTTCATCTTACACCCAGACTATGGGGAAAGGACTTTTTTTGGACTTCTTTTTCCCATGCAAAATGGCCTGTCTTTGTAGCCATTTGCCCTGGCCAACAGGGCAGATCCCAGTGAAAAATTTTTTAACATTACTGGATTCCTGCAGAACTAACGCTATTGGCAACTAGGAGCTTTCAAGTCCTTAGAGCCCCAAAGGCCACCTTTCATCTGACACCCAGACCCTGGGGACATGAATTCATTTTCCCCGGGAAAATTTGGGTCAGTTTGAGGCCACTCGCCCTGGCCATCTGCATTGTTCCCGGTGTGAAAGTTGCAAACTTGGCTGATTTTCTCTAAAAGTAAAGCTGCTGGCAAGGAGGACCCTGGAAGTCCTTGGAGCCCCAAAGGCCACATTTCATCTGACACCCAGACACTGGGTAAAGGACTTCTTTTACTCATGGGAAATGGCCTCCGTTTGCAGCCACACACCCTGGCACAATGAAGGGAGACAAAGAAGAATTACCAAATCTTTGCTTGATTTTTCCAAAATTACAGCTGGCAGCAACAAAGATCCTGTAAGTACTTAGAGCCTCAAAGGCCACCTTGAACATATTACTAACACCCTGGGTAAAGGACATTTTTCCCATGGAAAATGGCCTTCATTTCTGGCCACTTGGCCTGGCAGGCAGGGCAGTGCCAAGCGAGCAATTTGCAAACTCTGCTGGATCCTTCCAAAACAAAAGCTGCCAGCAAATAGGAAGCTGCAAGTACTTAGAGCCCCTGATGCCAACTTCAAACTGATAGCCAGACCCTGGGGAAAGGACTTCTTTTTCCCATGCAAAATGGCCTCACTTTGAAGCCATTTGCCCTGGGCAACAGGGCAGTGCCCAGTGAGAAATTTGCAAACATTGCTGGATTCCTGCTGAACTAACACTGCTGGCAACTAGGAGCTTGCAAGTCCTTAGAGCCCCATGGCCACCTTTCATCTGACACCCAGACCCTGGGGACATGACTTCATTTTCCCCAGGGATATTGAGGTCAGTTTGAGGCCACTCGCCCCGGCCATCTGCATCGTTCCTGGTTTGTAATTTGCAATCATGGCTGATTTATTCCAAAACTAAAGCTTCTGGGAACGAGGAACCCGGAAGTCCTTTGAGCCCCAAAGGCCACCTTTCATCTTACACCCAGACCCTGGGGAAAGGACTTCTTTTTCCCATGCAAAATGGCCGGTCTTTGTAGCCATTTGCCCTGGCCAACAGGGCAGTGCCCAGAGAGAAATTTTTACACTTTGCTGGATTCCTGCTGAACTAACGCTGCGGGCAACTAGGAGCTTGCAAGTCCATAGAGCCCCATGACCACCTTTCATCTGACACCCAGACCCTGGGGACATGACTTCATTTTCCTCAGGGAAATTGGGGTCAGTTTGAGGCCACTCGCCCTGGCCATCTGCATCGTGCCCAGTGTGAAATTTGCAAACTTGGCTGATTTTCTCCAAAACTAAAGCTGCTGGCAAGGAGTACCCCGGAAGTCCTTAGAGCCCCAAAGGCCAGCTTTCATCTGACACCCAGACCCTGGGGACATGACTTCATTTTCGCCAGGGAAAATGGGGTCAGTTTGAGGCCACACGCCCTGGCCATCTGCATTGCTCCCAGTGTGAAATTTGCAAACATGGCTGATTTTCTCCAAAAGTAAAGCTGCTGGCAAGGAGGACCCTGCAACTCCTTAGGGCCCCAGAGGCCACCTTTCATCTGATACCCACACCCTGGGCCAATGTCTTCATTTTCCCTATGGAAAATGGCCCCAATTTCTGGCCTCTCACCGTGACCAATAGGGTGGTGCCCAGCAAGAAATTTGCAATCTTTGCTGGATTTCTCCAAATCTAAAGCTGCCAATAAGTAGTACCCTGCAAGTCCTTGAGCCCCAAAGACCACCTTTCATCTGACACCCAGACCCTGGGGAAAGGACTTCTTTTTCCCATGCAAAATGGCCTCACTTTGAAGCCATTTGCCCTGGCCAACAGGGCAGTGCCCAGGGAGAAATTTTTACACTTTGCTGGATTCCTCCACAACTAAAGCTGCCGGCAACTAGGAGCTTGCAAGTCCATAGAGCCCAAAGTCCACCTTTCATCTGACACCCAGACCCTGGGGACATGACTTCATTTTCGCCAGGGAAAATGGGGTCAGTTTGAGGCCTTTCGCCCTGCCCATCTGCATCGTTCCCAGTTCGATATTTGCAATCACGGCTGATTTTCTCCAAACTAAAGCAGCTGGCAAGGAGGAACCTGCAACTCCTTAGGGCCCTGGATGCCACGTTTCATCTGATACTCAGACCCTGGGCCAATGACTTCATTTTCCCCATGGAAAATGGCCTCCATTTCTGGCCTCTGGCCGTGACCAATAGGGTGGTGCCCAGCAAGAAATTTGCAATCTTTGCTGGATTTCTCCAAATCTAAAGCTGCCAATAAGTAGTACCCTGCAAGTCCTTAGAGCCCCAAAGGCCACCTTTCATCTGACACCCAGACCCTGGGGAAAGGACTTCTTTTTCCCATGCAAAATGGCCTCACTTTGAAGCCATTTGCCCTGGCCAACAGGGCAGTGCCCAGGGAGAAATTTTTACACTTTGCTGGATTCCTCCACAACTAAAGCGTCCGGCAACTAGGAGCTTGCAAGTCCTTAGAGCCCCAGATGCCACCTTTCATCTGACACCCAGACCCAGGGGACATGACTTCATTTTCCCCAGGGATATTGAGGTCAGTTTGAGGCCACTCGCCCGGGCCATTTGCATTGTAACCGGTGTGAAATTTTCAAACTTGGCTGATTTTCTCCAAAAGTAAAGCTGCTGGCAAGGAGGACCCTGGAAGTCCTTGGAGCCCCAAAGGCCACAAATAATCTGACACCAAGACCCTGGGGAAAGGACTTCTTTTACTCATGGGAAATGGCCTCCGTTTGCAGCCACTCACCCTGGCAGAATGAGGGGAGACAAAGAAGAATTACCAAATCTTTGCTTGATTTTTCCAAAATTACAGCTGGCAGCAACAAAGATCCTGTAAGTCCTTAGAGCCTCAAAGGCCACCTTGAACATATTACTGATACCCTGGGTAAAGGACATTTTTCCCATGGAAAATGGCTTTCATTTGTGGCCACTTGGCCTGGCAGGCAGGGCAGAGCCAAGCGAGCAATTTGCAAACTCTGCTGGATCCTTCCAAAACAAAAGCTGCCAGCAAATAGGAAGCTGCAAGTACTTAAGGCCCCTGATGCCAACTTCAAACTGATAGCCAGACCCTGGGGAAAGGACTTCTTTTTCCCATGCAAAATGGCCTCACTTTGAAGCCATTTGCCCTGGGCAACAGGGCAGTGCCCAGTGAGAAATTTGCAAACATTGCTGGATTCCTCCACAACTAAAGCTGCCGGCAACTAGGAGCTTGCAAGTCCTTAGAGCCCTTAAGGCCACCTTTCATCTGACACCCAGACCCTGGGGACATGACTTCATTTTCCCCATGGAAAATGGGGTCAGTTTGAGGCCACTCGCCATGGCCATCTGCATTGCTCCCAGTGTGAAATTTTAAAACGTGGCTGATTTTCTCCAAAAGTAAAGCTGCTGGCAAGGAGGACCCTGCAACTCCTTAGGGCCCCAGAGGCCACCTTTCATCTGATACGCAGACCCTGGGCCAATGTCTTCATTTTCCCTATGGAAAATGGCTTCAATTTCTGGCCTCTGGCCGTGACCAATAGGGTGGTGCCCAGCAAGAAATTTGCAATCTTTGCTGGATTTCTCCAAATCTAAAGCTGCCAATAAGTAGTACCCTGCAAGTCCTTAGAGCCCCAAAGGCCACCTTTCATCTGACACCCAGACCCTGGGGAAAGGACTTCTTTTTCCCATGCAAAATGGCCTCACTTTGAAGCCATTTGCCCTGGCCAACAGGGCAGTGCCCAGGGAGAAATTTTTACACTTTGCTGGATTCCTCCACAACTAAAGCGTCCGGCAACTAGGAGCTTGCAAGTCCTTAGAGCCCCAGATGCCACCTTTCATCTGACACCCAGACCCTGGGGACATGACTTCATTTTCCCCAGGGATATTGAGGTCAGTTTGAGGCCACTCGCCCGGGCCATCTGCATTGTAACCGGTGTGAAATTTTCAAACTTGGCTGATTTTCTCCAAAAGTAAAGCTGCTGGCAAGGAGGACCCTGGAAGTCCTTGGAGCCCCAAAGGCCAGCTTTCATCTGACACCCAGACCCTGGGGAAAGGACTTCTTTTTCCCATGCAAAATGGCCTCACTTTGAAGCCATTTGCCCTGGCCATCTGGGCAGTGCCCAGTGAGAAATTTGCAAACGTTGCTGGAATCCTCCACAACTTAAGCTGCCGGCGACTAGGAGCTTTCAAGTCCATAGAGCCGCATGGCCACCTTTCATCTGACACCCAGACCCTGGGGACATGACTTCATTTTCCCCATGGAAAATGGGGTCAGTTTGAGGCCACTCGCCCTGGCCATCTGCATCGTTCCTGGTTTGTAATTTGCAATCATGGCTGATTTATTCCAAAACTAAAGCTTCTGGGAACCAGGAACCCGGAAGTCCTTTGAGCCCGAAAGGCCACCTTTCATCTTACACCCAGACTATGGGGAAAGGACTTTTTTTGGACTTCTTTTTCCCATGCAAAATGGCCTGTCTTTGTAGCCATTTGCCCTGGCCAACAGGGCAGATCCCAGTGAAAAATTTTTTAACATTACTGGATTCCTGCAGAACTAACGCTATTGGCAACTAGGAGCTTTCAAGTCCTTAGAGCCCCAAAGGCCACCTTTCATCTGACACCCAGACCCTGGGGACATGAATTCATTTTCCCCGGGAAAATTTGGGTCAGTTTGAGGCCACTCGCCCTGGCCATCTGCATTGTTCCCGGTGTGAAAGTTGCAAACTTGGCTGATTTTCTCTAAAAGTAAAGCTGCTGGCAAGGAGGACCCTGGAAGTCCTTGGAGCCCCAAAGGCCACATTTCATCTGACACCCAGACACTGGGTAAAGGACTTCTTTTACTCATGGGAAATGGCCTCCGTTTGCAGCCACACACCCTGGCACAATGAAGGGAGACAAAGAAGAATTACCAAATCTTTGCTTGATTTTTCCAAAATTACAGCTGGCAGCAACAAAGATCCTGTAAGTACTTAGAGCCTCAAAGGCCACCTTGAACATATTACTAACACCCTGGGTAAAGGACATTTTTCCCATGGAAAATGGCCTTCATTTCTGGCCACTTGGCCTGGCAGGCAGGGCAGTGCCAAGCGAGCAATTTGCAAACTCTGCTGGATCCTTCCAAAACAAAAGCTGCCAGCAAATAGGAAGCTGCAAGTACTTAGAGCCCCTGATGCCAACTTCAAACTGATAGCCAGACCCTGGGGAAAGGACTTCTTTTTCCCATGCAAAATGGCCTCACTTTGAAGCCATTTGCCCTGGGCAACAGGGCAGTGCCCAGTGAGAAATTTGCAAACATTGCTGGATTCCTGCTGAACTAACACTGCTGGCAACTAGGAGCTTGCAAGTCCTTAGAGCCCCATGGCCACCTTTCATCTGACACCCAGACCCTGGGGACATGACTTCATTTTCCCCAGGGATATTGAGGTCAGTTTGAGGCCACTCGCCCCGGCCATCTGCATCGTTCCTGGTTTGTAATTTGCAATCATGGCTGATTTATTCCAAAACTAAAGCTTCTGGGAACGAGGAACCCGGAAGTCCTTTGAGCCCCAAAGGCCACCTTTCATCTTACACCCAGACCCTGGGGAAAGGACTTCTTTTTCCCATGCAAAATGGCCGGTCTTTGTAGCCATTTGCCCTGGCCAACAGGGCAGTGCCCAGAGAGAAATTTTTACACTTTGCTGGATTCCTGCTGAACTAACGCTGCGGGCAACTAGGAGCTTGCAAGTCCATAGAGCCCCATGACCACCTTTCATCTGACACCCAGACCCTGGGGACATGACTTCATTTTCCTCAGGGAAATTGGGGTCAGTTTGAGGCCACTCGCCCTGGCCATCTGCATCGTGCCCAGTGTGAAATTTGCAAACTTGGCTGATTTTCTCCAAAACTAAAGCTGCTGGCAAGGAGTACCCCGGAAGTCCTTAGAGCCCCAAAGGCCAGCTTTCATCTGACACCCAGACCCTGGGGACATGACTTCATTTTCGCCAGGGAAAATGGGGTCAGTTTGAGGCCACACGCCCTGGCCATCTGCATTGCTCCCAGTGTGAAATTTGCAAACATGGCTGATTTTCTCCAAAAGTAAAGCTGCTGGCAAGGAGGACCCTGCAACTCCTTAGGGCCCCAGAGGCCACCTTTCATCTGATACCCACACCCTGGGCCAATGTCTTCATTTTCCCTATGGAAAATGGCCCCAATTTCTGGCCTCTCACCGTGACCAATAGGGTGGTGCCCAGCAAGAAATTTGCAATCTTTGCTGGATTTCTCCAAATCTAAAGCTGCCAATAAGTAGTACCCTGCAAGTCCTTGAGCCCCAAAGACCACCTTTCATCTGACACCCAGACCCTGGGGAAAGGACTTCTTTTTCCCATGCAAAATGGCCTCACTTTGAAGCCATTTGCCCTGGCCAACAGGGCAGTGCCCAGGGAGAAATTTTTACACTTTGCTGGATTCCTCCACAACTAAAGCTGCCGGCAACTAGGAGCTTGCAAGTCCATAGAGCCCAAAGTCCACCTTTCATCTGACACCCAGACCCTGGGGACATGACTTCATTTTCGCCAGGGAAAATGGGGTCAGTTTGAGGCCTTTCGCCCTGCCCATCTGCATCGTTCCCAGTTCGATATTTGCAATCACGGCTGATTTTCTCCAAACTAAAGCAGCTGGCAAGGAGGAACCTGCAACTCCTTAGGGCCCTGGATGCCACGTTTCATCTGATACTCAGACCCTGGGCCAATGACTTCATTTTCCCCATGGAAAATGGCCTCCATTTCTGGCCTCTGGCCGTGACCAATAGGGTGGTGCCCAGCAAGAAATTTGCAATCTTTGCTGGATTTCTCCAAATCTAAAGCTGCCAATAAGTAGTACCCTGCAAGTCCTTAGAGCCCCAAAGGCCACCTTTCATCTGACACCCAGACCCTGGGGAAAGGACTTCTTTTTCCCATGCAAAATGGCCTCACTTTGAAGCCATTTGCCCTGGCCAACAGGGCAGTGCCCAGGGAGAAATTTTTACACTTTGCTGGATTCCTCCACAACTAAAGCGTCCGGCAACTAGGAGCTTGCAAGTCCTTAGAGCCCCAGATGCCACCTTTCATCTGACACCCAGACCCAGGGGACATGACTTCATTTTCCCCAGGGATATTGAGGTCAGTTTGAGGCCACTCGCCCGGGCCATTTGCATTGTAACCGGTGTGAAATTTTCAAACTTGGCTGATTTTCTCCAAAAGTAAAGCTGCTGGCAAGGAGGACCCTGGAAGTCCTTGGAGCCCCAAAGGCCACAAATAATCTGACACCAAGACCCTGGGGAAAGGACTTCTTTTACTCATGGGAAATGGCCTCCGTTTGCAGCCACTCACCCTGGCAGAATGAGGGGAGACAAAGAAGAATTACCAAATCTTTGCTTGATTTTTCCAAAATTACAGCTGGCAGCAACAAAGATCCTGTAAGTCCTTAGAGCCTCAAAGGCCACCTTGAACATATTACTGATACCCTGGGTAAAGGACATTTTTCCCATGGAAAATGGCTTTCATTTGTGGCCACTTGGCCTGGCAGGCAGGGCAGAGCCAAGCGAGCAATTTGCAAACTCTGCTGGATCCTTCCAAAACAAAAGCTGCCAGCAAATAGGAAGCTGCAAGTACTTAAGGCCCCTGATGCCAACTTCAAACTGATAGCCAGACCCTGGGGAAAGGACTTCTTTTTCCCATGCAAAATGGCCTCACTTTGAAGCCATTTGCCCTGGGCAACAGGGCAGTGCCCAGTGAGAAATTTGCAAACATTGCTGGATTCCTCCACAACTAAAGCTGCCGGCAACTAGGAGCTTGCAAGTCCTTAGAGCCCTTAAGGCCACCTTTCATCTGACACCCAGACCCTGGGGACATGACTTCATTTTCCCCATGGAAAATGGGGTCAGTTTGAGGCCACTCGCCATGGCCATCTGCATTGCTCCCAGTGTGAAATTTTAAAACATGGCTGATTTTCTCCAAAAGTAAAGCTGCTGGCAAGGAGGACCCTGCAACTCCTTAGGGCCCCAGAGGCCACCTTTCATCTGATACGCAGACCCTGGGCCAATGTCTTCATTTTCCCTATGGAAAATGGCTTCAATTTCTGGCCTCTGGCCGTGACCAATAGGGTGGTGCCCAGCAAGAAATTTGCAATCTTTGCTGGATTTCTCCAAATCTAAAGCTGCCAATAAGTAGTACCCTGCAAGTCCTTAGAGCCCCAAAGGCCACCTTTCATCTGACACCCAGACCCTGGGGAAAGGACTTCTTTTTCCCATGCAAAATGGCCTCACTTTGAAGCCATTTGCCCTGGCCAACAGGGCAGTGCCCAGGGAGAAATTTTTACACTTTGCTGGATTCCTCCACAACTAAAGCGTCCGGCAACTAGGAGCTTGCAAGTCCTTAGAGCCCCAGATGCCACCTTTCATCTGACACCCAGACCCTGGGGACATGACTTCATTTTCCCCAGGGATATTGAGGTCAGTTTGAGGCCACTCGCCCGGGCCATCTGCATTGTAACCGGTGTGAAATTTTCAAACTTGGCTGATTTTCTCCAAAAGTAAAGCTGCTGGCAAGGAGGACCCTGGAAGTCCTTGGAGCCCCAAAGGCCAGCTTTCATCTGACACCCAGACCCTGGGGAAAGGACTTCTTTTTCCCATGCAAAATGGCCTCACTTTGAAGCCATTTGCCCTGGCCATCTGGGCAGTGCCCAGTGAGAAATTTGCAAACGTTGCTGGAATCCTCCACAACTTAAGCTGCCGGCGACTAGGAGCTTTCAAGTCCATAGAGCCGCATGGCCACCTTTCATCTGACACCCAGACCCTGGGGACATGACTTCATTTTCCCCATGGAAAATGGGGTCAGTTTGAGGCCACTCGCCCTGGCCATCTGCATCGTTCCTGGTTTGTAATTTGCAATCATGGCTGATTTATTCCAAAACTAAAGCTTCTGGGAACCAGGAACCCGGAAGTCCTTTGAGCCCGAAAGGCCACCTTTCATCTTACACCCAGACTATGGGGAAAGGACTTTTTTTGGACTTCTTTTTCCCATGCAAAATGGCCTGTCTTTGTAGCCATTTGCCCTGGCCAACAGGGCAGATCCCAGTGAAAAATTTTTTAACATTACTGGATTCCTGCAGAACTAACGCTATTGGCAACTAGGAGCTTTCAAGTCCTTAGAGCCCCAAAGGCCACCTTTCATCTGACACCCAGACCCTGGGGACATGAATTCATTTTCCCCGGGAAAATTTGGGTCAGTTTGAGGCCACTCGCCCTGGCCATCTGCATTGTTCCCGGTGTGAAAGTTGCAAACTTGGCTGATTTTCTCTAAAAGTAAAGCTGCTGGCAAGGAGGACCCTGGAAGTCCTTGGAGCCCCAAAGGCCACATTTCATCTGACACCCAGACACTGGGTAAAGGACTTCTTTTACTCATGGGAAATGGCCTCCGTTTGCAGCCACACACCCTGGCACAATGAAGGGAGACAAAGAAGAATTACCAAATCTTTGCTTGATTTTTCCAAAATTACAGCTGGCAGCAACAAAGATCCTGTAAGTACTTAGAGCCTCAAAGGCCACCTTGAACATATTACTAACACCCTGGGTAAAGGACATTTTTCCCATGGAAAATGGCCTTCATTTCTGGCCACTTGGCCTGGCAGGCAGGGCAGTGCCAAGCGAGCAATTT
Source organism: Agelaius phoeniceus (assembly GCF_051311805.1). Lineage (NCBI taxonomy): Eukaryota > Metazoa > Chordata > Aves > Passeriformes > Icteridae > Agelaius > Agelaius phoeniceus. Next base: position 1,210,115 of record NC_135294.1, read on the forward strand.
GCAAACTCTGCTGGATCCTTCCAAAACAAAAGCTGCCAGCAAATAGGAAGCTGCAAGTACTTAGAGCCCCTGATGCCAACTTCAAACTGATAGCCAGACCCTGGGGAAAGGACTTCTTTTTCCCATGCAAAATGGCCTCACTTTGAAGCCATTTGCCCTGGGCAACAGGGCAGTGCCCAGTGAGAAATTTGCAAACATTGCTGGATTCCTGCTGAACTAACACTGCTGGCAACTAGGAGCTTGCAAGTCCTTAGAGCCCCATGGCCACCTTTCATCTGACACCCAGACCCTGGGGACATGACTTCATTTTCCCCAGGGATATTGAGGTCAGTTTGAGGCCACTCGCCCCGGCCATCTGCATCGTTCCTGGTTTGTAATTTGCAATCATGGCTGATTTATTCCAAAACTAAAGCTTCTGGGAACGAGGAACCCGGAAGTCCTTTGAGCCCCAAAGGCCACCTTTCATCTTACACCCAGACCCTGGGGAAAGGACTTCTTTTTCCCATGCAAAATGGCCGGTCTTTGTAGCCATTTGCCCTGGCCAACAGGGCAGTGCCCAGAGAGAAATTTTTACACTTTGCTGGATTCCTGCTGAACTAACGCTGCGGGCAACTAGGAGCTTGCAAGTCCATAGAGCCCCATGACCACCTTTCATCTGACACCCAGACCCTGGGGACATGACTTCATTTTCCTCAGGGAAATTGGGGTCAGTTTGAGGCCACTCGCCCTGGCCATCTGCATCGTGCCCAGTGTGAAATTTGCAAACTTGGCTGATTTTCTCCAAAACTAAAGCTGCTGGCAAGGAGTACCCCGGAAGTCCTTAGAGCCCCAAAGGCCAGCTTTCATCTGACACCCAGACCCTGGGGACATGACTTCATTTTCGCCAGGGAAAATGGGGTCAGTTTGAGGCCACACGCCCTGGCCATCTGCATTGCTCCCAGTGTGAAATTTGCAAACATGGCTGATTTTCTCCAAAAGTAAAGCTGCTGGCAAGGAGGACCCTGCAACTCCTTAGGGCCCCAGAGGCCACCTTTCATCTGATACCCACACCCTGGGCCAATGTCTTCATTTTCCCTATGGAAAATGGCCCCAATTTCTGGCCTCTCACCGTGACCAATAGGGTGGTGCCCAGCAAGAAATTTGCAATCTTTGCTGGATTTCTCCAAATCTAAAGCTGCCAATAAGTAGTACCCTGCAAGTCCTTGAGCCCCAAAGACCACCTTTCATCTGACACCCAGACCCTGGGGAAAGGACTTCTTTTTCCCATGCAAAATGGCCTCACTTTGAAGCCATTTGCCCTGGCCAACAGGGCAGTGCCCAGGGAGAAATTTTTACACTTTGCTGGATTCCTCCACAACTAAAGCTGCCGGCAACTAGGAGCTTGCAAGTCCATAGAGCCCAAAGTCCACCTTTCATCTGACACCCAGACCCTGGGGACATGACTTCATTTTCGCCAGGGAAAATGGGGTCAGTTTGAGGCCTTTCGCCCTGCCCATCTGCATCGTTCCCAGTTCGATATTTGCAATCACGGCTGATTTTCTCCAAACTAAAGCAGCTGGCAAGGAGGAACCTGAAACTCCTTAGGGCCCTGGATGCCACGTTTCATCTGATACTCAGACCCTGGGCCAATGACTTCATTTTCCCCATGGAAAATGGCCTCCATTTCTGGCCTCTGGCCGTGACCAATAGGGTGGTGCCCAGCAAGAAATTTGCAATCTTTGCTGGATTTCTCCAAATCTAAAGCTGCCAATAAGTAGTACCCTGCAAGTCCTTAGAGCCCCAAAGGCCACCTTTCATCTGACACCCAGACCCTGGGGAAAGGACTTCTTTTTCCCATGCAAAATGGCCTCACTTTGAAGCCATTTGCCCTGGCCAACAGGGCAGTGCCCAGGGAGAAATTTTTACACTTTGCTGGATTCCTCCACAACTAAAGCGTCCGGCAACTAGGAGCTTGCAAGTCCTTAGAGCCCCAGATGCCACCTTTCATCTGACACCCAGACCCAGGGGACATGACTTCATTTTCCCCAGGGATATTGAGGTCAGTTTGAGGCCACTCGCCCGGGCCATTTGCATTGTAACCGGTGTGAAATTTTCAAACTTGGCTGATTTTCTCCAAAAGTAAAGCTGCTGGCAAGGAGGACCCTGGAAGTCCTTGGAGCCCCAAAGGCCACAAATAATCTGACACCAAGACCCTGGGGAAAGGACTTCTTTTACTCATGGGAAATGGCCTCCGTTTGCAGCCACTCACCCTGGCAGAATGAGGGGAGACAAAGAAGAATTACCAAATCTTTGCTTGATTTTTCCAAAATTACAGCTGGCAGCAACAAAGATCCTGTAAGTCCTTAGAGCCTCAAAGGCCACCTTGAACATATTACTGATACCCTGGGTAAAGGACATTTTTCCCATGGAAAATGGCTTTCATTTGTGGCCACTTGGCCTGGCAGGCAGGGCAGAGCCAAGCGAGCAATTTGCAAACTCTGCTGGATCCTTCCAAAACAAAAGCTGCCAGCAAATAGGAAGCTGCAAGTACTTAAGGCCCCTGATGCCAACTTCAAACTGATAGCCAGACCCTGGGGAAAGGACTTCTTTTTCCCATGCAAAATGGCCTCACTTTGAAGCCATTTGCCCTGGGCAACAGGGCAGTGCCCAGTGAGAAATTTGCAAACATTGCTGGATTCCTCCACAACTAAAGCTGCCGGCAACTAGGAGCTTGCAAGTCCTTAGAGCCCTTAAGGCCACCTTTCATCTGACACCCAGACCCTGGGGACATGACTTCATTTTCCCCATGGAAAATGGGGTCAGTTTGAGGCCACTCGCCATGGCCATCTGCATTGCTCCCAGTGTGAAATTTTAAAACATGGCTGATTTTCTCCAAAAGTAAAGCTGCTGGCAAGGAGGACCCTGCAACTCCTTAGGGCCCCAGAGGCCACCTTTCATCTGATACGCAGACCCTGGGCCAATGTCTTCATTTTCCCTATGGAAAATGGCTTCAATTTCTGGCCTCTGGCCGTGACCAATAGGGTGGTGCCCAGCAAGAAATTTGCAATCTTTGCTGGATTTCTCCAAATCTAAAGCTGCCAATAAGTAGTACCCTGCAAGTCCTTAGAGCCCCAAAGGCCACCTTTCATCTGACACCCAGACCCTGGGGAAAGGACTTCTTTTTCCCATGCAAAATGGCCTCACTTTGAAGCCATTTGCCCTGGCCAACAGGGCAGTGCCCAGGGAGAAATTTTTACACTTTGCTGGATTCCTCCACAACTAAAGCGTCCGGCAACTAGGAGCTTGCAAGTCCTTAGAGCCCCAGATGCCACCTTTCATCTGACACCCAGACCCTGGGGACATGACTTCATTTTCCCCAGGGATATTGAGGTCAGTTTGAGGCCACTCGCCCGGGCCATCTGCATTGTAACCGGTGTGAAATTTTCAAACTTGGCTGATTTTCTCCAAAAGTAAAGCTGCTGGCAAGGAGGACCCTGGAAGTCCTTGGAGCCCCAAAGGCCAGCTTTCATCTGACACCCAGACCCTGGGGAAAGGACTTCTTTTTCCCATGCAAAATGGCCTCACTTTGAAGCCATTTGCCCTGGCCATCTGGGCAGTGCCCAGTGAGAAATTTGCAAACGTTGCTGGAATCCTCCACAACTTAAGCTGCCGGCGACTAGGAGCTTTCAAGTCCATAGAGCCGCATGGCCACCTTTCATCTGACACCCAGACCCTGGGGACATGACTTCATTTTCCCCATGGAAAATGGGGTCAGTTTGAGGCCACTCGCCCTGGCCATCTGCATCGTTCCTGGTTTGTAATTTGCAATCATGGCTGATTTATTCCAAAACTAAAGCTTCTGGGAACCAGGAACCCGGAAGTCCTTTGAGCCCGAAAGGCCACCTTTCATCTTACACCCAGACTATGGGGAAAGGACTTTTTTTGGACTTCTTTTTCCCATGCAAAATGGCCTGTCTTTGTAGCCATTTGCCCTGGCCAACAGGGCAGATCCCAGTGAAAAATTTTTTAACATTACTGGATTCCTGCAGAACTAACGCTATTGGCAACTAGGAGCTTTCAAGTCCTTAGAGCCCCAAAGGCCACCTTTCATCTGACACCCAGACCCTGGGGACATGAATTCATTTTCCCCGGGAAAATTTGGGTCAGTTTGAGGCCACTCGCCCTGGCCATCTGCATTGTTCCCGGTGTGAAAGTTGCAAACTTGGCTGATTTTCTCTAAAAGTAAAGCTGCTGGCAAGGAGGACCCTGGAAGTCCTTGGAGCCCCAAAGGCCACATTTCATCTGACACCCAGACACTGGGTAAAGGACTTCTTTTACTCATGGGAAATGGCCTCCGTTTGCAGCCACACACCCTGGCACAATGAAGGGAGACAAAGAAGAATTACCAAATCTTTGCTTGATTTTTCCAAAATTACAGCTGGCAGCAACAAAGATCCTGTAAGTACTTAGAGCCTCAAAGGCCACCTTGAACATATTACTAACACCCTGGGTAAAGGACATTTTTCCCATGGAAAATGGCCTTCATTTCTGGCCACTTGGCCTGGCAGGCAGGGCAGTGCCAAGCGAGCAATTTGCAAACTCTGCTGGATCCTTCCAAAACAAAAGCTGCCAGCAAATAGGAAGCTGCAAGTACTTAGAGCCCCTGATGCCAACTTCAAACTGATAGCCAGACCCTGGGGAAAGGACTTCTTTTTCCCATGCAAAATGGCCTCACTTTGAAGCCATTTGCCCTGGGCAACAGGGCAGTGCCCAGTGAGAAATTTGCAAACATTGCTGGATTCCTGCTGAACTAACACTGCTGGCAACTAGGAGCTTGCAAGTCCTTAGAGCCCCATGGCCACCTTTCATCTGACACCCAGACCCTGGGGACATGACTTCATTTTCCCCAGGGATATTGAGGTCAGTTTGAGGCCACTCGCCCCGGCCATCTGCATCGTTCCTGGTTTGTAATTTGCAATCATGGCTGATTTATTCCAAAACTAAAGCTTCTGGGAACGAGGAACCCGGAAGTCCTTTGAGCCCCAAAGGCCACCTTTCATCTTACACCCAGACCCTGGGGAAAGGACTTCTTTTTCCCATGCAAAATGGCCGGTCTTTGTAGCCATTTGCCCTGGCCAACAGGGCAGTGCCCAGAGAGAAATTTTTACACTTTGCTGGATTCCTGCTGAACTAACGCTGCGGGCAACTAGGAGCTTGCAAGTCCATAGAGCCCCATGACCACCTTTCATCTGACACCCAGACCCTGGGGACATGACTTCATTTTCCTCAGGGAAATTGGGGTCAGTTTGAGGCCACTCGCCCTGGCCATCTGCATCGTGCCCAGTGTGAAATTTGCAAACTTGGCTGATTTTCTCCAAAACTAAAGCTGCTGGCAAGGAGTACCCCGGAAGTCCTTAGAGCCCCAAAGGCCAGCTTTCATCTGACACCCAGACCCTGGGGACATGACTTCATTTTCGCCAGGGAAAATGGGGTCAGTTTGAGGCCACACGCCCTGGCCATCTGCATTGCTCCCAGTGTGAAATTTGCAAACATGGCTGATTTTCTCCAAAAGTAAAGCTGCTGGCAAGGAGGACCCTGCAACTCCTTAGGGCCCCAGAGGCCACCTTTCATCTGATACCCACACCCTGGGCCAATGTCTTCATTTTCCCTATGGAAAATGGCCCCAATTTCTGGCCTCTCACCGTGACCAATAGGGTGGTGCCCAGCAAGAAATTTGCAATCTTTGCTGGATTTCTCCAAATCTAAAGCTGCCAATAAGTAGTACCCTGCAAGTCCTTGAGCCCCAAAGACCACCTTTCATCTGACACCCAGACCCTGGGGAAAGGACTTCTTTTTCCCATGCAAAATGGCCTCACTTTGAAGCCATTTGCCCTGGCCAACAGGGCAGTGCCCAGGGAGAAATTTTTACACTTTGCTGGATTCCTCCACAACTAAAGCTGCCGGCAACTAGGAGCTTGCAAGTCCATAGAGCCCAAAGTCCACCTTTCATCTGACACCCAGACCCTGGGGACATGACTTCATTTTCGCCAGGGAAAATGGGGTCAGTTTGAGGCCTTTCGCCCTGCCCATCTGCATCGTTCCCAGTTCGATATTTGCAATCACGGCTGATTTTCTCCAAACTAAAGCAGCTGGCAAGGAGGAACCTGCAACTCCTTAGGGCCCTGGATGCCACGTTTCATCTGATACTCAGACCCTGGGCCAATGACTTCATTTTCCCCATGGAAAATGGCCTCCATTTCTGGCCTCTGGCCGTGACCAATAGGGTGGTGCCCAGCAAGAAATTTGCAATCTTTGCTGGATTTCTCCAAATCTAAAGCTGCCAATAAGTAGTACCCTGCAAGTCCTTAGAGCCCCAAAGGCCACCTTTCATCTGACACCCAGACCCTGGGGAAAGGACTTCTTTTTCCCATGCAAAATGGCCTCACTTTGAAGCCATTTGCCCTGGCCAACAGGGCAGTGCCCAGGGAGAAATTTTTACACTTTGCTGGATTCCTCCACAACTAAAGCGTCCGGCAACTAGGAGCTTGCAAGTCCTTAGAGCCCCAGATGCCACCTTTCATCTGACACCCAGACCCAGGGGACATGACTTCATTTTCCCCAGGGATATTGAGGTCAGTTTGAGGCCACTCGCCCGGGCCATTTGCATTGTAACCGGTGTGAAATTTTCAAACTTGGCTGATTTTCTCCAAAAGTAAAGCTGCTGGCAAGGAGGACCCTGGAAGTCCTTGGAGCCCCAAAGGCCACAAATAATCTGACACCAAGACCCTGGGGAAAGGACTTCTTTTACTCATGGGAAATGGCCTCCGTTTGCAGCCACTCACCCTGGCAGAATGAGGGGAGACAAAGAAGAATTACCAAATCTTTGCTTGATTTTTCCAAAATTACAGCTGGCAGCAACAAAGATCCTGTAAGTCCTTAGAGCCTCAAAGGCCACCTTGAACATATTACTGATACCCTGGGTAAAGGACATTTTTCCCATGGAAAATGGCTTTCATTTGTGGCCACTTGGCCTGGCAGGCAGGGCAGAGCCAAGCGAGCAATTTGCAAACTCTGCTGGATCCTTCCAAAACAAAAGCTGCCAGCAAATAGGAAGCTGCAAGTACTTAAGGCCCCTGATGCCAACTTCAAACTGATAGCCAGACCCTGGGGAAAGGACTTCTTTTTCCCATGCAAAATGGCCTCACTTTGAAGCCATTTGCCCTGGGCAACAGGGCAGTGCCCAGTGAGAAATTTGCAAACATTGCTGGATTCCTCCACAACTAAAGCTGCCGGCAACTAGGAGCTTGCAAGTCCTTAGAGCCCTTAAGGCCACCTTTCATCTGACACCCAGACCCTGGGGACATGACTTCATTTTCCCCATGGAAAATGGGGTCAGTTTGAGGCCACTCGCCATGGCCATCTGCATTGCTCCCAGTGTGAAATTTTAAAACATGGCTGATTTTCTCCAAAAGTAAAGCTGCTGGCAAGGAGGACCCTGCAACTCCTTAGGGCCCCAGAGGCCACCTTTCATCTGATACGCAGACCCTGGGCCAATGTCTTCATTTTCCCTATGGAAAATGGCTTCAATTTCTGGCCTCTGGCCGTGACCAATAGGGTGGTGCCCAGCAAGAAATTTGCAATCTTTGCTGGATTTCTCCAAATCTAAAGCTGCCAATAAGTAGTACCCTGCAAGTCCTTAGAGCCCCAAAGGCCACCTTTCATCTGACACCCAGACCCTGGGGAAAGGACTTCTTTTTCCCATGCAAAATGGCCTCACTTTGAAGCCATTTGCCCTGGCCAACAGGGCAGTGCCCAGGGAGAAATTTTTACACTTTGCTGGATTCCTCCACAACTAAAGCGTCCGGCAACTAGGAGCTTGCAAGTCCTTAGAGCCCCAGATGCCACCTTTCATCTGACACCCAGACCCTGGGGACATGACTTCATTTTCCCCAGGGATATTGAGGTCAGTTTGAGGCCACTCGCCCGGGCCATCTGCATTGTAACCGGTGTGAAATTTTCAAACTTGGCTGATTTTCTCCAAAAGTAAAGCTGCTGGCAAGGAGGACCCTGGAAGTCCTTGGAGCCCCAAAGGCCAGCTTTCATCTGACACCCAGACCCTGGGGAAAGGACTTCTTTTTCCCATGCAAAATGGCCTCACTTTGAAGCCATTTGCCCTGGCCATCTGGGCAGTGCCCAGTGAGAAATTTGCAAACGTTGCTGGAATCCTCCACAACTTAAGCTGCCGGCGACTAGGAGCTTTCAAGTCCATAGAGCCGCATGGCCACCTTTCATCTGACACCCAGACCCTGGGGACATGACTTCATTTTCCCCATGGAAAATGGGGTCAGTTTGAGGCCACTCGCCCTGGCCATCTGCATCGTTCCTGGTTTGTAATTTGCAATCATGGCTGATTTATTCCAAAACTAAAGCTTCTGGGAACCAGGAACCCGGAAGTCCTTTGAGCCCGAAAGGCCACCTTTCATCTTACACCCAGACTATGGGGAAAGGACTTTTTTTGGACTTCTTTTTCCCATGCAAAATGGCCTGTCTTTGTAGCCATTTGCCCTGGCCAACAGGGCAGATCCCAGTGAAAAATTTTTTAACATTACTGGATTCCTGCAGAACTAACGCTATTGGCAACTAGGAGCTTTCAAGTCCTTAGAGCCCCAAAGGCCACCTTTCATCTGACACCCAGACCCTGGGGACATGAATTCATTTTCCCCGGGAAAATTTGGGTCAGTTTGAGGCCACTCGCCCTGGCCATCTGCATTGTTCCCGGTGTGAAAGTTGCAAACTTGGCTGATTTTCTCTAAAAGTAAAGCTGCTGGCAAGGAGGACCCTGGAAGTCCTTGGAGCCCCAAAGGCCACATTTCATCTGACACCCAGACACTGGGTAAAGGACTTCTTTTACTCATGGGAAATGGCCTCCGTTTGCAGCCACACACCCTGGCACAATGAAGGGAGACAAAGAAGAATTACCAAATCTTTGCTTGATTTTTCCAAAATTACAGCTGGCAGCAACAAAGATCCTGTAAGTACTTAGAGCCTCAAAGGCCACCTTGAACATATTACTAACACCCTGGGTAAAGGACATTTTTCCCATGGAAAATGGCCTTCATTTCTGGCCACTTGGCCTGGCAGGCAGGGCAGTGCCAAGCGAGCAATTTGCAAACTCTGCTGGATCCTTCCAAAACAAAAGCTGCCAGCAAATAGGAAGCTGCAAGTACTTAGAGCCCCTGATGCCAACTTCAAACTGATAGCCAGACCCTGGGGAAAGGACTTCTTTTTCCCATGCAAAATGGCCTCACTTTGAAGCCATTTGCCCTGGGCAACAGGGCAGTGCCCAGTGAGAAATTTGCAAACATTGCTGGATTCCTGCTGAACTAACACTGCTGGCAACTAGGAGCTTGCAAGTCCTTAGAGCCCCATGGCCACCTTTCATCTGACACCCAGACCCTGGGGACATGACTTCATTTTCCCCAGGGATATTGAGGTCAGTTTGAGGCCACTCGCCCCGGCCATCTGCATCGTTCCTGGTTTGTAATTTGCAATCATGGCTGATTTATTCCAAAACTAAAGCTTCTGGGAACGAGGAACCCGGAAGTCCTTTGAGCCCCAAAGGCCACCTTTCATCTTACACCCAGACCCTGGGGAAAGGACTTCTTTTTCCCATGCAAAATGGCCGGTCTTTGTAGCCATTTGCCCTGGCCAACAGGGCAGTGCCCAGAGAGAAATTTTTACACTTTGCTGGATTCCTGCTGAACTAACGCTGCGGGCAACTAGGAGCTTGCAAGTCCATAGAGCCCCATGACCACCTTTCATCTGACACCCAGACCCTGGGGACATGACTTCATTTTCCTCAGGGAAATTGGGGTCAGTTTGAGGCCACTCGCCCTGGCCATCTGCATCGTGCCCAGTGTGAAATTTGCAAACTTGGCTGATTTTCTCCAAAACTAAAGCTGCTGGCAAGGAGTACCCCGGAAGTCCTTAGAGCCCCAAAGGCCAGCTTTCATCTGACACCCAGACCCTGGGGACATGACTTCATTTTCGCCAGGGAAAATGGGGTCAGTTTGAGGCCACACGCCCTGGCCATCTGCATTGCTCCCAGTGTGAAATTTGCAAACATGGCTGATTTTCTCCAAAAGTAAAGCTGCTGGCAAGGAGGACCCTGCAACTCCTTAGGGCCCCAGAGGCCACCTTTCATCTGATACCCACACCCTGGGCCAATGTCTTCATTTTCCCTATGGAAAATGGCCCCAATTTCTGGCCTCTCACCGTGACCAATAGGGTGGTGCCCAGCAAGAAATTTGCAATCTTTGCTGGATTTCTCCAAATCTAAAGCTGCCAATAAGTAGTACCCTGCAAGTCCTTGAGCCCCAAAGACCACCTTTCATCTGACACCCAGACCCTGGGGAAAGGACTTCTTTTTCCCATGCAAAATGGCCTCACTTTGAAGCCATTTGCCCTGGCCAACAGGGCAGTGCCCAGGGAGAAATTTTTACACTTTGCTGGATTCCTCCACAACTAAAGCTGCCGGCAACTAGGAGCTTGCAAGTCCATAGAGCCCAAAGTCCACCTTTCATCTGACACCCAGACCCTGGGGACATGACTTCATTTTCGCCAGGGAAAATGGGGTCAGTTTGAGGCCTTTCGCCCTGCCCATCTGCATCGTTCCCAGTTCGATATTTGCAATCACGGCTGATTTTCTCCAAACTAAAGCAGCTGGCAAGGAGGAACCTGCAACTCCTTAGGGCCCTGGATGCCACGTTTCATCTGATACTCAGACCCTGGGCCAATGACTTCATTTTCCCCATGGAAAATGGCCTCCATTTCTGGCCTCTGGCCGTGACCAATAGGGTGGTGCCCAGCAAGAAATTTGCAATCTTTGCTGGATTTCTCCAAATCTAAAGCTGCCAATAAGTAGTACCCTGCAAGTCCTTAGAGCCCCAAAGGCCACCTTTCATCTGACACCCAGACCCTGGGGAAAGGACTTCTTTTTCCCATGCAAAATGGCCTCACTTTGAAGCCATTTGCCCTGGCCAACAGGGCAGTGCCCAGGGAGAAATTTTTACACTTTGCTGGATTCCTCCACAACTAAAGCGTCCGGCAACTAGGAGCTTGCAAGTCCTTAGAGCCCCAGATGCCACCTTTCATCTGACACCCAGACCCAGGGGACATGACTTCATTTTCCCCAGGGATATTGAGGTCAGTTTGAGGCCACTCGCCCGGGCCATTTGCATTGTAACCGGTGTGAAATTTTCAAACTTGGCTGATTTTCTCCAAAAGTAAAGCTGCTGGCAAGGAGGACCCTGGAAGTCCTTGGAGCCCCAAAGGCCACAAATAATCTGACACCAAGACCCTGGGGAAAGGACTTCTTTTACTCATGGGAAATGGCCTCCGTTTGCAGCCACTCACCCTGGCAGAATGAGGGGAGACAAAGAAGAATTACCAAATCTTTGCTTGATTTTTCCAAAATTACAGCTGGCAGCAACAAAGATCCTGTAAGTCCTTAGAGCCTCAAAGGCCACCTTGAACATATTACTGATACCCTGGGTAAAGGACATTTTTCCCATGGAAAATGGCTTTCATTTGTGGCCACTTGGCCTGGCAGGCAGGGCAGAGCCAAGCGAGCAATTTGCAAACTCTGCTGGATCCTTCCAAAACAAAAGCTGCCAGCAAATAGGAAGCTGCAAGTACTTAAGGCCCCTGATGCCAACTTCAAACTGATAGCCAGACCCTGGGGAAAGGACTTCTTTTTCCCATGCAAAATGGCCTCACTTTGAAGCCATTTGCCCTGGGCAACAGGGCAGTGCCCAGTGAGAAATTTGCAAACATTGCTGGATTCCTCCACAACTAAAGCTGCCGGCAACTAGGAGCTTGCAAGTCCTTAGAGCCCTTAAGGCCACCTTTCATCTGACACCCAGACCCTGGGGACATGACTTCATTTTCGCCATGGAAAATGGGGTCAGTTTGAGGCCACTCGCCCTGGCCATCTGCATTGCTCCCAGTGTGAAATTTTAAAACATGGCTGATTTTCTCCAAAAGTAAAGCTGCTGGCAAGGAGGACCCTGCAACTCCTTAGGGCCCCAGAGGCCACCTTTCATCTGATACGCAGACCCTGGGCCAATGTCTTCATTTTCCCTATGGAAAATGGCTTCAATTTCTGGCCTCTGGCCGTGACCAATAGGGTGGTGCCCAGCAAGAAATTTGCAATCTTTGCTGGATTTCTCCAAATCTAAAGCTGCCAATAAGTAGTACCCTGCAAGTCCTTAGAGCCCCAAAGGCCACCTTTCATCTGACACCCAGACCCTGGGGAAAGGACTTCTTTTTCCCATGCAAAATGGCCTCACTTTGAAGGCATTTGCCCTGGCCAACAGGGCAGTGCCCAGGGAGAAATTTTTACACTTTGCTGGATTCCTCCACAACTAAAGCGTCCGGCAACTAGGAGCTTGCAAGTCCTTAGAGCCCCAGATGCCACCTTTCATCTGACACCCAGACCCTGGGGACATGACTTCATTTTCCCCAGGGATATTGAGGTCAGTTTGAGGCCACTCGCCCGGGCCATCTGCATTGTAACCGGTGTGAAATTTTCAAACTTGGCTGATTTTCTCCAAAAGTAAAGCTGCTGGCAAGGAGGACCCTGGAAGTCCTTGGAGCCCCAAAGGCCAGCTTTCATCTGACACCCAGACCCTGGGGAAAGGACTTCTTTTTCCCATGCAAAATGGCCTCACTTTGAAGCCATTTGCCCTGGCCATCTGGGCAGTGCCCAGTGAGAAATTTGCAAACGTTGCTGGAATCCTCCACAACTTAAGCTGCCGGCGACTAGGAGCTTTCAAGTCCATAGAGCCGCATGGCCACCTTTCATCTGACACCCAGACCCTGGGGACATGACTTCATTTTCCCCATGGAAAATGGGGTCAGTTTGAGGCCACTCGCCCTGGCCATCTGCATCGTTCCTGGTTTGTAATTTGCAATCATGGCTGATTTATTCCAAAACTAAAGCTTCTGGGAACCAGGAACCCGGAAGTCCTTTGAGCCCGAAAGGCCACCTTTCATCTTACACCCAGACTATGGGGAAAGGACTTTTTTTGGACTTCTTTTTCCCATGCAAAATGGCCTGTCTTTGTAGCCATTTGCCCTGGCCAACAGGGCAGATCCCAGTGAAAATTTTTTTAACATTACTGGATTCCTGCAGAACTAACGCTATTGGCAACTAGGAGCTTTCAAGTCCTTAGAGCCCCAAAGGCCACCTTTCATCTGACACCCAGACCCTGGGGACATGAATTCATTTTCCCCGGGAAAATTTGGGTCAGTTTGAGGCCACTCGCCCTGGCCATCTGCATTGTTCCCGGTGTGAAAGTTGCAAACTTGGCTGATTTTCTCTAAAAGTAAAGCTGCTGGCAAGGAGGACCCTGGAAGTCCTTGGAGCCCCAAAGGCCACATTTCATCTGACACCCAGACACTGGGTAAAGGACTTCTTTTACTCATGGGAAATGGCCTCCGTTTGCAGCCACACACCCTGGCACAATGAAGGGAGACAAAGAAGAATTACCAAATCTTTGCTTGATTTTTCCAAAATTACAGCTGGCAGCAACAAAGATCCTGTAAGTACTTAGAGCCTCAAAGGCCACCTTGAACATATTACTAACACCCTGGGTAAAGGACATTTTTCCCATGGAAAATGGCCTTCATTTCTGGCCACTTGGCCTGGCAGGCAGGGCAGTGCCAAGCGAGCAATTTGCAAACTCTGCTGGATCCTTCCAAAACAAAAGCTGCCAGCAAATAGGAAGCTGCAAGTACTTAGAGCCCCTGATGCCAACTTCAAACTGATAGCCAGACCCTGGGGAAAGGACTTCTTTTTCCCATGCAAAATGGCCTCACTTTGAAGCCATTTGCCCTGGGCAACAGGGCAGTGCCCAGTGAGAAATTTGCAAACATTGCTGGATTCCTGCTGAACTAACACTGCTGGCAACTAGGAGCTTGCAAGTCCTTAGAGCCCCATGGCCACCTTTCATCTGACACCCAGACCCTGGGGACATGACTTCATTTTCCCCAGGGATATTGAGGTCAGTTTGAGGCCACTCGCCCCGGCCATCTGCATCGTTCCTGGTTTGTAATTTGCAATCATGGCTGATTTATTCCAAAACTAAAGCTTCTGGGAACGAGGAACCCGGAAGTCCTTTGAGCCCCAAAGGCCACCTTTCATCTTACACCCAGACCCTGGGGAAAGGACTTCTTTTTCCCATGCAAAATGGCCGGTCTTTGTAGCCATTTGCCCTGGCCAACAGGGCAGTGCCCAGAGAGAAATTTTTACACTTTGCTGGATTCCTGCTGAACTAACGCTGCGGGCAACTAGGAGCTTGCAAGTCCATAGAGCCCCATGACCACCTTTCATCTGACACCCAGACCCTGGGGACATGACTTCATTTTCCTCAGGGAAATTGGGGTCAGTTTGAGGCCACTCGCCCTGGCCATCTGCATCGTGCCCAGTGTGAAATTTGCAAACTTGGCTGATTTTCTCCAAAACTAAAGCTGCTGGCAAGGAGTACCCCGGAAGTCCTTAGAGCCCCAAAGGCCAGCTTTCATCTGACACCCAGACCCTGGGGACATGACTTCATTTTCGCCAGGGAAAATGGGGTCAGTTTGAGGCCACACGCCCTGGCCATCTGCATTGCTCCCAGTGTGAAATTTGCAAACATGGCTGATTTTCTCCAAAAGTAAAGCTGCTGGCAAGGAGGACCCTGCAACTCCTTAGGGCCCCAGAGGCCACCTTTCATCTGATACCCACACCCTGGGCCAATGTCTTCATTTTCCCTATGGAAAATGGCCCCAATTTCTGGCCTCTCACCGTGACCAATAGGGTGGTGCCCAGCAAGAAATTTGCAATCTTTGCTGGATTTCTCCAAATCTAAAGCTGCCAATAAGTAGTACCCTGCAAGTCCTTGAGCCCCAAAGACCACCTTTCATCTGACACCCAGACCCTGGGGAAAGGACTTCTTTTTCCCATGCAAAATGGCCTCACTTTGAAGCCATTTGCCCTGGCCAAAAGGGCAGTGCCCAGGGAGAAATTTTTACACTTTGCTGGATTCCTCCACAACTAAAGCTGCCGGCAACTAGGAGCTTGCAAGTCCATAGAGCCCAAAGTCCACCTTTCATCTTACACCCAGACCCTGGGGACATGACTTCATTTTCCCCAGGGATATTGAGGTCAGTTTGAGGCCACTCGCCCCGGCCATCTGCATCGTTCC
Source organism: Agelaius phoeniceus (assembly GCF_051311805.1). NCBI lineage: Eukaryota > Metazoa > Chordata > Aves > Passeriformes > Icteridae > Agelaius > Agelaius phoeniceus. The sequence goes on from NC_135294.1 coordinate 1,225,342, forward strand.
TGGTTTGTAATTTGCAATCATGGCTGATTTATTCCAAAACTAAAGCTTCTGGGAACGAGGAACCCGGAAGTCCTTTGAGCCCCAAAGGCCACCTTTCATCTTACACCCAGACCCTGGGGAAAGGACTTCTTTTTCCCATGCAAAATGGCCGGTCTTTGTAGCCATTTGCCCTGGCCAACAGGGCAGTGCCCAGAGAGAAATTTTTACACTTTGCTGGATTCCTGCTGAACTAACGCTGCGGGCAACTAGGAGCTTGCAAGTCCATAGAGCCCCATGACCACCTTTCATCTGACACCCAGACCCTGGGGACATGACTTCATTTTCCTCAGGGAAATTGGGGTCAGTTTGAGGCCACTCGCCCTGGCCATCTGCATCGTGCCCAGTGTGAAAGTTGCAAACTTGGCTGATTTTCTCCAAAACTAAAGCTGCTGGCAAGGAGTACCCCGGAAGTCCTTAGAGCCCCAAAGGCCAGCTTTCATCTGACACCCAGACCCTGGGGACATGACTTCATTTTCGCCAGGGAAAATGGGGTCAGTTTGAGGCCTTTCGCCCTGCCCATCTGCATCGTTCCCAGTTCGATATTTGCAATCACGGCTGATTTTCTCCAAACTAAAGCAGCTGGCAAGGAGGAACCTGCAACTACTTAGGGCCCTGGATGCCACGTTTCATCTGATACTCAGACCCTGGGCCAATGACTTCATTTTCCCCATGGAAAATGGCCTCCATTTCTGGCCTCTGGCCGTGACCAATAGGGTGGTGCCCAGCAAGAAATTTGCAATCTTTGCTGGATTTCTCCAAATCTAAAGCTGCCAATAAGTAGTACCCTGCAAGTCCTTAGAGCCCCAAAGGCCACCTTTCATCTGACACCCAGACCCTGGGGAAAGGACTTCTTTTTCCCATGCAAAATGGCCTCACTTTGAAGCCATTTGCCCTGGGCAACAGGGCAGTGCCCAGGGAGAAATTTTTACACTTTGCTGGATTCCTCCACAACTAAAGCGTCCGGCAACTAGGAGCTTGCAAGTCCTTAGAGCCCCAGATGCCACCTTTCATCTGACACCCAGACCCAGGGGACATGACTTCATTTTCCCCAGGGATATTGAGGTCAGTTTGAGGCCACTCGCCCGGGCCATTTGCATTGTAACCGGTGTGAAATTTTCAAACTTGGCTGATTTTCTCCAAAAGTAAAGCTGCTGGCAAGGAGGACCCTGGAAGTCCTTGGAGCCCCAAAGGCCACAAATAATCTGACACCAAGACCCTGGGGAAAGGACTTCTTTTACTCATGGGAAATGGCCTCCGTTTGCAGCCACTCACCCTGGCAGAATGAGGGGAGACAAAGAAGAATTACCAAATCTTTGCTTGATTTTTCCAAAATTAAAGCTGGCAGCAACAAAGATCCTGTAAGTCCTTAGAGCCTCAAAGGCCACCTTGAACATATTACTGATACCCTGGGTAAAGGACATTTTTCCCATGGAAAATGGCTTTCATTTGTGGCCACTTGGCCTGGCAGGCAGGGCAGAGCCAAGCGAGCAATTTGCAAACTCTGCTGGATCCTTCCAAAACAAAAGCTGCCAGCAAATAGGAAGCTGCAAGTACTTAAGGCCCCTGATGCCAACTTCAAACTGATAGCCAGACCCTGGGGAAAGGACTTCTTTTTCCCATGCAAAATGGCCTCACTTTGAAGCCATTTGCCCTGGGCAACAGGGCAGTGCCCAGTGAGAAATTTGCAAACATTGCTGGATTCCTCCACAACTAAAGCTGCCGGCAACTAGGAGCTTGCAAGTCCTTAGAGCCCCAAAGGCCACCTTTCATCTGACACCCAGACCCTGGGGACATGACTTCATTTTCGCCATGGAAAATGGGGTCAGTTTGAGGCCACTCGCCCTGGCCATCTGCATTGCTCCCAGTGTGAAATTTTAAAACATGGCTGATTTTCTCCAAAAGTAAAGCTGCTGGCAAGGAGGACCCTGCAACTCCTTAGGGCCCCAGAGGCCACCTTTCATCTGATACGCAGACCCTGGGCCAATGTCTTCATTTTCCCTATGGAAAATGGCTTCAATTTCTGGCCTCTGGCCGTGACCAATAGGGTGGTGCCCAGCAAGAAATTTGCAATCTTTGCTGGATTTCTCCAAATCTAAAGCTGCCAATAAGTAGTACCCTGCAAGTCCTTAGAGCCCCAAAGGCCACCTTTCATCTGACACCCAGACCCTGGGGAAAGGACTTCTTTTTCCCATGCAAAATGGCCTCACTTTGAAGCCATTTGCCCTGGCCAACAGGGCAGTGCCCAGGGAGAAATTTTTACACTTTGCTGGATTCCTCCACAACTAAAGCGTCCGGCAACTAGGAGCTTGCAAGTCCTTAGAGCCCCAGATGCCACCTTTCATCTGACACCCAGACCCTGGGGACATGACTTCATTTTCCCCAGGGATATTGAGGTCAGTTTGAGGCCACTCGCCCGGGCCATCTGCATTGTAACCGGTGTGAAATTTTCAAACTTGGCTGATTTTCTCCAAAAGTAAAGCTGCTGGCAAGGAGGACCCTGGAAGTCCTTGGAGCCCCAAAGGCCAGCTTTCATCTGACACCCAGACCCTGGGGAAAGGACTTCTTTTTCCCATGCAAAATGGCCTCACTTTGAAGCCATTTGCCCTGGCCATCTGGGCAGTGCCCAGTGAGAAATTTGCAAACGTTGCTGGAATCCTCCACAACTTAAGCTGCCGGCGACTAGGAGCTTTCAAGTCCATAGAGCCGCATGGCCACCTTTCATCTGACACCCAGACCCTGGGGACATGACTTCATTTTCCCCATGGAAAATGGGGTCAGTTTGAGGCCACTCGCCCTGGCCATCTGCATCGTTCCTGGTTTGTAATTTGCAATCATGGCTGATTTATTCCAAAACTAAAGCTTCTGGGAACCAGGAACCCGGAAGTCCTTTGAGCCCGAAAGGCCACCTTTCATCTTACACCCAGACTATGGGGAAAGGACTTTTTTTGGACTTCTTTTTCCCATGCAAAATGGCCTGTCTTTGTAGCCATTTGCCCTGGCCAACAGGGCAGATCCCAGTGAAAAATTTTTTAACATTACTGGATTCCTGCAGAACTAACGCTATTGGCAACTAGGAGCTTTCAAGTCCTTAGAGCCCCAAAGGCCACCTTTCATCTGACACCCAGACCCTGGGGACATGAATTCATTTTCCCCGGGAAAATTTGGGTCAGTTTGAGGCCACTCGCCCTGGCCATCTGCATTGTTCCCGGTGTGAAAGTTGCAAACTTGGCTGATTTTCTCTAAAAGTAAAGCTGCTGGCAAGGAGGACCCTGGAAGTCCTTGGAGCCCCAAAGGCCACATTTCATCTGACACCCAGACACTGGGTAAAGGACTTCTTTTACTCATGGGAAATGGCCTCCGTTTGCAGCCACACACCCTGGCACAATGAAGGGAGACAAAGAAGAATTACCAAATCTTTGCTTGATTTTTCCAAAATTACAGCTGGCAGCAACAAAGATCCTGTAAGTACTTAGAGCCTCAAAGGCCACCTTGAACATATTACTAACACCCTGGGTAAAGGACATTTTTCCCATGGAAAATGGCCTTCATTTCTGGCCACTTGGCCTGGCAGGCAGGGCAGTGCCAAGCGAGCAATTTGCAAACTCTGCTGGATCCTTCCAAAACAAAAGCTGCCAGCAAATAGGAAGCTGCAAGTACTTAGAGCCCCTGATGCCAACTTCAAACTGATAGCCAGACCCTGGGGAAAGGACTTCTTTTTCCCATGCAAAATGGCCTCACTTTGAAGCCATTTGCCCTGGGCAACAGGGCAGTGCCCAGTGAGAAATTTGCAAACATTGCTGGATTCCTGCTGAACTAACACTGCTGGCAACTAGGAGCTTGCAAGTCCTTAGAGCCCCATGGCCACCTTTCATCTGACACCCAGACCCTGGGGACATGACTTCATTTTCCCCAGGGATATTGAGGTCAGTTTGAGGCCACTCGCCCCGGCCATCTGCATCGTTCCTGGTTTGTAATTTGCAATCATGGCTGATTTATTCCAAAACTAAAGCTTCTGGGAACGAGGAACCCGGAAGTCCTTTGAGCCCCAAAGGCCACCTTTCATCTTACACCCAGACCCTGGGGAAAGGACTTCTTTTTCCCATGCAAAATGGCCGGTCTTTGTAGCCATTTGCCCTGGCCAACAGGGCAGTGCCCAGAGAGAAATTTTTACACTTTGCTGGATTCCTGCTGAACTAACGCTGCGGGCAACTAGGAGCTTGCAAGTCCATAGAGCCCCATGACCACCTTTCATCTGACACCCAGACCCTGGGGACATGACTTCATTTTCCTCAGGGAAATTGGGGTCAGTTTGAGGCCACTCGCCCTGGCCATCTGCATCGTGCCCAGTGTGAAATTTGCAAACTTGGCTGATTTTCTCCAAAACTAAAGCTGCTGGCAAGGAGTACCCCGGAAGTCCTTAGAGCCCCAAAGGCCAGCTTTCATCTGACACCCAGACCCTGGGGACATGACTTCATTTTCGCCAGGGAAAATGGGGTCAGTTTGAGGCCACACGCCCTGGCCATCTGCATTGCTCCCAGTGTGAAATTTGCAAACATGGCTGATTTTCTCCAAAAGTAAAGCTGCTGGCAAGGAGGACCCTGCAACTCCTTAGGGCCCCAGAGGCCACCTTTCATCTGATACCCACACCCTGGGCCAATGTCTTCATTTTCCCTATGGAAAATGGCCCCAATTTCTGGCCTCTCACCGTGACCAATAGGGTGGTGCCCAGCAAGAAATTTGCAATCTTTGCTGGATTTCTCCAAATCTAAAGCTGCCAATAAGTAGTACCCTGCAAGTCCTTGAGCCCCAAAGACCACCTTTCATCTGACACCCAGACCCTGGGGAAAGGACTTCTTTTTCCCATGCAAAATGGCCTCACTTTGAAGCCATTTGCCCTGGCCATCTGGGCAGTGCCCAGTGAGAAATTTGCAAACGTTGCTGGAATCCTCCACAACTTAAGCTGCCGGCGACTAGGAGCTTTCAAGTCCATAGAGCCGCATGGCCACCTTTCATCTGACACCCAGACCCTGGGGACATGACTTCATTTTCCCCATGGAAAATGGGGTCAGTTTGAGGCCACTCGCCCTGGCCATCTGCATCGTTCCTGGTTTGTAATTTGCAATCATGGCTGATTTATTCCAAAACTAAAGCTTCTGGGAACCAGGAACCCGGAAGTCCTTTGAGCCCGAAAGGCCACCTTTCATCTTACACCCAGACTATGGGGAAAGGACTTTTTTTGGACTTCTTTTTCCCATGCAAAATGGCCTGTCTTTGTAGCCATTTGCCCTGGCCAACAGGGCAGATCCCAGTGAAAAATTTTTTAACATTACTGGATTCCTGCAGAACTAACGCTATTGGCAACTAGGAGCTTTCAAGTCCTTAGAGCCCCAAAGGCCACCTTTCATCTGACACCCAGACCCTGGGGACATGAATTCATTTTCCCCGGGAAAATTTGGGTCAGTTTGAGGCCACTCGCCCTGGCCATCTGCATTGTTCCCGGTGTGAAAGTTGCAAACTTGGCTGATTTTCTCTAAAAGTAAAGCTGCTGGCAAGGAGGACCCTGGAAGTCCTTGGAGCCCCAAAGGCCACATTTCATCTGACACCCAGACACTGGGTAAAGGACTTCTTTTACTCATGGGAAATGGCCTCCGTTTGCAGCCACACACCCTGGCACAATGAAGGGAGACAAAGAAGAATTACCAAATCTTTGCTTGATTTTTCCAAAATTACAGCTGGCAGCAACAAAGATCCTGTAAGTACTTAGAGCCTCAAAGGCCACCTTGAACATATTACTAACACCCTGGGTAAAGGACATTTTTCCCATGGAAAATGGCCTTCATTTCTGGCCACTTGGCCTGGCAGGCAGGGCAGTGCCAAGCGAGCAATTTGCAAACTCTGCTGGATCCTTCCAAAACAAAAGCTGCCAGCAAATAGGAAGCTGCAAGTACTTAGAGCCCCTGATGCCAACTTCAAACTGATAGCCAGACCCTGGGGAAAGGACTTCTTTTTCCCATGCAAAATGGCCTCACTTTGAAGCCATTTGCCCTGGGCAACAGGGCAGTGCCCAGTGAGAAATTTGCAAACATTGCTGGATTCCTGCTGAACTAACACTGCTGGCAACTAGGAGCTTGCAAGTCCTTAGAGCCCCATGGCCACCTTTCATCTGACACCCAGACCCTGGGGACATGACTTCATTTTCCCCAGGGATATTGAGGTCAGTTTGAGGCCACTCGCCCCGGCCATCTGCATCGTTCCTGGTTTGTAATTTGCAATCATGGCTGATTTATTCCAAAACTAAAGCTTCTGGGAACGAGGAACCCGGAAGTCCTTTGAGCCCCAAAGGCCACCTTTCATCTTACACCCAGACCCTGGGGAAAGGACTTCTTTTTCCCATGCAAAATGGCCGGTCTTTGTAGCCATTTGCCCTGGCCAACAGGGCAGTGCCCAGAGAGAAATTTTTACACTTTGCTGGATTCCTGCTGAACTAACGCTGCGGGCAACTAGGAGCTTGCAAGTCCATAGAGCCCCATGACCACCTTTCATCTGACACCCAGACCCTGGGGACATGACTTCATTTTCCTCAGGGAAATTGGGGTCAGTTTGAGGCCACTCGCCCTGGCCATCTGCATCGTGCCCAGTGTGAAATTTGCAAACTTGGCTGATTTTCTCCAAAACTAAAGCTGCTGGCAAGGAGTACCCCGGAAGTCCTTAGAGCCCCAAAGGCCAGCTTTCATCTGACACCCAGACCCTGGGGACATGACTTCATTTTCGCCAGGGAAAATGGGGTCAGTTTGAGGCCACACGCCCTGGCCATCTGCATTGCTCCCAGTGTGAAATTTGCAAACATGGCTGATTTTCTCCAAAAGTAAAGCTGCTGGCAAGGAGGACCCTGCAACTCCTTAGGGCCCCAGAGGCCACCTTTCATCTGATACCCACACCCTGGGCCAATGTCTTCATTTTCCCTATGGAAAATGGCCCCAATTTCTGGCCTCTCACCGTGACCAATAGGGTGGTGCCCAGCAAGAAATTTGCAATCTTTGCTGGATTTCTCCAAATCTAAAGCTGCCAATAAGTAGTACCCTGCAAGTCCTTGAGCCCCAAAGACCACCTTTCATCTGACACCCAGACCCTGGGGAAAGGACTTCTTTTTCCCATGCAAAATGGCCTCACTTTGAAGCCATTTGCCCTGGCCAACAGGGCAGTGCCCAGGGAGAAATTTTTACACTTTGCTGGATTCCTCCACAACTAAAGCTGCCGGCAACTAGGAGCTTGCAAGTCCATAGAGCCCCAGATGCCACCTTTCATCTGACACCCAGACCCTGGGGACATGACTTCATTTTCGCCAGGGAAAATGGGGTCAGTTTGAGGCCTTTCGCCCTGCCCATCTGCATCGTTCCCAGTTCGATATTTGCAATCACGGCTGATTTTCTCCAAACTAAAGCAGCTGGCAAGGAGGAACCTGCAACTCCTTAGGGCCCTGGATGCCACGTTTCATCTGATACTCAGACCCTGGGCCAATGACTTCATTTTCCCCATGGAAAATGGCCTCCATTTCTGGCCTCTGGCCGTGACCAATAGGGTGGTGCCCAGCAAGAAATTTGCAATCTTTGCTGGATTTCTCCAAATCTAAAGCTGCCAATAAGTAGTACCCTGCAAGTCCTTAGAGCCCCAAAGGCCACCTTTCATCTGACACCCAGACCCTGGGGAAAGGACTTCTTTTTCCCATGCAAAATGGCCTCACTTTGAAGCCATTTGCCCTGGCCAACAGGGCAGTGCCCAGGGAGAAATTTTTACACTTTGCTGGATTCCTCCACAACTAAAGCGTCCGGCAACTAGGAGCTTGCAAGTCCTTAGAGCCCCAGATGCCACCTTTCATCTGACACCCAGACCCAGGGGACATGACTTCATTTTCCCCAGGGATATTGAGGTCAGTTTGAGGCCACTCGCCCGGGCCATTTGCATTGTAACCGGTGTGAAATTTTCAAACTTGGCTGATTTTCTCCAAAAGTAAAGCTGCTGGCAAGGAGGACCCTGGAAGTCCTTGGAGCCCCAAAGGCCACAAATAATCTGACACCAAGACCCTGGGGAAAGGACTTCTTTTACTCATGGGAAATGGCCTCCGTTTGCAGCCACTCACCCTGGCAGAATGAGGGGAGACAAAGAAGAATTACCAAATCTTTGCTTGATTTTTCCAAAATTACAGCTGGCAGCAACAAAGATCCTGTAAGTCCTTAGAGCCTCAAAGGCCACCTTGAACATATTACTGATACCCTGGGTAAAGGACATTTTTCCCATGGAAAATGGCTTTCATTTGTGGCCACTTGGCCTGGCAGGCAGGGCAGAGCCAAGCGAGCAATTTGCAAACTCTGCTGGATCCTTCCAAAACAAAAGCTGCCAGCAAATAGGAAGCTGCAAGTACTTAAGGCCCCTGATGCCAACTTCAAACTGATAGCCAGACCCTGGGGAAAGGACTTCTTTTTCCCATGCAAAATGGCCTCACTTTGAAGCCATTTGCCCTGGGCAACAGGGCAGTGCCCAGTGAGAAATTTGCAAACATTGCTGGATTCCTCCACAACTAAAGCTGCCGGCAACTAGGAGCTTGCAAGTCCTTAGAGCCCTTAAGGCCACCTTTCATCTGACACCCAGACCCTGGGGACATGACTTCATTTTCGCCATGGAAAATGGGGTCAGTTTGAGGCCACTCGCCCTGGCCATCTGCATTGCTCCCAGTGTGAAATTTTAAAACATGGCTGATTTTCTCCAAAAGTAAAGCTGCTGGCAAGGAGGACCCTGCAACTCCTTAGGGCCCCAGAGGCCACCTTTCATCTGATACGCAGACCCTGGGCCAATGTCTTCATTTTCCCTATGGAAAATGGCTTCAATTTCTGGCCTCTGGCCGTGACCAATAGGGTGGTGCCCAGCAAGAAATTTGCAATCTTTGCTGGATTTCTCCAAATCTAAAGCTGCCAATAAGTAGTACCCTGCAAGTCCTTAGAGCCCCAAAGGCCACCTTTCATCTGACACCCAGACCCTGGGGAAAGGACTTCTTTTTCCCATGCAAAATGGCCTCACTTTGAAGCCATTTGCCCTGGCCAACAGGGCAGTGCCCAGGGAGAAATTTTTACACTTTGCTGGATTCCTCCACAACTAAAGCGTCCGGCAACTAGGAGCTTGCAAGTCCTTAGAGCCCCAGATGCCACCTTTCATCTGACACCCAGACCCTGGGGACATGACTTCATTTTCCCCAGGGATATTGAGGTCAGTTTGAGGCCACTCGCCCGGGCCATCTGCATTGTAACCGGTGTGAAATTTTCAAACTTGGCTGATTTTCTCCAAAAGTAAAGCTGCTGGCAAGGAGGACCCTGGAAGTCCTTGGAGCCCCAAAGGCCAGCTTTCATCTGACACCCAGACCCTGGGGAAAGGACTTCTTTTTCCCATGCAAAATGGCCTCACTTTGAAGCCATTTGCCCTGGCCATCTGGGCAGTGCCCAGTGAGAAATTTGCAAACGTTGCTGGAATCCTCCACAACTTAAGCTGCCGGCGACTAGGAGCTTTCAAGTCCATAGAGCCGCATGGCCACCTTTCATCTGACACCCAGACCCTGGGGACATGACTTCATTTTCCCCATGGAAAATGGGGTCAGTTTGAGGCCACTCGCCCTGGCCATCTGCATCGTTCCTGGTTTGTAATTTGCAATCATGGCTGATTTATTCCAAAACTAAAGCTTCTGGGAACCAGGAACCCGGAAGTCCTTTGAGCCCGAAAGGCCACCTTTCATCTTACACCCAGACTATGGGGAAAGGACTTTTTTTGGACTTCTTTTTCCCATGCAAAATGGCCTGTCTTTGTAGCCATTTGCCCTGGCCAACAGGGCAGATCCCAGTGAAAATTTTTTTAACATTACTGGATTCCTGCAGAACTAACGCTATTGGCAACTAGGAGCTTTCAAGTCCTTAGAGCCCCAAAGGCCACCTTTCATCTGACACCCAGACCCTGGGGACATGAATTCATTTTCCCCGGGAAAATTTGGGTCAGTTTGAGGCCACTCGCCCTGGCCATCTGCATTGTTCCCGGTGTGAAAGTTGCAAACTTGGCTGATTTTCTCTAAAAGTAAAGCTGCTGGCAAGGAGGACCCTGGAAGTCCTTGGAGCCCCAAAGGCCACATTTCATCTGACACCCAGACACTGGGTAAAGGACTTCTTTTACTCATGGGAAATGGCCTCCGTTTGCAGCCACACACCCTGGCACAATGAAGGGAGACAAAGAAGAATTACCAAATCTTTGCTTGATTTTTCCAAAATTACAGCTGGCAGCAACAAAGATCCTGTAAGTACTTAGAGCCTCAAAGGCCACCTTGAACATATTACTAACACCCTGGGTAAAGGACATTTTTCCCATGGAAAATGGCCTTCATTTCTGGCCACTTGGCCTGGCAGGCAGGGCAGTGCCAAGCGAGCAATTTGCAAACTCTGCTGGATCCTTCCAAAACAAAAGCTGCCAGCAAATAGGAAGCTGCAAGTACTTAGAGCCCCTGATGCCAACTTCAAACTGATAGCCAGACCCTGGGGAAAGGACTTCTTTTTCCCATGCAAAATGGCCTCACTTTGAAGCCATTTGCCCTGGGCAACAGGGCAGTGCCCAGTGAGAAATTTGCAAACATTGCTGGATTCCTGCTGAACTAACACTGCTGGCAACTAGGAGCTTGCAAGTCCTTAGAGCCCCATGGCCACCTTTCATCTGACACCCAGACCCTGGGGACATGACTTCATTTTCCCCAGGGATATTGAGGTCAGTTTGAGGCCACTCGCCCCGGCCATCTGCATCGTTCCTGGTTTGTAATTTGCAATCATGGCTGATTTATTCCAAAACTAAAGCTTCTGGGAACGAGGAACCCGGAAGTCCTTTGAGCCCCAAAGGCCACCTTTCATCTTACACCCAGACCCTGGGGAAAGGACTTCTTTTTCCCATGCAAAATGGCCGGTCTTTGTAGCCATTTGCCCTGGCCAACAGGGCAGTGCCCAGAGAGAAATTTTTACACTTTGCTGGATTCCTGCTGAACTAACGCTGCGGGCAACTAGGAGCTTGCAAGTCCATAGAGCCCCATGACCACCTTTCATCTGACACCCAGACCCTGGGGACATGACTTCATTTTCCTCAGGGAAATTGGGGTCAGTTTGAGGCCACTCGCCCTGGCCATCTGCATCGTGCCCAGTGTGAAATTTGCAAACTTGGCTGATTTTCTCCAAAACTAAAGCTGCTGGCAAGGAGTACCCCGGAAGTCCTTAGAGCCCCAAAGGCCAGCTTTCATCTGACACCCAGACCCTGGGGACATGACTTCATTTTCGCCAGGGAAAATGGGGTCAGTTTGAGGCCACACGCCCTGGCCATCTGCATTGCTCCCAGTGTGAAATTTGCAAACATGGCTGATTTTCTCCAAAAGTAAAGCTGCTGGCAAGGAGGACCCTGCAACTCCTTAGGGCCCCAGAGGCCACCTTTCATCTGATACCCACACCCTGGGCCAATGTCTTCATTTTCCCTATGGAAAATGGCCCCAATTTCTGGCCTCTCACCGTGACCAATAGGGTGGTGCCCAGCAAGAAATTTGCAATCTTTGCTGGATTTCTCCAAATCTAAAGCTGCCAATAAGTAGTACCCTGCAAGTCCTTGAGCCCCAAAGACCACCTTTCATCTGACACCCAGACCCTGGGGAAAGGACTTCTTTTTCCCATGCAAAATGGCCTCACTTTGAAGCCATTTGCCCTGGCCAAAAGGGCAGTGCCCAGGGAGAAATTTTTACACTTTGCTGGATTCCTCCACAACTAAAGCTGCCGGCAACTAGGAGCTTGCAAGTCCATAGAGCCCAAAGTCCACCTTTCATCTTACACCCAGACCCTGGGGACATGACTTCATTTTCCCCAGGGATATTGAGGTCAGTTTGAGGCCACTCGCCCCGGCCATCTGCATCGTTCCTGGTTTGTAATTTGCAATCATGGCTGATTTATTCCAAAACTAAAGCTTCTGGGAACGAGGAACCCGGAAGTCCTTTGAGCCCCAAAGGCCACCTTTCATCTTACACCCAGACCCTGGGGAAAGGACTTCTTTTTCCCATGCAAAATGGCCGGTCTTTGTAGCCATTTGCCCTGGCCAACAGGGCAGTGCCCAGAGAGAAATTTTTACACTTTGCTGGATTCCTGCTGAACTAACGCTGCGGGCAACTAGGAGCTTGCAAGTCCATAGAGCCCCATGACCACCTTTCATCTGACACCCAGACCCTGGGGACATGACTTCATTTTCCTCAGGGAAATTGGGGTCAGTTTGAGGCCACTCGCCCTGGCCATCTGCATCGTGCCCAGTGTGAAAGTTGCAAACTTGGCTGATTTTCTCCAAAACTAAAGCTGCTGGCAAGGAGTACCCCGGAAGTCCTTAGAGCCCCAAAGGCCAGCTTTCATCTGACACCCAGACCCTGGGGACATGACTTCATTTTCGCCAGGGAAAATGGGGTCAGTTTGAGGCCTTTCGCCCTGCCCATCTGCATCGTTCCCAGTTCGATATTTGCAATCACGGCTGATTTTCTCCAAACTAAAGCAGCTGGCAAGGAGGAACCTGCAACTCCTTAGGGCCCTGGATGCCACGTTTCATCTGATACTCAGACCCTGGGCCAATGACTTCATTTTCCCCATGGAAAATGGCCTCCATTTCTGGCCTCTGGCCGTGACCAATAGGGTGGTGCCCAGCAAGAAATTTGCAATCTTTGCTGGATTTCTCCAAATCTAAAGCTGCCAATAAGTAGTACCCTGCAAGTCCTTGAGCCCCAAAGGCCACCTTTCATCTGACACCCAGACCCTGGGGAAAGGACTTCTTTTTCCCATGCAAAATGGCCTCACTTTGAAGCCATTTGCCCTGGGCAACAGGGCAGTGCCCAGGGAGAAATTTGCAAACATTGCTGGATTCCTGCTGAACTAACACTGCTGGCAACTAGGAGCTTGCAAGTCCTTAGAGCCCCATGGCCACCTTTCATCTGACACCCAGACCCTGGGGACATGACTTCATTTTCCCCAGGGATATTGAGGTCAGTTTGAGGCCACTCGCCCCGGCCATCTGCATCGTTCCTGGTTTGTAATTTGCAATCATGGCTGATTTATTCCAAAACTAAAGCTTCTGGGAACGAGGAACCCGGAAGTCCTTTGAGCCCCAAAGGCCACAAATAATCTGACACCAAGACCCTGGGGAAAGGACTTCTTTTACTCATGGGAAATGGCCTCCGTTTGCAGCCACTCACCCTGGCAGAATGAGGGGAGACAAAGAAGAATTACCAAATCTTTGCTTGATTTTTCCAAAATTAAAGCTGGCAGCAACAAAGATCCTGTAAGTCCTTAGAGCCTCAAAGGCCACCTTGAACATATTACTGATACCCTGGGTAAAGGACATTTTTCCCATGGAAAATGGCTTTCATTTGTGGCCACTTGGCCTGGCAGGCAGGGCAGAGCCAAGCGAGCAATTTGCAAACTCTGCTGGATCCTTCCAAAACAAAAGCTGCCAGCAAATAGGAAGCTGCAAGTACTTAAGGCCCCTGATGCCAACTTCAAACTGATAGCCAGACCCTGGGGAAAGGACTTCTTTTTCCCATGCAAAATGGCCTCACTTTGAAGCCATTTGCCCTGGGCAACAGGGCAGTGCCCAGTGAGAAATTTGCAAACATTGCTGGATTCCTCCACAACTAAAGCTGCCGGCAACTAGGAGCTTGCAAGTCCTTAGAGCCCCAAAGGCCACCTTTCATCTGACACCCAGACCCTGGGGACATGACTTCATTTTCGCCATGGAAAATGGGGTCAGTTTGAGGCCACTCGCCCTGGCCATCTGCATTGCTCCCAGTGTGAAATTTTAAAACATGGCTGATTTTCTCCAAAAGTAAAGCTGCTGGCAAGGAGGACCCTGCAACTCCTTAGGGCCCCAGAGGCCACCTTTCATCTGATACGCAGACCCTGGGCCAATGTCTTCATTTTCCCTATGGAAAATGGCTTCAATTTCTGGCCTCTGGCCGTGACCAATAGGGTGGTGCCCAGCAAGAAATTTGCAATCTTTGCTGGATTTCTCCAAATCTAAAGCTGCCAATAAGTAGTACCCTGCAAGTCCTTAGAGCCCCAAAGGCCACCTTTCATCTGACACCCAGACCCTGGGGAAAGGACTTATTTTTCCCATGCAAAATGGCCTCACTTTGAAGGCATTTGCCCTGGCCAACAGGGCAGTGCCCAGGGAGAAATTTTTACACTTTGCTGGATTCCTCCACAACTAAAGCGTCCGGCAACTAGGAGCTTGCAAGTCCTTAGAGCCCCAGATGCCACCTTTCATCTGACACCCAGACCCTGGGGACATGACTTCATTTTCCCCAGGGATATTGAGGTCAGTTTGAGGCCACTCGCCCGGGCCATCTGCATTGTAACCGGTGTGAAATTTTCAAACTTGGCTGATTTTCTCCAAAAGTAAAGCTGCTGGCAAGGAGGACCCTGGAAGTCCTTGGAGCCCCAAAGGCCAGCTTTCATCTGACACCCAGACCCTGGGGAAAGGACTTCTTTTTCCCATGCAAAATGGCCTCACTTTGAAGCCATTTGCCCTGGCCATCTGGGCAGTGCCCAGTGAGAAATTTGCAAACATTGCTGGAATCCTCCACAACTAAAGCTGCCGGCGACTAGGAGCTTTCAAGTCCATAGAGCCGCATGGCCACCTTTCATCTGACACCCAGACCCTGGGGACATGACTTCATTTTCCCCATGGAAAATGGGGTCAGTTTGAGGCCACTCGCCCTGGCCATCTGCATCGTTCCTGGTTTGTAATTTGCAATCATGGCTGATTTATTCCAAAACTAAAGCTTCTGGGAACCAGGAACCCGGAAGTCCTTTGAGCCCGAAAGGCCACCTTTCATCTTACACCCAGACTATGGGGAAAGGACTTTTTTTGGACTTCTTTTTCCCATGCAAAATGGCCTGTCTTTGTAGCCATTTGCCCTGGCCAACAGGGCAGATCCCAGTGAAAAATTTTTTAACATTACTGGATTCCTGCAGAACTAACGCTATTGGCAACTAGGAGCTTTCAAGTCCTTAGAGCCCCAAAGGCCACCTTTCATCTGACACCCAGACCCTGGGGACATGAATTCATTTTCCCCGGGAAAATTTGGGTCAGTTTGAGGCCACTCGCCCTGGCCATCTGCATTGTTCCCGGTGTGAAAGTTGCAAACTTGGCTGATTTTCTCTAAAAGTAAAGCTGCTGGCAAGGAGGACCCTGGAAGTCCTTGGAGCCCCAAAGGCCACATTTCATCTGACACCCAGACACTGGGTAAAGGACTTCTTTTACTCATGGGAAATGGCCTCCGTTTGCAGCCACACACCCTGGCACAATGAAGGGAGACAAAGAAGAATTACCAAATCTTTGCTTGATTTTTCCAAAATTACAGCTGGCAGCAACAAAGATCCTGTAAGTACTTAGAGCCTCAAAGGCCACCTTGAACATATTACTAACACCCTGGGTAAAGGACATTTTTCCCATGGAAAATGGCCTTCATTTCTGGCCACTTGGCCTGGCAGGCAGGGCAGTGCCAAGCGAGCAATTTGCAAACTCTGCTGGATCCTTCCAAAACAAAAGCTGCCAGCAAATAGGAAGCTGCAAGTACTTAGAGCCCCTGATGCCAACTTCAAACTGATAGCCAGACCCTGGGGAAAGGACTTCTTTTTCCCATGCAAAATGGCCTCACTTTGAAGCCATTTGCCCTGGGCAACAGGGCAGTGCCCAGTGAGAAATTTGCAAACATTGCTGGATTCCTGCTGAACTAACACTGCTGGCAACTAGGAGCTTGCAAGTCCTTAGAGCCCCATGGCCACCTTTCATCTGACACCCAGACCCTGGGGACATGACTTCATTTTCCCCAGGGATATTGAGGTCAGTTTGAGGCCACTCGCCCCGGCCATCTGCATCGTTCCTGGTTTGTAATTTGCAATCATGGCTGATTTATTCCAAAACTAAAGCTTCTGGGAACGAGGAACCCGGAAGTCCTTTGAGCCCCAAAGGCCACCTTTCATCTTACACCCAGACCCTGGGGAAAGGACTTCTTTTTCCCATGCAAAATGGCCGGTCTTTGTAGCCATTTGCCCTGGCCAACAGGGCAGTGCCCAGAGAGAAATTTTTACACTTTGCTGGATTCCTGCTGAACTAACGCTGCGGGCAACTAGGAGCTTGCAAGTCCATAGAGCCCCATGACCACCTTTCATCTGACACCCAGACCCTGGGGACATGACTTCATTTTCCTCAGGGAAATTGGGGTCAGTTTGAGGCCACTCGCCCTGGCCATCTGCATCGTGCCCAGTGTGAAATTTGCAAACTTGGCTGATTTTCTCCAAAACTAAAGCTGCTGGCAAGGAGTACCCCGGAAGTCCTTAGAGCCCCAAAGGCCAGCTTTCATCTGACACCCAGACCCTGGGGACATGACTTCATTTTCGCCAGGGAAAATGGGGTCAGTTTGAGGCCACACGCCCTGGCCATCTGCATTGCTCCCAGTGTGAAATTTGCAAACATGGCTGATTTTCTCCAAAAGTAAAGCTGCTGGCAAGGAGGACCCTGCAACTCCTTAGGGCCCCAGAGGCCACCTTTCATCTGATACCCACACCCTGGGCCAATGTCTTCATTTTCCCTATGGAAAATGGCCCCAATTTCTGGCCTCTCACCGTGACCAATAGGGTGGTGCCCAGCAAGAAATTTGCAATCTTTGCTGGATTTCTCCAAATCTAAAGCTGCCAATAAGTAGTACCCTGCAAGTCCTTGAGCCCCAAAGACCACCTTTCATCTGACACCCAGACCCTGGGGAAAGGACTTCTTTTTCCCATGCAAAATGGCCTCACTTTGAAGCCATTTGCCCTGGCCAACAGGGCAGTGCCCAGGGAGAAATTTTTACACTTTGCTGGATTCCTCCACAACTAAAGCTGCCGGCAACTAGGAGCTTGCAAGTCCATAGAGCCCAAAGTCCACCTTTCATCTGACACCCAGACCCTGGGGACATGACTTCATTTTCGCCAGGGAAAATGGGGTCAGTTTGAGGCCTTTCGCCCTGCCCATCTGCATCGTTCCCAGTTCGATATTTGCAATCACGGCTGATTTTCTCCAAACTAAAGCAGCTGGCAAGGAGGAACCTGCAACTCCTTAGGGCCCTGGATGCCACGTTTCATCTGATACTCAGACCCTGGGCCAATGACTTCATTTTCCCCATGGAAAATGGCCTCCATTTCTGGCCTCTGGCCGTGACCAATAGGGTGGTGCCCAGCAAGAAATTTGCAATCTTTGCTGGATTTCTCCAAATCTAAAGCTGCCAATAAGTAGTACCCTGCAAGTCCTTAGAGCCCCAAAGGCCACCTTTCATCTGACACCCAGACCCTGGGGAAAGGACTTCTTTTTCCCATGCAAAATGGCCTCACTTTGAAGCCATTTGCCCTGGCCAACAGGGCAGTGCCCAGGGAGAAATTTTTACACTTTGCTGGATTCCTCCACAACTAAAGCGTCCGGCAACTAGGAGCTTGCAAGTCCTTAGAGCCCCAGATGCCACCTTTCATCTGACACCCAGACCCAGGGGACATGACTTCATTTTCCCCAGGGATATTGAGGTCAGTTTGAGGCCACTCGCCCGGGCCATTTGCATTGTAACCGGTGTGAAATTTTCAAACTTGGCTGATTTTCTCCAAAAGTAAAGCTGCTGGCAAGGAGGACCCTGGAAGTCCTTGGAGCCCCAAAGGCCACAAATAATCTGACACCAAGACCCTGGGGAAAGGACTTCTTTTACTCATGGGAAATGGCCTCCGTTTGCAGCCACTCACCCTGGCAGAATGAGGGGAGACAAAGAAGAATTACCAAATCTTTGCTTGATTTTTCCAAAATTACAGCTGGCAGCAACAAAGATCCTGTAAGTCCTTAGAGCCTCAAAGGCCACCTTGAACATATTACTGATACCCTGGGTAAAGGACATTTTTCCCATGGAAAATGGCTTTCATTTGTGGCCACTTGGCCTGGCAGGCAGGGCAGAGCCAAGCGAGCAATTTGCAAACTCTGCTGGATCCTTCCAAAACAAAAGCTGCCAGCAAATAGGAAGCTGCAAGTACTTAAGGCCCCTGATGCCAACTTCAAACTGATAGCCAGACCCTGGGGAAAGGACTTCTTTTTCCCATGCAAAATGGCCTCACTTTGAAGCCATTTGCCCTGGGCAACAGGGCAGTGCCCAGTGAGAAATTTGCAAACATTGCTGGATTCCTCCACAACTAAAGCTGCCGGCAACTAGGAGCTTGCAAGTCCTTAGAGCCCTTAAGGCCACCTTTCATCTGACACCCAGACCCTGGGGACATGACTTCATTTTCGCCATGGAAAATGGGGTCAGTTTGAGGCCACTCGCCCTGGCCATCTGCATTGCTCCCAGTGTGAAATTTTAAAACATGGCTGATTTTCTCCAAAAGTAAAGCTGCTGGCAAGGAGGACCCTGCAACTCCTTAGGGCCCCAGAGGCCACCTTTCATCTGATACGCAGACCCTGGGCCAATGTCTTCATTTTCCCTATGGAAAATGGCTTCAATTTCTGGCCTCTGGCCGTGACCAATAGGGTGGTGCCCAGCAAGAAATTTGCAATCTTTGCTGGATTTCTCCAAATCTAAAGCTGCCAATAAGTAGTACCCTGCAAGTCCTTAGAGCCCCAAAGGCCACCTTTCATCTGACACCCAGACCCTGGGGAAAGGACTTCTTTTTCCCATGCAAAATGGCCTCACTTTGAAGGCATTTGCCCTGGCCAACAGGGCAGTGCCCAGGGAGAAATTTTTACACTTTGCTGGATTCCTCCACAACTAAAGCGTCCGGCAACTAGGAGCTTGCAAGTCCTTAGAGCCCCAGATGCCACCTTTCATCTGACACCCAGACCCTGGGGACATGACTTCATTTTCCCCAGGGATATTGAGGTCAGTTTGAGGCCACTCGCCCGGGCCATCTGCATTGTAACCGGTGTGAAATTTTCAAACTTGGCTGATTTTCTCCAAAAGTAAAGCTGCTGGCAAGGAGGACCCTGGAAGTCCTTGGAGCCCCAAAGGCCAGCTTTCATCTGACACCCAGACCCTGGGGAAAGGACTTCTTTTTCCCATGCAAAATGGCCTCACTTTGAAGCCATTTGCCCTGGCCATCTGGGCAGTGCCCAGTGAGAAATTTGCAAACGTTGCTGGAATCCTCCACAACTTAAGCTGCCGGCGACTAGGAGCTTTCAAGTCCATAGAGCCGCATGGCCACCTTTCATCTGACACCCAGACCCTGGGGACATGACTTCATTTTCCCCATGGAAAATGGGGTCAGTTTGAGGCCACTCGCCCTGGCCATCTGCATCGTTCCTGGTTTGTAATTTGCAATCATGGCTGATTTATTCCAAAACTAAAGCTTCTGGGAACCAGGAACCCGGAAGTCCTTTGAGCCCGAAAGGCCACCTTTCATCTTACACCCAGACTATGGGGAAAGGACTTTTTTTGGACTTCTTTTTCCCATGCAAAATGGCCTGTCTTTGTAGCCATTTGCCCTGGCCAACAGGGCAGATCCCAGTGAAAAATTTTTTAACATTACTGGATTCCTGCAGAACTAACGCTATTGGCAACTAGGAGCTTTCAAGTCCTTAGAGCCCCAAAGGCCACCTTTCATCTGACACCCAGACCCTGGGGACATGAATTCATTTTCCCCGGGAAAATTTGGGTCAGTTTGAGGCCACTCGCCCTGGCCATCTGCATTGTTCCCGGTGTGAAAGTTGCAAACTTGGCTGATTTTCTCTAAAAGTAAAGCTGCTGGCAAGGAGGACCCTGGAAGTCCTTGGAGCCCCAAAGGCCACATTTCATCTGACACCCAGACACTGGGTAAAGGACTTCTTTTACTCATGGGAAATGGCCTCCGTTTGCAGCCACACACCCTGGCACAATGAAGGGAGACAAAGAAGAATTACCAAATCTTTGCTTGATTTTTCCAAAATTACAGCTGGCAGCAACAAAGATCCTGTAAGTACTTAGAGCCTCAAAGGCCACCTTGAACATATTACTAACACCCTGGGTAAAGGACATTTTTCCCATGGAAAATGGCCTTCATTTCTGGCCACTTGGCCTGGCAGGCAGGGCAGTGCCAAGCGAGCAATTTGCAAACTCTGCTGGATCCTTCCAAAACAAAAGCTGCCAGCAAATAGGAAGCTGCAAGTACTTAGAGCCCCTGATGCCAACTTCAAACTGATAGCCAGACCCTGGGGAAAGGACTTCTTTTTCCCATGCAAAATGGCCTCACTTTGAAGCCATTTGCCCTGGGCAACAGGGCAGTGCCCAGTGAGAAATTTGCAAACATTGCTGGATTCCTGCTGAACTAACACTGCTGGCAACTAGGAGCTTGCAAGTCCTTAGAGCCCCATGGCCACCTTTCATCTGACACCCAGACCCTGGGGACATGACTTCATTTTCCCCAGGGATATTGAGGTCAGTTTGAGGCCACTCGCCCCGGCCATCTGCATCGTTCCTGGTTTGTAATTTGCAATCATGGCTGATTTATTCCAAAACTAAAGCTTCTGGGAACGAGGAACCCGGAAGTCCTTTGAGCCCGAAAGGCCACCTTTCATCTTACACCCAGACTATGGGGAAAGGACTTTTTTTGGACTTCTTTTTCCCATGCAAAATGGCCTGTCTTTGTAGCCATTTGCCCTGGCCAACAGGGCAGATCCCAGTGAAAAATTTTTTAACATTACTGGATTCCTGCAGAACTAACGCTATTGGCAACTAGGAGCTTTCAAGTCCTTAGAGCCCCAAAGGCCACCTTTCATCTGACACCCAGACCCTGGGGACATGAATTCATTTTCCCCGGGAAAATTTGGGTCAGTTTGAGGCCACTCGCCCTGGCCATCTGCATTGTTCCCGGTGTGAAAGTTGCAAACTTGGCTGATTTTCTCTAAAAGTAAAGCTGCTGGCAAGGAGGACCCTGGAAGTCCTTGGAGCCCCAAAGGCCACATTTCATCTGACACCCAGACACTGGGTAAAGGACTTCTTTTACTCATGGGAAATGGCCTCCGTTTGCAGCCACACACCCTGGCACAATGAAGGGAGACAAAGAAGAATTACCAAATCTTTGCTTGATTTTTCCAAAATTACAGCTGGCAGCAACAAAGATCCTGTAAGTACTTAGAGCCTCAAAGGCCACCTTGAACATATTACTAACACCCTGGGTAAAGGACATTTTTCCCATGGAAAATGGCCTTCATTTCTGGCCACTTGGCCTGGCAGGCAGGGCAGTGCCAAGCGAGCAATTTGCAAACTCTGCTGGATCCTTCCAAAACAAAAGCTGCCAGCAAATAGGAAGCTGCAAGTACTTAGAGCCCCTGATGCCAACTTCAAACTGATAGCCAGACCCTGGGGAAAGGACTTCTTTTTCCCATGCAAAATGGCCTCACTTTGAAGCCATTTGCCCTGGGCAACAGGGCAGTGCCCAGTGAGAAATTTGCAAACATTGCTGGATTCCTGCTGAACTAACACTGCTGGCAACTAGGAGCTTGCAAGTCCTTAGAGCCCCATGGCCACCTTTCATCTGACACCCAGACCCTGGGGACATGACTTCATTTTCCCCAGGGATATTGAGGTCAGTTTGAGGCCACTCGCCCCGGCCATCTGCATCGTTCCTGGTTTGTAATTTGCAATCATGGCTGATTTATTCCAAAACTAAAGCTTCTGGGAACGAGGAACCCGGAAGTCCTTTGAGCCCCAAAGGCCACCTTTCATCTTACACCCAGACCCTGGGGAAAGGACTTCTTTTTCCCATGCAAAATGGCCGGTCTTTGTAGCCATTTGCCCTGGCCAACAGGGCAGTGCCCAGAGAGAAATTTTTACACTTTGCTGGATTCCTGCTGAACTAACGCTGCGGGCAACTAGGAGCTTGCAAGTCCATAGAGCCCCATGACCACCTTTCATCTGACACCCAGACCCTGGGGACATGACTTCATTTTCCTCAGGGAAATTGGGGTCAGTTTGAGGCCACTCGCCCTGGCCATCTGCATCGTGCCCAGTGTGAAATTTGCAAACTTGGCTGATTTTCTCCAAAACTAAAGCTGCTGGCAAGGAGTACCCCGGAAGTCCTTAGAGCCCCAAAGGCCAGCTTTCATCTGACACCCAGACCCTGGGGACATGACTTCATTTTCGCCAGGGAAAATGGGGTCAGTTTGAGGCCACACGCCCTGGCCATCTGCATTGCTCCCAGTGTGAAATTTGCAAACATGGCTGATTTTCTCCAAAAGTAAAGCTGCTGGCAAGGAGGACCCTGCAACTCCTTAGGGCCCCAGAGGCCACCTTTCATCTGATACCCACACCCTGGGCCAATGTCTTCATTTTCCCTATGGAAAATGGCCCCAATTTCTGGCCTCTCACCGTGACCAATAGGGTGGTGCCCAGCAAGAAATTTGCAATCTTTGCTGGATTTCTCCAAATCTAAAGCTGCCAATAAGTAGTACCCTGCAAGTCCTTGAGCCCCAAAGACCACCTTTCATCTGACACCCAGACCCTGGGGAAAGGACTTCTTTTTCCCATGCAAAATGGCCTCACTTTGAAGCCATTTGCCCTGGCCAACAGGGCAGTGCCCAGGGAGAAATTTTTACACTTTGCTGGATTCCTCCACAACTAAAGCTGCCGGCAACTAGGAGCTTGCAAGTCCATAGAGCCCAAAGTCCACCTTTCATCTGACACCCAGACCCTGGGGACATGACTTCATTTTCGCCAGGGAAAATGGGGTCAGTTTGAGGCCTTTCGCCCTGCCCATCTGCATCGTTCCCAGTTCGATATTTGCAATCACGGCTGATTTTCTCCAAACTAAAGCAGCTGGCAAGGAGGAACCTGCAACTCCTTAGGGCCCTGGATGCCACGTTTCATCTGATACTCAGACCCTGGGCCAATGACTTCATTTTCCCCATGGAAAATGGCCTCCATTTCTGGCCTCTGGCCGTGACCAATAGGGTGGTGCCCAGCAAGAAATTTGCAATCTTTGCTGGATTTCTCCAAATCTAAAGCTGCCAATAAGTAGTACCCTGCAAGTCCTTAGAGCCCCAAAGGCCACCTTTCATCTGACACCCAGACCCTGGGGAAAGGACTTCTTTTTCCCATGCAAAATGGCCTCACTTTGAAGCCATTTGCCCTGGCCAACAGGGCAGTGCCCAGGGAGAAATTTTTACACTTTGCTGGATTCCTCCACAACTAAAGCGTCCGGCAACTAGGAGCTTGCAAGTCCTTAGAGCCCCAGATGCCACCTTTCATCTGACACCCAGACCCAGGGGACATGACTTCATTTTCCCCAGGGATATTGAGGTCAGTTTGAGGCCACTCGCCCGGGCCATTTGCATTGTAACCGGTGTGAAATTTTCAAACTTGGCTGATTTTCTCCAAAAGTAAAGCTGCTGGCAAGGAGGACCCTGGAAGTCCTTGGAGCCCCAAAGGCCACAAATAATCTGACACCAAGACCCTGGGGAAAGGACTTCTTTTACTCATGGGAAATGGCCTCCGTTTGCAGCCACTCACCCTGGCAGAATGAGGGGAGACAAAGAAGAATTACCAAATCTTTGCTTGATTTTTCCAAAATTACAGCTGGCAGCAACAAAGATCCTGTAAGTCCTTAGAGCCTCAAAGGCCACCTTGAACATATTACTGATACCCTGGGTAAAGGACATTTTTCCCATGGAAAATGGCTTTCATTTGTGGCCACTTGGCCTGGCAGGCAGGGCAGAGCCAAGCGAGCAATTTGCAAACTCTGCTGGATCCTTCCAAAACAAAAGCTGCCAGCAAATAGGAAGCTGCAAGTACTTAAGGCCCCTGATGCCAACTTCAAACTGATAGCCAGACCCTGGGGAAAGGACTTCTTTTTCCCATGCAAAATGGCCTCACTTTGAAGCCATTTGCCCTGGGCAACAGGGCAGTGCCCAGTGAGAAATTTGCAAACATTGCTGGATTCCTCCACAACTAAAGCTGCCGGCAACTAGGAGCTTGCAAGTCCTTAGAGCCCTTAAGGCCACCTTTCATCTGACACCCAGACCCTGGGGACATGACTTCATTTTCGCCATGGAAAATGGGGTCAGTTTGAGGCCACTCGCCCTGGCCATCTGCATTGCTCCCAGTGTGAAATTTTAAAACATGGCTGATTTTCTCCAAAAGTAAAGCTGCTGGCAAGGAGGACCCTGCAACTCCTTAGGGCCCCAGAGGCCACCTTTCATCTGATACGCAGACCCTGGGCCAATGTCTTCATTTTCCCTATGGAAAATGGCTTCAATTTCTGGCCTCTGGCCGTGACCAATAGGGTGGTGCCCAGCAAGAAATTTGCAATCTTTGCTGGATTTCTCCAAATCTAAAGCTGCCAATAAGTAGTACCCTGCAAGTCCTTAGAGCCCCAAAGGCCACCTTTCATCTGACACCCAGACCCTGGGGAAAGGACTTCTTTTTCCCATGCAAAATGGCCTCACTTTGAAGGCATTTGCCCTGGCCAACAGGGCAGTGCCCAGGGAGAAATTTTTACACTTTGCTGGATTCCTCCACAACTAAAGCGTCCGGCAACTAGGAGCTTGCAAGTCCTTAGAGCCCCAGATGCCACCTTTCATCTGACACCCAGACCCTGGGGACATGACTTCATTTTCCCCAGGGATATTGAGGTCAGTTTGAGGCCACTCGCCCGGGCCATCTGCATTGTAACCGGTGTGAAATTTTCAAACTTGGCTGATTTTCTCCAAAAGTAAAGCTGCTGGCAAGGAGGACCCTGGAAGTCCTTGGAGCCCCAAAGGCCAGCTTTCATCTGACACCCAGACCCTGGGGAAAGGACTTCTTTTTCCCATGCAAAATGGCCTCACTTTGAAGCCATTTGCCCTGGCCATCTGGGCAGTGCCCAGTGAGAAATTTGCAAACGTTGCTGGAATCCTCCACAACTTAAGCTGCCGGCGACTAGGAGCTTTCAAGTCCATAGAGCCGCATGGCCACCTTTCATCTGACACCCAGACCCTGGGGACATGACTTCATTTTCCCCATGGAAAATGGGGTCAGTTTGAGGCCACTCGCCCTGGCCATCTGCATCGTTCCTGGTTTGTAATTTGCAATCATGGCTGATTTATTCCAAAACTAAAGCTTCTGGGAACCAGGAACCCGGAAGTCCTTTGAGCCCGAAAGGCCACCTTTCATCTTACACCCAGACTATGGGGAAAGGACTTTTTTTGGACTTCTTTTTCCCATGCAAAATGGCCTGTCTTTGTAGCCATTTGCCCTGGCCAACAGGGCAGATCCCAGTGAAAAATTTTTTAACATTACTGGATTCCTGCAGAACTAACGCTATTGGCAACTAGGAGCTTTCAAGTCCTTAGAGCCCCAAAGGCCACCTTTCATCTGACACCCAGACCCTGGGGACATGAATTCATTTTCCCCGGGAAAATTTGGGTCAGTTTGAGGCCACTCGCCCTGGCCATCTGCATTGTTCCCGGTGTGAAAGTTGCAAACTTGGCTGATTTTCTCTAAAAGTAAAGCTGCTGGCAAGGAGGACCCTGGAAGTCCTTGGAGCCCCAAAGGCCACATTTCATCTGACACCCAGACACTGGGTAAAGGACTTCTTTTACTCATGGGAAATGGCCTCCGTTTGCAGCCACACACCCTGGCACAATGAAGGGAGACAAAGAAGAATTACCAAATCTTTGCTTGATTTTTCCAAAATTACAGCTGGCAGCAACAAAGATCCTGTAAGTACTTAGAGCCTCAAAGGCCACCTTGAACATATTACTAACACCCTGGGTAAAGGACATTTTTCCCATGGAAAATGGCCTTCATTTCTGGCCACTTGGCCTGGCAGGCAGGGCAGTGCCAAGCGAGCAATTTGCAAACTCTGCTGGATCCTTCCAAAACAAAAGCTGCCAGCAAATAGGAAGCTGCAAGTACTTAGAGCCCCTGATGCCAACTTCAAACTGATAGCCAGACCCTGGGGAAAGGACTTCTTTTTCCCATGCAAAATGGCCTCACTTTGAAGCCATTTGCCCTGGGCAACAGGGCAGTGCCCAGTGAGAAATTTGCAAACATTGCTGGATTCCTGCTGAACTAACACTGCTGGCAACTAGGAGCTTGCAAGTCCTTAGAGCCCCATGGCCACCTTTCATCTGACACCCAGACCCTGGGGACATGACTTCATTTTCCCCAGGGATATTGAGGTCAGTTTGAGGCCACTCGCCCCGGCCATCTGCATCGTTCCTGGTTTGTAATTTGCAATCATGGCTGATTTATTCCAAAACTAAAGCTTCTGGGAACGAGGAACCCGGAAGTCCTTTGAGCCCCAAAGGCCACCTTTCATCTTACACCCAGACCCTGGGGAAAGGACTTCTTTTTCCCATGCAAAATGGCCGGTCTTTGTAGCCATTTGCCCTGGCCAACAGGGCAGTGCCCAGAGAGAAATTTTTACACTTTGCTGGATTCCTGCTGAACTAACGCTGCGGGCAACTAGGAGCTTGCAAGTCCATAGAGCCCCATGACCACCTTTCATCTGACACCCAGACCCTGGGGACATGACTTCATTTTCCTCAGGGAAATTGGGGTCAGTTTGAGGCCACTCGCCCTGGCCATCTGCATCGTGCCCAGTGTGAAATTTGCAAACTTGGCTGATTTTCTCCAAAACTAAAGCTGCTGGCAAGGAGTACCCCGGAAGTCCTTAGAGCCCCAAAGGCCAGCTTTCATCTGACACCCAGACCCTGGGGACATGACTTCATTTTCGCCAGGGAAAATGGGGTCAGTTTGAGGCCACACGCCCTGGCCATCTGCATTGCTCCCAGTGTGAAATTTGCAAACATGGCTGATTTTCTCCAAAAGTAAAGCTGCTGGCAAGGAGGACCCTGCAACTCCTTAGGGCCCCAGAGGCCACCTTTCATCTGATACCCACACCCTGGGCCAATGTCTTCATTTTCCCTATGGAAAATGGCCCCAATTTCTGGCCTCTCACCGTGACCAATAGGGTGGTGCCCAGCAAGAAATTTGCAATCTTTGCTGGATTTCTCCAAATCTAAAGCTGCCAATAAGTAGTACCCTGCAAGTCCTTGAGCCCCAAAGACCACCTTTCATCTGACACCCAGACCCTGGGGAAAGGACTTCTTTTTCCCATGCAAAATGGCCTCACTTTGAAGCCATTTGCCCTGGCCAACAGGGCAGTGCCCAGGGAGAAATTTTTACACTTTGCTGGATTCCTCCACAACTAAAGCTGCCGGCAACTAGGAGCTTGCAAGTCCATAGAGCCCAAAGTCCACCTTTCATCTGACACCCAGACCCTGGGGACATGACTTCATTTTCGCCAGGGAAAATGGGGTCAGTTTGAGGCCTTTCGCCCTGCCCATCTGCATCGTTCCCAGTTCGATATTTGCAATCACGGCTGATTTTCTCCAAACTAAAGCAGCTGGCAAGGAGGAACCTGAAACTCCTTAGGGCCCTGGATGCCACGTTTCATCTGATACTCAGACCCTGGGCCAATGACTTCATTTTCCCCATGGAAAATGGCCTCCATTTCTGGCCTCTGGCCGTGACCAATAGGGTGGTGCCCAGCAAGAAATTTGCAATCTTTGCTGGATTTCTCCAAATCTAAAGCTGCCAATAAGTAGTACCCTGCAAGTCCTTAGAGCCCCAAAGGCCACCTTTCATCTGACACCCAGACCCTGGGGAAAGGACTTCTTTTTCCCATGCAAAATGGCCTCACTTTGAAGCCATTTGCCCTGGCCAACAGGGCAGTGCCCAGGGAGAAATTTTTACACTTTGCTGGATTCCTCCACAACTAAAGCGTCCGGCAACTAGGAGCTTGCAAGTCCTTAGAGCCCCAGATGCCACCTTTCATCTGACACCCAGACCCAGGGGACATGACTTCATTTTCCCCAGGGATATTGAGGTCAGTTTGAGGCCACTCGCCCGGGCCATTTGCATTGTAACCGGTGTGAAATTTTCAAACTTGGCTGATTTTCTCCAAAAGTAAAGCTGCTGGCAAGGAGGACCCTGGAAGTCCTTGGAGCCCCAAAGGCCACAAATAATCTGACACCAAGACCCTGGGGAAAGGACTTCTTTTACTCATGGGAAATGGCCTCCGTTTGCAGCCACTCACCCTGGCAGAATGAGGGGAGACAAAGAAGAATTACCAAATCTTTGCTTGATTTTTCCAAAATTACAGCTGGCAGCAACAAAGATCCTGTAAGTCCTTAGAGCCTCAAAGGCCACCTTGAACATATTACTGATACCCTGGGTAAAGGACATTTTTCCCATGGAAAATGGCTTTCATTTGTGGCCACTTGGCCTGGCAGGCAGGGCAGAGCCAAGCGAGCAATTTGCAAACTCTGCTGGATCCTTCCAAAACAAAAGCTGCCAGCAAATAGGAAGCTGCAAGTACTTAAGGCCCCTGATGCCAACTTCAAACTGATAGCCAGACCCTGGGGAAAGGACTTCTTTTTCCCATGCAAAATGGCCTCACTTTGAAGCCATTTGCCCTGGGCAACAGGGCAGTGCCCAGTGAGAAATTTGCAAACATTGCTGGATTCCTCCACAACTAAAGCTGCCGGCAACTAGGAGCTTGCAAGTCCTTAGAGCCCTTAAGGCCACCTTTCATCTGACACCCAGACCCTGGGGACATGACTTCATTTTCGCCATGGAAAATGGGGTCAGTTTGAGGCCACTCGCCCTGGCCATCTGCATTGCTCCCAGTGTGAAATTTTAAAACATGGCTGATTTTCTCCAAAAGTAAAGCTGCTGGCAAGGAGGACCCTGCAACTCCTTAGGGCCCCAGAGGCCACCTTTCATCTGATACGCAGACCCTGGGCCAATGTCTTCATTTTCCCTATGGAAAATGGCTTCAATTTCTGGCCTCTGGCCGTGACCAATAGGGTGGTGCCCAGCAAGAAATTTGCAATCTTTGCTGGATTTCTCCAAATCTAAAGCTGCCAATAAGTAGTACCCTGCAAGTCCTTAGAGCCCCAAAGGCCACCTTTCATCTGACACCCAGACCCTGGGGAAAGGACTTCTTTTTCCCATGCAAAATGGCCTCACTTTGAAGGCATTTGCCCTGGCCAACAGGGCAGTGCCCAGGGAGAAATTTTTACACTTTGCTGGATTCCTCCACAACTAAAGCGTCCGGCAACTAGGAGCTTGCAAGTCCTTAGAGCCCCAGATGCCACCTTTCATCTGACACCCAGACCCTGGGGACATGACTTCATTTTCCCCAGGGATATTGAGGTCAGTTTGAGGCCACTCGCCCGGGCCATCTGCATTGTAACCGGTGTGAAATTTTCAAACTTGGCTGATTTTCTCCAAAAGTAAAGCTGCTGGCAAGGAGGACCCTGGAAGTCCTTGGAGCCCCAAAGGCCAGC
This sequence comes from Agelaius phoeniceus, assembly GCF_051311805.1. Lineage (NCBI taxonomy): Eukaryota > Metazoa > Chordata > Aves > Passeriformes > Icteridae > Agelaius > Agelaius phoeniceus. The sequence goes on from NC_135294.1 coordinate 1,254,784, forward strand.
TTTCATCTGACACCCAGACCCTGGGGAAAGGACTTCTTTTTCCCATGCAAAATGGCCTCACTTTGAAGCCATTTGCCCTGGCCATCTGGGCAGTGCCCAGTGAGAAATTTGCAAACGTTGCTGGAATCCTCCACAACTTAAGCTGCCGGCGACTAGGAGCTTTCAAGTCCATAGAGCCGCATGGCCACCTTTCATCTGACACCCAGACCCTGGGGACATGACTTCATTTTCCCCATGGAAAATGGGGTCAGTTTGAGGCCACTCGCCCTGGCCATCTGCATCGTTCCTGGTTTGTAATTTGCAATCATGGCTGATTTATTCCAAAACTAAAGCTTCTGGGAACCAGGAACCCGGAAGTCCTTTGAGCCCGAAAGGCCACCTTTCATCTTACACCCAGACTATGGGGAAAGGACTTTTTTTGGACTTCTTTTTCCCATGCAAAATGGCCTGTCTTTGTAGCCATTTGCCCTGGCCAACAGGGCAGATCCCAGTGAAAAATTTTTTAACATTACTGGATTCCTGCAGAACTAACGCTATTGGCAACTAGGAGCTTTCAAGTCCTTAGAGCCCCAAAGGCCACCTTTCATCTGACACCCAGACCCTGGGGACATGAATTCATTTTCCCCGGGAAAATTTGGGTCAGTTTGAGGCCACTCGCCCTGGCCATCTGCATTGTTCCCGGTGTGAAAGTTGCAAACTTGGCTGATTTTCTCTAAAAGTAAAGCTGCTGGCAAGGAGGACCCTGGAAGTCCTTGGAGCCCCAAAGGCCACATTTCATCTGACACCCAGACACTGGGTAAAGGACTTCTTTTACTCATGGGAAATGGCCTCCGTTTGCAGCCACACACCCTGGCACAATGAAGGGAGACAAAGAAGAATTACCAAATCTTTGCTTGATTTTTCCAAAATTACAGCTGGCAGCAACAAAGATCCTGTAAGTACTTAGAGCCTCAAAGGCCACCTTGAACATATTACTAACACCCTGGGTAAAGGACATTTTTCCCATGGAAAATGGCCTTCATTTCTGGCCACTTGGCCTGGCAGGCAGGGCAGTGCCAAGCGAGCAATTTGCAAACTCTGCTGGATCCTTCCAAAACAAAAGCTGCCAGCAAATAGGAAGCTGCAAGTACTTAGAGCCCCTGATGCCAACTTCAAACTGATAGCCAGACCCTGGGGAAAGGACTTCTTTTTCCCATGCAAAATGGCCTCACTTTGAAGCCATTTGCCCTGGGCAACAGGGCAGTGCCCAGTGAGAAATTTGCAAACATTGCTGGATTCCTGCTGAACTAACACTGCTGGCAACTAGGAGCTTGCAAGTCCTTAGAGCCCCATGGCCACCTTTCATCTGACACCCAGACCCTGGGGACATGACTTCATTTTCCCCAGGGATATTGAGGTCAGTTTGAGGCCACTCGCCCCGGCCATCTGCATCGTTCCTGGTTTGTAATTTGCAATCATGGCTGATTTATTCCAAAACTAAAGCTTCTGGGAACGAGGAACCCGGAAGTCCTTTGAGCCCCAAAGGCCACCTTTCATCTTACACCCAGACCCTGGGGAAAGGACTTCTTTTTCCCATGCAAAATGGCCGGTCTTTGTAGCCATTTGCCCTGGCCAACAGGGCAGTGCCCAGAGAGAAATTTTTACACTTTGCTGGATTCCTGCTGAACTAACGCTGCGGGCAACTAGGAGCTTGCAAGTCCATAGAGCCCCATGACCACCTTTCATCTGACACCCAGACCCTGGGGACATGACTTCATTTTCCTCAGGGAAATTGGGGTCAGTTTGAGGCCACTCGCCCTGGCCATCTGCATCGTGCCCAGTGTGAAATTTGCAAACTTGGCTGATTTTCTCCAAAACTAAAGCTGCTGGCAAGGAGTACCCCGGAAGTCCTTAGAGCCCCAAAGGCCAGCTTTCATCTGACACCCAGACCCTGGGGACATGACTTCATTTTCGCCAGGGAAAATGGGGTCAGTTTGAGGCCACACGCCCTGGCCATCTGCATTGCTCCCAGTGTGAAATTTGCAAACATGGCTGATTTTCTCCAAAAGTAAAGCTGCTGGCAAGGAGGACCCTGCAACTCCTTAGGGCCCCAGAGGCCACCTTTCATCTGATACCCACACCCTGGGCCAATGTCTTCATTTTCCCTATGGAAAATGGCCCCAATTTCTGGCCTCTCACCGTGACCAATAGGGTGGTGCCCAGCAAGAAATTTGCAATCTTTGCTGGATTTCTCCAAATCTAAAGCTGCCAATAAGTAGTACCCTGCAAGTCCTTGAGCCCCAAAGACCACCTTTCATCTGACACCCAGACCCTGGGGAAAGGACTTCTTTTTCCCATGCAAAATGGCCTCACTTTGAAGCCATTTGCCCTGGCCAACAGGGCAGTGCCCAGGGAGAAATTTTTACACTTTGCTGGATTCCTCCACAACTAAAGCTGCCGGCAACTAGGAGCTTGCAAGTCCATAGAGCCCAAAGTCCACCTTTCATCTTACACCCAGACCCTGGGGACATGACTTCATTTTCCCCAGGGATATTGAGGTCAGTTTGAGGCCACTCGCCCCGGCCATCTGCATCGTTCCTGGTTTGTAATTTGCAATCATGGCTGATTTATTCCAAAACTAAAGCTTCTGGGAACGAGGAACCCGGAAGTCCTTTGAGCCCCAAAGGCCACCTTTCATCTTACACCCAGACCCTGGGGAAAGGACTTCTTTTTCCCATGCAAAATGGCCGGTCTTTGTAGCCATTTGCCCTGGCCAACAGGGCAGTGCCCAGAGAGAAATTTTTACACTTTGCTGGATTCCTGCTGAACTAACGCTGCGGGCAACTAGGAGCTTGCAAGTCCATAGAGCCCCATGACCACCTTTCATCTGACACCCAGACCCTGGGGACATGACTTCATTTTCCTCAGGGAAATTGGGGTCAGTTTGAGGCCACTCGCCCTGGCCATCTGCATCGTGCCCAGTGTGAAAGTTGCAAACTTGGCTGATTTTCTCCAAAACTAAAGCTGCTGGCAAGGAGTACCCCGGAAGTCCTTAGAGCCCCAAAGGCCAGCTTTCATCTGACACCCAGACCCTGGGGACATGACTTCATTTTCGCCAGGGAAAATGGGGTCAGTTTGAGGCCTTTCGCCCTGCCCATCTGCATCGTTCCCAGTTCGATATTTGCAATCACGGCTGATTTTCTCCAAACTAAAGCAGCTGGCAAGGAGGAACCTGCAACTCCTTAGGGCCCTGGATGCCACGTTTCATCTGATACTCAGACCCTGGGCCAATGACTTCATTTTCCCCATGGAAAATGGCCTCCATTTCTGGCCTCTGGCCGTGACCAATAGGGTGGTGCCCAGCAAGAAATTTGCAATCTTTGCTGGATTTCTCCAAATCTAAAGCTGCCAATAAGTAGTACCCTGCAAGTCCTTAGAGCCCCAAAGGCCACCTTTCATCTGACACCCAGACCCTGGGGAAAGGACTTCTTTTTCCCATGCAAAATGGCCTCACTTTGAAGCCATTTGCCCTGGCCAACAGGGCAGTGCCCAGGGAGAAATTTTTACACTTTGCTGGATTCCTCCACAACTAAAGCGTCCGGCAACTAGGAGCTTGCAAGTCCTTAGAGCCCCAGATGCCACCTTTCATCTGACACCCAGACCCAGGGGACATGACTTCATTTTCCCCAGGGATATTGAGGTCAGTTTGAGGCCACTCGCCCGGGCCATTTGCATTGTAACCGGTGTGAAATTTTCAAACTTGGCTGATTTTCTCCAAAACTAAAGCTGCTGGCAAGGAGGACCCTGGAAGTCCTTGGAGCCCCAAAGGCCACAAATAATCTGACACCAAGACCCTGGGGAAAGGACTTCTTTTACTCATGGGAAATGGCCTCCGTTTGCAGCCACTCACCCTGGCAGAATGAGGGGAGACAAAGAAGAATTACCAAATCTTTGCTTGATTTTTCCAAAATTACAGCTGGCAGCAACAAAGATCCTGTAAGTCCTTAGAGCCTCAAAGGCCACCTTGAACATATTACTGATACCCTGGGTAAAGGACATTTTTCCCATGGAAAATGGCTTTCATTTGTGGCCACTTGGCCTGGCAGGCAGGGCAGAGCCAAGCGAGCAATTTGCAAACTCTGCTGGATCCTTCCAAAACAAAAGCTGCCAGCAAATAGGAAGCTGCAAGTACTTAAGGCCCCTGATGCCAACTTCAAACTGATAGCCAGACCCTGGGGAAAGGACTTCTTTTTCCCATGCAAAATGGCCTCACTTTGAAGCCATTTGCCCTGGGCAACAGGGCAGTGCCCAGTGAGAAATTTGCAAACATTGCTGGATTCCTCCACAACTAAAGCTGCCGGCAACTAGGAGCTTGCAAGTCCTTAGAGCCCCAAAGGCCACCTTTCATCTGACACCCAGACCCTGGGGACATGACTTCATTTTCCCCATGGAAAATGGGGTCAGTTTGAGGCCACTCGCCCTGGCCATCTGCATTGCTCCCAGTGTGAAATTTTAAAACATGGCTGATTTTCTCCAAAAGTAAAGCTGCTGGCAAGGAGGACCCTGCAACTCCTTAGGGCCCCAGAGGCCACCTTTCATCTGATACGCAGACCCTGGGCCAATGTCTTCATTTTCCCTATGGAAAATGGCTTCAATTTCTGGCCTCTGGCCGTGACCAATAGGGTGGTGCCCAGCAAGAAATTTGCAATCTTTGCTGGATTTCTCCAAATCTAAAGCTGCCAATAAGTAGTACCCTGCAAGTCCTTAGAGCCCCAAAGGCCACCTTTCATCTGACACCCAGACCCTGGGGAAAGGACTTCTTTTTCCCATGCAAAATGGCCTCACTTTGAAGGCATTTGCCCTGGCCAACAGGGCAGTGCCCAGGGAGAAATTTTTACACTTTGCTGGATTCCTCCACAACTAAAGCGTCCGGCAACTAGGAGCTTGCAAGTCCTTAGAGCCCCAGATGCCACCTTTCATCTGACACCCAGACCCTGGGGACATGACTTCATTTTCCCCAGGGATATTGAGGTCAGTTTGAGGCCACTCGCCCGGGCCATCTGCATTGTAACCGGTGTGAAATTTTCAAACTTGGCTGATTTTCTCCAAAAGTAAAGCTGCTGGCAAGGAGGACCCTGGAAGTCCTTGGAGCCCCAAAGGCCAGCTTTCATCTGACACCCAGACCCTGGGGAAAGGACTTCTTTTTCCCATGCAAAATGGCCTCACTTTGAAGCCATTTGCCCTGGCCATCTGGGCAGTGCCCAGTGAGAAATTTGCAAACATTGCTGGAATCCTCCACAACTAAAGCTGCCGGCGACTAGGAGCTTTCAAGTCCATAGAGCCGCATGGCCACCTTTCATCTGACACCCAGACCCTGGGGACATGACTTCATTTTCCCCATGGAAAATGGGGTCAGTTTGAGGCCACTCGCCCTGGCCATCTGCATCGTTCCTGGTTTGTAATTTGCAATCATGGCTGATTTATTCCAAAACTAAAGCTTCTGGGAACCAGGAACCCGGAAGTCCTTTGAGCCCGAAAGGCCACCTTTCATCTTACACCCAGACTATGGGGAAAGGACTTTTTTTGGACTTCTTTTTCCCATGCAAAATGGCCTGTCTTTGTAGCCATTTGCCCTGGCCAACAGGGCAGATCCCAGTGAAAATTTTTTTAACATTACTGGATTCCTGCAGAACTAACGCTATTGGCAACTAGGAGCTTTCAAGTCCTTAGAGCCCCAAAGGCCACCTTTCATCTGACACCCAGACCCTGGGGACATGAATTCATTTTCCCCGGGAAAATTTGGGTCAGTTTGAGGCCACTCGCCCTGGCCATCTGCATTGTTCCCGGTGTGAAAGTTGCAAACTTGGCTGATTTTCTCTAAAAGTAAAGCTGCTGGCAAGGAGGACCCTGGAAGTCCTTGGAGCCCCAAAGGCCACATTTCATCTGACACCCAGACACTGGGTAAAGGACTTCTTTTACTCATGGGAAATGGCCTCCGTTTGCAGCCACACACCCTGGCACAATGAAGGGAGACAAAGAAGAATTACCAAATCTTTGCTTGATTTTTCCAAAATTACAGCTGGCAGCAACAAAGATCCTGTAAGTCCTTAGAGCCTCAAAGGCCACCTTGAACATATTACTGATACCCTGGGTAAAGGACATTTTTCCCATGGAAAATGGCTTTCATTTGTGGCCACTTGGCCTGGCAGGCAGGGCAGAGCCAAGCGAGCAATTTGCAAACTCTGCTGGATCCTTCCAAAACAAAAGCTGCCAGCAAATAGGAAGCTGCAAGTACTTAAGGCCCCTGATGCCAACTTCAAACTGATAGCCAGACCCTGGGGAAAGGACTTCTTTTTCCCATGCAAAATGGCCTCACTTTGAAGCCATTTGCCCTGGGCAACAGGGCAGTGCCCAGTGAGAAATTTGCAAACATTGCTGGATTCCTCCACAACTAAAGCTGCCGGCAACTAGGAGCTTGCAAGTCCTTAGAGCCCCAAAGGCCACCTTTCATCTGACACCCAGACCCTGGGGACATGACTTCATTTTCGCCATGGAAAATGGGGTCAGTTTGAGGCCACTCGCCCTGGCCATCTGCATTGCTCCCAGTGTGAAATTTTAAAACATGGCTGATTTTCTCCAAAAGTAAAGCTGCTGGCAAGGAGGACCCTGCAACTCCTTAGGGCCCCAGAGGCCACCTTTCATCTGATACGCAGACCCTGGGCCAATGTCTTCATTTTCCCTATGGAAAATGGCTTCAATTTCTGGCCTCTGGCCGTGACCAATAGGGTGGTGCCCAGCAAGAAATTTGCAATCTTTGCTGGATTTCTCCAAATCTAAAGCTGCCAATAAGTAGTACCCTGCAAGTCCTTAGAGCCCCAAAGGCCACCTTTCATCTGACACCCAGACCCTGGGGAAAGGACTTCTTTTTCCCATGCAAAATGGCCTCACTTTGAAGGCATTTGCCCTGGCCAACAGGGCAGTGCCCAGGGAGAAATTTTTACACTTTGCTGGATTCCTCCACAACTAAAGCGTCCGGCAACTAGGAGCTTGCAAGTCCTTAGAGCCCCAGATGCCACCTTTCATCTGACACCCAGACCCTGGGGACATGACTTCATTTTCCCCAGGGATATTGAGGTCAGTTTGAGGCCACTCGCCCGGGCCATCTGCATTGTAACCGGTGTGAAATTTTCAAACTTGGCTGATTTTCTCCAAAAGTAAAGCTGCTGGCAAGGAGGACCCTGGAAGTCCTTGGAGCCCCAAAGGCCAGCTTTCATCTGACACCCAGACCCTGGGGAAAGGACTTCTTTTTCCCATGCAAAATGGCCTCACTTTGAAGCCATTTGCCCTGGCCATCTGGGCAGTGCCCAGTGAGAAATTTGCAAACATTGCTGGAATCCTCCACAACTAAAGCTGCCGGCGACTAGGAGCTTTCAAGTCCATAGAGCCGCATGGCCACCTTTCATCTGACACCCAGACCCTGGGGACATGACTTCATTTTCCCCATGGAAAATGGGGTCAGTTTGAGGCCACTCGCCCTGGCCATCTGCATCGTTCCTGGTTTGTAATTTGCAATCATGGCTGATTTATTCCAAAACTAAAGCTTCTGGGAACCAGGAACCCGGAAGTCCTTTGAGCCCGAAAGGCCACCTTTCATCTTACACCCAGACTATGGGGAAAGGACTTTTTTTGGACTTCTTTTTCCCATGCAAAATGGCCTGTCTTTGTAGCCATTTGCCCTGGCCAACAGGGCAGATCCCAGTGAAAATTTTTTTAACATTACTGGATTCCTGCAGAACTAACGCTATTGGCAACTAGGAGCTTTCAAGTCCTTAGAGCCCCAAAGGCCACCTTTCATCTGACACCCAGACCCTGGGGACATGAATTCATTTTCCCCGGGAAAATTTGGGTCAGTTTGAGGCCACTCGCCCTGGCCATCTGCATTGTTCCCGGTGTGAAAGTTGCAAACTTGGCTGATTTTCTCTAAAAGTAAAGCTGCTGGCAAGGAGGACCCTGGAAGTCCTTGGAGCCCCAAAGGCCACATTTCATCTGACACCCAGACACTGGGTAAAGGACTTCTTTTACTCATGGGAAATGGCCTCCGTTTGCAGCCACACACCCTGGCACAATGAAGGGAGACAAAGAAGAATTACCAAATCTTTGCTTGATTTTTCCAAAATTACAGCTGGCAGCAACAAAGATCCTGTAAGTACTTAGAGCCTCAAAGGCCACCTTGAACATATTACTAACACCCTGGGTAAAGGACATTTTTCCCATGGAAAATGGCCTTCATTTCTGGCCACTTGGCCTGGCAGGCAGGGCAGTGCCAAGCGAGCAATTTGCAAACTCTGCTGGATCCTTCCAAAACAAAAGCTGCCAGCAAATAGGAAGCTGCAAGTACTTAGAGCCCCTGATGCCAACTTCAAACTGATAGCCAGACCCTGGGGAAAGGACTTCTTTTTCCCATGCAAAATGGCCTCACTTTGAAGCCATTTGCCCTGGGCAACAGGGCAGTGCCCAGTGAGAAATTTGCAAACATTGCTGGATTCCTGCTGAACTAACACTGCTGGCAACTAGGAGCTTGCAAGTCCTTAGAGCCCCATGGCCACCTTTCATCTGACACCCAGACCCTGGGGACATGACTTCATTTTCCCCAGGGATATTGAGGTCAGTTTGAGGCCACTCGCCCCGGCCATCTGCATCGTTCCTGGTTTGTAATTTGCAATCATGGCTGATTTATTCCAAAACTAAAGCTTCTGGGAACGAGGAACCCGGAAGTCCTTTGAGCCCCAAAGGCCACCTTTCATCTTACACCCAGACCCTGGGGAAAGGACTTCTTTTTCCCATGCAAAATGGCCGGTCTTTGTAGCCATTTGCCCTGGCCAACAGGGCAGTGCCCAGAGAGAAATTTTTACACTTTGCTGGATTCCTGCTGAACTAACGCTGCGGGCAACTAGGAGCTTGCAAGTCCATAGAGCCCCATGACCACCTTTCATCTGACACCCAGACCCTGGGGACATGACTTCATTTTCCTCAGGGAAATTGGGGTCAGTTTGAGGCCACTCGCCCTGGCCATCTGCATCGTGCCCAGTGTGAAATTTGCAAACTTGGCTGATTTTCTCCAAAACTAAAGCTGCTGGCAAGGAGTACCCCGGAAGTCCTTAGAGCCCCAAAGGCCAGCTTTCATCTGACACCCAGACCCTGGGGACATGACTTCATTTTCGCCAGGGAAAATGGGGTCAGTTTGAGGCCACACGCCCTGGCCATCTGCATTGCTCCCAGTGTGAAATTTGCAAACATGGCTGATTTTCTCCAAAAGTAAAGCTGCTGGCAAGGAGGACCCTGCAACTCCTTAGGGCCCCAGAGGCCACCTTTCATCTGATACCCACACCCTGGGCCAATGTCTTCATTTTCCCTATGGAAAATGGCCCCAATTTCTGGCCTCTCACCGTGACCAATAGGGTGGTGCCCAGCAAGAAATTTGCAATCTTTGCTGGATTTCTCCAAATCTAAAGCTGCCAATAAGTAGTACCCTGCAAGTCCTTAGAGCCCCAAAGGCCACCTTTCATCTGACACCCAGACCCTGGGGAAAGGACTTCTTTTTCCCATGCAAAATGGCCTCACTTTGAAGCCATTTGCCCTGGCCAACAGGGCAGTGCCCAGGGAGAAATTTTTACACTTTGCTGGATTCCTCCACAACTAAAGCGTCCGGCAACTAGGAGCTTGCAAGTCCTTAGAGCCCCAGATGCCACCTTTCATCTGACACCCAGACCCAGGGGACATGACTTCATTTTCCCCAGGGATATTGAGGTCAGTTTGAGGCCACTCGCCCGGGCCATTTGCATTGTAACCGGTGTGAAATTTTCAAACTTGGCTGATTTTCTCCAAAACTAAAGCTGCTGGCAAGGAGGACCCTGGAAGTCCTTGGAGCCCCAAAGGCCACAAATAATCTGACACCAAGACCCTGGGGAAAGGACTTCTTTTACTCATGGGAAATGGCCTCCGTTTGCAGCCACTCACCCTGGCAGAATGAGGGGAGACAAAGAAGAATTACCAAATCTTTGCTTGATTTTTCCAAAATTACAGCTGGCAGCAACAAAGATCCTGTAAGTCCTTAGAGCCTCAAAGGCCACCTTGAACATATTACTGATACCCTGGGTAAAGGACATTTTTCCCATGGAAAATGGCTTTCATTTGTGGCCACTTGGCCTGGCAGGCAGGGCAGAGCCAAGCGAGCAATTTGCAAACTCTGCTGGATCCTTCCAAAACAAAAGCTGCCAGCAAATAGGAAGCTGCAAGTACTTAAGGCCCCTGATGCCAACTTCAAACTGATAGCCAGACCCTGGGGAAAGGACTTCTTTTTCCCATGCAAAATGGCCTCACTTTGAAGCCATTTGCCCTGGGCAACAGGGCAGTGCCCAGTGAGAAATTTGCAAACATTGCTGGATTCCTCCACAACTAAAGCTGCCGGCAACTAGGAGCTTGCAAGTCCTTAGAGCCCTTAAGGCCACCTTTCATCTGACACCCAGACCCTGGGGACATGACTTCATTTTCGCCATGGAAAATGGGGTCAGTTTGAGGCCACTCGCCCTGGCCATCTGCATTGCTCCCAGTGTGAAATTTTAAAACATGGCTGATTTTCTCCAAAAGTAAAGCTGCTGGCAAGGAGGACCCTGCAACTCCTTAGGGCCCCAGAGGCCACCTTTCATCTGATACGCAGACCCTGGGCCAATGTCTTCATTTTCCCTATGGAAAATGGCTTCAATTTCTGGCCTCTGGCCGTGACCAATAGGGTGGTGCCCAGCAAGAAATTTGCAATCTTTGCTGGATTTCTCCAAATCTAAAGCTGCCAATAAGTAGTACCCTGCAAGTCCTTAGAGCCCCAAAGGCCACCTTTCATCTGACACCCAGACCCTGGGGAAAGGACTTCTTTTTCCCATGCAAAATGGCCTCACTTTGAAGGCATTTGCCCTGGCCAACAGGGCAGTGCCCAGGGAGAAATTTTTACACTTTGCTGGATTCCTCCACAACTAAAGCGTCCGGCAACTAGGAGCTTGCAAGTCCTTAGAGCCCCAGATGCCACCTTTCATCTGACACCCAGACCCTGGGGACATGACTTCATTTTCCCCAGGGATATTGAGGTCAGTTTGAGGCCACTCGCCCGGGCCATCTGCATTGTAACCGGTGTGAAATTTTCAAACTTGGCTGATTTTCTCCAAAAGTAAAGCTGCTGGCAAGGAGGACCCTGGAAGTCCTTGGAGCCCCAAAGGCCAGCTTTCATCTGACACCCAGACCCTGGGGAAAGGACTTCTTTTTCCCATGCAAAATGGCCTCACTTTGAAGCCATTTGCCCTGGCCATCTGGGCAGTGCCCAGTGAGAAATTTGCAAACGTTGCTGGAATCCTCCACAACTTAAGCTGCCGGCGACTAGGAGCTTTCAAGTCCATAGAGCCGCATGGCCACCTTTCATCTGACACCCAGACCCTGGGGACATGACTTCATTTTCCCCATGGAAAATGGGGTCAGTTTGAGGCCACTCGCCCTGGCCATCTGCATCGTTCCTGGTTTGTAATTTGCAATCATGGCTGATTTATTCCAAAACTAAAGCTTCTGGGAACCAGGAACCCGGAAGTCCTTTGAGCCCGAAAGGCCACCTTTCATCTTACACCCAGACTATGGGGAAAGGACTTTTTTTGGACTTCTTTTTCCCATGCAAAATGGCCTGTCTTTGTAGCCATTTGCCCTGGCCAACAGGGCAGATCCCAGTGAAAAATTTTTTAACATTACTGGATTCCTGCAGAACTAACGCTATTGGCAACTAGGAGCTTTCAAGTCCTTAGAGCCCCAAAGGCCACCTTTCATCTGACACCCAGACCCTGGGGACATGAATTCATTTTCCCCGGGAAAATTTGGGTCAGTTTGAGGCCACTCGCCCTGGCCATCTGCATTGTTCCCGGTGTGAAAGTTGCAAACTTGGCTGATTTTCTCTAAAAGTAAAGCTGCTGGCAAGGAGGACCCTGGAAGTCCTTGGAGCCCCAAAGGCCACATTTCATCTGACACCCAGACACTGGGTAAAGGACTTCTTTTACTCATGGGAAATGGCCTCCGTTTGCAGCCACACACCCTGGCACAATGAAGGGAGACAAAGAAGAATTACCAAATCTTTGCTTGATTTTTCCAAAATTACAGCTGGCAGCAACAAAGATCCTGTAAGTACTTAGAGCCTCAAAGGCCACCTTGAACATATTACTAACACCCTGGGTAAAGGACATTTTTCCCATGGAAAATGGCCTTCATTTCTGGCCACTTGGCCTGGCAGGCAGGGCAGTGCCAAGCGAGCAATTTGCAAACTCTGCTGGATCCTTCCAAAACAAAAGCTGCCAGCAAATAGGAAGCTGCAAGTACTTAGAGCCCCTGATGCCAACTTCAAACTGATAGCCAGACCCTGGGGAAAGGACTTCTTTTTCCCATGCAAAATGGCCTCACTTTGAAGCCATTTGCCCTGGGCAACAGGGCAGTGCCCAGTGAGAAATTTGCAAACATTGCTGGATTCCTGCTGAACTAACACTGCTGGCAACTAGGAGCTTGCAAGTCCTTAGAGCCCCATGGCCACCTTTCATCTGACACCCAGACCCTGGGGACATGACTTCATTTTCCCCAGGGATATTGAGGTCAGTTTGAGGCCACTCGCCCCGGCCATCTGCATCGTTCCTGGTTTGTAATTTGCAATCATGGCTGATTTATTCCAAAACTAAAGCTTCTGGGAACGAGGAACCCGGAAGTCCTTTGAGCCCCAAAGGCCACCTTTCATCTTACACCCAGACCCTGGGGAAAGGACTTCTTTTTCCCATGCAAAATGGCCGGTCTTTGTAGCCATTTGCCCTGGCCAACAGGGCAGTGCCCAGAGAGAAATTTTTACACTTTGCTGGATTCCTGCTGAACTAACGCTGCGGGCAACTAGGAGCTTGCAAGTCCATAGAGCCCCATGACCACCTTTCATCTGACACCCAGACCCTGGGGACATGACTTCATTTTCCTCAGGGAAATTGGGGTCAGTTTGAGGCCACTCGCCCTGGCCATCTGCATCGTGCCCAGTGTGAAATTTGCAAACTTGGCTGATTTTCTCCAAAACTAAAGCTGCTGGCAAGGAGTACCCCGGAAGTCCTTAGAGCCCCAAAGGCCAGCTTTCATCTGACACCCAGACCCTGGGGACATGACTTCATTTTCGCCAGGGAAAATGGGGTCAGTTTGAGGCCACACGCCCTGGCCATCTGCATTGCTCCCAGTGTGAAATTTGCAAACATGGCTGATTTTCTCCAAAAGTAAAGCTGCTGGCAAGGAGGACCCTGCAACTCCTTAGGGCCCCAGAGGCCACCTTTCATCTGATACCCACACCCTGGGCCAATGTCTTCATTTTCCCTATGGAAAATGGCCCCAATTTCTGGCCTCTCACCGTGACCAATAGGGTGGTGCCCAGCAAGAAATTTGCAATCTTTGCTGGATTTCTCCAAATCTAAAGCTGCCAATAAGTAGTACCCTGCAAGTCCTTGAGCCCCAAAGACCACCTTTCATCTGACACCCAGACCCTGGGGAAAGGACTTCTTTTTCCCATGCAAAATGGCCTCACTTTGAAGCCATTTGCCCTGGCCAAAAGGGCAGTGCCCAGGGAGAAATTTTTACACTTTGCTGGATTCCTCCACAACTAAAGCTGCCGGCAACTAGGAGCTTGCAAGTCCATAGAGCCCAAAGTCCACCTTTCATCTTACACCCAGACCCTGGGGACATGACTTCATTTTCCCCAGGGATATTGAGGTCAGTTTGAGGCCACTCGCCCCGGCCATCTGCATCGTTCCTGGTTTGTAATTTGCAATCATGGCTGATTTATTCCAAAACTAAAGCTTCTGGGAACGAGGAACCCGGAAGTCCTTTGAGCCCCAAAGGCCACCTTTCATCTTACACCCAGACCCTGGGGAAAGGACTTCTTTTTCCCATGCAAAATGGCCGGTCTTTGTAGCCATTTGCCCTGGCCAACAGGGCAGTGCCCAGAGAGAAATTTTTACACTTTGCTGGATTCCTGCTGAACTAACGCTGCGGGCAACTAGGAGCTTGCAAGTCCATAGAGCCCCATGACCACCTTTCATCTGACACCCAGACCCTGGGGACATGACTTCATTTTCCTCAGGGAAATTGGGGTCAGTTTGAGGCCACTCGCCCTGGCCATCTGCATCGTGCCCAGTGTGAAAGTTGCAAACTTGGCTGATTTTCTCCAAAACTAAAGCTGCTGGCAAGGAGTACCCCGGAAGTCCTTAGAGCCCCAAAGGCCAGCTTTCATCTGACACCCAGACCCTGGGGACATGACTTCATTTTCGCCAGGGAAAATGGGGTCAGTTTGAGGCCTTTCGCCCTGCCCATCTGCATCGTTCCCAGTTCGATATTTGCAATCACGGCTGATTTTCTCCAAACTAAAGCAGCTGGCAAGGAGGAACCTGCAACTCCTTAGGGCCCTGGATGCCACGTTTCATCTGATACTCAGACCCTGGGCCAATGACTTCATTTTCCCCATGGAAAATGGCCTCCATTTCTGGCCTCTGGCCGTGACCAATAGGGTGGTGCCCAGCAAGAAATTTGCAATCTTTGCTGGATTTCTCCAAATCTAAAGCTGCCAATAAGTAGTACCCTGCAAGTCCTTAGAGCCCCAAAGGCCACCTTTCATCTGACACCCAGACCCTGGGGAAAGGACTTCTTTTTCCCATGCAAAATGGCCTCACTTTGAAGCCATTTGCCCTGGCCAACAGGGCAGTGCCCAGGGAGAAATTTTTACACTTTGCTGGATTCCTCCACAACTAAAGCGTCCGGCAACTAGGAGCTTGCAAGTCCTTAGAGCCCCAGATGCCACCTTTCATCTGACACCCAGACCCAGGGGACATGACTTCATTTTCCCCAGGGATATTGAGGTCAGTTTGAGGCCACTCGCCCGGGCCATTTGCATTGTAACCGGTGTGAAATTTTCAAACTTGGCTGATTTTCTCCAAAAGTAAAGCTGCTGGCAAGGAGGACCCTGGAAGTCCTTGGAGCCCCAAAGGCCACAAATAATCTGACACCAAGACCCTGGGGAAAGGACTTCTTTTACTCATGGGAAATGGCCTCCGTTTGCAGCCACTCACCCTGGCAGAATGAGGGGAGACAAAGAAGAATTACCAAATCTTTGCTTGATTTTTCCAAAATTACAGCTGGCAGCAACAAAGATCCTGTAAGTCCTTAGAGCCTCAAAGGCCACCTTGAACATATTACTGATACCCTGGGTAAAGGACATTTTTCCCATGGAAAATGGCTTTCATTTGTGGCCACTTGGCCTGGCAGGCAGGGCAGAGCCAAGCGAGCAATTTGCAAACTCTGCTGGATCCTTCCAAAACAAAAGCTGCCAGCAAATAGGAAGCTGCAAGTACTTAAGGCCCCTGATGCCAACTTCAAACTGATAGCCAGACCCTGGGGAAAGGACTTCTTTTTCCCATGCAAAATGGCCTCACTTTGAAGCCATTTGCCCTGGGCAACAGGGCAGTGCCCAGTGAGAAATTTGCAAACATTGCTGGATTCCTCCACAACTAAAGCTGCCGGCAACTAGGAGCTTGCAAGTCCTTAGAGCCCCAAAGGCCACCTTTCATCTGACACCCAGACCCTGGGGACATGACTTCATTTTCCCCATGGAAAATGGGGTCAGTTTGAGGCCACTCGCCCTGGCCATCTGCATTGCTCCCAGTGTGAAATTTTAAAACATGGCTGATTTTCTCCAAAAGTAAAGCTGCTGGCAAGGAGGACCCTGCAACTCCTTAGGGCCCCAGAGGCCACCTTTCATCTGATACGCAGACCCTGGGCCAATGTCTTCATTTTCCCTATGGAAAATGGCTTCAATTTCTGGCCTCTGGCCGTGACCAATAGGGTGGTGCCCAGCAAGAAATTTGCAATCTTTGCTGGATTTCTCCAAATCTAAAGCTGCCAATAAGTAGTACCCTGCAAGTCCTTAGAGCCCCAAAGGCCACCTTTCATCTGACACCCAGACCCTGGGGAAAGGACTTCTTTTTCCCATGCAAAATGGCCTCACTTTGAAGGCATTTGCCCTGGCCAACAGGGCAGTGCCCAGGGAGAAATTTTTACACTTTGCTGGATTCCTCCACAACTAAAGCGTCCGGCAACTAGGAGCTTGCAAGTCCTTAGAGCCCCAGATGCCACCTTTCATCTGACACCCAGACCCTGGGGACATGACTTCATTTTCCCCAGGGATATTGAGGTCAGTTTGAGGCCACTCGCCCGGGCCATCTGCATTGTAACCGGTGTGAAATTTTCAAACTTGGCTGATTTTCTCCAAAAGTAAAGCTGCTGGCAAGGAGGACCCTGGAAGTCCTTGGAGCCCCAAAGGCCAGCTTTCATCTGACACCCAGACCCTGGGGAAAGGACTTCTTTTTCCCATGCAAAATGGCCTCACTTTGAAGCCATTTGCCCTGGCCATCTGGGCAGTGCCCAGTGAGAAATTTGCAAACATTGCTGGAATCCTCCACAACTAAAGCTGCCGGCGACTAGGAGCTTTCAAGTCCATAGAGCCGCATGGCCACCTTTCATCTGACACCCAGACCCTGGGGACATGACTTCATTTTCCCCATGGAAAATGGGGTCAGTTTGAGGCCACTCGCCCTGGCCATCTGCATCGTTCCTGGTTTGTAATTTGCAATCATGGCTGATTTATTCCAAAACTAAAGCTTCTGGGAACCAGGAACCCGGAAGTCCTTTGAGCCCGAAAGGCCACCTTTCATCTTACACCCAGACTATGGGGAAAGGACTTTTTTTGGACTTCTTTTTCCCATGCAAAATGGCCTGTCTTTGTAGCCATTTGCCCTGGCCAACAGGGCAGATCCCAGTGAAAATTTTTTTAACATTACTGGATTCCTGCAGAACTAACGCTATTGGCAACTAGGAGCTTTCAAGTCCTTAGAGCCCCAAAGGCCACCTTTCATCTGACACCCAGACCCTGGGGACATGAATTCATTTTCCCCGGGAAAATTTGGGTCAGTTTGAGGCCACTCGCCCTGGCCATCTGCATTGTTCCCGGTGTGAAAGTTGCAAACTTGGCTGATTTTCTCTAAAAGTAAAGCTGCTGGCAAGGAGGACCCTGGAAGTCCTTGGAGCCCCAAAGGCCACATTTCATCTGACACCCAGACACTGGGTAAAGGACTTCTTTTACTCATGGGAAATGGCCTCCGTTTGCAGCCACACACCCTGGCACAATGAAGGGAGACAAAGAAGAATTACCAAATCTTTGCTTGATTTTTCCAAAATTACAGCTGGCAGCAACAAAGATCCTGTAAGTCCTTAGAGCCTCAAAGGCCACCTTGAACATATTACTGATACCCTGGGTAAAGGACATTTTTCCCATGGAAAATGGCTTTCATTTGTGGCCACTTGGCCTGGCAGGCAGGGCAGAGCCAAGCGAGCAATTTGCAAACTCTGCTGGATCCTTCCAAAACAAAAGCTGCCAGCAAATAGGAAGCTGCAAGTACTTAAGGCCCCTGATGCCAACTTCAAACTGATAGCCAGACCCTGGGGAAAGGACTTCTTTTTCCCATGCAAAATGGCCTCACTTTGAAGCCATTTGCCCTGGGCAACAGGGCAGTGCCCAGTGAGAAATTTGCAAACATTGCTGGATTCCTCCACAACTAAAGCTGCCGGCAACTAGGAGCTTGCAAGTCCTTAGAGCCCCAAAGGCCACCTTTCATCTGACACCCAGACCCTGGGGACATGACTTCATTTTCGCCATGGAAAATGGGGTCAGTTTGAGGCCACTCGCCCTGGCCATCTGCATTGCTCCCAGTGTGAAATTTTAAAACATGGCTGATTTTCTCCAAAAGTAAAGCTGCTGGCAAGGAGGACCCTGCAACTCCTTAGGGCCCCAGAGGCCACCTTTCATCTGATACGCAGACCCTGGGCCAATGTCTTCATTTTCCCTATGGAAAATGGCTTCAATTTCTGGCCTCTGGCCGTGACCAATAGGGTGGTGCCCAGCAAGAAATTTGCAATCTTTGCTGGATTTCTCCAAATCTAAAGCTGCCAATAAGTAGTACCCTGCAAGTCCTTAGAGCCCCAAAGGCCACCTTTCATCTGACACCCAGACCCTGGGGAAAGGACTTCTTTTTCCCATGCAAAATGGCCTCACTTTGAAGGCATTTGCCCTGGCCAACAGGGCAGTGCCCAGGGAGAAATTTTTACACTTTGCTGGATTCCTCCACAACTAAAGCGTCCGGCAACTAGGAGCTTGCAAGTCCTTAGAGCCCCAGATGCCACCTTTCATCTGACACCCAGACCCTGGGGACATGACTTCATTTTCCCCAGGGATATTGAGGTCAGTTTGAGGCCACTCGCCCGGGCCATCTGCATTGTAACCGGTGTGAAATTTTCAAACTTGGCTGATTTTCTCCAAAAGTAAAGCTGCTGGCAAGGAGGACCCTGGAAGTCCTTGGAGCCCCAAAGGCCAGCTTTCATCTGACACCCAGACCCTGGGGAAAGGACTTCTTTTTCCCATGCAAAATGGCCTCACTTTGAAGCCATTTGCCCTGGCCATCTGGGCAGTGCCCAGTGAGAAATTTGCAAACATTGCTGGAATCCTCCACAACTAAAGCTGCCGGCGACTAGGAGCTTTCAAGTCCATAGAGCCGCATGGCCACCTTTCATCTGACACCCAGACCCTGGGGACATGACTTCATTTTCCCCATGGAAAATGGGGTCAGTTTGAGGCCACTCGCCCTGGCCATCTGCATCGTTCCTGGTTTGTAATTTGCAATCATGGCTGATTTATTCCAAAACTAAAGCTTCTGGGAACCAGGAACCCGGAAGTCCTTTGAGCCCGAAAGGCCACCTTTCATCTTACACCCAGACTATGGGGAAAGGACTTTTTTTGGACTTCTTTTTCCCATGCAAAATGGCCTGTCTTTGTAGCCATTTGCCCTGGCCAACAGGGCAGATCCCAGTGAAAATTTTTTTAACATTACTGGATTCCTGCAGAACTAACGCTATTGGCAACTAGGAGCTTTCAAGTCCTTAGAGCCCCAAAGGCCACCTTTCATCTGACACCCAGACCCTGGGGACATGAATTCATTTTCCCCGGGAAAATTTGGGTCAGTTTGAGGCCACTCGCCCTGGCCATCTGCATTGTTCCCGGTGTGAAAGTTGCAAACTTGGCTGATTTTCTCTAAAAGTAAAGCTGCTGGCAAGGAGGACCCTGGAAGTCCTTGGAGCCCCAAAGGCCACATTTCATCTGACACCCAGACACTGGGTAAAGGACTTCTTTTACTCATGGGAAATGGCCTCCGTTTGCAGCCACACACCCTGGCACAATGAAGGGAGACAAAGAAGAATTACCAAATCTTTGCTTGATTTTTCCAAAATTACAGCTGGCAGCAACAAAGATCCTGTAAGTACTTAGAGCCTCAAAGGCCACCTTGAACATATTACTAACACCCTGGGTAAAGGACATTTTTCCCATGGAAAATGGCCTTCATTTCTGGCCACTTGGCCTGGCAGGCAGGGCAGTGCCAAGCGAGCAATTTGCAAACTCTGCTGGATCCTTCCAAAACAAAAGCTGCCAGCAAATAGGAAGCTGCAAGTACTTAGAGCCCCTGATGCCAACTTCAAACTGATAGCCAGACCCTGGGGAAAGGACTTCTTTTTCCCATGCAAAATGGCCTCACTTTGAAGCCATTTGCCCTGGGCAACAGGGCAGTGCCCAGTGAGAAATTTGCAAACATTGCTGGATTCCTGCTGAACTAACACTGCTGGCAACTAGGAGCTTGCAAGTCCTTAGAGCCCCATGGCCACCTTTCATCTGACACCCAGACCCTGGGGACATGACTTCATTTTCCCCAGGGATATTGAGGTCAGTTTGAGGCCACTCGCCCCGGCCATCTGCATCGTTCCTGGTTTGTAATTTGCAATCATGGCTGATTTATTCCAAAACTAAAGCTTCTGGGAACGAGGAACCCGGAAGTCCTTTGAGCCCCAAAGGCCACCTTTCATCTTACACCCAGACCCTGGGGAAAGGACTTCTTTTTCCCATGCAAAATGGCCGGTCTTTGTAGCCATTTGCCCTGGCCAACAGGGCAGTGCCCAGAGAGAAATTTTTACACTTTGCTGGATTCCTGCTGAACTAACGCTGCGGGCAACTAGGAGCTTGCAAGTCCATAGAGCCCCATGACCACCTTTCATCTGACACCCAGACCCTGGGGACATGACTTCATTTTCCTCAGGGAAATTGGGGTCAGTTTGAGGCCACTCGCCCTGGCCATCTGCATCGTGCCCAGTGTGAAATTTGCAAACTTGGCTGATTTTCTCCAAAACTAAAGCTGCTGGCAAGGAGTACCCCGGAAGTCCTTAGAGCCCCAAAGGCCAGCTTTCATCTGACACCCAGACCCTGGGGACATGACTTCATTTTCGCCAGGGAAAATGGGGTCAGTTTGAGGCCACACGCCCTGGCCATCTGCATTGCTCCCAGTGTGAAATTTGCAAACATGGCTGATTTTCTCCAAAAGTAAAGCTGCTGGCAAGGAGGACCCTGCAACTCCTTAGGGCCCCAGAGGCCACCTTTCATCTGATACCCACACCCTGGGCCAATGTCTTCATTTTCCCTATGGAAAATGGCCCCAATTTCTGGCCTCTCACCGTGACCAATAGGGTGGTGCCCAGCAAGAAATTTGCAATCTTTGCTGGATTTCTCCAAATCTAAAGCTGCCAATAAGTAGTACCCTGCAAGTCCTTGAGCCCCAAAGACCACCTTTCATCTGACACCCAGACCCTGGGGAAAGGACTTCTTTTTCCCATGCAAAATGGCCTCACTTTGAAGCCATTTGCCCTGGCCAACAGGGCAGTGCCCAGGGAGAAATTTTTACACTTTGCTGGATTCCTCCACAACTAAAGCTGCCGGCAACTAGGAGCTTGCAAGTCCATAGAGCCCAAAGTCCACCTTTCATCTGACACCCAGACCCTGGGGACATGACTTCATTTTCCCCAGGGATATTGAGGTCAGTTTGAGGCCACTCGCCCCGGCCATCTGCATCGTTCCTGGTTTGTAATTTGCAATCATGGCTGATTTATTCCAAAACTAAAGCTTCTGGGAACGAGGAACCCGGAAGTCCTTTGAGCCCCAAAGGCCACCTTTCATCTTACACCCAGACCCTGGGGAAAGGACTTCTTTTTCCCATGCAAAATGGCCGGTCTTTGTAGCCATTTGCCCTGGCCAACAGGGCAGTGCCCAGAGAGAAATTTTTACACTTTGCTGGATTCCTGCTGAACTAACGCTGCGGGCAACTAGGAGCTTGCAAGTCCATAGAGCCCCATGACCACCTTTCATCTGACACCCAGACCCTGGGGACATGACTTCATTTTCCTCAGGGAAATTGGGGTCAGTTTGAGGCCACTCGCCCTGGCCATCTGCATCGTGCCCAGTGTGAAAGTTGCAAACTTGGCTGATTTTCTCCAAAACTAAAGCTGCTGGCAAGGAGTACCCCGGAAGTCCTTAGAGCCCCAAAGGCCAGCTTTCATCTGACACCCAGACCCTGGGGACATGACTTCATTTTCCTCAGGGAAATTGGGGTCAGTTTGAGGCCACTCGCCCTGGCCATCTGCATCGTGCCCAGTGTGAAATTTGCAAACTTGGCTGATTTTCTCCAAAACTAAAGCTGCTGGCAAGGAGTACCCCGGAAGTCCTTAGAGCCCCAAAGGCCAGCTTTCATCTGACACCCAGACCCTGGGGACATGACTTCATTTTCGCCAGGGAAAATGGGGTCAGTTTGAGGCCACACGCCCTGGCCTTCTGCATTGCTCCCAGTGTGAAATTTGCAAACATGGCTGATTTTCTCCAAAAGTAAAGCTGCTGGCAAGGAGGACCCTGCAACTCCTTAGGGCCCCAGAGGCCACCTTTCATCTGATACCCACACCCTGGGCCAATGTCTTCATTTTCCCTATGGAAAATGGCCCCAATTTCTGGCCTCTCACCGTGACCAATAGGGTGGTGCCCAGCAAGAAATTTGCAATCTTTGCTGGATTTCTCCAAATCTAAAGCTGCCAATAAGTAGTACCCTGCAAGTCCTTGAGCCCCAAAGACCACCTTTCATCTGACACCCAGACCCTGGGGAAAGGACTTCTTTTTCCCATGCAAAATGGCCTCACTTTGAAGCCATTTGCCCTGGCCAACAGGGCAGTGCCCAGGGAGAAATTTTTACACTTTGCTGGATTCCTCCACAACTAAAGCTGCCGGCAACTAGGAGCTTGCAAGTCCATAGAGCCCAAAGTCCACCTTTCATCTGACACCCAGACCCTGGGGACATGACTTCATTTTCCCCAGGGATATTGAGGTCAGTTTGAGGCCTTTCGCCCTGCCCATCTGCATCGTTCCCAGTTCGATATTTGCAATCACGGCTGATTTTCTCCAAACTAAAGCAGCTGGCAAGGAGGAACCTGAAACTCCTTAGGGCCCTGGATGCCACGTTTCATCTGATACTCAGACCCTGGGCCAATGACTTCATTTTCCCCATGGAAAATGGCCTCAATTTCTGGCCTCTGGCCGTGACCAATAGGGTGGTGCCCAGCAAGAAATTTGCAATCTTTGCTGGATTTCTCCAAATCTAAAGCTGCCAATAAGTAGTACCCTGCAAGTCCTTAGAGCCCCAAAGGCCACCTTTCATCTGACACCCAGACCCTGGGGAAAGGACTTCTTTTTCCCATGCAAAATGGCCTCACTTTGAAGCCATTTGCCCTGGCCAACAGGGCAGTGCCCAGGGAGAAATTTTTACACTTTGCTGGATTCCTCCACAACTAAAGCGTCCGGCAACTAGGAGCTTGCAAGTCCTTAGAGCCCCAGATGCCACCTTTCATCTGACACCCAGACCCAGGGGACATGACTTCATTTTCCCCAGGGATATTGAGGTCAGTTTGAGGCCACTCGCCCGGGCCATTTGCATTGTAACCGGTGTGAAATTTTCAAACTTGGCTGATTTTCTCCAAAAGTAAAGCTGCTGGCAAGGAGGACCCTGGAAGTCCTTGGAGCCCCAAAGGCCACAAATAATCTGACACCAAGACCCTGGGGAAAGGACTTCTTTTACTCATGGGAAATGGCCTCCGTTTGCAGCCACTCACCCTGGCAGAATGAGGGGAGACAAAGAAGAATTACCAAATCTTTGCTTGATTTTTCCAAAATTACAGCTGGCAGCAACAAAGATCCTGTAAGTCCTTAGAGCCTCAAAGGCCACCTTGAACATATTACTGATACCCTGGGTAAAGGACATTTTTCCCATGGAAAATGGCTTTCATTTGTGGCCACTTGGCCTGGCAGGCAGGGCAGAGCCAAGCGAGCAATTTGCAAACTCTGCTGGATCCTTCCAAAACAAAAGCTGCCAGCAAATAGGAAGCTGCAAGTACTTAAGGCCCCTGATGCCAACTTCAAACTGATAGCCAGACCCTGGGGAAAGGACTTCTTTTTCCCATGCAAAATGGCCTCACTTTGAAGCCATTTGCCCTGGGCAACAGGGCAGTGCCCAGTGAGAAATTTGCAAACATTGCTGGATTCCTCCACAACTAAAGCTGCCGGCAACTAGGAGCTTGCAAGTCCTTAGAGCCCCAAAGGCCACCTTTCATCTGACACCCAGACCCTGGGGACATGACTTCATTTTCCCCATGGAAAATGGGGTCAGTTTGAGGCCACTCGCCCTGGCCATCTGCATTGCTCCCAGTGTGAAATTTTAAAACATGGCTGATTTTCTCCAAAAGTAAAGCTGCTGGCAAGGAGGACCCTGCAACTCCTTAGGGCCCCAGAGGCCACCTTTCATCTGATACGCAGACCCTGGGCCAATGTCTTCATTTTCCCTATGGAAAATGGCTTCAATTTCTGGCCTCTGGCCGTGACCAATAGGGTGGTGCCCAGCAAGAAATTTGCAATCTTTGCTGGATTTCTCCAAATCTAAAGCTGCCAATAAGTAGTACCCTGCAAGTCCTTAGAGCCCCAAAGGCCACCTTTCATCTGACACCCAGACCCTGGGGAAAGGACTTCTTTTTCCCATGCAAAATGGCCTCACTTTGAAGGCATTTGCCCTGGCCAACAGGGCAGTGCCCAGGGAGAAATTTTTACACTTTGCTGGATTCCTCCACAACTAAAGCGTCCGGCAACTAGGAGCTTGCAAGTCCTTAGAGCCCCAGATGCCACCTTTCATCTGACACCCAGACCCTGGGGACATGACTTCATTTTCCCCAGGGATATTGAGGTCAGTTTGAGGCCACTCGCCCGGGCCATCTGCATTGTAACCGGTGTGAAATTTTCAAACTTGGCTGATTTTCTCCAAAAGTAAAGCTGCTGGCAAGGAGGACCCTGGAAGTCCTTGGAGCCCCAAAGGCCAGCTTTCATCTGACACCCAGACCCTGGGGAAAGGACTTCTTTTTCCCATGCAAAATGGCCTCACTTTGAAGCCATTTGCCCTGGCCATCTGGGCAGTGCCCAGTGAGAAATTTGCAAACATTGCTGGAATCCTCCACAACTAAAGCTGCCGGCGACTAGGAGCTTTCAAGTCCATAGAGCCGCATGGCCACCTTTCATCTGACACCCAGACCCTGGGGACATGACTTCATTTTCCCCATGGAAAATGGGGTCAGTTTGAGGCCACTCGCCCTGGCCATCTGCATCGTTCCTGGTTTGTAATTTGCAATCATGGCTGATTTATTCCAAAACTAAAGCTTCTGGGAACCAGGAACCCGGAAGTCCTTTGAGCCCGAAAGGCCACCTTTCATCTTACACCCAGACTATGGGGAAAGGACTTTTTTTGGACTTCTTTTTCCCATGCAAAATGGCCTGTCTTTGTAGCCATTTGCCCTGGCCAACAGGGCAGATCCCAGTGAAAAATTTTTTAACATTACTGGATTCCTGCAGAACTAACGCTATTGGCAACTAGGAGCTTTCAAGTCCTTAGAGCCCCAAAGGCCACCTTTCATCTGACACCCAGACCCTGGGGACATGAATTCATTTTCCCCGGGAAAATTTGGGTCAGTTTGAGGCCACTCGCCCTGGCCATCTGCATTGTTCCCGGTGTGAAAGTTGCAAACTTGGCTGATTTTCTCTAAAAGTAAAGCTGCTGGCAAGGAGGACCCTGGAAGTCCTTGGAGCCCCAAAGGCCACATTTCATCTGACACCCAGACACTGGGTAAAGGACTTCTTTTACTCATGGGAAATGGCCTCCGTTTGCAGCCACACACCCTGGCACAATGAAGGGAGACAAAGAAGAATTACCAAATCTTTGCTTGATTTTTCCAAAATTACAGCTGGCAGCAACAAAGATCCTGTAAGTACTTAGAGCCTCAAAGGCCACCTTGAACATATTACTAACACCCTGGGTAAAGGACATTTTTCCCATGGAAAATGGCCTTCATTTCTGGCCACTTGGCCTGGCAGGCAGGGCAGTGCCAAGCGAGCAATTTGCAAACTCTGCTGGATCCTTCCAAAACAAAAGCTGCCAGCAAATAGGAAGCTGCAAGTACTTAGAGCCCCTGATGCCAACTTCAAACTGATAGCCAGACCCTGGGGAAAGGACTTCTTTTTCCCATGCAAAATGGCCTCACTTTGAAGCCATTTGCCCTGGGCAACAGGGCAGTGCCCAGTGAGAAATTTGCAAACATTGCTGGATTCCTGCTGAATTAACACTGCTGGCAACTAGGAGCTTGCAAGTCCTTAGAGCCCCATGGCCACCTTTCATCTGACACCCAGACCCTGGGGACATGACTTCATTTTCCCCAGGGATATTGAGGTCAGTTTGAGGCCACTCGCCCCGGCCATCTGCATCGTTCCTGGTTTGTAATTTGCAATCATGGCTGATTTATTCCAAAACTAAAGCTTCTGGGAACGAGGAACCCGGAAGTCCTTTGAGCCCCAAAGGCCACCTTTCATCTTACACCCAGACCCTGGGGAAAGGACTTCTTTTTCCCATGCAAAATGGCCGGTCTTTGTAGCCATTTGCCCTGGCCAACAGGGCAGTGCCCAGAGAGAAATTTTTACACTTTGCTGGATTCCTGCTGAACTAACGCTGCGGGC
This sequence comes from Agelaius phoeniceus, assembly GCF_051311805.1. NCBI lineage: Eukaryota > Metazoa > Chordata > Aves > Passeriformes > Icteridae > Agelaius > Agelaius phoeniceus. The sequence continues at coordinate 1,280,867 of NC_135294.1, forward strand.
AACACGGAGCTTGCAAGTCCATAGAGCCCCATGACCACCTTTCATCTGACACCCAGACCCTGGGGACATGACTTCATTTTCCTCAGGGAAATTGGGGTCAGTTTGAGGCCACTCGCCCTGGCCATCTGCATCGTGCCCAGTGTGAAAGTTGCAAACTTGGCTGATTTTCTCCAAAACTAAAGCTGCTGGCAAGGAGTACCCCGGAAGTCCTTAGAGCCCCAAAGGCCAGCTTTCATCTGACACCCAGACCCTGGGGACATGACTTCATTTTCCTCAGGGAAATTGGGGTCAGTTTGAGGCCACTCGCCCTGGCCATCTGCATCGTGCCCAGTGTGAAATTTGCAAACTTGGCTGATTTTCTCCAAAACTAAAGCTGCTGGCAAGGAGTACCCCGGAAGTCCTTAGAGCCCCAAAGGCCAGCTTTCATCTGACACCCAGACCCTGGGGACATGACTTCATTTTCGCCAGGGAAAATGGGGTCAGTTTGAGGCCACACGCCCTGGCCATCTGCATTGCTCCCAGTGTGAAATTTGCAAACATGGCTGATTTTCTCCAAAAGTAAAGCTGCTGGCAAGGAGGACCCTGCAACTCCTTAGGGCCCCAGAGGCCACCTTTCATCTGATACCCACACCCTGGGCCAATGTCTTCATTTTCCCTATGGAAAATGGCCCCAATTTCTGGCCTCTCACCGTGACCAATAGGGTGGTGCCCAGCAAGAAATTTGCAATCTTTGCTGGATTTCTCCAAATCTAAAGCTGCCAATAAGTAGTACCCTGCAAGTCCTTGAGCCCCAAAGACCACCTTTCATCTGACACCCAGACCCTGGGGAAAGGACTTCTTTTTCCCATGCAAAATGGCCTCACTTTGAAGCCATTTGCCCTGGCCAACAGGGCAGTGCCCAGGGAGAAATTTTTACACTTTGCTGGATTCCTCCACAACTAAAGCTGCCGGCAACTAGGAGCTTGCAAGTCCATAGAGCCCAAAGTCCACCTTTCATCTGACACCCAGACCCTGGGGACATGACTTCATTTTCGCCAGGGAAAATGGGGTCAGTTTGAGGCCACACGCCCTGGCCATCTGCATCGTTCCCAGTTCGATATTTGCAATCACGGCTGATTTTCTCCAAACTAAAGCAGCTGGCAAGGAGGAACCTGCAACTCCTTAGGGCCCTGGATGCCACGTTTCATCTGATACTCAGACCCTGGGCCAATGACTTCATTTTCCCCATGGAAAATGGCCTCCATTTCTGGCCTCTGGCCGTGACCAATAGGGTGGTGCCCAGCAAGAAATTTGCAATCTTTGCTGGATTTCTCCAAATCTAAAGCTGCCAATAAGTAGTACCCTGCAAGTCCTTAGAGCCCCAAAGGCCACCTTTCATCTGACACCCAGACCCTGGGGAAAGGACTTCTTTTTCCCATGCAAAATGGCCTCACTTTGAAGCCATTTGCCCTGGCCAACAGGGCAGTGCCCAGGGAGAAATTTTTACACTTTGCTGGATTCCTCCACAACTAAAGCGTCCGGCAACTAGGAGCTTGCAAGTCCTTAGAGCCCCAGATGCCACCTTTCATCTGACACCCAGACCCAGGGGACATGACTTCATTTTCCCCAGGGATATTGAGGTCAGTTTGAGGCCACTCGCCCGGGCCATTTGCATTGTAACCGGTGTGAAATTTTCAAACTTGGCTGATTTTCTCCAAAAGTAAAGCTGCTGGCAAGGAGGACCCTGGAAGTCCTTGGAGCCCCAAAGGCCACAAATAATCTGACACCAAGACCCTGGGGAAAGGACTTCTTTTACTCATGGGAAATGGCCTCCGTTTGCAGCCACTCACCCTGGCAGAATGAGGGGAGACAAAGAAGAATTACCAAATCTTTGCTTGATTTTTCCAAAATTACAGCTGGCAGCAACAAAGATCCTGTAAGTCCTTAGAGCCTCAAAGGCCACCTTGAACATATTACTGATACCCTGGGTAAAGGACATTTTTCCCATGGAAAATGGCTTTCATTTGTGGCCACTTGGCCTGGCAGGCAGGGCAGAGCCAAGCGAGCAATTTGCAAACTCTGCTGGATCCTTCCAAAACAAAAGCTGCCAGCAAATAGGAAGCTGCAAGTACTTAAGGCCCCTGATGCCAACTTCAAACTGATAGCCAGACCCTGGGGAAAGGACTTCTTTTTCCCATGCAAAATGGCCTCACTTTGAAGCCATTTGCCCTGGGCAACAGGGCAGTGCCCAGTGAGAAATTTGCAAACATTGCTGGATTCCTCCACAACTAAAGCTGCCGGCAACTAGGAGCTTGCAAGTCCTTAGAGCCCCAAAGGCCACCTTTCATCTGACACCCAGACCCTGGGGACATGACTTCATTTTCGCCATGGAAAATGGGGTCAGTTTGAGGCCACTCGCCCTGGCCATCTGCATTGCTCCCAGGGTGAAATTTTAAAACATGGCTGATTTTCTCCAAAAGTAAAGCTGCTGGCAAGGAGGACCCTGCAACTCCTTAGGGCCCCAGAGGCCACCTTTCATCTGATACGCAGACCCTGGGCCAATGTCTTCATTTTCCCTATGGAAAATGGCTTCAATTTCTGGCCTCTGGCCGTGACCAATAGGGTGGTGCCCAGCAAGAAATTTGCAATCTTTGCTGGATTTCTCCAAATCTAAAGCTGCCAATAAGTAGTACCCTGCAAGTCCTTAGAGCCCCAAAGGCCACCTTTCATCTGACACCCAGACCCTGGGGAAAGGACTTCTTTTTCCCATGCAAAATGGCCTCACTTTGAAGCCATTTGCCCTGGCCAACAGGGCAGTGCCCAGGGAGAAATTTTTACACTTTGCTGGATTCCTCCACAACTAAAGCGTCCGGCAACTAGGAGCTTGCAAGTCCTTAGAGCCCCAGATGCCACCTTTCATCTGACACCCAGACCCTGGGGACATGACTTCATTTTCCCCAGGGATATTGAGGTCAGTTTGAGGCCACTCGCCCGGGCCATCTGCATTGTAACCGGTGTGAAATTTTCAAACTTGGCTGATTTTCTCCAAAAGTAAAGCTGCTGGCAAGGAGGACCCTGGAAGTCCTTGGAGCCCCAAAGGCCAGCTTTCATCTGACACCCAGACCCTGGGGAAAGGACTTCTTTTTCCCATGCAAAATGGCCTCACTTTGAAGCCATTTGCCCTGGCCATCTGGGCAGTGCCCAGTGAGAAATTTGCAAACGTTGCTGGAATCCTCCACAACTAAAGCTGCCGGCGACTAGGAGCTTTCAAGTCCATAGAGCCGCATGGCCACCTTTCATCTGACACCCAGACCCTGGGGACATGACTTCATTTTCCCCATGGAAAATGGGGTCAGTTTGAGGCCACTCGCCCTGGCCATCTGCATCGTTCCTGGTTTGTAATTTGCAATCATGGCTGATTTATTCCAAAACTAAAGCTTCTGGGAACCAGGAACCCGGAAGTCCTTTGAGCCCGAAAGGCCACCTTTCATCTTACACCCAGACTATGGGGAAAGGACTTTTTTTGGACTTCTTTTTCCCATGCAAAATGGCCTGTCTTTGTAGCCATTTGCCCTGGCCAACAGGGCAGATCCCAGTGAAAAATTTTTTAACATTACTGGATTCCTGCAGAACTAACGCTATTGGCAACTAGGAGCTTTCAAGTCCTTAGAGCCCCAAAGGCCACCTTTCATCTGACACCCAGACCCTGGGGACATGAATTCATTTTCCCCGGGAAAATTTGGGTCAGTTTGAGGCCACTCGCCCTGGCCATCTGCATTGTTCCCGGTGTGAAAGTTGCAAACTTGGCTGATTTTCTCTAAAAGTAAAGCTGCTGGCAAGGAGGACCCTGGAAGTCCTTGGAGCCCCAAAGGCCACATTTCATCTGACACCCAGACACTGGGTAAAGGACTTCTTTTACTCATGGGAAATGGCCTCCGTTTGCAGCCACACACCCTGGCACAATGAAGGGAGACAAAGAAGAATTACCAAATCTTTGCTTGATTTTTCCAAAATTACAGCTGGCAGCAACAAAGATCCTGTAAGTACTTAGAGCCTCAAAGGCCACCTTGAACATATTACTAACACCCTGGGTAAAGGACATTTTTCCCATGGAAAATGGCCTTCATTTCTGGCCACTTGGCCTGGCAGGCAGGGCAGTGCCAAGCGAGCAATTTGCAAACTCTGCTGGATCCTTCCAAAACAAAAGCTGCCAGCAAATAGGAAGCTGCAAGTACTTAGAGCCCCTGATGCCAACTTCAAACTGATAGCCAGACCCTGGGGAAAGGACTTCTTTTTCCCATGCAAAATGGCCTCACTTTGAAGCCATTTGCCCTGGGCAACAGGGCAGTGCCCAGGGAGAAATTTGCAAACATTGCTGGATTCCTGCTGAACTAACACTGCTGGCAACTAGGAGCTTGCAAGTCCTTAGAGCCCCATGGCCACCTTTCATCTGACACCCAGACCCTGGGGACATGACTTCATTTTCCCCAGGGATATTGAGGTCAGTTTGAGGCCACTCGCCCCGGCCATCTGCATCGTTCCTGGTTTGTAATTTGCAATCATGGCTGATTTATTCCAAAACTAAAGCTTCTGGGAACGAGGAACCCGGAAGTCCTTTGAGCCCCAAAGGCCACCTTTCATCTTACACCCAGACCCTGGGGAAAGGACTTCTTTTTCCCATGCAAAATGGCCGGTCTTTGTAGCCATTTGCCCTGGCCAACAGGGCAGTGCCCAGAGAGAAATTTTTACACTTTGCTGGATTCCTGCTGAACTAACGCTGCGGGCAACTAGGAGCTTGCAAGTCCATAGAGCCCCATGACCACCTTTCATCTGACACCCAGACCCTGGGGACATGACTTCATTTTCCTCAGGGAAATTGGGGTCAGTTTGAGGCCACTCGCCCTGGCCATCTGCATCGTGCCCAGTGTGAAATTTGCAAACTTGGCTGATTTTCTCCAAAACTAAAGCTGCTGGCAAGGAGTACCCCGGAAGTCCTTAGAGCCCCAAAGGCCAGCTTTCATCTGACACCCAGACCCTGGGGACATGACTTCATTTTCGCCAGGGAAAATGGGGTCAGTTTGAGGCCACACGCCCTGGCCATCTGCATTGCTCCCAGTGTGAAATTTGCAAACATGGCTGATTTTCTCCAAAAGTAAAGCTGCTGGCAAGGAGGACCCTGCAACTCCTTAGGGCCCCAGAGGCCACCTTTCATCTGATACCCACACCCTGGGCCAATGTCTTCATTTTCCCTATGGAAAATGGCCCCAATTTCTGGCCTCTCACCGTGACCAATAGGGTGGTGCCCAGCAAGAAATTTGCAATCTTTGCTGGATTTCTCCAAATCTAAAGCTGCCAATAAGTAGTACCCTGCAAGTCCTTGAGCCCCAAAGACCACCTTTCATCTGACACCCAGACCCTGGGGAAAGGACTTCTTTTTCCCATGCAAAATGGCCTCACTTTGAAGCCATTTGCCCTGGCCAACAGGGCAGTGCCCAGGGAGAAATTTTTACACTTTGCTGGATTCCTCCACAACTAAAGCTGCCGGCAACTAGGAGCTTGCAAGTCCATAGAGCCCAAAGTCCACCTTTCATCTGACACCCAGACCCTGGGGACATGACTTCATTTTCGCCAGGGAAAATGGGGTCAGTTTGAGGCCTTTCGCCCTGCCCATCTGCATCGTTCCCAGTTCGATATTTGCAATCACGGCTGATTTTCTCCAAACTAAAGCAGCTGGCAAGGAGGAACCTGAAACTCCTTAGGGCCCTGGATGCCACGTTTCATCTGATACTCAGACCCTGGGCCAATGACTTCATTTTCCCCATGGAAAATGGCCTCAATTTCTGGCCTCTGGCCGTGACCAATAGGGTGGTGCCCAGCAAGAAATTTGCAATCTTTGCTGGATTTCTCCAAATCTAAAGCTGCCAATAAGTAGTACCCTGCAAGTCCTTAGAGCCCCAAAGGCCACCTTTCATCTGACACCCAGACCCTGGGGAAAGGACTTCTTTTTCCCATGCAAAATGGCCTCACTTTGAAGCCATTTGCCCTGGCCAACAGGGCAGTGCCCAGGGAGAAATTTTTACACTTTGCTGGATTCCTCCACAACTAAAGCGTCCGGCAACTAGGAGCTTGCAAGTCCTTAGAGCCCCAGATGCCACCTTTCATCTGACACCCAGACCCAGGGGACATGACTTCATTTTCCCCAGGGATATTGAGGTCAGTTTGAGGCCACTCGCCCGGGCCATTTGCATTGTAACCGGTGTGAAATTTTCAAACTTGGCTGATTTTCTCCAAAAGTAAAGCTGCTGGCAAGGAGGACCCTGGAAGTCCTTGGAGCCCCAAAGGCCACAAATAATCTGACACCAAGACCCTGGGGAAAGGACTTCTTTTACTCATGGGAAATGGCCTCCGTTTGCAGCCACTCACCCTGGCAGAATGAGGGGAGACAAAGAAGAATTACCAAATCTTTGCTTGATTTTTCCAAAATTACAGCTGGCAGCAACAAAGATCCTGTAAGTCCTTAGAGCCTCAAAGGCCACCTTGAACATATTACTGATACCCTGGGTAAAGGACATTTTTCCCATGGAAAATGGCTTTCATTTGTGGCCACTTGGCCTGGCAGGCAGGGCAGAGCCAAGCGAGCAATTTGCAAACTCTGCTGGATCCTTCCAAAACAAAAGCTGCCAGCAAATAGGAAGCTGCAAGTACTTAAGGCCCCTGATGCCAACTTCAAACTGATAGCCAGACCCTGGGGAAAGGACTTCTTTTTCCCATGCAAAATGGCCTCACTTTGAAGCCATTTGCCCTGGGCAACAGGGCAGTGCCCAGTGAGAAATTTGCAAACATTGCTGGATTCCTCCACAACTAAAGCTGCCGGCAACTAGGAGCTTGCAAGTCCTTAGAGCCCCAAAGGCCACCTTTCATCTGACACCCAGACCCTGGGGACATGACTTCATTTTCGCCATGGAAAATGGGGTCAGTTTGAGGCCACTCGCCCTGGCCATCTGCATTGCTCCCAGTGTGAAATTTTAAAACATGGCTGATTTTCTCCAAAAGTAAAGCTGCTGGCAAGGAGGACCCTGCAACTCCTTAGGGCCCCAGAGGCCACCTTTCATCTGATACGCAGACCCTGGGCCAATGTCTTCATTTTCCCTATGGAAAATGGCTTCAATTTCTGGCCTCTGGCCGTGACCAATAGGGTGGTGCCCAGCAAGAAATTTGCAATCTTTGCTGGATTTCTCCAAATCTAAAGCTGCCAATAAGTAGTACCCTGCAAGTCCTTAGAGCCCCAAAGGCCACCTTTCATCTGACACCCAGACCCTGGGGAAAGGACTTCTTTTTCCCATGCAAAATGGCCTCACTTTGAAGCCATTTGCCCTGGCCAACAGGGCAGTGCCCAGGGAGAAATTTTTACACTTTGCTGGATTCCTCCACAACTAAAGCGTCCGGCAACTAGGAGCTTGCAAGTCCTTAGAGCCCCAGATGCCACCTTTCATCTGACACCCAGACCCTGGGGACATGACTTCATTTTCCCCAGGGATATTGAGGTCAGTTTGAGGCCACTCGCCCGGGCCATCTGCATTGTAACCGGTGTGAAATTTTCAAACTTGGCTGATTTTCTCCAAAAGTAAAGCTGCTGGCAAGGAGGACCCTGGAAGTCCTTGGAGCCCCAAAGGCCAGCTTTCATCTGACACCCAGACCCTGGGGAAAGGACTTCTTTTTCCCATGCAAAATGGCCTCACTTTGAAGCCATTTGCCCTGGCCATCTGGGCAGTGCCCAGTGAGAAATTTGCAAACATTGCTGGAATCCTCCACAACTAAAGCTGCCGGCGACTAGGAGCTTTCAAGTCCATAGAGCCGCATGGCCACCTTTCATCTGACACCCAGACCCTGGGGACATGACTTCATTTTCCCCATGGAAAATGGGGTCAGTTTGAGGCCACTCGCCCTGGCCATCTGCATCGTTCCTGGTTTGTAATTTGCAATCATGGCTGATTTATTCCAAAACTAAAGCTTCTGGGAACCAGGAACCCGGAAGTCCTTTGAGCCCGAAAGGCCACCTTTCATCTTACACCCAGACTATGGGGAAAGGACTTTTTTTGGACTTCTTTTTCCCATGCAAAATGGCCTGTCTTTGTAGCCATTTGCCCTGGCCAACAGGGCAGATCCCAGTGAAAAATTTTTTAACATTACTGGATTCCTGCAGAACTAACGCTATTGGCAACTAGGAGCTTTCAAGTCCTTAGAGCCCCAAAGGCCACCTTTCATCTGACACCCAGACCCTGGGGACATGAATTCATTTTCCCCGGGAAAATTTGGGTCAGTTTGAGGCCACTCGCCCTGGCCATCTGCATTGTTCCCGGTGTGAAAGTTGCAAACTTGGCTGATTTTCTCTAAAAGTAAAGCTGCTGGCAAGGAGGACCCTGGAAGTCCTTGGAGCCCCAAAGGCCACATTTCATCTGACACCCAGACACTGGGTAAAGGACTTCTTTTACTCATGGGAAATGGCCTCCGTTTGCAGCCACACACCCTGGCACAATGAAGGGAGACAAAGAAGAATTACCAAATCTTTGCTTGATTTTTCCAAAATTACAGCTGGCAGCAACAAAGATCCTGTAAGTACTTAGAGCCTCAAAGGCCACCTTGAACATATTACTAACACCCTGGGTAAAGGACATTTTTCCCATGGAAAATGGCCTTCATTTCTGGCCACTTGGCCTGGCAGGCAGGGCAGTGCCAAGCGAGCAATTTGCAAACTCTGCTGGATCCTTCCAAAACAAAAGCTGCCAGCAAATAGGAAGCTGCAAGTACTTAGAGCCCCTGATGCCAACTTCAAACTGATAGCCAGACCCTGGGGAAAGGACTTCTTTTTCCCATGCAAAATGGCCTCACTTTGAAGCCATTTGCCCTGGGCAACAGGGCAGTGCCCAGTGAGAAATTTGCAAACATTGCTGGATTCCTGCTGAACTAACACTGCTGGCAACTAGGAGCTTGCAAGTCCTTAGAGCCCCATGGCCACCTTTCATCTGACACCCAGACCCTGGGGACATGACTTCATTTTCCTCAGGGAAATTGGGGTCAGTTTGAGGCCACTCGCCCTGGCCATCTGCATCGTGCCCAGTGTGAAATTTGCAAACTTGGCTGATTTTCTCCAAAACTAAAGCTGCTGGCAAGGAGTACCCCGGAAGTCCTTAGAGCCCCAAAGGCCAGCTTTCATCTGACACCCAGACCCTGGGGACATGACTTCATTTTCGCCAGGGAAAATGGGGTCAGTTTGAGGCCACACGCCCTGGCCATCTGCATTGCTCCCAGTGTGAAATTTGCAAACATGGCTGATTTTCTCCAAAAGTAAAGCTGCTGGCAAGGAGGACCCTGCAACTCCTTAGGGCCCCAGAGGCCACCTTTCATCTGATACCCACACCCTGGGCCAATGTCTTCATTTTCCCTATGGAAAATGGCCCCAATTTCTGGCCTCTCACCGTGACCAATAGGGTGGTGCCCAGCAAGAAATTTGCAATCTTTGCTGGATTTCTCCAAATCTAAAGCTGCCAATAAGTAGTACCCTGCAAGTCCTTGAGCCCCAAAGACCACCTTTCATCTGACACCCAGACCCTGGGGAAAGGACTTCTTTTTCCCATGCAAAATGGCCTCACTTTGAAGCCATTTGCCCTGGCCAACAGGGCAGTGCCCAGGGAGAAATTTTTACACTTTGCTGGATTCCTCCACAACTAAAGCTGCCGGCAACTAGGAGCTTGCAAGTCCATAGAGCCCAAAGTCCACCTTTCATCTGACACCCAGACCCTGGGGACATGACTTCATTTTCGCCAGGGAAAATGGGGTCAGTTTGAGGCCTTTCGCCCTGCCCATCTGCATCGTTCCCAGTTCGATATTTGCAATCACGGCTGATTTTCTCCAAACTAAAGCAGCTAGCAAGGAGGAACCTGCAACTCCTTAGGGCCCTGGATGCCACGTTTCATCTGATACTCAGACCCTGGGCCAATGACTTCATTTTCCCCATGGAAAATGGCCTCAATTTCTGGCCTCTGGCCGTGACCAATAGGGTGGTGCCCAGCAAGAAATTTGCAATCTTTGCTGGATTTCTCCAAATCTAAAGCTGCCAATAAGTAGTACCCTGCAAGTCCTTAGAGCCCCAAAGGCCACCTTTCATCTGACACCCAGACCCTGGGGAAAGGACTTCTTTTTCCCATGCAAAATGGCCTCACTTTGAAGCCATTTGCCCTGGCCAACAGGGCAGTGCCCAGGGAGAAATTTTTACACTTTGCTGGATTCCTCCACAACTAAAGCGTCCGGCAACTAGGAGCTTGCAAGTCCTTAGAGCCCCAGATGCCACCTTTCATCTGACACCCAGACCCAGGGGACATGACTTCATTTTCCCCAGGGATATTGAGGTCAGTTTGAGGCCACTCGCCCGGGCCATTTGCATTGTAACCGGTGTGAAATTTTCAAACTTGGCTGATTTTCTCCAAAAGTAAAGCTGCTGGCAAGGAGGACCCTGGAAGTCCTTGGAGCCCCAAAGGCCACAAATAATCTGACACCAAGACCCTGGGGAAAGGACTTCTTTTACTCATGGGAAATGGCCTCCGTTTGCAGCCACTCACCCTGGCAGAATGAGGGGAGACAAAGAAGAATTACCAAATCTTTGCTTGATTTTTCCAAAATTACAGCTGGCAGCAACAAAGATCCTGTAAGTCCTTAGAGCCTCAAAGGCCACCTTGAACATATTACTGATACCCTGGGTAAAGGACATTTTTCCCATGGAAAATGGCTTTCATTTGTGGCCACTTGGCCTGGCAGGCAGGGCAGAGCCAAGCGAGCAATTTGCAAACTCTGCTGGATCCTTCCAAAACAAAAGCTGCCAGCAAATAGGAAGCTGCAAGTACTTAAGGCCCCTGATGCCAACTTCAAACTGATAGCCAGACCCTGGGGAAAGGACTTCTTTTTCCCATGCAAAATGGCCTCACTTTGAAGCCATTTGCCCTGGGCAACAGGGCAGTGCCCAGTGAGAAATTTGCAAACATTGCTGGATTCCTCCACAACTAAAGCTGCCGGCAACTAGGAGCTTGCAAGTCCTTAGAGCCCTTAAGGCCACCTTTCATCTGACACCCAGACCCTGGGGACATGACTTCATTTTCGCCATGGAAAATGGGGTCAGTTTGAGGCCACTCGCCCTGGCCATCTGCATTGCTCCCAGTGTGAAATTTTAAAACATGGCTGATTTTCTCCAAAAGTAAAGCTGCTGGCAAGGAGGACCCTGCAACTCCTTAGGGCCCCAGAGGCCACCTTTCATCTGATACGCAGACCCTGGGCCAATGTCTTCATTTTCCCTATGGAAAATGGCTTCAATTTCTGGCCTCTGGCCGTGACCAATAGGGTGGTGCCCAGCAAGAAATTTGCAATCTTTGCTGGATTTCTCCAAATCTAAAGCTGCCAATAAGTAGTACCCTGCAAGTCCTTAGAGCCCCAAAGGCCACCTTTCATCTGACACCCAGACCCTGGGGAAAGGACTTCTTTTTCCCATGCAAAATGGCCTCACTTTGAAGGCATTTGCCCTGGCCAACAGGGCAGTGCCCAGGGAGAAATTTTTACACTTTGCTGGATTCCTCCACAACTAAAGCGTCCGGCAACTAGGAGCTTGCAAGTCCTTAGAGCCCCAGATGCCACCTTTCATCTGACACCCAGACCCTGGGGACATGACTTCATTTTCCCCAGGGATATTGAGGTCAGTTTGAGGCCACTCGCCCGGGCCATCTGCATTGTAACCGGTGTGAAATTTTCAAACTTGGCTGATTTTCTCCAAAAGTAAAGCTGCTGGCAAGGAGGACCCTGGAAGTCCTTGGAGCCCCAAAGGCCAGCTTTCATCTGACACCCAGACCCTGGGGAAAGGACTTCTTTTTCCCATGCAAAATGGCCTCACTTTGAAGCCATTTGCCCTGGCCATCTGGGCAGTGCCCAGTGAGAAATTTGCAAACGTTGCTGGAATCCTCCACAACTTAAGCTGCCGGCGACTAGGAGCTTTCAAGTCCATAGAGCCGCATGGCCACCTTTCATCTGACACCCAGACCCTGGGGACATGACTTCATTTTCCCCATGGAAAATGGGGTCAGTTTGAGGCCACTCGCCCTGGCCATCTGCATCGTTCCTGGTTTGTAATTTGCAATCATGGCTGATTTATTCCAAAACTAAAGCTTCTGGGAACCAGGAACCCGGAAGTCCTTTGAGCCCGAAAGGCCACCTTTCATCTTACACCCAGACTATGGGGAAAGGACTTTTTTTGGACTTCTTTTTCCCATGCAAAATGGCCTGTCTTTGTAGCCATTTGCCCTGGCCAACAGGGCAGTTCCCAGTGAAAAATTTTTTAACATTACTGGATTCCTGCAGAACTAACGCTATTGGCAACTAGGAGCTTTCAAGTCCTTAGAGCCCCAAAGGCCACCTTTCATCTGACACCCAGACCCTGGGGACATGAATTCATTTTCCCCGGGAAAATTTGGGTCAGTTTGAGGCCACTCGCCCTGGCCATCTGCATTGTTCCCGGTGTGAAAGTTGCAAACTTGGCTGATTTTCTCTAAAAGTAAAGCTGCTGGCAAGGAGGACCCTGGAAGTCCTTGGAGCCCCAAAGGCCACATTTCATCTGACACCCAGACACTGGGTAAAGGACTTCTTTTACTCATGGGAAATGGCCTCCGTTTGCAGCCACACACCCTGGCACAATGAAGGGAGACAAAGAAGAATTACCAAATCTTTGCTTGATTTTTCCAAAATTACAGCTGGCAGCAACAAAGATCCTGTAAGTACTTAGAGCCTCAAAGGCCACCTTGAACATATTACTAACACCCTGGGTAAAGGACATTTTTCCCATGGAAAATGGCCTTCATTTCTGGCCACTTGGCCTGGCAGGCAGGGCAGTGCCAAGCGAGCAATTTGCAAACTCTGCTGGATCCTTCCAAAACAAAAGCTGCCAGCAAATAGGAAGCTGCAAGTACTTAGAGCCCCTGATGCCAACTTCAAACTGATAGCCAGACCCTGGGGAAAGGACTTCTTTTTCCCATGCAAAATGGCCTCACTTTGAAGCCATTTGCCCTGGGCAACAGGGCAGTGCCCAGTGAGAAATTTGCAAACATTGCTGGATTCCTGCTGAACTAACACTGCTGGCAACTAGGAGCTTGCAAGTCCTTAGAGCCCCATGGCCACCTTTCATCTGACACCCAGACCCTGGGGACATGACTTCATTTTCCCCAGGGATATTGAGGTCAGTTTGAGGCCACTCGCCCCGGCCATCTGCATCGTTCCTGGTTTGTAATTTGCAATCATGGCTGATTTATTCCAAAACTAAAGCTTCTGGGAACGAGGAACCCGGAAGTCCTTTGAGCCCCAAAGGCCACCTTTCATCTTACACCCAGACCCTGGGGAAAGGACTTCTTTTTCCCATGCAAAATGGCCGGTCTTTGTAGCCATTTGCCCTGGCCAACAGGGCAGTGCCCAGAGAGAAATTTTTACACTTTGCTGGATTCCTGCTGAACTAACGCTGCGGGCAACTAGGAGCTTGCAAGTCCATAGAGCCCCATGACCACCTTTCATCTGACACCCAGACCCTGGGGACATGACTTCATTTTCCTCAGGGAAATTGGGGTCAGTTTGAGGCCACTCGCCCTGGCCATCTGCATCGTGCCCAGTGTGAAAGTTGCAAACTTGGCTGATTTTCTCCAAAACTAAAGCTGCTGGCAAGGAGTACCCCGGAAGTCCTTAGAGCCCCAAAGGCCAGCTTTCATCTGACACCCAGACCCTGGGGACATGACTTCATTTTCGCCAGGGAAAATGGGGTCAGTTTGAGGCCACACGCCCTGGCCATCTGCATTGCTCCCAGTGTGAAATTTTAAAACATGGCTGATTTTCTCCAAAAGTAAAGCTGCTGGCAAGGAGGACCCTGCAACTCCTTAGGGCCCCAGAGGCCACCTTTCATCTGATACCCACACCCTGGGCCAATGTCTTCATTTTCCCTATGGAAAATGGCCCCAATTTCTGGCCTCTGGCCGTGACCAATAGGGTGGTGCCCAGCAAGAAATTTGCAATCTTTGCTGGATTTCTCCAAATCTAAAGCTGCCAATAAGTAGTACCCTGCAAGTCCTTGAGCCCCAAAGACCACCTTTCATCTGACACCCAGACCCTGGGGAAAGGACTTCTTTTTCCCATGCAAAATGGCCTCACTTTGAAGCCATTTGCCCTGGCCAAAAGGGCAGTGCCCAGGGAGAAATTTTTACACTTTGCTGGATTCCTCCACAACTAAAGCTGCCGGCAACTAGGAGCTTGCAAGTCCATAGAGCCCAAAGTCCACCTTTCATCTTACACCCAGACCCTGGGGACATGACTTCATTTTCCCCAGGGATATTGAGGTCAGTTTGAGGCCACTCGCCCCGGCCATCTGCATCGTTCCTGGTTTGTAATTTGCAATCATGGCTGATTTATTCCAAAACTAAAGCTTCTGGGAACGAGGAACCCGGAAGTCCTTTGAGCCCCAAAGGCCACCTTTCATCTTACACCCAGACCCTGGGGAAAGGACTTTTTTTGGACTTCTTTTTCCCATGCAAAATGGCCTGTCTTTGTAGCCATTTGCCCTGGCCAACAGGGCAGATCCCAGTGAAAAATTTTTTAACATTACTGGATTCCTGCAGAACTAACGCTATTGGCAACTAGGAGCTTTCAAGTCCTTAGAGCCCCAAAGGCCACCTTTCATCTGACACCCAGACCCTGGGGACATGAATTCATTTTCCCCGGGAAAATTTGGGTCAGTTTGAGGCCACTCGCCCTGGCCATCTGCATTGTTCCCGGTGTGAAAGTTGCAAACTTGGCTGATTTTCTCTAAAAGTAAAGCTGCTGGCAAGGAGGACCCTGGAAGTCCTTGGAGCCCCAAAGGCCACATTTCATCTGACACCCAGACACTGGGTAAAGGACTTCTTTTACTCATGGGAAATGGCCTCCGTTTGCAGCCACACACCCTGGCACAATGAAGGGAGACAAAGAAGAATTACCAAATCTTTGCTTGATTTTTCCAAAATTACAGCTGGCAGCAACAAAGATCCTGTAAGTACTTAGAGCCTCAAAGGCCACCTTGAACATATTACTAACACCCTGGGTAAAGGACATTTTTCCCATGGAAAATGGCCTTCATTTCTGGCCACTTGGCCTGGCAGGCAGGGCAGTGCCAAGCGAGCAATTTGCAAACTCTGCTGGATCCTTCCAAAACAAAAGCTGCCAGCAAATAGGAAGCTGCAAGTACTTAGAGCCCCTGATGCCAACTTCAAACTGATAGCCAGACCCTGGGGAAAGGACTTCTTTTTCCCATGCAAAATGGCCTCACTTTGAAGCCATTTGCCCTGGGCAACAGGGCAGTGCCCAGGGAGAAATTTGCAAACATTGCTGGATTCCTGCTGAACTAACACTGCTGGCAACTAGGAGCTTGCAAGTCCTTAGAGCCCCATGGCCACCTTTCATCTGACACCCAGACCCTGGGGACATGACTTCATTTTCCCCAGGGATATTGAGGTCAGTTTGAGGCCACTCGCCCCGGCCATCTGCATCGTTCCTGGTTTGTAATTTGCAATCATGGCTGATTTATTCCAAAACTAAAGCTTCTGGGAACGAGGAACCCGGAAGTCCTTTGAGCCCCAAAGGCCACCTTTCATCTTACACCCAGACCCTGGGGAAAGGACTTCTTTTTCCCATGCAAAATGGCCGGTCTTTGTAGCCATTTGCCCTGGCCAACAGGGCAGTGCCCAGAGAGAAATTTTTACACTTTGCTGGATTCCTGCTGAACTAACGCTGCGGGCAACTAGGAGCTTGCAAGTCCATAGAGCCCCATGACCACCTTTCATCTGACACCCAGACCCTGGGGACATGACTTCATTTTCCTCAGGGAAATTGGGGTCAGTTTGAGGCCACTCGCCCTGGCCATCTGCATCGTGCCCAGTGTGAAATTTGCAAACTTGGCTGATTTTCTCCAAAACTAAAGCTGCTGGCAAGGAGTACCCCGGAAGTCCTTAGAGCCCCAAAGGCCAGCTTTCATCTGACACCCAGACCCTGGGGACATGACTTCATTTTCGCCAGGGAAAATGGGGTCAGTTTGAGGCCACACGCCCTGGCCATCTGCATTGCTCCCAGTGTGAAATTTGCAAACATGGCTGATTTTCTCCAAAAGTAAAGCTGCTGGCAAGGAGGACCCTGCAACTCCTTAGGGCCCCAGAGGCCACCTTTCATCTGATACCCACACCCTGGGCCAATGTCTTCATTTTCCCTATGGAAAATGGCCCCAATTTCTGGCCTCTCACCGTGACCAATAGGGTGGTGCCCAGCAAGAAATTTGCAATCTTTGCTGGATTTCTCCAAATCTAAAGCTGCCAATAAGTAGTACCCTGCAAGTCCTTGAGCCCCAAAGACCACCTTTCATCTGACACCCAGACCCTGGGGAAAGGACTTCTTTTTCCCATGCAAAATGGCCTCACTTTGAAGCCATTTGCCCTGGCCAACAGGGCAGTGCCCAGGGAGAAATTTTTACACTTTGCTGGATTCCTCCACAACTAAAGCTGCCGGCAACTAGGAGCTTGCAAGTCCATAGAGCCCAAAGTCCACCTTTCATCTGACACCCAGACCCTGGGGACATGACTTCATTTTCCCCAGGGATATTGAGGTCAGTTTGAGGCCACTCGCCCCGGCCATCTGCATCGTTCCTGGTTTGTAATTTGCAATCATGGCTGATTTATTCCAAAACTAAAGCTTCTGGGAACGAGGAACCCGGAAGTCCTTTGAGCCCCAAAGGCCACCTTTCATCTTACACCCAGACCCTGGGGAAAGGACTTCTTTTTCCCATGCAAAATGGCCGGTCTTTGTAGCCATTTGCCCTGGCCAACAGGGCAGTGCCCAGAGAGAAATTTTTACACTTTGCTGGATTCCTGCTGAACTAACGCTGCGGGCAACTAGGAGCTTGCAAGTCCATAGAGCCCCATGACCACCTTTCATCTGACACCCAGACCCTGGGGACATGACTTCATTTTCCTCAGGGAAATTGGGGTCAGTTTGAGGCCACTCGCCCTGGCCATCTGCATCGTGCCCAGTGTGAAAGTTGCAAACTTGGCTGATTTTCTCCAAAACTAAAGCTGCTGGCAAGGAGTACCCCGGAAGTCCTTAGAGCCCCAAAGGCCAGCTTTCATCTGACACCCAGACCCTAGGGACATGACTTCATTTTCCTCAGGGAAATTGGGGTCAGTTTGAGGCCACTCGCCCTGGCCATCTGCATCGTGCCCAGTGTGAAATTTGCAAACTTGGCTGATTTTCTCCAAAACTAAAGCTGCTGGCAAGGAGTACCCCGGAAGTCCTTAGAGCCCCAAAGGCCAGCTTTCATCTGACACCCAGACCCTGGGGACATGACTTCATTTTCGCCAGGGAAAATGGGGTCAGTTTGAGGCCACACGCCCTGGCCTTCTGCATTGCTCCCAGTGTGAAATTTGCAAACATGGCTGATTTTCTCCAAAAGTAAAGCTGCTGGCAAGGAGGACCCTGCAACTCCTTAGGGCCCCAGAGGCCACCTTTCATCTGATACCCACACCCTGGGCCAATGTCTTCATTTTCCCTATGGAAAATGGCCCCAATTTCTGGCCTCTCACCGTGACCAATAGGGTGGTGCCCAGCAAGAAATTTGCAATCTTTGCTGGATTTCTCCAAATCTAAAGCTGCCAATAAGTAGTACCCTGCAAGTCCTTGAGCCCCAAAGACCACCTTTCATCTGACACCCAGACCCTGGGGAAAGGACTTCTTTTTCCCATGCAAAATGGCCTCACTTTGAAGCCATTTGCCCTGGCCAACAGGGCAGTGCCCAGGGAGAAATTTTTACACTTTGCTGGATTCCTCCACAACTAAAGCTGCCGGCAACTAGGAGCTTGCAAGTCCATAGAGCCCAAAGTCCACCTTTCATCTGACACCCAGACCCTGGGGACATGACTTCATTTTCGCCAGGGAAAATGGGGTCAGTTTGAGGCCTTTCGCCCTGCCCATCTGCATCGTTCCCAGTTCGATATTTGCAATCACGGCTGATTTTCTCCAAACTAAAGCAGCTGGCAAGGAGGAACCTGCAACTCCTTAGGGCCCTGGATGCCACGTTTCATCTGATACTCAGACCCTGGGCCAATGACTTCATTTTCCCCATGGAAAATGGCCTCAATTTCTGGCCTCTGGCCGTGACCAATAGGGTGGTGCCCAGCAAGAAATTTGCAATCTTTGCTGGATTTCTCCAAATCTAAAGCTGCCAATAAGTAGTACCCTGCAAGTCCTTAGAGCCCCAAAGGCCACCTTTCATCTGACACCCAGACCCTGGGGAAAGGACTTCTTTTTCCCATGCAAAATGGCCTCACTTTGAAGCCATTTGCCCTGGCCAACAGGGCAGTGCCCAGGGAGAAATTTTTACACTTTGCTGGATTCCTCCACAACTAAAGCGTCCGGCAACTAGGAGCTTGCAAGTCCTTAGAGCCCCAGATGCCACCTTTCATCTGACACCCAGACCCAGGGGACATGACTTCATTTTCCCCAGGGATATTGAGGTCAGTTTGAGGCCACTCGCCCGGGCCATTTGCATTGTAACCGGTGTGAAATTTTCAAACTTGGCTGATTTTCTCCAAAAGTAAAGCTGCTGGCAAGGAGGACCCTGGAAGTCCTTGGAGCCCCAAAGGCCACAAATAATCTGACACCAAGACCCTGGGGAAAGGACTTCTTTTACTCATGGGAAATGGCCTCCGTTTGCAGCCACTCACCCTGGCAGAATGAGGGGAGACAAAGAAGAATTACCAAATCTTTGCTTGATTTTTCCAAAATTACAGCTGGCAGCAACAAAGATCCTGTAAGTCCTTAGAGCCTCAAAGGCCACCTTGAACATATTACTGATACCCTGGGTAAAGGACATTTTTCCCATGGAAAATGGCTTTCATTTGTGGCCACTTGGCCTGGCAGGCAGGGCAGAGCCAAGCGAGCAATTTGCAAACTCTGCTGGATCCTTCCAAAACAAAAGCTGCCAGCAAATAGGAAGCTGCAAGTACTTAAGGCCCCTGATGCCAACTTCAAACTGATAGCCAGACCCTGGGGAAAGGACTTCTTTTTCCCATGCAAAATGGCCTCACTTTGAAGCCATTTGCCCTGGGCAACAGGGCAGTGCCCAGTGAGAAATTTGCAAACATTGCTGGATTCCTCCACAACTAAAGCTGCCGGCAACTAGGAGCTTGCAAGTCCTTAGAGCCCCAAAGGCCACCTTTCATCTGACACCCAGACCCTGGGGACATGACTTCATTTTCCCCATGGAAAATGGGGTCAGTTTGAGGCCACTCGCCCTGGCCATCTGCATTGCTCCCAGTGTGAAATTTTAAAACATGGCTGATTTTCTCCAAAAGTAAAGCTGCTGGCAAGGAGGACCCTGCAACTCCTTAGGGCCCCAGAGGCCACCTTTCATCTGATACGCAGACCCTGGGCCAATGTCTTCATTTTCCCTATGGAAAATGGCTTCAATTTCTGGCCTCTGGCCGTGACCAATAGGGTGGTGCCCAGCAAGAAATTTGCAATCTTTGCTGGATTTCTCCAAATCTAAAGCTGCCAATAAGTAGTACCCTGCAAGTCCTTAGAGCCCCAAAGGCCACCTTTCATCTGACACCCAGACCCTGGGGAAAGGACTTCTTTTTCCCATGCAAAATGGCCTCACTTTGAAGGCATTTGCCCTGGCCAACAGGGCAGTGCCCAGGGAGAAATTTTTACACTTTGCTGGATTCCTCCACAACTAAAGCGTCCGGCAACTAGGAGCTTGCAAGTCCTTAGAGCCCCAGATGCCACCTTTCATCTGACACCCAGACCCTGGGGACATGACTTCATTTTCCCCAGGGATATTGAGGTCAGTTTGAGGCCACTCGCCCGGGCCATCTGCATTGTAACCGGTGTGAAATTTTCAAACTTGGCTGATTTTCTCCAAAAGTAAAGCTGCTGGCAAGGAGGACCCTGGAAGTCCTTGGAGCCCCAAAGGCCAGCTTTCATCTGACACCCAGACCCTGGGGAAAGGACTTCTTTTTCCCATGCAAAATGGCCTCACTTTGAAGCCATTTGCCCTGGCCATCTGGGCAGTGCCCAGTGAGAAATTTGCAAACATTGCTGGAATCCTCCACAACTAAAGCTGCCGGCGACTAGGAGCTTTCAAGTCCATAGAGCCGCATGGCCACCTTTCATCTGACACCCAGACCCTGGGGACATGACTTCATTTTCCCCATGGAAAATGGGGTCAGTTTGAGGCCACTCGCCCTGGCCATCTGCATCGTTCCTGGTTTGTAATTTGCAATCATGGCTGATTTATTCCAAAACTAAAGCTTCTGGGAACCAGGAACCCGGAAGTCCTTTGAGCCCGAAAGGCCACCTTTCATCTTACACCCAGACTATGGGGAAAGGACTTTTTTTGGACTTCTTTTTCCCATGCAAAATGGCCTGTCTTTGTAGCCATTTGCCCTGGCCAACAGGGCAGATCCCAGTGAAAAATTTTTTAACATTACTGGATTCCTGCAGAACTAACGCTATTGGCAACTAGGAGCTTTCAAGTCCTTAGAGCCCCAAAGGCCACCTTTCATCTGACACCCAGACCCTGGGGACATGAATTCATTTTCCCCGGGAAAATTGGGGTCAGTTTGAGGCCACTCGCCCTGGCCATCTGCATTGTTCCCGGTGTGAAAGTTGCAAACTTGGCTGATTTTCTCTAAAAGTAAAGCTGCTGGCAAGGAGGACCCTGGAAGTCCTTGGAGCCCCAAAGGCCACATTTCATCTGACACCCAGACACTGGGTAAAGGACTTCTTTTACTCATGGGAAATGGCCTCCGTTTGCAGCCACACACCCTGGCACAATGAAGGGAGACAAAGAAGAATTACCAAATCTTTGCTTGATTTTTCCAAAATTACAGCTGGCAGCAACAAAGATCCTGTAAGTACTTAGAGCCTCAAAGGCCACCTTGAACATATTACTAACACCCTGGGTAAAGGACATTTTTCCCATGGAAAATGGCCTTCATTTCTGGCCACTTGGCCTGGCAGGCAGGGCAGTGCCAAGCGAGCAATTTGCAAACTCTGCTGGATCCTTCCAAAACAAAAGCTGCCAGCAAATAGGAAGCTGCAAGTACTTAGAGCCCCTGATGCCAACTTCAAACTGATACCCAGACCCTGGGGAAAGGACTTCTTTTTCCCATGCAAAATGGCCTCACTTTGAAGCCATTTGCCCTGGGCAACAGGGCAGTGCCCAGTGAGAAATTTGCAAACATTGCTGGATTCCTGCTGAACTAACACTGCTGGCAACTAGGAGCTTGCAAGTCCTTAGAGCCCCATGGCCACCTTTCATCTGACACCCAGACCCTGGGGACATGACTTCATTTTCCCCAGGGATATTGAGGTCAGTTTGAGGCCACTCGCCCCGGCCATCTGCATCGTTCCTGGTTTGTAATTTGCAATCATGGCTGATTTATTCCAAAACTAAAGCTTCTGGGAACGAGGAACCCGGAAGTCCTTTGAGCCCCAAAGGCCACCTTTCATCTTACACCCAGACCCTGGGGAAAGGACTTCTTTTTCCCATGCAAAATGGCCGGTCTTTGTAGCCATTTGCCCTGGCCAACAGGGCAGTGCCCAGAGAGAAATTTTTACACTTTGCTGGATTCCTGCTGAACTAACGCTGCGGGCAACTAGGAGCTTGCAAGTCCATAGAGCCCCATGACCACCTTTCATCTGACACCCAGACCCTGGGGACATGACTTCATTTTCCTCAGGGAAATTGGGGTCAGTTTGAGGCCACTCGCCCTGGCCATCTGCATCGTGCCCAGTGTGAAATTTGCAAACTTGGCTGATTTTCTCCAAAACTAAAGCTGCTGGCAAGGAGTACCCCGGAAGTCCTTAGAGCCCCAAAGGCCAGCTTTCATCTGACACCCAGACCCTGGGGACATGACTTCATTTTCGCCAGGGAAAATGGGGTCAGTTTGAGGCCACACGCCCTGGCCATCTGCATTGCTCCCAGTGTGAAATTTGCAAACATGGCTGATTTTCTCCAAAAGTAAAGCAGCTGGCAAGGAGGACCCTGCAACTCCTTAGGGCCCCAGAGGCCACCTTTCATCTGATACCCACACCCTGGGCCAATGTCTTCATTTTCCCTATGGAAAATGGCCCCAATTTCTGGCCTCTCACCGTGACCAATAGGGTGGTGCCCAGCAAGAAATTTGCAATCTTTGCTGGATTTCTCCAAATCTAAAGCTGCCAATAAGTAGTACCCTGCAAGTCCTTAGAGCCCCAAAGGCCACCTTTCATCTGACACCCAGACCCTGGGGAAAGGACTTCTTTTTCCCATGCAAAATGGCCTCACTTTGAAGCCATTTGCCCTGGCCAACAGGGCAGTGCCCAGGGAGAAATTTTTACACTTTGCTGGATTCCTCCACAACTAAAGCGTCCGGCAACTAGGAGCTTGCAAGTCCTTAGAGCCCCAGATGCCACCTTTCATCTGACACCCAGACCCAGGGGACATGACTTCATTTTCCCCAGGGATATTGAGGTCAGTTTGAGGCCACTCGCCCGGGCCATTTGCATTGTAACCGGTGTGAAATTTTCAAACTTGGCTGATTTTCTCCAAAAGTAAAGCTGCTGGCAAGGAGGACCCTGGAAGTCCTTGGAGCCCCAAAGGCCACAAATAATCTGACACCAAGACCCTGGGGAAAGGACTTCTTTTACTCATGGGAAATGGCCTCCGTTTGCAGCCACTCACCCTGGCAGAATGAGGGGAGACAAAGAAGAATTACCAAATCTTTGCTTGATTTTTCCAAAATTACAGCTGGCAGCAACAAAGATCCTGTAAGTACTTAGAGCCTCAAAGGCCACCTTGAACATATTACTGATACCCTGGGTAAAGGACATTTTTCCCATGGAAAATGGCTTTCATTTGTGGCCACTTGGCCTGGCAGGCAGGGCAGAGCCAAGCGAGCAATTTGCAAACTCTGCTGGATCCTTCCAAAACAAAAGCTGCCAGCAAATAGGAAGCTGCAAGTACTTAAGGCCCCTGATGCCAACTTCAAACTGATAGCCAGACCCTGGGGAAAGGACTTCTTTTTCCCATGCAAAATGGCCTCACTTTGAAGCCATTTGCCCTGGGCAACAGGGCAGTGCCCAGTGAGAAATTTGCAAACATTGCTGGATTCCTCCACAACTAAAGCTGCCGGCAACTAGGAGCTTGCAAGTCCTTAGAGCCCCAAAGGCCACCTTTCATCTGACACCCAGACCCTGGGGACATGACTTCATTTTCGCCATGGAAAATGGGGTCAGTTTGAGGCCACTCGCCCTGGCCATCTGCATTGCTCCCAGTGTGAAATTTTAAAACATGGCTGATTTTCTCCAAAAGTAAAGCTGCTGGCAAGGAGGACCCTGCAACTCCTTAGGGCCCCAGAGGCCACCTTTCATCTGATACGCAGACCCTGGGCCAATGTCTTCATTTTCCCTATGGAAAATGGCTTCAATTTCTGGCCTCTGGCCGTGACCAATAGGGTGGTGCCCAGCAAGAAATTTGCAATCTTTGCTGGATTTCTCCAAATCTAAAGCTGCCAATAAGTAGTACCCTGCAAGTCCTTAGAGCCCCAAAGGCCACCTTTCATCTGACACCCAGACCCTGGGGAAAGGACTTCTTTTTCCCATGCAAAATGGCCTCACTTTGAAGGCATTTGCCCTGGCCAACAGGGCAGTGCCCAGGGAGAAATTTTTACACTTTGCTGGATTCCTCCACAACTAAAGCGTCCGGCAACTAGGAGCTTGCAAGTCCTTAGAGCCCCAGATGCCACCTTTCATCTGACACCCAGACCCTGGGGACATGACTTCATTTTCCCCAGGGATATTGAGGTCAGTTTGAGGCCACTCGCCCGGGCCATCTGCATTGTAACCGGTGTGAAATTTTCAAACTTGGCTGATTTTCTCCAAAAGTAAAGCTGCTGGCAAGGAGGACCCTGGAAGTCCTTGGAGCCCCAAAGGCCAGCTTTCATCTGACACCCAGACCCTGGGGAAAGGACTTCTTTTTCCCATGCAAAATGGCCTCACTTTGAAGCCATTTGCCCTGGCCATCTGGGCAGTGCCCAGTGAGAAATTTGCAAACATTGCTGGAATCCTCCACAACTAAAGCTGCCGGCGACTAGGAGCTTTCAAGTCCATAGAGCCGCATGGCCACCTTTCATCTGACACCCAGACCCTGGGGACATGACTTCATTTTCCCCATGGAAAATGGGGTCAGTTTGAGGCCACTCGCCCTGGCCATCTGCATCGTTCCTGGTTTGTAATTTGCAATCATGGCTGATTTATTCCAAAACTAAAGCTTCTGGGAACGAGGAACCCGGAAGTCCTTTGAGCCCGAAAGGCCACCTTTCATCTTACACCCAGACTATGGGGAAAGGACTTTTTTTGGACTTCTTTTTCCCATGCAAAATGGCCTGTCTTTGTAGCCATTTGCCCTGGCCAACAGGGCAGATCCCAGTGAAAAATTTTTTAACATTACTGGATTCCTGCAGAACTAACGCTATTGGCAACTAGGAGCTTTCAAGTCCTTAGAGCCCCAAAGGCCACCTTTCATCTGACACCCAGACCCTGGGGACATGAATTCATTTTCCCCGGGAAAATTTGGGTCAGTTTGAGGCCACTCGCCCTGGCCATCTGCATTGTTCCCGGTGTGAAAGTTGCAAACTTGGCTGATTTTCTCTAAAAGTAAAGCTGCTGGCAAGGAGGACCCTGGAAGTCCTTGGAGCCCCAAAGGCCACATTTCATCTGACACCCAGACCCTGGGTAAAGGACTTCTTTTACTCATGGGAAATGGCCTCCGTTTGCAGCCACACACCCTGGCACAATGAAGGGAGACAAAGAAGAATTACCAAATCTTTGCTTGATTTTTCCAAAATTAAAGCTGGCAGCAACAAAGATCCTGTAAGTACTTAGAGCCTCAAAGGCCACCTTGAACATATTACTAACACCCTGGGTAAAGGACATTTTTCCCATGGAAAATGGCCTTCATTTCTGGCCACTTGGCCTGGCAGGCAGGGCAGTGCCAAGCGAGCAATTTGCAAACTCTGCTGGATCCTTCCAAAACAAAAGCTGCCAGCAAATAGGAAGCTGCAAGTACTTAGAGCCCCTGATGCCAACTTCAAACTGATAGCCAGACCCTGGGGAAAGGACTTCTTTTTCCCATGCAAAATGGCCTCACTTTGAAGCCATTTGCCCTGGCCAACAGGGCAGTGCCCAGGGAGAAATTTGCAAACATTGCTGGATTCCTGCTGAACTAACACTGCTGGCAACTAGGAGCTTGCAAGTCCTTAGAGCCCCATGGCCACCTTTCATCTGACACCCAGACCCTGGGGACATGACTTCATTTTCCCCAGGGATATTGAGGTCAGTTTGAGGCCACTCGCCCCGGCCATCTGCATCGTTCCTGGTTTGTAATTTGCAATCATGGCTGATTTATTCCAAAACTAAAGCTTCTGGGAACGAGGAACCCGGAAGTCCTTTGAGCCCCAAAGGCCACCTTTCATCTTACACCCAGACCCTGGGGAAAGGACTTCTTTTTCCCATGCAAAATGGCCGGTCTTTGTAGCCATTTGCCCTGGCCAACAGGGCAGTGCCCAGAGAGAAATTTTTACACTTTGCTGGATTCCTGCTGAACTAACGCTGCGGGCAACTAGGAGCTTGCAAGTCCATAGAGCCCCATGACCACCTTTCATCTGACACCCAGACCCTGGGGACATGACTTCATTTTCCTCAGGGAAATTGGGGTCAGTTTGAGGCCACTCGCCCTGGCCATCTGCATCGTGCCCAGTGTGAAAGTTGCAAACTTGGCTGATTTTCTCCAAAACTAAAGCTGCTGGCAAGGAGTACCCCGGAAGTCCTTAGAGCCCCAAAGGCCAGCTTTCATCTGACACCCAGACCCTGGGGACATGACTTCATTTTCGCCAGGGAAAATGGGGTCAGTTTGAGGCCTTTCGCCCTGCCCATCTGCATCGTTCCCAGTTCGATATTTGCAATCACGGCTGATTTTCTCCAAACTAAAGCAGCTGGCAAGGAGGAACCTGCAACTCCTTAGGGCCCTGGATGCCACGTTTCATCTGATACTCAGACCCTGGGCCAATGACTTCATTTTCCCCATGGAAAATGGCCTCCATTTCTGGCCTCTGGCCGTGACCAATAGGGTGGTGCCCAGCAAGAAATTTGCAATCTTTGCTGGATTTCTCCAAATCTAAAGCTGCCAATAAGTAGTACCCTGCAAGTCCTTGAGCCCCAAAGACCACCTTTCATCTGACACCCAGACCCTGGGGTAAGGACTTCTTTTTCCCATGCAAAATGGCCTCACTTTGAAGCCATTTGCCCTGGCCAACAGGGCAGTGCCCAGGGAGAAATTTTTACACTTTGCTGGATTCCTCCACAACTAAAGCTGCCGGCAACTAGGAGCTTGCAAGTCCATAGAGCCCAAAGTCCACCTTTCATCTGACACCCAGACCCTGGGGACATGACTTCATTTTCCCCAGGGATATTGAGGTCAGTTTGAGGCCACTCGCCCCGGCCATCTGCATCGTTCCTGGTTTGTAATTTGCAATCATGGCTGATTTATTCCAAAACTAAAGCTTCTGGGAACGAGGAACCCGGAAGTCCTTTGAGCCCCAAAGGCCACCTTTCATCTTACACCCAGACCCTGGGGAAAGGACTTCTTTTTCCCATGCAAAATGGCCGGTCTTTGTAGCCATTTGCCCTGGCCAACAGGGCAGTGCCCAGAGAGAAATTTTTACACTTTGCTGGATTCCTGCTGAACTAACGCTGCGGGCAACTAGGAGCTTTCAAGTCCATAGAGCCGCATGGCCACCTTTCATCTGACACCCAGACCCTGGGGACATGACTTCATTTTCCCCAGGGATATTGAGGTCAGTTTGAGGCCACTCGCCCGGGCCATTTGCATTGTAACCGGTGTGAAATTTTCAAACTTGGCTGATTTTCTCCAAAAGTAAAGCTGCTGGCAAGGAGGACCCTGGAAGTCCTTGGAGCCCCAAAGGCCACAAATAATCTGACACCAAGACCCTGGGGAAAGGACTTCTTTTACTCATGGGAAATGGCCTCCGTTTGCAGCCACTCACCCTGGCAGAATGAGGGGAGACAAAGAAGAATTACCAAATCTTTGCTTGATTTTTCCAAAATTACAGCTGGCAGCAACAAAGATCCTGTAAGTCCTTAGAGCCTCAAAGGCCACCTTGAACATATTACTGATACCCTGGGTAAAGGACATTTTTCCCATGGAAAATGGCTTTCATTTGTGGCCACTTGGCCTGGCAGGCAGGGCAGAGCCAAGCGAGCAATTTGCAAACTCTGCTGGATCCTTCCAAAACAAAAGCTGCCAGCAAATAGGAAGCTGCAAGTACTTAAGGCCCCTGATGCCAACTTCAAACTGATAGCCAGACCCTGGGGAAAGGACTTCTTTTTCCCATGCAAAATGGCCTCACTTTGAAGCCATTTGCCCTGGGCAACAGGGCAGTGCCCAGTGAGAAATTTGCAAACATTGCTGGATTCCTCCACAACTAAAGCTGCCGGCAACTAGGAGCTTGCAAGTCCTTAGAGCCCCAAAGGCCACCTTTCATCTGACACCCAGACCCTGGGGACATGACTTCATTTTCGCCATGGAAAATGGGGTCAGTTTGAGGCCACTCGCCCTGGCCATCTGCATTGCTCCCAGTGTGAAATTTTAAAACATGGCTGATTTTCTCCAAAAGTAAAGCTGCTGGCAAGGAGGACCCTGCAACTCCTTAGGGCCCCAGAGGCCACCTTTCATCTGATACGCAGACCCTGGGCCAATGTCTTCATTTTCCCTATGGAAAATGGCTTCAATTTCTGGCCTCTGGCCGTGACCAATAGGGTGGTGCCCAGCAAGAAATTTGCAATCTTTGCTGGATTTCTCCAAATCTAAAGCTGCCAATAAGTAGTACCCTGCAAGTCCTTAGAGCCCCAAAGGCCACCTTTCATCTGACACCCAGACCCTGGGGAAAGGACTTCTTTTTCCCATGCAAAATGGCCTCACTTTGAAGGCATTTGCCCTGGCCAACAGGGCAGTGCCCAGGGAGAAATTTTTACACTTTGCTGGATTCCTCCACAACTAAAGCGTCCGGCAACTAGGAGCTTGCAAGTCCTTAGAGCCCCAGATGCCACCTTTCATCTGACACCCAGACCCTGGGGACATGACTTCATTTTCCCCAGGGATATTGAGGTCAGTTTGAGGCCACTCGCCCGGGCCATCTGCATTGTAACCGGTGTGAAATTTTCAAACTTGGCTGATTTTCTCCAAAAGTAAAGCTGCTGGCAAGGAGGACCCTGGAAGTCCTTGGAGCCCCAAAGGCCAGCTTTCATCTGACACCCAGACCCTGGGGAAAGGACTTCTTTTTCCCATGCAAAATGGCCTCACTTTGAAGCCATTTGCCCTGGCCATCTGGGCAGTGCCCAGTGAGAAATTTGCAAACATTGCTGGAATCCTCCACAACTAAAGCTGCCGGCGACTAGGAGCTTTCAAGTCCATAGAGCCGCATGGCCACCTTTCATCTGACACCCAGACCCTGGGGACATGACTTCATTTTCCCCATGGAAAATGGGGTCAGTTTGAGGCCACTCGCCCTGGCCATCTGCATCGTTCCTGGTTTGTAATTTGCAATCATGGCTGATTTATTCCAAAACTAAAGCTTCTGGGAACCAGGAACCCGGAAGTCCTTTGAGCCCGAAAGGCCACCTTTCATCTTACACCCAGACTATGGGGAAAGGACTTTTTTTGGACTTCTTTTTCCCATGCAAAATGGCCTGTCTTTGTAGCCATTTGCCCTGGCCAACAGGGCAGTGCCCAGTGAGAAATTTTTTAACATTACTGGATTCCTGCAGAACTAACGCTATTGGCAACTAGGAGCTTTCAAGTCCTTAGAGCCCCAAAGGCCACCTTTCATCTGACACCCAGACCCTGGGGACATGAATTCATTTTCCCCGGGAAAATTTGGGTCAGTTTGAGGCCACTCGCCCTGGCCATCTGCATTGTTCCCGGTGTGAAAGTTGCAAACTTGGCTGATTTTCTCTAAAAGTAAAGCTGCTGGCAAGGAGGACCCTGGAAGTCCTTGGAGCCCCAAAGGCCACATTTCATCTGACACCCAGACACTGGGTAAAGGACTTCTTTTACTCATGGGAAATGGCCTCCGTTTGCAGCCACACACCCTGGCACAATGAAGGGAGACAAAGAAGAATTACCAAATCTTTGCTTGATTTTTCCAAAATTACAGCTGGCAGCAACAAAGATCCTGTAAGTACTTAGAGCCTCAAAGGCCACCTTGAACATATTACTAACACCCTGGGTAAAGGACATTTTTCCCATGGAAAATGGCCTTCATTTCTGGCCACTTGGCCTGGCAGGCAGGGCAGTGCCAAGCGAGCAATTTGCAAACTCTGCTGGATCCTTCCAAAACAAAAGCTGCCAGCAAATAGGAAGCTGCAAGTACTTAGAGCCCCTGATGCCAACTTCAAACTGATAGCCAGACCCTGGGGAAAGGACTTCTTTTTCCCATGCAAAATGGCCTCACTTTGAAGCCATTTGCCCTGGGCAACAGGGCAGTGCCCAGTGAGAAATTTGCAAACATTGCTGGATTCCTGCTGAACTAACACTGCTGGCAACTAGGAGCTTGCAAGTCCTTAGAGCCCCATGGCCACCTTTCATCTGACACCCAGACCCTGGGGACATGACTTCATTTTCCCCAGGGATATTGAGGTCAGTTTGAGGCCACTCGCCCCGGCCATCTGCATCGTTCCTGGTTTGTAATTTGCAATCATGGCTGATTTATTCCAAAACTAAAGCTTCTGGGAACGAGGAACCCGGAAGTCCTTTGAGCCCCAAAGGCCACCTTTCATCTTACACCCAGACCCTGGGGAAAGGACTTCTTTTTCCCATGCAAAATGGCCGGTCTTTGTAGCCATTTGCCCTGGCCAACAGGGCAGTGCCCAGAGAGAAATTTTTACACTTTGCTGGATTCCTGCTGAACTAACGCTGCGGGCAACTAGGAGCTTGCAAGTCCATAGAGCCCCATGACCACCTTTCATCTGACACCCAGACCCTGGGGACATGACTTCATTTTCCTCAGGGAAATTGGGGTCAGTTTGAGGCCACTCGCCCTGGCCATCTGCATCGTGCCCAGTGTGAAATTTGCAAACTTGGCTGATTTTCTCCAAAACTAAAGCTGCTGGCAAGGAGTACCCCGGAAGTCCTTAGAGCCCCAAAGGCCAGCTTTCATCTGACACCCAGACCCTGGGGACATGACTTCATTTTCGCCAGGGAAAATGGGGTCAGTTTGAGGCCACACGCCCTGGCCATCTGCATTGCTCCCAGTGTGAAATTTGCAAACATGGCTGATTTTCTCCAAAAGTAAAGCTGCTGGCAAGGAGGACCCTGCAACTCCTTAGGGCCCCAGAGGCCACCTTTCATCTGATACCCACACCCTGGGCCAATGTCTTCATTTTCCCTATGGAAAATGGCCCCAATTTCTGGCCTCTCACCGTGACCAATAGGGTGGTGCCCAGCAAGAAATTTGCAATCTTTGCTGGATTTCTCCAAATCTAAAGCTGCCAATAAGTAGTACCCTGCAAGTCCTTGAGCCCCAAAGACCACCTTTCATCTGACACCCAGACCCTGGGGAAAGGACTTCTTTTTCCCATGCAAAATGGCCTCACTTTGAAGCCATTTGCCCTGGCCAACAGGGCAGTGCCCAGGGAGAAATTTTTACACTTTGCTGGATTCCTCCACAACTAAAGCTGCCGGCAACTAGGAGCTTGCAAGTCCATAGAGCCCAAAGTCCACCTTTCATCTGACACCCAGACCCTGGGGACATGACTTCATTTTCGCCAGGGAAAATGGGGTCAGTTTGAGGCCTTTCGCCCTGCCCATCTGCATCGTTCCCAGTTCGATATTTGCAATCACGGCTGATTTTCTCCAAACTAAAGCAGCTGGCAAGGAGGAACCTGCAACTCCTTAGGGCCCTGGATGCCACGTTTCATCTGATACTCAGACCCTGGGCCAATGACTTCATTTTCCCCATGGAAAATGGCCTCCATTTCTGGCCTCTGGCCGTGACCAATAGGGTGGTGCCCAGCAAGAAATTTGCAATCTTTGCTGGATTTCTCCAAATCTAAAGCTGCCAATAAGTAGTACCCTGCAAGTCCTTAGAGCCCCAAAGGCCACCTTTCATCTGACACCCAGACCCTGGGGAAAGGACTTCTTTTTCCCATGCAAAATGGCCTCACTTTGAAGCCATTTGCCCTGGCCAACAGGGCAGTGCCCAGGGAGAAATTTTTACACTTTGCTGGATTCCTCCACAACTAAAGCGTCCGGCAACTAGGAGCTTGCAAGTCCTTAGAGCCCCAGATGCCACCTTTCATCTGACACCCAGACCCAGGGGACATGACTTCATTTTCCCCAGGGATATTGAGGTCAGTTTGAGGCCACTCGCCCGGGCCATTTGCATTGTAACCGGTGTGAAATTTTCAAACTTGGCTGATTTTCTCCAAAAGTAAAGCTGCTGGCAAGGAGGACCCTGGAAGTCCTTGGAGCCCCAAAGGCCACAAATAATCTGACACCAAGACCCTGGGGAAAGGACTTCTTTTACTCATGGGAAATGGCCTCCGTTTGCAGCCACTCACCCTGGCAGAATGAGGGGAGACAAAGAAGAATTACCAAATCTTTGCTTGATTTTTCCAAAATTACAGCTGGCAGCAACAAAGATCCTGTAAGTCCTTAGAGCCTCAAAGGCCACCTTGAACATATTACTGATACCCTGGGTAAAGGACATTTTTCCCATGGAAAATGGCTTTCATTTGTGGCCACTTGGCCTGGCAGGCAGGGCAGAGCCAAGCGAGCAATTTGCAAACTCTGCTGGATCCTTCCAAAACAAAAGCTGCCAGCAAATAGGAAGCTGCAAGTACTTAAGGCCCCTGATGCCAACTTCAAACTGATAGCCAGACCCTGGGGAAAGGACTTCTTTTTCCCATGCAAAATGGCCTCACTTTGAAGCCATTTGCCCTGGGCAACAGGGCAGTGCCCAGTGAGAAATTTGCAAACATTGCTGGATTCCTCCACAACTAAAGCTGCCGGCAACTAGGAGCTTGCAAGTCCTTAGAGCCCCAAAGGCCACCTTTCATCTGACACCCAGACCCTGGGGACATGACTTCATTTTCGCCATGGAAAATGGGGTCAGTTTGAGGCCACTCGCCCTGGCCATCTGCATTGCTCCCAGTGTGAAATTTTAAAACATGGCTGATTTTCTCCAAAAGTAAAGCTGCTGGCAAGGAGGACCCTGCAACTCCTTAGGGCCCCAGAGGCCACCTTTCATCTGATACGCAGACCCTGGGCCAATGTCTTCATTTTCCCTATGGAAAATGGCTTCAATTTCTGGCCTCTGGCCGTGACCAATAGGGTGGTGCCCAGCAAGAAATTTGCAATCTTTGCTGGATTTCTCCAAATCTAAAGCTGCCAATAAGTAGTACCCTGCAAGTCCTTAGAGCCCCAAAGGCCACCTTTCATCTGACACCCAGACCCTGGGGAAAGGACTTCTTTTTCCCATGCAAAATGGCCTCACTTTGAAGCCATTTGCCCTGGCCAACAGGGCAGTGCCCAGGGAGAAATTTTTACACTTTGCTGGATTCCTCCACAACTAAAGCGTCCGGCAACTAGGAGCTTGCAAGTCCTTAGAGCCCCAGATGCCACCTTTCATCTGACACCCAGACCCTGGGGACATGACTTCATTTTCCCCAGGGATATTGAGGTCAGTTTGAGGCCACTCGCCCGGGCCATCTGCATTGTAACCGGTGTGAAATTTTCAAACTTGGCTGATTTTCTCCAAAAGTAAAGCTGCTGGCAAGGAGGACCCTGGAAGTCCTTGGAGCCCCAAAGGCCAGCTTTCATCTGACACCCAGACCCTGGGGAAAGGACTTCTTTTTCCCATGCAAAATGGCCTCACTTTGAAGCCATTTGCCCTGGCCATCTGGGCAGTGCCCAGTGAGAAATTTGCAAACATTGCTGGAATCCTCCACAACTAAAGCTGCCGGCGACTAGGAGCTTTCAAGTCCATAGAGCCGCATGGCCACCTTTCATCTGACACCCAGACCCTGGGGACATGACTTCATTTTCCCCATGGAAAATGGGGTCAGTTTGAGGCCACTCGCCCTGGCCATCTGCATCGTTCCTGGTTTGTAATTTGCAATCATGGCTGATTTATTCCAAAACTAAAGCTTCTGGGAACCAGGAACCCGGAAGTCCTTTGAGCCCGAAAGGCCACCTTTCATCTTACACCCAGACTATGGGGAAAGGACTTTTTTTGGACTTCTTTTTCCCATGCAAAATGGCCTGTCTTTGTAGCCATTTGCCCTGGCCAACAGGGCAGATCCCAGTGAAAAATTTTTTAACATTACTGGATTCCTGCAGAACTAACGCTATTGGCAACTAGGAGCTTTCAAGTCCTTAGAGCCCCAAAGGCCACCTTTCATCTGACACCCAGACCCTGGGGACATGAATTCATTTTCCCCGGGAAAATTTGGGTCAGTTTGAGGCCACTCGCCCTGGCCATCTGCATTGTTCCCGGTGTGAAAGTTGCAAACTTGGCTGATTTTCTCTAAAAGTAAAGCTGCTGGCAAGGAGGACCCTGGAAGTCCTTGGAGCCCCAAAGGCCACATTTCATCTGACACCCAGACCCTGGGTAAAGGACTTCTTTTACTCATGGGAAATGGCCTCCGTTTGCAGCCACACACCCTGGCACAATGAAGGGAGACAAAGAAGAATTACCAAATCTTTGCTTGATTTTTCCAAAATTACAGCTGGCAGCAACAAAGATCCTGTAAGTACTTAGAGCCTCAAAGGCCACCTTGAACATATTACTAACACCCTGGGTAAAGGACATTTTTCCCATGGAAAATGGCCTTCATTTCTGGCCACTTGGCCTGGCAGGCAGGGCAGTGCCAAGCGAGCAATTTGCAAACTCTGCTGGATCCTTCCAAAACAAAAGCTGCCAGCAAATAGGAAGCTGCAAGTACTTAGAGCCCCTGATGCCAACTTCAAACTGATAGCCAGACCCTGGGGAAAGGACTTCTTTTTCCCATGCAAAATGGCCTCACTTTGAAGCCATTTGCCCTGGCCAACAGGGCAGTGCCCAGGGAGAAATTTGCAAACATTGCTGGATTCCTGCTGAACTAACACTGCTGGCAACTAGGAGCTTGCAAGTCCTTAGAGCCCCATGGCCACCTTTCATCTGACACCCAGACCCTGGGGACATGACTTCATTTTCCCCAGGGATATTGAGGTCAGTTTGAGGCCACTCGCCCCGGCCATCTGCATCGTTCCTGGTTTGTAATTTGCAATCATGGCTGATTTATTCCAAAACTAAAGCTTCTGGGAACGAGGAACCCGGAAGTCCTTTGAGCCCCAAAGGCCACCTTTCATCTTACACCCAGACCCTGGGGAAAGGACTTCTTTTTCCCATGCAAAATGGCCGGTCTTTGTAGCCATTTGCCCTGGCCAACAGGGCAGTGCCCAGAGAGAAATTTTTACACTTTGCTGGATTCCTGCTGAACTAACGCTGCGGGCAACTAGGAGCTTGCAAGTCCATAGAGCCCCATGACCACCTTTCATCTGACACCCAGACCCTGGGGACATGACTTCATTTTCCTCAGGGAAATTGGGGTCAGTTTGAGGCCACTCGCCCTGGCCATCTGCATCGTGCCCAGTGTGAAAGTTGCAAACTTGGCTGATTTTCTCCAAAACTAAAGCTGCTGGCAAGGAGTACCCCGGAAGTCCTTAGAGCCCCAAAGGCCAGCTTTCATCTGACACCCAGACCCTGGGGACATGACTTCATTTTCGCCAGGGAAAATGGGGTCAGTTTGAGGCCTTTCGCCCTGCCCATCTGCATCGTTCCCAGTTCGATATTTGCAATCACGGCTGATTTTCTCCAAACTAAAGCAGCTGGCAAGGAGGAACCTGCAACTCCTTAGGGCCCTGGATGCCACGTTTCATCTGATACTCAGACCCTGGGCCAATGACTTCATTTTCCCCATGGAAAATGGCCTCCATTTCTGGCCTCTGGCCGTGACCAATAGGGTGGTGCCCAGCAAGAAATTTGCAATCTTTGCTGGATTTCTCCAAATCTAAAGCTGCCAATAAGTAGTACCCTGCAAGTCCTTGAGCCCCAAAGACCACCTTTCATCTGACACCCAGACCCTGGGGTAAGGACTTCTTTTTCCCATGCAAAATGGCCTCACTTTGAAGCCATTTGCCCTGGCCAACAGGGCAGTGCCCAGGGAGAAATTTTTACACTTTGCTGGATTCCTCCACAACTAAAGCTGCCGGCAACTAGGAGCTTGCAAGTCCATAGAGCCCAAAGTCCACCTTTCATCTGACACCCAGACCCTGGGGACATGACTTCATTTTCCCCAGGGATATTGAGGTCAGTTTGAGGCCACTCGCCCCGGCCATCTGCATCGTTCCTGGTTTGTAATTTGCAATCATGGCTGATTTATTCCAAAACTAAAGCTTCTGGGAACGAGGAACCCGGAAGTCCTTTGAGCCCCAAAGGCCACCTTTCATCTTACACCCAGACCCTGGGGAAAGGACTTCTTTTTCCCATGCAAAATGGCCGGTCTTTGTAGCCATTTGCCCTGGCCAACAGGGCAGTGCCCAGAGAGAAATTTTTACACTTTGCTGGATTCCTGCTGAACTAACGCTGCGGGCAACTAGGAGCTTGCAAGTCCATAGAGCCCCATGACCACCTTTCATCTGACACCCAGACCCTGGGGACATGACTTCATTTTCCCCAGGGATATTGAGGTCAGTTTGAGGCCACTCGCCCGGGCCATTTGCATTGTAACCGGTGTGAAATTTTCAAACTTGGCTGATTTTCTCCAAAAGTAAAGCTGCTGGCAAGGAGGACCCTGGAAGTCCTTGGAGCCCCAAAGGCCACAAATAATCTGACACCAAGACCCTGGGGAAAGGACTTCTTTTACTCATGGGAAATGGCCTCCGTTTGCAGCCACTCACCCTGGCAGAATGAGGGGAGACAAAGAAGAATTACCAAATCTTTGCTTGATTTTTCCAAAATTACAGCTGGCAGCAACAAAGATCCTGTAAGTCCTTAGAGCCTCAAAGGCCACCTTGAACATATTACTGATACCCTGGGTAAAGGACATTTTTCCCATGGAAAATGGCTTTCATTTGTGGCCACTTGGCCTGGCAGGCAGGGCAGAGCCAAGCGAGCAATTTGCAAACTCTGCTGGATCCTTCCAAAACAAAAGCTGCCAGCAAATAGGAAGCTGCAAGTACTTAAGGCCCCTGATGCCAACTTCAAACTGATAGCCAGACCCTGGGGAAAGGACTTCTTTTTCCCATGCAAAATGGCCTCACTTTGAAGCCATTTGCCCTGGGCAACAGGGCAGTGCCCAGTGAGAAATTTGCAAACATTGCTGGATTCCTCCACAACTAAAGCTGCCGGCAACTAGGAGCTTGCAAGTCCTTAGAGCCCCAAAGGCCACCTTTCATCTGACACCCAGACCCTGGGGACATGACTTCATTTTCGCCATGGAAAATGGGGTCAGTTTGAGGCCACTCGCCCTGGCCATCTGCATTGCTCCCAGTGTGAAATTTTAAAACATGGCTGATTTTCTCCAAAAGTAAAGCTGCTGGCAAGGAGGACCCTGCAACTCCTTAGGGCCCCAGAGGCCACCTTTCATCTGATACGCAGACCCTGGGCCAATGTCTTCATTTTCCCTATGGAAAATGGCTTCAATTTCTGGCCTCTGGCCGTGACCAATAGGGTGGTGCCCAGCAAGAAATTTGCAATCTTTGCTGGATTTCTCCAAATCTAAAGCTGCCAATAAGTAGTACCCTGCAAGTCCTTAGAGCCCCAAAGGCCACCTTTCATCTGACACCCAGACCCTGGGGAAAGGACTTCTTTTTCCCATGCAAAATGGCCTCACTTTGAAGCCATTTGCCCTGGCCAACAGGGCAGTGCCCAGGGAGAAATTTTTACACTTTGCTGGATTCCTCCACAACTAAAGCGTCCGGCAACTAGGAGCTTGCAAGTCCTTAGAGCCCCAGATGCCACCTTTCATCTGACACCCAGACCCTGGGGACATGACTTCATTTTCCCCAGGGATATTGAGGTCAGTTTGAGGCCACTCGCCCGGGCCATCTGCATTGTAACCGGTGTGAAATTTTCAAACTTGGCTGATTTTCTCCAAAAGTAAAGCTGCTGGCAAGGAGGACCCTGGAAGTCCTTGGAGCCCCAAAGGCCAGCTTTCATCTGACACCCAGACCCTGGGGAAAGGACTTCTTTTTCCCATGCAAAATGGCCTCACTTTGAAGCCATTTGCCCTGGCCATCTGGGCAGTGCCCAGTGAGAAATTTGCAAACATTGCTGGAATCCTCCACAACTAAAGCTGCCGGCGACTAGGAGCTTTCAAGTCCATAGAGCCGCATGGCCACCTTTCATCTGACACCCAGACCCTGGGGACATGACTTCATTTTCCCCATGGAAAATGGGGTCAGTTTGAGGCCACTCGCCCTGGCCATCTGCATCGTTCCTGGTTTGTAATTTGCAATCATGGCTGATTTATTCCAAAACTAAAGCTTCTGGGAACCAGGAACCCGGAAGTCCTTTGAGCCCGAAAGGCCACCTTTCATCTTACACCCAGACTATGGGGAAAGGACTTTTTTTGGACTTCTTTTTCCCATGCAAAATGGCCTGTCTTTGTAGCCATTTGCCCTGGCCAACAGGGCAGATCCCAGTGAAAAATTTTTTAACATTACTGGATTCCTGCAGAACTAACGCTATTGGCAACTAGGAGCTTTCAAGTCCTTAGAGCCCCAAAGGCCACCTTTCATCTGACACCCAGACCCTGGGGACATGAATTCATTTTCCCCGGGAAAATTTGGGTCAGTTTGAGGCCACTCGCCCTGGCCATCTGCATTGTTCCCGGTGTGAAAGTTGCAAACTTGGCTGATTTTCTCTAAAAGTAAAGCTGCTGGCAAGGAGGACCCTGGAAGTCCTTGGAGCCCCAAAGGCCACATTTCATCTGACACCCAGACCCTGGGTAAAGGACTTCTTTTACTCATGGGAAATGGCCTCCGTTTGCAGCCACACACCCTGGCACAATGAAGGGAGACAAAGAAGAATTACCAAATCTTTGCTTGATTTTTCCAAAATTACAGCTGGCAGCAACAAAGATCCTGTAAGTACTTAGAGCCTCAAAGGCCACCTTGAACATATTACTAACACCCTGGGTAAAGGACATTTTTCCCATGGAAAATGGCCTTCATTTCTGGCCACTTGGCCTGGCAGGCAGGGCAGTGCCAAGCGAGCAATTTGCAAACTCTGCTGGATCCTTCCAAAACAAAAGCTGCCAGCAAATAGGAAGCTGCAAGTACTTAGAGCCCCTGATGCCAACTTCAAACTGATAGCCAGACCCTGGGGAAAGGACTTCTTTTTCCCATGCAAAATGGCCTCACTTTGAAGCCATTTGCCCTGGCCAACAGGGCAGTGCCCAGGGAGAAATTTGCAAACATTGCTGGATTCCTGCTGAACTAACACTGCTGGCAACTAGGAGCTTGCAAGTCCTTAGAGCCCCATGGCCACCTTTCATCTGACACCCAGACCCTGGGGACATGACTTCATTTTCCCCAGGGATATTGAGGTCAGTTTGAGGCCACTCGCCCCGGCCATCTGCATCGTTCCTGGTTTGTAATTTGCAATCATGGCTGATTTATTCCAAAACTAAAGCTTCTGGGAACGAGGAACCCGGAAGTCCTTTGAGCCCCAAAGGCCACCTTTCATCTTACACCCAGACCCTGGGGAAAGGACTTCTTTTTCCCATGCAAAATGGCCGGTCTTTGTAGCCATTTGCCCTGGCCAACAGGGCAGTGCCCAGAGAGAAATTTTTACACTTTGCTGGATTCCTGCTGAACTAACGCTGCGGGCAACTAGGAGCTTGCAAGTCCATAGAGCCCCATGACCACCTTTCATCTGACACCCAGACCCTGGGGACATGACTTCATTTTCCTCAGGGAAATTGGGGTCAGTTTGAGGCCACTCGCCCTGGCCATCTGCATCGTGCCCAGTGTGAAAGTTGCAAACTTGGCTGATTTTCTCCAAAACTAAAGCTGCTGGCAAGGAGTACCCCGGAAGTCCTTAGAGCCCCAAAGGCCAGCTTTCATCTGACACCCAGACCCTGGGGACATGACTTCATTTTCGCCAGGGAAAATGGGGTCAGTTTGAGGCCTTTCGCCCTGCCCATCTGCATCGTTCCCAGTTCGATATTTGCAATCACGGCTGATTTTCTCCAAACTAAAGCAGCTGGCAAGGAGGAACCTGCAACTCCTTAGGGCCCTGGATGCCACGTTTCATCTGATACTCAGACCCTGGGCCAATGACTTCATTTTCCCCATGGAAAATGGCCTCCATTTCTGGCCTCTGGCCGTGACCAATAGGGTGGTGCCCAGCAAGAAATTTGCAATCTTTGCTGGATTTCTCCAAATCTAAAGCTGCCAATAAGTAGTACCCTGCAAGTCCTTGAGCCCCAAAGACCACCTTTCATCTGACACCCAGACCCTGGGGTAAGGACTTCTTTTTCCCATGCAAAATGGCCTCACTTTGAAGCCATTTGCCCTGGCCAACAGGGCAGTGCCCAGGGAGAAATTTTTACACTTTGCTGGATTCCTCCACAACTAAAGCTGCCGGCAACTAGGAGCTTGCAAGTCCATAGAGCCCAAAGTCCACCTTTCATCTGACACCCAGACCCTGGGGACATGACTTCATTTTCCCCAGGGATATTGAGGTCAGTTTGAGGCCACTCGCCCCGGCCATCTGCATCGTTCCTGGTTTGTAATTTGCAATCATGGCTGATTTATTCCAAAACTAAAGCTTCTGGGAACGAGGAACCCGGAAGTCCTTTGAGCCCCAAAGGCCACCTTTCATCTTACACCCAGACCCTGGGGAAAGGACTTCTTTTTCCCATGCAAAATGGCCGGTCTTTGTAGCCATTTGCCCTGGCCAACAGGGCAGTGCCCAGAGAGAAATTTTTACACTTTGCTGGATTCCTGCTGAACTAACGCTGCGGGCAACTAGGAGCTTGCAAGTCCATAGAGCCCCATGACCACCTTTCATCTGACACCCAGACCCTGGGGACATGACTTCATTTTCCCCAGGGATATTGAGGTCAGTTTGAGGCCACTCGCCCGGGCCATTTGCATTGTAACCGGTGTGAAATTTTCAAACTTGGCTGATTTTCTCCAAAAGTAAAGCTGCTGGCAAGGAGGACCCTGGAAGTCCTTGGAGCCCCAAAGGCCACAAATAATCTGACACCAAGACCCTGGGGAAAGGACTTCTTTTACTCATGGGAAATGGCCTCCGTTTGCAGCCACTCACCCTGGCAGAATGAGGGGAGACAAAGAAGAATTACCAAATCTTTGCTTGATTTTTCCAAAATTACAGCTGGCAGCAACAAAGATCCTGTAAGTCCTTAGAGCCTCAAAGGCCACCTTGAACATATTACTGATACCCTGGGTAAAGGACATTTTTCCCATGGAAAATGGCTTTCATTTGTGGCCACTTGGCCTGGCAGGCAGGGCAGAGCCAAGCGAGCAATTTGCAAACTCTGCTGGATCCTTCCAAAACAAAAGCTGCCAGCAAATAGGAAGCTGCAAGTACTTAAGGCCCCTGATGCCAACTTCAAACTGATAGCCAGACCCTGGGGAAAGGACTTCTTTTTCCCATGCAAAATGGCCTCACTTTGAAGCCATTTGCCCTGGGCAACAGGGCAGTGCCCAGTGAGAAATTTGCAAACATTGCTGGATTCCTCCACAACTAAAGCTGCCGGCAACTAGGAGCTTGCAAGTCCTTAGAGCCCCAAAGGCCACCTTTCATCTGACACCCAGACCCTGGGGACATGACTTCATTTTCGCCATGGAAAATGGGGTCAGTTTGAGGCCACTCGCCCTGGCCATCTGCATTGCTCCCAGTGTGAAATTTTAAAACATGGCTGATTTTCTCCAAAAGTAAAGCTGCTGGCAAGGAGGACCCTGCAACTCCTTAGGGCCCCAGAGGCCACCTTTCATCTGATACGCAGACCCTGGGCCAATGTCTTCATTTTCCCTATGGAAAATGGCTTCAATTTCTGGCCTCTGGCCGTGACCAATAGGGTGGTGCCCAGCAAGAAATTTGCAATCTTTGCTGGATTTCTCCAAATCTAAAGCTGCCAATAAGTAGTACCCTGCAAGTCCTTAGAGCCCCAAAGGCCACCTTTCATCTGACACCCAGACCCTGGGGAAAGGACTTCTTTTTCCCATGCAAAATGGCCTCACTTTGAAGCCATTTGCCCTGGCCAACAGGGCAGTGCCCAGGGAGAAATTTTTACACTTTGCTGGATTCCTCCACAACTAAAGCGTCCGGCAACTAGGAGCTTTCAAGTCCTTAGAGCCCCAGATGCCACCTTTCATCTGACACCCAGACCCAGGGGACATGACTTCATTTTCCCCAGGGATATTGAGGTCAGTTTGAGGCCACTCGCCCGGGCCATTTGCATTGTAACCGGTGTGAAATTTTCAAACTTGGCTGATTTTCTCCAAAAGTAAAGCTGCTGGCAAGGAGGACCCTGGAAGTCCTTGGAGCCCCAAAGGCCACAAATAATCTGACACCAAGACCCTGGGGAAAGGACTTCTTTTACTCATGGGAAATGGCCTCCGTTTGCAGCCACTCACCCTGGCAGAATGAGGGGAGACAAAGAAGAATTACCAAATCTTTGCTTGATTTTTCCAAAATTACAGCTGGCAGCAACAAAGATCCTGTAAGTCCTTAGAGCCTCAAAGGCCACCTTGAACATATTACTGATACCCTGGGTAAAGGACATTTTTCCCATGGAAAATGGCTTTCATTTGTGGCCACTTGGCCTGGCAGGCAGGGCAGAGCCAAGCGAGCAATTTGCAAACTCTGCTGGATCCTTCCAAAACAAAAGCTGCCAGCAAATAGGAAGCTGCAAGTACTTAAGGCCCCTGATGCCAACTTCAAACTGATAGCCAGACCCTGGGGAAAGGACTTCTTTTTCCCATGCAAAATGGCCTCACTTTGAAGCCATTTGCCCTGGGCAACAGGGCAGTGCCCAGTGAGAAATTTGCAAACATTGCTGGATTCCTCCACAACTAAAGCTGCCGGCAACTAGGAGCTTGCAAGTCCTTAGAGCCCCAAAGGCCACCTTTCATCTGACACCCAGACCCTGGGGACATGACTTCATTTTCGCCATGGAAAATGGGGTCAGTTTGAGGCCACTCGCCCTGGCCATCTGCATTGCTCCCAGTGTGAAATTTTAAAACATGGCTGATTTTCTCCAAAAGTAAAGCTGCTGGCAAGGAGGACCCTGCAACTCCTTAGGGCCCCAGAGGCCACCTTTCATCTGATACGCAGACCCTGGGCCAATGTCTTCATTTTCCCTATGGAAAATGGCTTCAATTTCTGGCCTCTGGCCGTGACCAATAGGGTGGTGCCCAGCAAGAAATTTGCAATCTTTGCTGGATTTCTCCAAATCTAAAGCTGCCAATAAGTAGTACCCTGCAAGTCCTTAGAGCCCCAAAGGCCACCTTTCATCTGACACCCAGACCCTGGG
Source organism: Agelaius phoeniceus (assembly GCF_051311805.1). Lineage (NCBI taxonomy): Eukaryota > Metazoa > Chordata > Aves > Passeriformes > Icteridae > Agelaius > Agelaius phoeniceus. Next base: position 1,323,608 of record NC_135294.1, read on the forward strand.
GAAAGGACTTCTTTTTCCCATGCAAAATGGCCTCACTTTGAAGCCATTTGCCCTGGCCAACAGGGCAGTGCCCAGGGAGAAATTTTTACACTTTGCTGGATTCCTCCACAACTAAAGCGTCCGGCAACTAGGAGCTTGCAAGTCCTTAGAGCCCCAGATGCCACCTTTCATCTGACACCCAGACCCTGGGGACATGACTTCATTTTCCCCAGGGATATTGAGGTCAGTTTGAGGCCACTCGCCCGGGCCATCTGCATTGTAACCGGTGTGAAATTTTCAAACTTGGCTGATTTTCTCCAAAAGTAAAGCTGCTGGCAAGGAGGACCCTGGAAGTCCTTGGAGCCCCAAAGGCCAGCTTTCATCTGACACCCAGACCCTGGGGAAAGGACTTCTTTTTCCCATGCAAAATGGCCTCACTTTGAAGCCATTTGCCCTGGCCATCTGGGCAGTGCCCAGTGAGAAATTTGCAAACATTGCTGGAATCCTCCACAACTAAAGCTGCCGGCGACTAGGAGCTTTCAAGTCCATAGAGCCGCATGGCCACCTTTCATCTGACACCCAGACCCTGGGGACATGACTTCATTTTCCCCATGGAAAATGGGGTCAGTTTGAGGCCACTCGCCCTGGCCATCTGCATCGTTCCTGGTTTGTAATTTGCAATCATGGCTGATTTATTCCAAAACTAAAGCTTCTGGGAACGAGGAACCCGGAAGTCCTTTGAGCCCGAAAGGCCACCTTTCATCTTACACCCAGACTATGGGGAAAGGACTTTTTTTGGACTTCTTTTTCCCATGCAAAATGGCCTGTCTTTGTAGCCATTTGCCCTGGCCAACAGGGCAGATCCCAGTGAAAAATTTTTTAACATTACTGGATTCCTGCAGAACTAACGCTATTGGCAACTAGGAGCTTTCAAGTCCTTAGAGCCCCAAAGGCCACCTTTCATCTGACACCCAGACCCTGGGGACATGAATTCATTTTCCCCGGGAAAATTTGGGTCAGTTTGAGGCCACTCGCCCTGGCCATCTGCATTGTTCCCGGTGTGAAAGTTGCAAACTTGGCTGATTTTCTCTAAAAGTAAAGCTGCTGGCAAGGAGGACCCTGGAAGTCCTTGGAGCCCCAAAGGCCACATTTCATCTGACACCCAGACCCTGGGTAAAGGACTTCTTTTACTCATGGGAAATGGCCTCCGTTTGCAGCCACACACCCTGGCACAATGAAGGGAGACAAAGAAGAATTACCAAATCTTTGCTTGATTTTTCCAAAATTAAAGCTGGCAGCAACAAAGATCCTGTAAGTACTTAGAGCCTCAAAGGCCACCTTGAACATATTACTAACACCCTGGGTAAAGGACATTTTTCCCATGGAAAATGGCCTTCATTTCTGGCCACTTGGCCTGGCAGGCAGGGCAGTGCCAAGCGAGCAATTTGCAAACTCTGCTGGATCCTTCCAAAACAAAAGCTGCCAGCAAATAGGAAGCTGCAAGTACTTAGAGCCCCTGATGCCAACTTCAAACTGATAGCCAGACCCTGGGGAAAGGACTTCTTTTTCCCATGCAAAATGGCCTCACTTTGAAGCCATTTGCCCTGGCCAACAGGGCAGTGCCCAGGGAGAAATTTGCAAATATTGCTGGATTCCTGCTGAACTAACACTGCTGGCAACTAGGAGCTTGCAAGTCCTTAGAGCCCCATGGCCACCTTTCATCTGACACCCAGACCCTGGGGACATGACTTCATTTTCCCCAGGGATATTGAGGTCAGTTTGAGGCCACTCGCCCCGGCCATCTGCATCGTTCCTGGTTTGTAATTTGCAATCATGGCTGATTTATTCCAAAACTAAAGCTTCTGGGAACGAGGAACCCGGAAGTCCTTTGAGCCCCAAAGGCCACCTTTCATCTTACACCCAGACCCTGGGGAAAGGACTTCTTTTTCCCATGCAAAATGGCCGGTCTTTGTAGCCATTTGCCCTGGCCAACAGGGCAGTGCCCAGAGAGAAATTTTTACACTTTGCTGGATTCCTGCTGAACTAACGCTGCGGGCAACTAGGAGCTTGCAAGTCCATAGAGCCCCATGACCACCTTTCATCTGACACCCAGACCCTGGGGACATGACTTCATTTTCCTCAGGGAAATTGGGGTCAGTTTGAGGCCACTCGCCCTGGCCATCTGCATCGTGCCCAGTGTGAAAGTTGCAAACTTGGCTGATTTTCTCCAAAACTAAAGCTGCTGGCAAGGAGTACCCCGGAAGTCCTTAGAGCCCCAAAGGCCAGCTTTCATCTGACACCCAGACCCTGGGGACATGACTTCATTTTCGCCAGGGAAAATGGGGTCAGTTTGAGGCCTTTCGCCCTGCCCATCTGCATCGTTCCCAGTTCGATATTTGCAATCACGGCTGATTTTCTCCAAACTAAAGCAGCTGGCAAGGAGGAACCTGCAACTCCTTAGGGCCCTGGATGCCACGTTTCATCTGATACTCAGACCCTGGGCCAATGACTTCATTTTCCCCATGGAAAATGGCCTCCATTTCTGGCCTCTGGCCGTGACCAATAGGGTGGTGCCCAGCAAGAAATTTGCAATCTTTGCTGGATTTCTCCAAATCTAAAGCTGCCAATAAGTAGTACCCTGCAAGTCCTTGAGCCCCAAAGACCACCTTTCATCTGACACCCAGACCCTGGGGTAAGGACTTCTTTTTCCCATGCAAAATGGCCTCACTTTGAAGCCATTTGCCCTGGCCAACAGGGCAGTGCCCAGGGAGAAATTTTTACACTTTGCTGGATTCCTCCACAACTAAAGCTGCCGGCAACTAGGAGCTTGCAAGTCCATAGAGCCCAAAGTCCACCTTTCATCTGACACCCAGACCCTGGGGACATGACTTCATTTTCCCCAGGGATATTGAGGTCAGTTTGAGGCCACTCGCCCCGGCCATCTGCATCGTTCCTGGTTTGTAATTTGCAATCATGGCTGATTTATTCCAAAACTAAAGCTTCTGGGAACGAGGAACCCGGAAGTCCTTTGAGCCCCAAAGGCCACCTTTCATCTTACACCCAGACCCTGGGGAAAGGACTTCTTTTTCCCATGCAAAATGGCCGGTCTTTGTAGCCATTTGCCCTGGCCAACAGGGCAGTGCCCAGAGAGAAATTTTTACACTTTGCTGGATTCCTGCTGAACTAACGCTGCGGGCAACTAGGAGCTTTCAAGTCCATAGAGCCGCATGGCCACCTTTCATCTGACACCCAGACCCTGGGGACATGACTTCATTTTCCCCAGGGATATTGAGGTCAGTTTGAGGCCACTCGCCCGGGCCATTTGCATTGTAACCGGTGTGAAATTTTCAAACTTGGCTGATTTTCTCCAAAAGTAAAGCTGCTGGCAAGGAGGACCCTGGAAGTCCTTGGAGCCCCAAAGGCCACAAATAATCTGACACCAAGACCCTGGGGAAAGGACTTCTTTTACTCATGGGAAATGGCCTCCGTTTGCAGCCACTCACCCTGGCAGAATGAGGGGAGACAAAGAAGAATTACCAAATCTTTGCTTGATTTTTCCAAAATTACAGCTGGCAGCAACAAAGATCCTGTAAGTCCTTAGAGCCTCAAAGGCCACCTTGAACATATTACTGATACCCTGGGTAAAGGACATTTTTCCCATGGAAAATGGCTTTCATTTGTGGCCACTTGGCCTGGCAGGCAGGGCAGAGCCAAGCGAGCAATTTGCAAACTCTGCTGGATCCTTCCAAAACAAAAGCTGCCAGCAAATAGGAAGCTGCAAGTACTTAAGGCCCCTGATGCCAACTTCAAACTGATAGCCAGACCCTGGGGAAAGGACTTCTTTTTCCCATGCAAAATGGCCTCACTTTGAAGCCATTTGCCCTGGGCAACAGGGCAGTGCCCAGTGAGAAATTTGCAAACATTGCTGGATTCCTCCACAACTAAAGCTGCCGGCAACTAGGAGCTTGCAAGTCCTTAGAGCCCCAAAGGCCACCTTTCATCTGACACCCAGACCCTGGGGACATGACTTCATTTTCCCCATGGAAAATGGGGTCAGTTTGAGGCCACTCGCCCTGGCCATCTGCATTGCTCCCAGTGTGAAATTTTAAAACATGGCTGATTTTCTCCAAAAGTAAAGCTGCTGGCAAGGAGGACCCTGCAACTCCTTAGGGCCCCAGAGGCCACCTTTCATCTGATACGCAGACCCTGGGCCAATGTCTTCATTTTCCCTATGGAAAATGGCTTCAATTTCTGGCCTCTGGCCGTGACCAATAGGGTGGTGCCCAGCAAGAAATTTGCAATCTTTGCTGGATTTCTCCAAATCTAAAGCTGCCAATAAGTAGTACCCTGCAAGTCCTTAGAGCCCCAAAGGCCACCTTTCATCTGACACCCAGACCCTGGGGAAAGGACTTCTTTTTCCCATGCAAAATGGCCTCACTTTGAAGCCATTTGCCCTGGCCAACAGGGCAGTGCCCAGGGAGAAATTTTTACACTTTGCTGGATTCCTCCACAACTAAAGCGTCCGGCAACTAGGAGCTTGCAAGTCCTTAGAGCCCCAGATGCCACCTTTCATCTGACACCCAGACCCTGGGGACATGACTTCATTTTCCCCAGGGATATTGAGGTCAGTTTGAGGCCACTCGCCCGGGCCATCTGCATTGTAACCGGTGTGAAATTTTCAAACTTGGCTGATTTTCTCCAAAAGTAAAGCTGCTGGCAAGGAGGACCCTGGAAGTCCTTGGAGCCCCAAAGGCCAGCTTTCATCTGACACCCAGACCCTGGGGAAAGGACTTCTTTTTCCCATGCAAAATGGCCTCACTTTGAAGCCATTTGCCCTGGCCATCTGGGCAGTGCCCAGTGAGAAATTTGCAAACATTGCTGGAATCCTCCACAACTAAAGCTGCCGGCGACTAGGAGCTTTCAAGTCCATAGAGCCGCATGGCCACCTTTCATCTGACACCCAGACCCTGGGGACATGACTTCATTTTCCCCATGGAAAATGGGGTCAGTTTGAGGCCACTCGCCCTGGCCATCTGCATCGTTCCTGGTTTGTAATTTGCAATCATGGCTGATTTATTCCAAAACTAAAGCTTCTGGGAACCAGGAACCCGGAAGTCCTTTGAGCCCGAAAGGCCACCTTTCATCTTACACCCAGACTATGGGGAAAGGACTTTTTTTGGACTTCTTTTTCCCATGCAAAATGGCCTGTCTTTGTAGCCATTTGCCCTGGCCAACAGGGCAGTGCCCAGTGAGAAATTTTTTAACATTACTGGATTCCTGCAGAACTAACGCTATTGGCAACTAGGAGCTTTCAAGTCCTTAGAGCCCCAAAGGCCACCTTTCATCTGACACCCAGACCCTGGGGACATGAATTCATTTTCCCCGGGAAAATTTGGGTCAGTTTGAGGCCACTCGCCCTGGCCATCTGCATTGTTCCCGGTGTGAAAGTTGCAAACTTGGCTGATTTTCTCTAAAAGTAAAGCTGCTGGCAAGGAGGACCCTGGAAGTCCTTGGAGCCCCAAAGGCCACATTTCATCTGACACCCAGACACTGGGTAAAGGACTTCTTTTACTCATGGGAAATGGCCTCCGTTTGCAGCCACACACCCTGGCACAATGAAGGGAGACAAAGAAGAATTACCAAATCTTTGCTTGATTTTTCCAAAATTACAGCTGGCAGCAACAAAGATCCTGTAAGTACTTAGAGCCTCAAAGGCCACCTTGAACATATTACTAACACCCTGGGTAAAGGACATTTTTCCCATGGAAAATGGCCTTCATTTCTGGCCACTTGGCCTGGCAGGCAGGGCAGTGCCAAGCGAGCAATTTGCAAACTCTGCTGGATCCTTCCAAAACAAAAGCTGCCAGCAAATAGGAAGCTGCAAGTACTTAGAGCCCCTGATGCCAACTTCAAACTGATAGCCAGACCCTGGGGAAAGGACTTCTTTTTCCCATGCAAAATGGCCTCACTTTGAAGCCATTTGCCCTGGGCAACAGGGCAGTGCCCAGTGAGAAATTTGCAAACATTGCTGGATTCCTGCTGAACTAACACTGCTGGCAACTAGGAGCTTGCAAGTCCTTAGAGCCCCATGGCCACCTTTCATCTGACACCCAGACCCTGGGGACATGACTTCATTTTCCCCAGGGATATTGAGGTCAGTTTGAGGCCACTCGCCCCGGCCATCTGCATCGTTCCTGGTTTGTAATTTGCAATCATGGCTGATTTATTCCAAAACTAAAGCTTCTGGGAACGAGGAACCCGGAAGTCCTTTGAGCCCCAAAGGCCACCTTTCATCTTACACCCAGACCCTGGGGAAAGGACTTCTTTTTCCCATGCAAAATGGCCGGTCTTTGTAGCCATTTGCCCTGGCCAACAGGGCAGTGCCCAGAGAGAAATTTTTACACTTTGCTGGATTCCTGCTGAACTAACGCTGCGGGCAACTAGGAGCTTGCAAGTCCATAGAGCCCCATGACCACCTTTCATCTGACACCCAGACCCTGGGGACATGACTTCATTTTCCTCAGGGAAATTGGGGTCAGTTTGAGGCCACTCGCCCTGGCCATCTGCATCGTGCCCAGTGTGAAATTTGCAAACTTGGCTGATTTTCTCCAAAACTAAAGCTGCTGGCAAGGAGTACCCCGGAAGTCCTTAGAGCCCCAAAGGCCAGCTTTCATCTGACACCCAGACCCTGGGGACATGACTTCATTTTCGCCAGGGAAAATGGGGTCAGTTTGAGGCCACACGCCCTGGCCATCTGCATTGCTCCCAGTGTGAAATTTGCAAACATGGCTGATTTTCTCCAAAAGTAAAGCTGCTGGCAAGGAGGACCCTGCAACTCCTTAGGGCCCCAGAGGCCACCTTTCATCTGATACCCACACCCTGGGCCAATGTCTTCATTTTCCCTATGGAAAATGGCCCCAATTTCTGGCCTCTCACCGTGACCAATAGGGTGGTGCCCAGCAAGAAATTTGCAATCTTTGCTGGATTTCTCCAAATCTAAAGCTGCCAATAAGTAGTACCCTGCAAGTCCTTGAGCCCCAAAGACCACCTTTCATCTGACACCCAGACCCTGGGGAAAGGACTTCTTTTTCCCATGCAAAATGGCCTCACTTTGAAGCCATTTGCCCTGGCCAACAGGGCAGTGCCCAGGGAGAAATTTTTACACTTTGCTGGATTCCTCCACAACTAAAGCTGCCGGCAACTAGGAGCTTGCAAGTCCATAGAGCCCAAAGTCCACCTTTCATCTGACACCCAGACCCTGGGGACATGACTTCATTTTCGCCAGGGAAAATGGGGTCAGTTTGAGGCCACACGCCCTGGCCATCTGCATCGTTCCCAGTTCGATATTTGCAATCACGGCTGATTTTCTCCAAACTAAAGCAGCTGGCAAGGAGGAACCTGCAACTCCTTAGGGCCCTGGATGCCACGTTTCATCTGATACTCAGACCCTGGGCCAATGACTTCATTTTCCCCATGGAAAATGGCCTCCATTTCTGGCCTCTGGCCGTGACCAATAGGGTGGTGCCCAGCAAGAAATTTGCAATCTTTGCTGGATTTCTCCAAATCTAAAGCTGCCAATAAGTAGTACCCTGCAAGTCCTTAGAGCCCCAAAGGCCACCTTTCATCTGACACCCAGACCCTGGGGAAAGGACTTCTTTTTCCCATGCAAAATGGCCTCACTTTGAAGCCATTTGCCCTGGCCAACAGGGCAGTGCCCAGGGAGAAATTTTTACACTTTGCTGGATTCCTCCACAACTAAAGCGTCCGGCAACTAGGAGCTTGCAAGTCCTTAGAGCCCCAGATGCCACCTTTCATCTGACACCCAGACCCAGGGGACATGACTTCATTTTCCCCAGGGATATTGAGGTCAGTTTGAGGCCACTCGCCCGGGCCATTTGCATTGTAACCGGTGTGAAATTTTCAAACTTGGCTGATTTTCTCCAAAAGTAAAGCTGCTGGCAAGGAGGACCCTGGAAGTCCTTGGAGCCCCAAAGGCCACAAATAATCTGACACCAAGACCCTGGGGAAAGGACTTCTTTTACTCATGGGAAATGGCCTCCGTTTGCAGCCACTCACCCTGGCAGAATGAGGGGAGACAAAGAAGAATTACCAAATCTTTGCTTGATTTTTCCAAAATTACAGCTGGCAGCAACAAAGATCCTGTAAGTCCTTAGAGCCTCAAAGGCCACCTTGAACATATTACTGATACCCTGGGTAAAGGACATTTTTCCCATGGAAAATGGCTTTCATTTGTGGCCACTTGGCCTGGCAGGCAGGGCAGAGCCAAGCGAGCAATTTGCAAACTCTGCTGGATCCTTCCAAAACAAAAGCTGCCAGCAAATAGGAAGCTGCAAGTACTTAAGGCCCCTGATGCCAACTTCAAACTGATAGCCAGACCCTGGGGAAAGGACTTCTTTTTCCCATGCAAAATGGCCTCACTTTGAAGCCATTTGCCCTGGGCAACAGGGCAGTGCCCAGTGAGAAATTTGCAAACATTGCTGGATTCCTCCACAACTAAAGCTGCCGGCAACTAGGAGCTTGCAAGTCCTTAGAGCCCCAAAGGCCACCTTTCATCTGACACCCAGACCCTGGGGACATGACTTCATTTTCGCCATGGAAAATGGGGTCAGTTTGAGGCCACTCGCCCTGGCCATCTGCATTGCTCCCAGTGTGAAATTTTAAAACATGGCTGATTTTCTCCAAAAGTAAAGCTGCTGGCAAGGAGGACCCTGCAACTCCTTAGGGCCCCAGAGGCCACCTTTCATCTGATACGCAGACCCTGGGCCAATGTCTTCATTTTCCCTATGGAAAATGGCTTCAATTTCTGGCCTCTGGCCGTGACCAATAGGGTGGTGCCCAGCAAGAAATTTGCAATCTTTGCTGGATTTCTCCAAATCTAAAGCTGCCAATAAGTAGTACCCTGCAAGTCCTTAGAGCCCCAAAGGCCACCTTTCATCTGACACCCAGACCCTGGGGAAAGGACTTCTTTTTCCCATGCAAAATGGCCTCACTTTGAAGCCATTTGCCCTGGCCATCTGGGCAGTGCCCAGTGAGAAATTTGCAAACATTGCTGGAATCCTCCACAACTAAAGCTGCCGGCGACTAGGAGCTTTCAAGTCCATAGAGCCGCATGGCCACCTTTCATCTGACACCCAGACCCTGGGGACATGACTTCATTTTCCCCATGGAAAATGGGGTCAGTTTGAGGCCACTCGCCCTGGCCATCTGCATCGTTCCTGGTTTGTAATTTGCAATCATGGCTGATTTATTCCAAAACTAAAGCTTCTGGGAACCAGGAACCCGGAAGTCCTTTGAGCCCGAAAGGCCACCTTTCATCTTACACCCAGACTATGGGGAAAGGACTTTTTTTGGACTTCTTTTTCCCATGCAAAATGGCCTGTCTTTGTAGCCATTTGCCCTGGCCAACAGGGCAGATCCCAGTGAAAAATTTTTTAACATTACTGGATTCCTGCAGAACTAACGCTATTGGCAACTAGGAGCTTTCAAGTCCTTAGAGCCCCAAAGGCCACCTTTCATCTGACACCCAGACCCTGGGGACATGAATTCATTTTCCCCGGGAAAATTTGGGTCAGTTTGAGGCCACTCGCCCTGGCCATCTGCATTGTTCCCGGTGTGAAAGTTGCAAACTTGGCTGATTTTCTCTAAAAGTAAAGCTGCTGGCAAGGAGGACCCTGGAAGTCCTTGGAGCCCCAAAGGCCACATTTCATCTGACACCCAGACCCTGGGTAAAGGACTTCTTTTACTCATGGGAAATGGCCTCCGTTTGCAGCCACACACCCTGGCACAATGAAGGGAGACAAAGAAGAATTACCAAATCTTTGCTTGATTTTTCCAAAATTACAGCTGGCAGCAACAAAGATCCTGTAAGTACTTAGAGCCTCAAAGGCCACCTTGAACATATTACTAACACCCTGGGTAAAGGACATTTTTCCCATGGAAAATGGCCTTCATTTCTGGCCACTTGGCCTGGCAGGCAGGGCAGTGCCAAGCGAGCAATTTGCAAACTCTGCTGGATCCTTCCAAAACAAAAGCTGCCAGCAAATAGGAAGCTGCAAGTACTTAGAGCCCCTGATGCCAACTTCAAACTGATAGCCAGACCCTGGGGAAAGGACTTCTTTTTCCCATGCAAAATGGCCTCACTTTGAAGCCATTTGCCCTGGCCAACAGGGCAGTGCCCAGGGAGAAATTTGCAAACATTGCTGGATTCCTGCTGAACTAACACTGCTGGCAACTAGGAGCTTGCAAGTCCTTAGAGCCCCATGGCCACCTTTCATCTGACACCCAGACCCTGGGGACATGACTTCATTTTCCCCAGGGATATTGAGGTCAGTTTGAGGCCACTCGCCCCGGCCATCTGCATCGTTCCTGGTTTGTAATTTGCAATCATGGCTGATTTATTCCAAAACTAAAGCTTCTGGGAACGAGGAACCCGGAAGTCCTTTGAGCCCCAAAGGCCACCTTTCATCTTACACCCAGACCCTGGGGAAAGGACTTCTTTTTCCCATGCAAAATGGCCGGTCTTTGTAGCCATTTGCCCTGGCCAACAGGGCAGTGCCCAGAGAGAAATTTTTACACTTTGCTGGATTCCTGCTGAACTAACGCTGCGGGCAACTAGGAGCTTGCAAGTCCATAGAGCCCCATGACCACCTTTCATCTGACACCCAGACCCTGGGGACATGACTTCATTTTCCTCAGGGAAATTGGGGTCAGTTTGAGGCCACTCGCCCTGGCCATCTGCATCGTGCCCAGTGTGAAAGTTGCAAACTTGGCTGATTTTCTCCAAAACTAAAGCTGCTGGCAAGGAGTACCCCGGAAGTCCTTAGAGCCCCAAAGGCCAGCTTTCATCTGACACCCAGACCCTGGGGACATGACTTCATTTTCGCCAGGGAAAATGGGGTCAGTTTGAGGCCTTTCGCCCTGCCCATCTGCATCGTTCCCAGTTCGATATTTGCAATCACGGCTGATTTTCTCCAAACTAAAGCAGCTGGCAAGGAGGAACCTGCAACTCCTTAGGGCCCTGGATGCCACGTTTCATCTGATACTCAGACCCTGGGCCAATGACTTCATTTTCCCCATGGAAAATGGCCTCCATTTCTGGCCTCTGGCCGTGACCAATAGGGTGGTGCCCAGCAAGAAATTTGCAATCTTTGCTGGATTTCTCCAAATCTAAAGCTGCCAATAAGTAGTACCCTGCAAGTCCTTGAGCCCCAAAGACCACCTTTCATCTGACACCCAGACCCTGGGGTAAGGACTTCTTTTTCCCATGCAAAATGGCCTCACTTTGAAGCCATTTGCCCTGGCCAACAGGGCAGTGCCCAGGGAGAAATTTTTACACTTTGCTGGATTCCTCCACAACTAAAGCTGCCGGCAACTAGGAGCTTGCAAGTCCATAGAGCCCAAAGTCCACCTTTCATCTGACACCCAGACCCTGGGGACATGACTTCATTTTCCCCAGGGATATTGAGGTCAGTTTGAGGCCACTCGCCCCGGCCATCTGCATCGTTCCTGGTTTGTAATTTGCAATCATGGCTGATTTATTCCAAAACTAAAGCTTCTGGGAACGAGGAACCCGGAAGTCCTTTGAGCCCCAAAGGCCACCTTTCATCTTACACCCAGACCCTGGGGAAAGGACTTCTTTTTCCCATGCAAAATGGCCGGTCTTTGTAGCCATTTGCCCTGGCCAACAGGGCAGTGCCCAGAGAGAAATTTTTACACTTTGCTGGATTCCTGCTGAACTAACGCTGCGGGCAACTAGGAGCTTGCAAGTCCATAGAGCCCCATGACCACCTTTCATCTGACACCCAGACCCTGGGGACATGACTTCATTTTCCCCAGGGATATTGAGGTCAGTTTGAGGCCACTCGCCCGGGCCATTTGCATTGTAACCGGTGTGAAATTTTCAAACTTGGCTGATTTTCTCCAAAAGTAAAGCTGCTGGCAAGGAGGACCCTGGAAGTCCTTGGAGCCCCAAAGGCCACAAATAATCTGACACCAAGACCCTGGGGAAAGGACTTCTTTTACTCATGGGAAATGGCCTCCGTTTGCAGCCACTCACCCTGGCAGAATGAGGGGAGACAAAGAAGAATTACCAAATCTTTGCTTGATTTTTCCAAAATTACAGCTGGCAGCAACAAAGATCCTGTAAGTCCTTAGAGCCTCAAAGGCCACCTTGAACATATTACTGATACCCTGGGTAAAGGACATTTTTCCCATGGAAAATGGCTTTCATTTGTGGCCACTTGGCCTGGCAGGCAGGGCAGAGCCAAGCGAGCAATTTGCAAACTCTGCTGGATCCTTCCAAAACAAAAGCTGCCAGCAAATAGGAAGCTGCAAGTACTTAAGGCCCCTGATGCCAACTTCAAACTGATAGCCAGACCCTGGGGAAAGGACTTCTTTTTCCCATGCAAAATGGCCTCACTTTGAAGCCATTTGCCCTGGGCAACAGGGCAGTGCCCAGTGAGAAATTTGCAAACATTGCTGGATTCCTCCACAACTAAAGCTGCCGGCAACTAGGAGCTTGCAAGTCCTTAGAGCCCCAAAGGCCACCTTTCATCTGACACCCAGACCCTGGGGACATGACTTCATTTTCGCCATGGAAAATGGGGTCAGTTTGAGGCCACTCGCCCTGGCCATCTGCATTGCTCCCAGTGTGAAATTTTAAAACATGGCTGATTTTCTCCAAAAGTAAAGCTGCTGGCAAGGAGGACCCTGCAACTCCTTAGGGCCCCAGAGGCCACCTTTCATCTGATACGCAGACCCTGGGCCAATGTCTTCATTTTCCCTATGGAAAATGGCTTCAATTTCTGGCCTCTGGCCGTGACCAATAGGGTGGTGCCCAGCAAGAAATTTGCAATCTTTGCTGGATTTCTCCAAATCTAAAGCTGCCAATAAGTAGTACCCTGCAAGTCCTTAGAGCCCCAAAGGCCACCTTTCATCTGACACCCAGACCCTGGGGAAAGGACTTCTTTTTCCCATGCAAAATGGCCTCACTTTGAAGCCATTTGCCCTGGCCAACAGGGCAGTGCCCAGGGAGAAATTTTTACACTTTGCTGGATTCCTCCACAACTAAAGCGTCCGGCAACTAGGAGCTTGCAAGTCCTTAGAGCCCCAGATGCCACCTTTCATCTGACACCCAGACCCTGGGGACATGACTTCATTTTCCCCAGGGATATTGAGGTCAGTTTGAGGCCACTCGCCCGGGCCATCTGCATTGTAACCGGTGTGAAATTTTCAAACTTGGCTGATTTTCTCCAAAAGTAAAGCTGCTGGCAAGGAGGACCCTGGAAGTCCTTGGAGCCCCAAAGGCCAGCTTTCATCTGACACCCAGACCCTGGGGAAAGGACTTCTTTTTCCCATGCAAAATGGCCTCACTTTGAAGCCATTTGCCCTGGCCATCTGGGCAGTGCCCAGTGAGAAATTTGCAAACATTGCTGGAATCCTCCACAACTAAAGCTGCCGGCGACTAGGAGCTTTCAAGTCCATAGAGCCGCATGGCCACCTTTCATCTGACACCCAGACCCTGGGGACATGACTTCATTTTCCCCATGGAAAATGGGGTCAGTTTGAGGCCACTCGCCCTGGCCATCTGCATCGTTCCTGGTTTGTAATTTGCAATCATGGCTGATTTATTCCAAAACTAAAGCTTCTGGGAACCAGGAACCCGGAAGTCCTTTGAGCCCGAAAGGCCACCTTTCATCTTACACCCAGACTATGGGGAAAGGACTTTTTTTGGACTTCTTTTTCCCATGCAAAATGGCCTGTCTTTGTAGCCATTTGCCCTGGCCAACAGGGCAGATCCCAGTGAAAAATTTTTTAACATTACTGGATTCCTGCAGAACTAACGCTATTGGCAACTAGGAGCTTTCAAGTCCTTAGAGCCCCAAAGGCCACCTTTCATCTGACACCCAGACCCTGGGGACATGAATTCATTTTCCCCGGGAAAATTTGGGTCAGTTTGAGGCCACTCGCCCTGGCCATCTGCATTGTTCCCGGTGTGAAAGTTGCAAACTTGGCTGATTTTCTCTAAAAGTAAAGCTGCTGGCAAGGAGGACCCTGGAAGTCCTTGGAGCCCCAAAGGCCACATTTCATCTGACACCCAGACCCTGGGTAAAGGACTTCTTTTACTCATGGGAAATGGCCTCCGTTTGCAGCCACACACCCTGGCACAATGAAGGGAGACAAAGAAGAATTACCAAATCTTTGCTTGATTTTTCCAAAATTACAGCTGGCAGCAACAAAGATCCTGTAAGTACTTAGAGCCTCAAAGGCCACCTTGAACATATTACTAACACCCTGGGTAAAGGACATTTTTCCCATGGAAAATGGCCTTCATTTCTGGCCACTTGGCCTGGCAGGCAGGGCAGTGCCAAGCGAGCAATTTGCAAACTCTGCTGGATCCTTCCAAAACAAAAGCTGCCAGCAAATAGGAAGCTGCAAGTACTTAGAGCCCCTGATGCCAACTTCAAACTGATAGCCAGACCCTGGGGAAAGGACTTCTTTTTCCCATGCAAAATGGCCTCACTTTGAAGCCATTTGCCCTGGCCAACAGGGCAGTGCCCAGGGAGAAATTTGCAAACATTGCTGGATTCCTGCTGAACTAACACTGCTGGCAACTAGGAGCTTGCAAGTCCTTAGAGCCCCATGGCCACCTTTCATCTGACACCCAGACCCTGGGGACATGACTTCATTTTCCCCAGGGATATTGAGGTCAGTTTGAGGCCACTCGCCCCGGCCATCTGCATCGTTCCTGGTTTGTAATTTGCAATCATGGCTGATTTATTCCAAAACTAAAGCTTCTGGGAACGAGGAACCCGGAAGTCCTTTGAGCCCCAAAGGCCACCTTTCATCTTACACCCAGACCCTGGGGAAAGGACTTCTTTTTCCCATGCAAAATGGCCGGTCTTTGTAGCCATTTGCCCTGGCCAACAGGGCAGTGCCCAGAGAGAAATTTTTACACTTTGCTGGATTCCTGCTGAACTAACGCTGCGGGCAACTAGGAGCTTGCAAGTCCATAGAGCCCCATGACCACCTTTCATCTGACACCCAGACCCTGGGGACATGACTTCATTTTCCTCAGGGAAATTGGGGTCAGTTTGAGGCCACTCGCCCTGGCCATCTGCATCGTGCCCAGTGTGAAAGTTGCAAACTTGGCTGATTTTCTCCAAAACTAAAGCTGCTGGCAAGGAGTACCCCGGAAGTCCTTAGAGCCCCAAAGGCCAGCTTTCATCTGACACCCAGACCCTGGGGACATGACTTCATTTTCGCCAGGGAAAATGGGGTCAGTTTGAGGCCTTTCGCCCTGCCCATCTGCATCGTTCCCAGTTCGATATTTGCAATCACGGCTGATTTTCTCCAAACTAAAGCAGCTGGCAAGGAGGAACCTGCAACTCCTTAGGGCCCTGGATGCCACGTTTCATCTGATACTCAGACCCTGGGCCAATGACTTCATTTTCCCCATGGAAAATGGCCTCCATTTCTGGCCTCTGGCCGTGACCAATAGGGTGGTGCCCAGCAAGAAATTTGCAATCTTTGCTGGATTTCTCCAAATCTAAAGCTGCCAATAAGTAGTACCCTGCAAGTCCTTGAGCCCCAAAGACCACCTTTCATCTGACACCCAGACCCTGGGGTAAGGACTTCTTTTTCCCATGCAAAATGGCCTCACTTTGAAGCCATTTGCCCTGGCCAACAGGGCAGTGCCCAGGGAGAAATTTTTACACTTTGCTGGATTCCTCCACAACTAAAGCTGCCGGCAACTAGGAGCTTGCAAGTCCATAGAGCCCAAAGTCCACCTTTCATCTGACACCCAGACCCTGGGGACATGACTTCATTTTCCCCAGGGATATTGAGGTCAGTTTGAGGCCACTCGCCCCGGCCATCTGCATCGTTCCTGGTTTGTAATTTGCAATCATGGCTGATTTATTCCAAAACTAAAGCTTCTGGGAACGAGGAACCCGGAAGTCCTTTGAGCCCCAAAGGCCACCTTTCATCTTACACCCAGACCCTGGGGAAAGGACTTCTTTTTCCCATGCAAAATGGCCGGTCTTTGTAGCCATTTGCCCTGGCCAACAGGGCAGTGCCCAGAGAGAAATTTTTACACTTTGCTGGATTCCTGCTGAACTAACGCTGCGGGCAACTAGGAGCTTGCAAGTCCATAGAGCCCCATGACCACCTTTCATCTGACACCCAGACCCTGGGGACATGACTTCATTTTCCCCAGGGATATTGAGGTCAGTTTGAGGCCACTCGCCCGGGCCATTTGCATTGTAACCGGTGTGAAATTTTCAAACTTGGCTGATTTTCTCCAAAAGTAAAGCTGCTGGCAAGGAGGACCCTGGAAGTCCTTGGAGCCCCAAAGGCCACAAATAATCTGACACCAAGACCCTGGGGAAAGGACTTCTTTTACTCATGGGAAATGGCCTCCGTTTGCAGCCACTCACCCTGGCAGAATGAGGGGAGACAAAGAAGAATTACCAAATCTTTGCTTGATTTTTCCAAAATTACAGCTGGCAGCAACAAAGATCCTGTAAGTCCTTAGAGCCTCAAAGGCCACCTTGAACATATTACTGATACCCTGGGTAAAGGACATTTTTCCCATGGAAAATGGCTTTCATTTGTGGCCACTTGGCCTGGCAGGCAGGGCAGAGCCAAGCGAGCAATTTGCAAACTCTGCTGGATCCTTCCAAAACAAAAGCTGCCAGCAAATAGGAAGCTGCAAGTACTTAAGGCCCCTGATGCCAACTTCAAACTGATAGCCAGACCCTGGGGAAAGGACTTCTTTTTCCCATGCAAAATGGCCTCACTTTGAAGCCATTTGCCCTGGGCAACAGGGCAGTGCCCAGTGAGAAATTTGCAAACATTGCTGGATTCCTCCACAACTAAAGCTGCCGGCAACTAGGAGCTTGCAAGTCCTTAGAGCCCCAAAGGCCACCTTTCATCTGACACCCAGACCCTGGGGACATGACTTCATTTTCGCCATGGAAAATGGGGTCAGTTTGAGGCCACTCGCCCTGGCCATCTGCATTGCTCCCAGTGTGAAATTTTAAAACATGGCTGATTTTCTCCAAAAGTAAAGCTGCTGGCAAGGAGGACCCTGCAACTCCTTAGGGCCCCAGAGGCCACCTTTCATCTGATACGCAGACCCTGGGCCAATGTCTTCATTTTCCCTATGGAAAATGGCTTCAATTTCTGGCCTCTGGCCGTGACCAATAGGGTGGTGCCCAGCAAGAAATTTGCAATCTTTGCTGGATTTCTCCAAATCTAAAGCTGCCAATAAGTAGTACCCTGCAAGTCCTTAGAGCCCCAAAGGCCACCTTTCATCTGACACCCAGACCCTGGGGAAAGGACTTCTTTTTCCCATGCAAAATGGCCTCACTTTGAAGCCATTTGCCCTGGCCAACAGGGCAGTGCCCAGGGAGAAATTTTTACACTTTGCTGGATTCCTCCACAACTAAAGCGTCCGGCAACTAGGAGCTTGCAAGTCCTTAGAGCCCCAGATGCCACCTTTCATCTGACACCCAGACCCTGGGGACATGACTTCATTTTCCCCAGGGATATTGAGGTCAGTTTGAGGCCACTCGCCCGGGCCATCTGCATTGTAACCGGTGTGAAATTTTCAAACTTGGCTGATTTTCTCCAAAAGTAAAGCTGCTGGCAAGGAGGACCCTGGAAGTCCTTGGAGCCCCAAAGGCCAGCTTTCATCTGACACCCAGACCCTGGGGAAAGGACTTCTTTTTCCCATGCAAAATGGCCTCACTTTGAAGCCATTTGCCCTGGCCATCTGGGCAGTGCCCAGTGAGAAATTTGCAAACATTGCTGGAATCCTCCACAACTAAAGCTGCCGGCGACTAGGAGCTTTCAAGTCCATAGAGCCGCATGGCCACCTTTCATCTGACACCCAGACCCTGGGGACATGACTTCATTTTCCCCATGGAAAATGGGGTCAGTTTGAGGCCACTCGCCCTGGCCATCTGCATCGTTCCTGGTTTGTAATTTGCAATCATGGCTGATTTATTCCAAAACTAAAGCTTCTGGGAACCAGGAACCCGGAAGTCCTTTGAGCCCGAAAGGCCACCTTTCATCTTACACCCAGACTATGGGGAAAGGACTTTTTTTGGACTTCTTTTTCCCATGCAAAATGGCCTGTCTTTGTAGCCATTTGCCCTGGCCAACAGGGCAGATCCCAGTGAAAAATTTTTTAACATTACTGGATTCCTGCAGAACTAACGCTATTGGCAACTAGGAGCTTTCAAGTCCTTAGAGCCCCAAAGGCCACCTTTCATCTGACACCCAGACCCTGGGGACATGAATTCATTTTCCCCGGGAAAATTTGGGTCAGTTTGAGGCCACTCGCCCTGGCCATCTGCATTGTTCCCGGTGTGAAAGTTGCAAACTTGGCTGATTTTCTCTAAAAGTAAAGCTGCTGGCAAGGAGGACCCTGGAAGTCCTTGGAGCCCCAAAGGCCACATTTCATCTGACACCCAGACCCTGGGTAAAGGACTTCTTTTACTCATGGGAAATGGCCTCCGTTTGCAGCCACACACCCTGGCACAATGAAGGGAGACAAAGAAGAATTACCAAATCTTTGCTTGATTTTTCCAAAATTAAAGCTGGCAGCAACAAAGATCCTGTAAGTACTTAGAGCCTCAAAGGCCACCTTGAACATATTACTAACACCCTGGGTAAAGGACATTTTTCCCATGGAAAATGGCCTTCATTTCTGGCCACTTGGCCTGGCAGGCAGGGCAGTGCCAAGCGAGCAATTTGCAAACTCTGCTGGATCCTTCCAAAACAAAAGCTGCCAGCAAATAGGAAGCTGCAAGTACTTAGAGCCCCTGATGCCAACTTCAAACTGATAGCCAGACCCTGGGGAAAGGACTTCTTTTTCCCATGCAAAATGGCCTCACTTTGAAGCCATTTGCCCTGGCCAACAGGGCAGTGCCCAGGGAGAAATTTGCAAACATTGCTGGATTCCTGCTGAACTAACACTGCTGGCAACTAGGAGCTTGCAAGTCCTTAGAGCCCCATGGCCACCTTTCATCTGACACCCAGACCCTGGGGACATGACTTCATTTTCCCCAGGGATATTGAGGTCAGTTTGAGGCCACTCGCCCCGGCCATCTGCATCGTTCCTGGTTTGTAATTTGCAATCATGGCTGATTTATTCCAAAACTAAAGCTTCTGGGAACGAGGAACCCGGAAGTCCTTTGAGCCCCAAAGGCCACCTTTCATCTTACACCCAGACCCTGGGGAAAGGACTTCTTTTTCCCATGCAAAATGGCCGGTCTTTGTAGCCATTTGCCCTGGCCAACAGGGCAGTGCCCAGAGAGAAATTTTTACACTTTGCTGGATTCCTGCTGAACTAACGCTGCGGGCAACTAGGAGCTTGCAAGTCCATAGAGCCCCATGACCACCTTTCATCTGACACCCAGACCCTGGGGACATGACTTCATTTTCCTCAGGGAAATTGGGGTCAGTTTGAGGCCACTCGCCCTGGCCATCTGCATCGTGCCCAGTGTGAAAGTTGCAAACTTGGCTGATTTTCTCCAAAACTAAAGCTGCTGGCAAGGAGTACCCCGGAAGTCCTTAGAGCCCCAAAGGCCAGCTTTCATCTGACACCCAGACCCTGGGGACATGACTTCATTTTCGCCAGGGAAAATGGGGTCAGTTTGAGGCCACACGCCCTGGCCATCTGCATTGCTCCCAGTGTGAAATTTGCAAACATGGCTGATTTTCTCCAAAAGTAAAGCTGCTGGCAAGGAGGACCCTGCAACTCCTTAGGGCCCCAGAGGCCACCTTTCATCTGATACGCAGACCCTGGGCCAATGTCTTCATTTTCCCTATGGAAAATGGCCCCAATTTCTGGCCTCTCACCGTGACCAATAGGGTGGTGCCCAGCAAGAAATTTGCAATCTTTGCTGGATTTCTCCAAATCTAAAGCTGCCAATAAGTAGTACCCTGCAAGTCCTTGAGCCCCAAAGACCACCTTTCATCTGACACCCAGACCCTGGGGTAAGGACTTCTTTTTCCCATGCAAAATGGCCTCACTTTGAAGCCATTTGCCCTGGCCAACAGGGCAGTGCCCAGGGAGAAATTTTTACACTTTGCTGGATTCCTCCACAACTAAAGCTGCCGGCAACTAGGAGCTTGCAAGTCCATAGAGCCCAAAGTCCACCTTTCATCTGACACCCAGACCCTGGGGACATGACTTCATTTTCCCCAGGGATATTGAGGTCAGTTTGAGGCCACTCGCCCCGGCCATCTGCATCGTTCCTGGTTTGTAATTTGCAATCATGGCTGATTTATTCCAAAACTAAAGCTTCTGGGAACGAGGAACCCGGAAGTCCTTTGAGCCCCAAAGGCCACCTTTCATCTTACACCCAGACCCTGGGGAAAGGACTTCTTTTTCCCATGCAAAATGGCCGGTCTTTGTAGCCATTTGCCCTGGCCAACAGGGCAGTGCCCAGAGAGAAATTTTTACACTTTGCTGGATTCCTGCTGAACTAACGCTGCGGGCAACTAGGAGCTTGCAAGTCCATAGAGCCCCATGACCACCTTTCATCTGACACCCAGACCCTGGGGACATGACTTCATTTTCCTCAGGGAAATTGGGGTCAGTTTGAGGCCACTCGCCTGGGCCATTTGCATTGTAACCGGTGTGAAATTTTCAAACTTGGCTGATTTTCTCCAAAAGTAAAGCTGCTGGCAAGGAGGACCCTGGAAGTCCTTGGAGCCCCAAAGGCCACAAATAATCTGACACCAAGACCCTGGGGAAAGGACTTCTTTTACTCATGGGAAATGGCCTCCGTTTGCAGCCACTCACCCTGGCAGAATGAGGGGAGACAAAGAAGAATTACCAAATCTTTGCTTGATTTTTCCAAAATTAAAGCTGGCAGCAACAAAGATCCTGTAAGTCCTTAGAGCCTCAAAGGCCACCTTGAACATATTACTGATACCCTGGGTAAAGGACATTTTTCCCATGGAAAATGGCTTTCATTTGTGGCCACTTGGCCTGGCAGGCAGGGCAGAGCCAAGCGAGCAATTTGCAAACTCTGCTGGATCCTTCCAAAACAAAAGCTGCCAGCAAATAGGAAGCTGCAAGTACTTAAGGCCCCTGATGCCAACTTCAAACTGATAGCCAGACCCTGGGGAAAGGACTTCTTTTTCCCATGCAAAATGGCCTCACTTTGAAGCCATTTGCCCTGGGCAACAGGGCAGTGCGCAGTGAGAAATTTGCAAACATTGCTGGATTCCTCCACAACTAAAGCTTCCGGCAACTAGGAGCTTGCAAGTCCTTAGAGCCCCAAAGGCCACCTTTCATCTGACACCCAGACCCTGGGGAAAGGACTTCATTTTCCCCATGGAAAATGGGGTCAGTTTGAGGCCACTCGCTCTGGCCATCTGCATTGCTCCCAGTGTGAAATTTTAAAACATGGCTGATTTTCTCCAAAAGTAAAGCTGCTGGCAAGGAGGACCCTGCAACTCCTTAGGGCCCCAGAGGCCACCTTTCATCTGATACGCAGACCCTGGGCCAATGTCTTCATTTTCCCTATGGAAAATGGCTTCAATTTCTGGCCTCTGGCCGTGACCAATAGGGTGGTGCCCAGCAAGAAATTTGCAATCTTTGCTGGATTTCTCCAAATCTAAAGCTGCCAATAAGTAGTACCCTGCAAGTCCTTAGAGCCCCAAAGGCCACCTTTCATCTGACACCCAGACCCTGGGGAAAGGACTTCTTTTTCCCATGCAAAATGGCCTCACTTTGAAGCTATTTGCCCTGGCCAACAGGGCAGTGCCCAGGGAGAAATTTTTACACTTTGCTGGATTCCTCCACAACTAAAGCTTCCGGCAACTAGGAGTTTGCAAGTCCTTAGAGCCCCAGATGCCACCTTTCATCTGACACCCAGACCCAGGGGACATGACTTCATTTTCCCCAGGGATATTGAGGTCAGTTTGAGGCCACTCGCCCGGGCCATCTGCATTGTAACCGGTGTGAAATTTTCAAACTTGGCTGATTTTCTCCAAAAGTAAAGCTGCTGGCAAGGAGGACCCTGGAAGTCCTTGGAGCCCCAAAGGCCAGCTTTCATCTGACACCCAGACCCTGGGGAAAGGACTTCTTTTTCCCATGCAAAATGGCCTCACTTTGAAGCCATTTGCCCTGGCCATCTGGGCAGTGCCCAGTGAGAAATTTGCAAACATTGCTGGAATCCTCCACAACTAAAGCTGCCGGCGACTAGGAGCTTTCAAGTCCATAGAGCCGCATGGCCACCTTTCATCTGACACCCAGACCCTGGGGACATGACTTCATTTTCCCCATGGAAAATGGGGTCAGTTTGAGGCCACTCGCCCTGGCCATCTGCATCGTTCCTGGTTTGTAATTTGCAATCATGGCTGATTTATTCCAAAACTAAAGCTTCTGGGAACCAGGAACCCGGAAGTCCTTTGAGCCCGAAAGGCCACCTTTCATCTTACACCCAGACTATGGGGAAAGGACTTTTTTTGGACTTCTTTTTCCCATGCAAAATGGCCTGTCTTTGTAGCCATTTGCCCTGGCCAACAGGGCAGATCCCAGTGAAAAATTTTTTAACATTACTGGATTCCTGCAGAACTAACGCTATTGGCAACTAGGAGCTTTCAAGTCCTTAGAGCCCCAAAGGCCACCTTTCATCTGACACCCAGACCCTGGGGACATGAATTCATTTTCCCCGGGAAAATTTGGGTCAGTTTGAGGCCACTCGCCCTGGCCATCTGCATTGTTCCCGGTGTGAAAGTTGCAAACTTGGCTGATTTTCTCTAAAAGTAAAGCTGCTGGCAAGGAGGACCCTGGAAGTCCTTGGAGCCCCAAAGGCCACATTTCATCTGACACCCAGACCCTGGGTAAAGGACTTCTTTTACTCATGGGAAATGGCCTCCGTTTGCAGCCACACACCCTGGCACAATGAAGGGAGACAAAGAAGAATTACCAAATCTTTGCTTGATTTTTCCAAAATTACAGCTGGCAGCAACAAAGATCCTGTAAGTACTTAGAGCCTCAAAGGCCACCTTGAACATATTACTAACACCCTGGGTAAAGGACATTTTTCCCATGGAAAATGGCCTTCATTTCTGGCCACTTGGCCTGGCAGGCAGGGCAGTGCCAAGCGAGCAATTTGCAAACTCTGCTGGATCCTTCCAAAACAAAAGCTGCCAGCAAATAGGAAGCTGCAAGTACTTAGAGCCCCTGATGCCAACTTCAAACTGATAGCCAGACCCTGGGGAAAGGACTTCTTTTTCCCATGCAAAATGGCCTCACTTTGAAGCCATTTGCCCTGGCCAACAGGGCAGTGCCCAGGGAGAAATTTGCAAACATTGCTGGATTCCTGCTGAACTAACACTGCTGGCAACTAGGAGCTTGCAAGTCCTTAGAGCCCCATGGCCACCTTTCATCTGACACCCAGACCCTGGGGACATGACTTCATTTTCCCCAGGGATATTGAGGTCAGTTTGAGGCCACTCGCCCCGGCCATCTGCATCGTTCCTGGTTTGTAATTTGCAATCATGGCTGATTTATTCCAAAACTAAAGCTTCTGGGAACGAGGAACCCGGAAGTCCTTTGAGCCCCAAAGGCCACCTTTCATCTTACACCCAGACCCTGGGGAAAGGACTTCTTTTTCCCATGCAAAATGGCCGGTCTTTGTAGCCATTTGCCCTGGCCAACAGGGCAGTGCCCAGAGAGAAATTTTTACACTTTGCTGGATTCCTGCTGAACTAACGCTGCGGGCAACTAGGAGCTTGCAAGTCCATAGAGCCCCATGACCACCTTTCATCTGACACCCAGACCCTGGGGACATGACTTCATTTTCCTCAGGGAAATTGGGGTCAGTTTGAGGCCACTCGCCCTGGCCATCTGCATCGTGCCCAGTGTGAAAGTTGCAAACTTGGCTGATTTTCTCCAAAACTAAAGCTGCTGGCAAGGAGTACCCCGGAAGTCCTTAGAGCCCCAAAGGCCAGCTTTCATCTGACACCCAGACCCTGGGGACATGACTTCATTTTCGCCAGGGAAAATGGGGTCAGTTTGAGGCCTTTCGCCCTGGCCATCTGCATTGCTCCCAGTGTGAAATTTGCAAACATGGCTGATTTTCTCCAAAAGTAAAGCTGCTGGCAAGGAGGACCCTGCAACTCCTTAGGGCCCCAGAGGCCACCTTTCATCTGATACGCAGACCCTGGGCCAATGTCTTCATTTTCCCTATGGAAAATGGCCCCAATTTCTGGCCTCTCACCGTGACCAATAGGGTGGTGCCCAGCAAGAAATTTGCAATCTTTGCTGGATTTCTCCAAATCTAAAGCTGCCAATAAGTAGTACCCTGCAAGTCCTTGAGCCCCAAAGACCACCTTTCATCTGACACCCAGACCCTGGGGTAAGGACTTCTTTTTCCCATGCAAAATGGCCTCACTTTGAAGCCATTTGCCCTGGCCAACAGGGCAGTGCCCAGGGAGAAATTTTTACACTTTGCTGGATTCCTCCACAACTAAAGCTGCCGGCAACTAGGAGCTTGCAAGTCCATAGAGCCCAAAGTCCACCTTTCATCTGACACCCAGACCCTGGGGACATGACTTCATTTTCCCCAGGGATATTGAGGTCAGTTTGAGGCCACTCGCCCCGGCCATCTGCATCGTTCCTGGTTTGTAATTTGCAATCATGGCTGATTTATTCCAAAACTAAAGCTTCTGGGAACGAGGAACCCGGAAGTCCTTTGAGCCCCAAAGGCCACCTTTCATCTTACACCCAGACCCTGGGGAAAGGACTTCTTTTTCCCATGCAAAATGGCCGGTCTTTGTAGCCATTTGCCCTGGCAGACAGGGCAGTGCCCAGAGAGAAATTTTTACACTTTGCTGGATTCCTGCTGAACTAACGCTGCGGGCAACTAGGAGCTTGCAAGTCCATAGAGCCCCATGACCACCTTTCATCTGACACCCAGACCCTGGGGACATGACTTCATTTTCCTCAGGGAAATTGGGGTCAGTTTGAGGCCACTCGCCTGGGCCATTTGCATTGTAACCGGTGTGAAATTTTCAAACTTGGCTGATTTTCTCCAAAAGTAAAGCTGCTGGCAAGGAGGACCCTGGAAGTCCTTGGAGCCCCAAAGGCCACAAATAATCTGACACCAAGACCCTGGGGAAAGGACTTCTTTTACTCATGGGAAATGGCCTCCGTTTGCAGCCACTCACCCTGGCAGAATGAGGGGAGACAAAGAAGAATTACCAAATCTTTGCTTGATTTTTCCAAAATTAAAGCTGGCAGCAACAAAGATCCTGTAAGTCCTTAGAGCCTCAAAGGCCACCTTGAACATATTACTGATACCCTGGGTAAAGGACATTTTTCCCATGGAAAATGGCTTTCATTTGTGGCCACTTGGCCTGGCAGGCAGGGCAGAGCCAAGCGAGCAATTTGCAAACTCTGCTGGATCCTTCCAAAACAAAAGCTGCCAGCAAATAGGAAGCTGCAAGTACTTAAGGCCCCTGATGCCAACTTCAAACTGATAGCCAGACCCTGGGGAAAGGACTTCTTTTTCCCATGCAAAATGGCCTCACTTTGAAGCCATTTGCCCTGGGCAACAGGGCAGTGCGCAGTGAGAAATTTGCAAACATTGCTGGATTCCTCCACAACTAAAGCTTCCGGCAACTAGGAGCTTGCAAGTCCTTAGAGCCCCAAAGGCCACCTTTCATCTGACACCCAGACCCTGGGGAAAGGACTTCATTTTCCCCATGGAAAATGGGGTCAGTTTGAGGCCACTCGCTCTGGCCATCTGCATTGCTCCCAGTGTGAAATTTTAAAACATGGCTGATTTTCTCCAAAAGTAAAGCTGCTGGCAAGGAGGACCCTGCAACTCCTTAGGGCCCCAGAGGCCACCTTTCATCTGATACCCACACCCTGGGCCAATGTCTTCATTTTCCCTATGGAAAATGGCTTCAATTTCTGGCCTCTGGCCGTGACCAATAGGGTGGTGCCCAGCAAGAAATTTGCAATCTTTGCTGGATTTCTCCAAATCTAAAGCTGCCAATAAGTAGTACCCTGCAAGTCCTTAGAGCCCCAAAGGCCACCTTTCATCTGACACCCAGACCCTGGGGAAAGGACTTCTTTTTCCCATGCAAAATGGCCTCACTTTGAAGCTATTTGCCCTGGCCAACAGGGCAGTGCCCAGGGAGAAATTTTTACACTTTGCTGGATTCCTCCACAACTAAAGCTGCCGGCAACTAGGAGTTTGCAAGTCCTTAGAGCCCCAGATG
The DNA here is from genome assembly GCF_051311805.1 of Agelaius phoeniceus. Lineage (NCBI taxonomy): Eukaryota > Metazoa > Chordata > Aves > Passeriformes > Icteridae > Agelaius > Agelaius phoeniceus. The sequence goes on from NC_135294.1 coordinate 1,349,867, forward strand.
CCACCTTTCATCTGACACCCAGACCCAGGGGACATGACTTCATTTTCCCCAGGGATATTGAGGTCAGTTTGAGGCCACTCGCCCGGGCCATCTGCATTGTAACCGGTGTGAAATTTTCAAACTTGGCTGATTTTCTCCAAAAGTAAAGCTGCTGGCAAGGAGGACCCTGGAAGTCCTTGGAGCCCCAAAGGCCAGCTTTCATCTGACACCCAGACCCTGGGGAAAGGACTTCTTTTTCCCATGCAAAATGGCCTCACTTTGAAGCCATTTGCCCTGGCCATCTGGGCAGTGCCCAGTGAGAAATTTGCAAACATTGCTGGAATCCTCCACAACTAAAGCTGCCGGCGACTAGGAGCTTTCAAGTCCATAGAGCCGCATGGCCACCTTTCATCTGACACCCAGACCCTGGGGACATGACTTCATTTTCCCCATGGAAAATGGGGTCAGTTTGAGGCCACTCGCCCTGGCCATCTGCATCGTTCCTGGTTTGTAATTTGCAATCATGGCTGATTTATTCCAAAACTAAAGCTTCTGGGAACCAGGAACCCGGAAGTCCTTTGAGCCCGAAAGGCCACCTTTCATCTTACACCCAGACTATGGGGAAAGGACTTTTTTTGGACTTCTTTTTCCCATGCAAAATGGCCTGTCTTTGTAGCCATTTGCCCTGGCCAACAGGGCAGATCCCAGTGAAAAATTTTTTAACATTACTGGATTCCTGCAGAACTAACGCTATTGGCAACTAGGAGCTTTCAAGTCCTTAGAGCCCCAAAGGCCACCTTTCATCTGACACCCAGACCCTGGGGACATGAATTCATTTTCCCCGGGAAAATTTGGGTCAGTTTGAGGCCACTCGCCCTGGCCATCTGCATTGTTCCCGGTGTGAAAGTTGCAAACTTGGCTGATTTTCTCTAAAAGTAAAGCTGCTGGCAAGGAGGACCCTGGAAGTCCTTGGAGCCCCAAAGGCCACATTTCATCTGACACCCAGACCCTGGGTAAAGGACTTCTTTTACTCATGGGAAATGGCCTCCGTTTGCAGCCACACACCCTGGCACAATGAAGGGAGACAAAGAAGAATTACCAAATCTTTGCTTGATTTTTCCAAAATTACAGCTGGCAGCAACAAAGATCCTGTAAGTACTTAGAGCCTCAAAGGCCACCTTGAACATATTACTAACACCCTGGGTAAAGGACATTTTTCCCATGGAAAATGGCCTTCATTTCTGGCCACTTGGCCTGGCAGGCAGGGCAGTGCCAAGCGAGCAATTTGCAAACTCTGCTGGATCCTTCCAAAACAAAAGCTGCCAGCAAATAGGAAGCTGCAAGTACTTAGAGCCCCTGATGCCAACTTCAAACTGATAGCCAGACCCTGGGGAAAGGACTTCTTTTTCCCATGCAAAATGGCCTCACTTTGAAGCCATTTGCCCTGGCCAACAGGGCAGTGCCCAGGGAGAAATTTGCAAACATTGCTGGATTCCTGCTGAACTAACACTGCTGGCAACTAGGAGCTTGCAAGTCCTTAGAGCCCCATGGCCACCTTTCATCTGACACCCAGACCCTGGGGACATGACTTCATTTTCCCCAGGGATATTGAGGTCAGTTTGAGGCCACTCGCCCCGGCCATCTGCATCGTTCCTGGTTTGTAATTTGCAATCATGGCTGATTTATTCCAAAACTAAAGCTTCTGGGAACGAGGAACCCGGAAGTCCTTTGAGCCCCAAAGGCCACCTTTCATCTTACACCCAGACCCTGGGGAAAGGACTTCTTTTTCCCATGCAAAATGGCCGGTCTTTGTAGCCATTTGCCCTGGCCAACAGGGCAGTGCCCAGAGAGAAATTTTTACACTTTGCTGGATTCCTGCTGAACTAACGCTGCGGGCAACTAGGAGCTTGCAAGTCCATAGAGCCCCATGACCACCTTTCATCTGACACCCAGACCCTGGGGACATGACTTCATTTTCCTCAGGGAAATTGGGGTCAGTTTGAGGCCACTCGCCCTGGCCATCTGCATCGTGCCCAGTGTGAAAGTTGCAAACTTGGCTGATTTTCTCCAAAACTAAAGCTGCTGGCAAGGAGTACCCCGGAAGTCCTTAGAGCCCCAAAGGCCAGCTTTCATCTGACACCCAGACCCTGGGGACATGACTTCATTTTCGCCAGGGAAAATGGGGTCAGTTTGAGGCCTTTCGCCCTGGCCATCTGCATTGCTCCCAGTGTGAAATTTGCAAACATGGCTGATTTTCTCCAAAAGTAAAGCTGCTGGCAAGGAGGACCCTGCAACTCCTTAGGGCCCCAGAGGCCACCTTTCATCTGATACGCAGACCCTGGGCCAATGTCTTCATTTTCCCTATGGAAAATGGCCCCAATTTCTGGCCTCTCACCGTGACCAATAGGGTGGTGCCCAGCAAGAAATTTGCAATCTTTGCTGGATTTCTCCAAATCTAAAGCTGCCAATAAGTAGTACCCTGCAAGTCCTTAGAGCCCCAAAGACCACCTTTCATCTGACACCCAGACCCTGGGGTAAGGACTTCTTTTTCCCATGCAAAATGGCCTCACTTTGAAGCCATTTGCCCTGGCCAACAGGGCAGTGCCCAGGGAGAAATTTTTACACTTTGCTGGATTCCTCCACAACTAAAGCTGCCGGCAACTAGGAGCTTGCAAGTCCATAGAGCCCAAAGTCCACCTTTCATCTGACACCCAGACCCTGGGGACATGACTTCATTTTCCCCAGGGATATTGAGGTCAGTTTGAGGCCACTCGCCCCGGCCATCTGCATCGTTCCTGGTTTGTAATTTGCAATCATGGCTGATTTATTCCAAAACTAAAGCTTCTGGGAACGAGGAACCCGGAAGTCCTTTGAGCCCCAAAGGCCACCTTTCATCTTACACCCAGACCCTGGGGAAAGGACTTCTTTTTCCCATGCAAAATGGCCGGTCTTTGTAGCCATTTGCCCTGGCAGACAGGGCAGTGCCCAGAGAGAAATTTTTACACTTTGCTGGATTCCTGCTGAACTAACGCTGCGGGCAACTAGGAGCTTGCAAGTCCATAGAGCCCCATGACCACCTTTCATCTGACACCCAGACCCTGGGGACATGACTTCATTTTCCTCAGGGAAATTGGGGTCAGTTTGAGGCCACTCGCCTGGGCCATTTGCATTGTAACCGGTGTGAAATTTTCAAACTTGGCTGATTTTCTCCAAAAGTAAAGCTGCTGGCAAGGAGGACCCTGGAAGTCCTTGGAGCCCCAAAGGCCACAAATAATCTGACACCAAGACCCTGGGGAAAGGACTTCTTTTACTCATGGGAAATGGCCTCCGTTTGCAGCCACTCACCCTGGCAGAATGAGGGGAGACAAAGAAGAATTACCAAATCTTTGCTTGATTTTTCCAAAATTAAAGCTGGCAGCAACAAAGATCCTGTAAGTCCTTAGAGCCTCAAAGGCCACCTTGAACATATTACTGATACCCTGGGTAAAGGACATTTTTCCCATGGAAAATGGCTTTCATTTGTGGCCACTTGGCCTGGCAGGCAGGGCAGAGCCAAGCGAGCAATTTGCAAACTCTGCTGGATCCTTCCAAAACAAAAGCTGCCAGCAAATAGGAAGCTGCAAGTACTTAAGGCCCCTGATGCCAACTTCAAACTGATAGCCAGACCCTGGGGAAAGGACTTCTTTTTCCCATGCAAAATGGCCTCACTTTGAAGCCATTTGCCCTGGGCAACAGGGCAGTGCGCAGTGAGAAATTTGCAAACATTGCTGGATTCCTCCACAACTAAAGCTTCCGGCAACTAGGAGCTTGCAAGTCCTTAGAGCCCCAAAGGCCACCTTTCATCTGACACCCAGACCCTGGGGAAAGGACTTCATTTTCCCCATGGAAAATGGGGTCAGTTTGAGGCCACTCGCTCTGGCCATCTGCATTGCTCCCAGTGTGAAATTTTAAAACATGGCTGATTTTCTCCAAAAGTAAAGCTGCTGGCAAGGAGGACCCTGCAACTCCTTAGGGCCCCAGAGGCCACCTTTCATCTGATACCCACACCCTGGGCCAATGTCTTCATTTTCCCTATGGAAAATGGCTTCAATTTCTGGCCTCTGGCCGTGACCAATAGGGTGGTGCCCAGCAAGAAATTTGCAATCTTTGCTGGATTTCTCCAAATCTAAAGCTGCCAATAAGTAGTACCCTGCAAGTCCTTAGAGCCCCAAAGGCCACCTTTCATCTGACACCCAGACCCTGGGGAAAGGACTTCTTTTTCCCATGCAAAATGGCCTCACTTTGAAGCTATTTGCCCTGGCCAACAGGGCAGTGCCCAGGGAGAAATTTTTACACTTTGCTGGATTCCTCCACAACTAAAGCTTCCGGCAACTAGGAGTTTGCAAGTCCTTAGAGCCCCAGATGCCACCTTTCATCTGACACCCAGACCCAGGGGACATGACTTCATTTTCCCCAGGGATATTGAGGTCAGTTTGAGGCCACTCGCCCGGGCCATCTGCATTGTAACCGGTGTGAAATTTTCAAACTTGGCTGATTTTCTCCAAAAGTAAAGCTGCTGGCAAGGAGGACCCTGGAAGTCCTTGGAGCCCCAAAGGCCAGCTTTCATCTGACACCCAGACCCTGGGGAAAGGACTTCTTTTTCCCATGCAAAATGGCCTCACTTTGAAGCCATTTGCCCTGGCCATCTGGGCAGTGCCCAGTGAGAAATTTGCAAACATTGCTGGAATCCTCCACAACTAAAGCTGCCGGCGACTAGGAGCTTTCAAGTCCATAGAGCCGCATGGCCACCTTTCATCTGACACCCAGACCCTGGGGACATGACTTCATTTTCCCCATGGAAAATGGGGTCAGTTTGAGGCCACTCGCCCTGGCCATCTGCATCGTTCCTGGTTTGTAATTTGCAATCATGGCTGATTTATTCCAAAACTAAAGCTTCTGGGAACCAGGAACCCGGAAGTCCTTTGAGCCCGAAAGGCCACCTTTCATCTTACACCCAGACTATGGGGAAAGGACTTTTTTTGGACTTCTTTTTCCCATGCAAAATGGCCTGTCTTTGTAGCCATTTGCCCTGGCCAACAGGGAAGATCCCAGTGAAAAATTTTTTAACATTACTGGATTCCTGCAGAACTAACGCTATTGGCAACTAGGAGCTTTCAAGTCCTTAGAGCCCCAAAGGCCACCTTTCATCTGACACCCAGACCCTGGGGACATGAATTCATTTTCCCCGGGAAAATTTGGGTCAGTTTGAGGCCACTCGCCCTGGCCATCTGCATTGTTCCCGGTGTGAAAGTTGCAAACTTGGCTGATTTTCTCTAAAAGTAAAGCTGCTGGCAAGGAGGACCCTGGAAGTCCTTGGAGCCCCAAAGGCCACATTTCATCTGACACCCAGACCCTGGGTAAAGGACTTCTTTTACTCATGGGAAATGGCCTCCGTTTGCAGCCACACACCCTGGCACAATGAAGGGAGACAAAGAAGAATTACCAAATCTTTGCTTGATTTTTCCAAAATTAAAGCTGGCAGCAACAAAGATCCTGTAAGTCCTTAGAGCCTCAAAGGCCACCTTGAACATATTACTGATACCCTGGGTAAAGGACATTTTTCCCATGGAAAATGGCCTTCATTTGTGGCCACTTGGCCTGGCAGGCAGGGCAGTGCCAAGCGAGCAATTTGCAAACTCTGCTGGATCCTTCCAAAACAAAAGCTGCCAGCAAATAGGAAGCTGCAAGTACTTAGAGCCCCTGATGCCAACTTCAAACTGATAGCCAGACCCTGGGGAAAGGACTTCTTTTTCCCATGCAAAATGGCCTCACTTTGAAGCCATTTGCCCTGGGCAACAGGGCAGTGCCCAGTGAGAAATTTGCAAACATTGCTGGATTCCTGCTGAATTAACACTGCTGGCAACTAGGAGCTTGCAAGTCCTTAGAGCCCCAAAGACCACCTTTCATCTGACACCCAGATCCTGGGGACATGACTTCATTTTCCCCAGGGATATTGAGGTCAGTTTGAGGCCACTCGCCCTGGCCATCTGCATCGTTCCTGGTTTGTAATTTGCAATCATGGCTGATTTATTCCAAAACTAAAGCTTCTGGGAACCAGGAACCCGGAAGTCCTTTGAGCCCCAAAGGCCACCTTTCATCTTACACCCAGACCCTGGGGAAAGGACTTCTTTTTCCCATGCAAAATGGCCGGTCTTTGTAGCCATTTGCCCTGGCCAACAGGGCAGTGCCCAGAGAGAAATTTTTACACTTTGCTGGATTCCTGCTGAACTAACGCTGCGGGCAACACGGAGCTTGCAAGTCCATAGAGCCCCATGACCACCTTTCATCTGACACCCAGACCCTGGGGACATGACTTCATTTTCCTCAGGGAAATTGGGGTCAGTTTGAGGCCACTCGCCCTGGCCATCTGCATCGTGCCCAGTGTGAAATTTGCAAACTTGGCTGATTTTCTCCAAAACTAAAGCTGCTGGCAAGGAGTACCCCGGAAGTCCTTAGAGCCCCAAAGGCCAGCTTTCATCTGACACCCAGACCCTGGGGACATGACTTCATTTTCGCCATGGAAAATGGGGTCAGTTTGAGGCCACTCGCCCTGGCCATCTGCATTGCTCCCAGTGTGAAATTTTAAAACATGGCTGATTTTCTCCAAAAGTAAAGCTGCTGGCAAGGAGGACCCTGCAACTCCTTAGGGCCCCAGAGGCCACCTTTCATCTGATACGCAGACCCTGGGCCAATGTCTTCATTTTCCCTATGGAAAATGGCTTCAATTTCTGGCCTCTGGCCGTGACCAATAGGGTGGTGCCCAGCAAGAAATTTGCAATCTTTGCTGGATTTCTCCAAATCTAAAGCTGCCAATAAGTAGTACCCTGCAAGTCCTTAGAGCCCCAAAGGCCACCTTTCATCTGACACCCAGACCCTGGGGAAAGGACTTCTTTTTCCCATGCAAAATGGCCTCACTTTGAAGCCATTTGCCCTGGCCAACAGGGCAGTGCCCAGGGAGAAATTTTTACACTTTGCTGGATTCCTCCACAACTAAAGCTTCCGGCAACTAGGAGTTTGCAAGTCCTTAGAGCCCCAGATGCCACCTTTCATCTGACACCCAGACCCAGGGGACATGACTTCATTTTCCCCAGGGATATTGAGGTCAGTTTGAGGCCACTCGCCCGGGCCATCTGCATTGTAACCGGTGTGAAATTTTCAAACTTGGCTGATTTTCTCCAAAAGTAAAGCTGCTGGCAAGGAGGACCCTGGAAGTCCTTGGAGCCCCAAAGGCCAGCTTTCATCTGACACCCAGACCCTGGGGAAAGGACTTCTTTTTCCCATGCAAAATGGCCTCACTTTGAAGCCATTTGCCCTGGCCATCTGGGCAGTGCCCAGTGAGAAATTTGCAAACATTGCTGGAATCCTCCACAACTAAAGCTGCCGGCGAGTAGGAGCTTTCAAGTCCATAGAGCCGCATGGCCACCTTTCATCTGACACCCAGACCCTGGGGACATGACTTCATTTTCCCCATGGAAAATGGGGTCAGTTTGAGGCCACTCGCCCTGGCCATCTGCATCGTTCCTGGTTTGTAATTTGCAATCATGGCTGATTTATTCCAAAACTAAAGCTTCTGGGAACCAGGAACCCGGAAGTCCTTTGAGCCCGAAAGGCCACCTTTCATCTTACACCCAGACTATGGGGAAAGGACTTTTTTTGGACTTCTTTTTCCCATGCAAAATGGCCTGTCTTTGTAGCCATTTGCCCTGGCCAACAGGGCAGATCCCAGTGAAAAATTTTTTAACATTACTGGATTCCTGCAGAACTAACGCTATTGGCAACTAGGAGCTTTCAAGTCCTTAGAGCCCCAAAGGCCACCTTTCATCTGACACCCAGACCCTGGGGACATGAATTCATTTTCCCCGGGAAAATTTGGGTCAGTTTGAGGCCACTCGCCCTGGCCATCTGCATTGTTCCCGGTGTGAAAGTTGCAAACTTGGCTGATTTTCTCTAAAAGTAAAGCTGCTGGCAAGGAGGACCCTGGAAGTCCTTGGAGCCCCAAAGGCCACATTTCATCTGACACCCAGACCCTGGGTAAAGGACTTCTTTTACTCATGGGAAATGGCCTCCGTTTGCAGCCACACACCCTGGCACAATGAAGGGAGACAAAGAAGAATTACCAAATCTTTGCTTGATTTTTCCAAAATTAAAGCTGGCAGCAACAAAGATCCTGTAAGTCCTTAGAGCCTCAAAGGCCACCTTGAACATATTACTAACACCCTGGGTAAAGGACATTTTTCCCATGGAAAATGGCCTTCATTTCTGGCCACTTGGCCTGGCAGGCAGGGCAGTGCCAAGCGAGCAATTTGCAAACTCTGCTGGATCCTTCCAAAACAAAAGCTGCCAGCAAATAGGAAGCTGCAAGTACTTAGAGCCCCTGATGCCAACTTCAAACTGATAGCCAGACCCTGGGGAAAGGACTTCTTTTTCCCATGCAAAATGGCCTCACTTTGAAGCCATTTGCCCTGGGCAACAGGGCAGTGCCCAGTGAGAAATTTGCAAACATTGCTGGATTCCTGCTGAACTAACACTGCTGGCAACTAGGAGCTTGCAAGTCCTTAGAGCCCCATGGCCACCTTTCATCTGACACCCAGATCCTGGGGACATGACTTCATTTTCCCCAGGGATATTGAGGTCAGTTTGAGGCCACTCGCCCTGGCCATCTGCATCGTTCCTGGTTTGTAATTTGCAATCATGGCTGATTTATTCCAAAACTAAAGCTTCTGGGAACGAGGAACCCGGAAGTCCTTTGAGCCCCAAAGGCCACCTTTCATCTTACACCCAGACCCTGGGGAAAGGACTTCTTTTTCCCATGCAAAATGGCCGGTCTTTGTAGCCATTTGCCCTGGCCAACAGGGCAGTGCCCAGAGAGAAATTTTTACACTTTGCTGGATTCCTGCTGAACTAACGCTGCGGGCAACTAGGAGCTTGCAAGTCCATAGAGCCCCATGACCACCTTTCATCTGACACCCAGACCCTGGGGACATGACTTCATTTTCCTCAGGGAAATTGGGGTCAGTTTGAGGCCACTCGCCCTGGCCATCTGCATCGTGCCCAGTGTGAAATTTGCAAACTTGGCTGATTTTCTCCAAAACTAAAGCTGCTGGCAAGGAGTACCCCGGAAGTCCTTAGAGCCCCAAAGGCCAGCTTTCATCTGACACCCAGACCCTGGGGACATGACTTCATTTTCGCCAGGGAAAATGGGGTCAGTTTGAGGCCACACGCCCTGGCCATCTGCATTGCTCCCAGTGTGAAATTTGCAAACATGGCTGATTTTCTCCAAAAGTAAAGCTGCTGGCAAGGAGGACCCTGCAACTCCTTAGGGCCCCAGAGGCCACCTTTCATCTGATACCCACACCCTGGGCCAATGTCTTCATTTTCCCTATGGAAAATGGCCCCAATTTCTGGCCTCTCACCGTGACCAATAGGGTGGTGCCCAGCAAGAAATTTGCAATCTTTGCTGGATTTCTCCAAATCTAAAGCTGCCAATAAGTAGTACCCTGCAAGTCCTTGAGCCCCAAAGACCACCTTTCATCTGACACCCAGACCCTGGGGTAAGGACTTCTTTTTCCCATGCAAAATGGCCTCACTTTGAAGCCATTTGCCCTGGCCAACAGGGCAGTGCCCAGGGAGAAATTTTTACACTTTGCTGGATTCCTCCACAACTAAAGCTGCCGGCAACTAGGAGCTTGCAAGTCCATAGAGCCCAAAGTCCACCTTTCATCTGACACCCAGACCCTGGGGACATGACTTCATTTTCCCCAGGGATATTGAGGTCAGTTTGAGGCCACTCGCCCCGGCCATCTGCATCGTTCCTGGTTTGTAATTTGCAATCATGGCTGATTTATTCCAAAACTAAAGCTTCTGGGAACCAGGAACCCGGAAGTCCTTTGAGCCCCAAAGGCCACCTTTCATCTTACACCCAGACCCTGGGGAAAGGACTTCTTTTTCCCATGCAAAATGGCCGGTCTTTGTAGCCATTTGCCCTGGCCAACAGGGCAGTGCCCAGAGAGAAATTTTTACACTTTGCTGGATTCCTGCTGAACTAACGCTGCGGGCAACTAGGAGCTTTCAAGTCCATAGAGCCGCATGGCCACCTTTCATCTGACACCCAGACCCTGGGGACATGACTTCATTTTCCCCAGGGATATTGAGGTCAGTTTGAGGCCACTCGCCCGGGCCATTTGCATTGTAACCGGTGTGAAATTTTCAAACTTGGCTGATTTTCTCCAAAAGTAAAGCTGCTGGCAAGGAGGACCCTGGAAGTCCTTGGAGCCCCAAAGGCCACAAATAATCTGACACCAAGACCCTGGGGAAAGGACTTCTTTTACTCATGGGAAATGGCCTCCGTTTGCAGCCACTCACCCTGGCAGAATGAGGGGAGACAAAGAAGAATTACCAAATCTTTGCTTGATTTTTCCAAAATTACAGCTGGCAGCAACAAAGATCCTGTAAGTCCTTAGAGCCTCAAAGGCCACCTTGAACATATTACTGATACCCTGGGTAAAGGACATTTTTCCCATGGAAAATGGCTTTCATTTGTGGCCACTTGGCCTGGCAGGCAGGGCAGAGCCAAGCGAGCAATTTGCAAACTCTGCTGGATCCTTCCAAAACAAAAGCTGCCAGCAAATAGGAAGCTGCAAGTACTTAAGGCCCCTGATGCCAACTTCAAACTGATAGCCAGACCCTGGGGAAAGGACTTCTTTTTCCCATGCAAAATGGCCTCACTTTGAAGCCATTTGCCCTGGGCAACAGGGCAGTGCCCAGTGAGAAATTTGCAAACATTGCTGGATTCCTCCACAACTAAAGCTGCCGGCAACTAGGAGCTTGCAAGTCCTTAGAGCCCCAAAGGCCACCTTTCATCTGACACCCAGACCCTGGGGACATGACTTCATTTTCCCCATGGAAAATGGGGTCAGTTTGAGGCCACTCGCCCTGGCCATCTGCATTGCTCCCAGTGTGAAATTTTAAAACATGGCTGATTTTCTCCAAAAGTAAAGCTGCTGGCAAGGAGGACCCTGCAACTCCTTAGGGCCCCAGAGGCCACCTTTCATCTGATACGCAGACCCTGGGCCAATGTCTTCATTTTCCCTATGGAAAATGGCTTCAATTTCTGGCCTCTGGCCGTGACCAATAGGGTGGTGCCCAGCAAGAAATTTGCAATCTTTGCTGGATTTCTCCAAATCTAAAGCTGCCAATAAGTAGTACCCTGCAAGTCCTTAGAGCCCCAAAGGCCACCTTTCATCTGACACCCAGACCCTGGGGAAAGGACTTCTTTTTCCCATGCAAAATGGCCTCACTTTGAAGCCATTTGCCCTGGCCAACAGGGCAGTGCCCAGGGAGAAATTTTTACACTTTGCTGGATTCCTCCACAACTAAAGCGTCCGGCAACTAGGAGCTTGCAAGTCCTTAGAGCCCCAGATGCCACCTTTCATCTGACACCCAGACCCTGGGGACATGACTTCATTTTCCCCAGGGATATTGAGGTCAGTTTGAGGCCACTCGCCCGGGCCATCTGCATTGTAACCGGTGTGAAATTTTCAAACTTGGCTGATTTTCTCCAAAAGTAAAGCTGCTGGCAAGGAGGACCCTGGAAGTCCTTGGAGCCCCAAAGGCCAGCTTTCATCTGACACCCAGACCCTGGGGAAAGGACTTCTTTTTCCCATGCAAAATGGCCTCACTTTGAAGCCATTTGCCCTGGCCATCTGGGCAGTGCCCAGTGAGAAATTTGCAAACATTGCTGGAATCCTCCACAACTAAAGCTGCCGGCGACTAGGAGCTTTCAAGTCCATAGAGCCGCATGGCCACCTTTCATCTGACACCCAGACCCTGGGGACATGACTTCATTTTCCCCATGGAAAATGGGGTCAGTTTGAGGCCACTCGCCCTGGCCATCTGCATCGTTCCTGGTTTGTAATTTGCAATCATGGCTGATTTATTCCAAAACTAAAGCTTCTGGGAACCAGGAACCCGGAAGTCCTTTGAGCCCGAAAGGCCACCTTTCATCTTACACCCAGACTATGGGGAAAGGACTTTTTTTGGACTTCTTTTTCCCATGCAAAATGGCCTGTCTTTGTAGCCATTTGCCCTGGCCAACAGGGCAGTGCCCAGTGAGAAATTTTTTAACATTACTGGATTCCTGCAGAACTAACGCTATTGGCAACTAGGAGCTTTCAAGTCCTTAGAGCCCCAAAGGCCACCTTTCATCTGACACCCAGACCCTGGGGACATGAATTCATTTTCCCCGGGAAAATTTGGGTCAGTTTGAGGCCACTCGCCCTGGCCATCTGCATTGTTCCCGGTGTGAAAGTTGCAAACTTGGCTGATTTTCTCTAAAAGTAAAGCTGCTGGCAAGGAGGACCCTGGAAGTCCTTGGAGCCCCAAAGGCCACATTTCATCTGACACCCAGACCCTGGGTAAAGGACTTCTTTTACTCATGGGAAATGGCCTCCGTTTGCAGCCACACACCCTGGCACAATGAAGGGAGACAAAGAAGAATTACCAAATCTTTGCTTGATTTTTCCAAAATTACAGCTGGCAGCAACAAAGATCCTGTAAGTACTTAGAGCCTCAAAGGCCACCTTGAACATATTACTAACACCCTGGGTAAAGGACATTTTTCCCATGGAAAATGGCCTTCATTTCTGGCCACTTGGCCTGGCAGGCAGGGCAGTGCCAAGCGAGCAATTTGCAAACTCTGCTGGATCCTTCCAAAACAAAAGCTGCCAGCAAATAGGAAGCTGCAAGTACTTAGAGCCCCTGATGCCAACTTCAAACTGATAGCCAGACCCTGGGGAAAGGACTTCTTTTTCCCATGCAAAATGGCCTCACTTTGAAGCCATTTGCCCTGGGCAACAGGGCAGTGCCCAGTGAGAAATTTGCAAACATTGCTGGATTCCTGCTGAACTAACACTGCTGGCAACTAGGAGCTTGCAAGTCCTTAGAGCCCCATGGCCACCTTTCATCTGACACCCAGACCCTGGGGACATGACTTCATTTTCCCCAGGGATATTGAGGTCAGTTTGAGGCCACTCGCCCCGGCCATCTGCATCGTTCCTGGTTTGTAATTTGCAATCATGGCTGATTTATTCCAAAACTAAAGCTTCTGGGAACGAGGAACCCGGAAGTCCTTTGAGCCCCAAAGGCCACCTTTCATCTTACACCCAGACCCTGGGGAAAGGACTTCTTTTTCCCATGCAAAATGGCCGGTCTTTGTAGCCATTTGCCCTGGCCAACAGGGCAGTGCCCAGAGAGAAATTTTTACACTTTGCTGGATTCCTGCTGAACTAACGCTGCGGGCAACTAGGAGCTTGCAAGTCCATAGAGCCCCATGACCACCTTTCATCTGACACCCAGACCCTGGGGACATGACTTCATTTTCCTCAGGGAAATTGGGGTCAGTTTGAGGCCACTCGCCCTGGCCATCTGCATCGTGCCCAGTGTGAAATTTGCAAACTTGGCTGATTTTCTCCAAAACTAAAGCTGCTGGCAAGGAGTACCCCGGAAGTCCTTAGAGCCCCAAAGGCCAGCTTTCATCTGACACCCAGACCCTGGGGACATGACTTCATTTTCGCCAGGGAAAATGGGGTCAGTTTGAGGCCACACGCCCTGGCCATCTGCATTGCTCCCAGTGTGAAATTTGCAAACATGGCTGATTTTCTCCAAAAGTAAAGCTGCTGGCAAGGAGGACCCTGCAACTCCTTAGGGCCCCAGAGGCCACCTTTCATCTGATACCCACACCCTGGGCCAATGTCTTCATTTTCCCTATGGAAAATGGCCCCAATTTCTGGCCTCTCACCGTGACCAATAGGGTGGTGCCCAGCAAGAAATTTGCAATCTTTGCTGGATTTCTCCAAATCTAAAGCTGCCAATAAGTAGTACCCTGCAAGTCCTTGAGCCCCAAAGACCACCTTTCATCTGACACCCAGACCCTGGGGAAAGGACTTCTTTTTCCCATGCAAAATGGCCTCACTTTGAAGCCATTTGCCCTGGCCAACAGGGCAGTGCCCAGGGAGAAATTTTTACACTTTGCTGGATTCCTCCACAACTAAAGCTGCCGGCAACTAGGAGCTTGCAAGTCCATAGAGCCCAAAGTCCACCTTTCATCTGACACCCAGACCCTGGGGACATGACTTCATTTTCGCCAGGGAAAATGGGGTCAGTTTGAGGCCACACGCCCTGGCCATCTGCATCGTTCCCAGTTCGATATTTGCAATCACGGCTGATTTTCTCCAAACTAAAGCAGCTGGCAAGGAGGAACCTGCAACTCCTTAGGGCCCTGGATGCCACGTTTCATCTGATACTCAGACCCTGGGCCAATGACTTCATTTTCCCCATGGAAAATGGCCTCCATTTCTGGCCTCTGGCCGTGACCAATAGGGTGGTGCCCAGCAAGAAATTTGCAATCTTTGCTGGATTTCTCCAAATCTAAAGCTGCCAATAAGTAGTACCCTGCAAGTCCTTAGAGCCCCAAAGGCCACCTTTCATCTGACACCCAGACCCTGGGGAAAGGACTTCTTTTTCCCATGCAAAATGGCCTCACTTTGAAGCCATTTGCCCTGGCCAACAGGGCAGTGCCCAGGGAGAAATTTTTACACTTTGCTGGATTCCTCCACAACTAAAGCGTCCGGCAACTAGGAGCTTGCAAGTCCTTAGAGCCCCAGATGCCACCTTTCATCTGACACCCAGACCCAGGGGACATGACTTCATTTTCCCCAGGGATATTGAGGTCAGTTTGAGGCCACTCGCCCGGGCCATTTGCATTGTAACCGGTGTGAAATTTTCAAACTTGGCTGATTTTCTCCAAAAGTAAAGCTGCTGGCAAGGAGGACCCTGGAAGTCCTTGGAGCCCCAAAGGCCACAAATAATCTGACACCAAGACCCTGGGGAAAGGACTTCTTTTACTCATGGGAAATGGCCTCCGTTTGCAGCCACTCACCCTGGCAGAATGAGGGGAGACAAAGAAGAATTACCAAATCTTTGCTTGATTTTTCCAAAATTACAGCTGGCAGCAACAAAGATCCTGTAAGTCCTTAGAGCCTCAAAGGCCACCTTGAACATATTACTGATACCCTGGGTAAAGGACATTTTTCCCATGGAAAATGGCTTTCATTTGTGGCCACTTGGCCTGGCAGGCAGGGCAGAGCCAAGCGAGCAATTTGCAAACTCTGCTGGATCCTTCCAAAACAAAAGCTGCCAGCAAATAGGAAGCTGCAAGTACTTAAGGCCCCTGATGCCAACTTCAAACTGATAGCCAGACCCTGGGGAAAGGACTTCTTTTTCCCATGCAAAATGGCCTCACTTTGAAGCCATTTGCCCTGGGCAACAGGGCAGTGCCCAGTGAGAAATTTGCAAACATTGCTGGATTCCTCCACAACTAAAGCTGCCGGCAACTAGGAGCTTGCAAGTCCTTAGAGCCCCAAAGGCCACCTTTCATCTGACACCCAGACCCTGGGGACATGACTTCATTTTCGCCATGGAAAATGGGGTCAGTTTGAGGCCACTCGCCCTGGCCATCTGCATTGCTCCCAGTGTGAAATTTTAAAACATGGCTGATTTTCTCCAAAAGTAAAGCTGCTGGCAAGGAGGACCCTGCAACTCCTTAGGGCCCCAGAGGCCACCTTTCATCTGATACGCAGACCCTGGGCCAATGTCTTCATTTTCCCTATGGAAAATGGCTTCAATTTCTGGCCTCTGGCCGTGACCAATAGGGTGGTGCCCAGCAAGAAATTTGCAATCTTTGCTGGATTTCTCCAAATCTAAAGCTGCCAATAAGTAGTACCCTGCAAGTCCTTAGAGCCCCAAAGGCCACCTTTCATCTGACACCCAGACCCTGGGGAAAGGACTTCTTTTTCCCATGCAAAATGGCCTCACTTTGAAGCCATTTGCCCTGGCCATCTGGGCAGTGCCCAGTGAGAAATTTGCAAACATTGCTGGAATCCTCCACAACTAAAGCTGCCGGCGACTAGGAGCTTTCAAGTCCATAGAGCCGCATGGCCACCTTTCATCTGACACCCAGACCCTGGGGACATGACTTCATTTTCCCCATGGAAAATGGGGTCAGTTTGAGGCCACTCGCCCTGGCCATCTGCATCGTTCCTGGTTTGTAATTTGCAATCATGGCTGATTTATTCCAAAACTAAAGCTTCTGGGAACCAGGAACCCGGAAGTCCTTTGAGCCCGAAAGGCCACCTTTCATCTTACACCCAGACTATGGGGAAAGGACTTTTTTTGGACTTCTTTTTCCCATGCAAAATGGCCTGTCTTTGTAGCCATTTGCCCTGGCCAACAGGGCAGATCCCAGTGAAAAATTTTTTAACATTACTGGATTCCTGCAGAACTAACGCTATTGGCAACTAGGAGCTTTCAAGTCCTTAGAGCCCCAAAGGCCACCTTTCATCTGACACCCAGACCCTGGGGACATGAATTCATTTTCCCCGGGAAAATTTGGGTCAGTTTGAGGCCACTCGCCCTGGCCATCTGCATTGTTCCCGGTGTGAAAGTTGCAAACTTGGCTGATTTTCTCTAAAAGTAAAGCTGCTGGCAAGGAGGACCCTGGAAGTCCTTGGAGCCCCAAAGGCCACATTTCATCTGACACCCAGACCCTGGGTAAAGGACTTCTTTTACTCATGGGAAATGGCCTCCGTTTGCAGCCACACACCCTGGCACAATGAAGGGAGACAAAGAAGAATTACCAAATCTTTGCTTGATTTTTCCAAAATTACAGCTGGCAGCAACAAAGATCCTGTAAGTACTTAGAGCCTCAAAGGCCACCTTGAACATATTACTAACACCCTGGGTAAAGGACATTTTTCCCATGGAAAATGGCCTTCATTTCTGGCCACTTGGCCTGGCAGGCAGGGCAGTGCCAAGCGAGCAATTTGCAAACTCTGCTGGATCCTTCCAAAACAAAAGCTGCCAGCAAATAGGAAGCTGCAAGTACTTAGAGCCCCTGATGCCAACTTCAAACTGATAGCCAGACCCTGGGGAAAGGACTTCTTTTTCCCATGCAAAATGGCCTCACTTTGAAGCCATTTGCCCTGGCCAACAGGGCAGTGCCCAGGGAGAAATTTGCAAACATTGCTGGATTCCTGCTGAACTAACACTGCTGGCAACTAGGAGCTTGCAAGTCCTTAGAGCCCCATGGCCACCTTTCATCTGACACCCAGACCCTGGGGACATGACTTCATTTTCCCCAGGGATATTGAGGTCAGTTTGAGGCCACTCGCCCCGGCCATCTGCATCGTTCCTGGTTTGTAATTTGCAATCATGGCTGATTTATTCCAAAACTAAAGCTTCTGGGAACGAGGAACCCGGAAGTCCTTTGAGCCCCAAAGGCCACCTTTCATCTTACACCCAGACCCTGGGGAAAGGACTTCTTTTTCCCATGCAAAATGGCCGGTCTTTGTAGCCATTTGCCCTGGCCAACAGGGCAGTGCCCAGAGAGAAATTTTTACACTTTGCTGGATTCCTGCTGAACTAACGCTGCGGGCAACTAGGAGCTTGCAAGTCCATAGAGCCCCATGACCACCTTTCATCTGACACCCAGACCCTGGGGACATGACTTCATTTTCCTCAGGGAAATTGGGGTCAGTTTGAGGCCACTCGCCCTGGCCATCTGCATCGTGCCCAGTGTGAAAGTTGCAAACTTGGCTGATTTTCTCCAAAACTAAAGCTGCTGGCAAGGAGTACCCCGGAAGTCCTTAGAGCCCCAAAGGCCAGCTTTCATCTGACACCCAGACCCTGGGGACATGACTTCATTTTCGCCAGGGAAAATGGGGTCAGTTTGAGGCCTTTCGCCCTGCCCATCTGCATCGTTCCCAGTTCGATATTTGCAATCACGGCTGATTTTCTCCAAACTAAAGCAGCTGGCAAGGAGGAACCTGCAACTCCTTAGGGCCCTGGATGCCACGTTTCATCTGATACTCAGACCCTGGGCCAATGACTTCATTTTCCCCATGGAAAATGGCCTCCATTTCTGGCCTCTGGCCGTGACCAATAGGGTGGTGCCCAGCAAGAAATTTGCAATCTTTGCTGGATTTCTCCAAATCTAAAGCTGCCAATAAGTAGTACCCTGCAAGTCCTTGAGCCCCAAAGACCACCTTTCATCTGACACCCAGACCCTGGGGTAAGGACTTCTTTTTCCCATGCAAAATGGCCTCACTTTGAAGCCATTTGCCCTGGCCAACAGGGCAGTGCCCAGGGAGAAATTTTTACACTTTGCTGGATTCCTCCACAACTAAAGCTGCCGGCAACTAGGAGCTTGCAAGTCCATAGAGCCCAAAGTCCACCTTTCATCTGACACCCAGACCCTGGGGACATGACTTCATTTTCCCCAGGGATATTGAGGTCAGTTTGAGGCCACTCGCCCCGGCCATCTGCATCGTTCCTGGTTTGTAATTTGCAATCATGGCTGATTTATTCCAAAACTAAAGCTTCTGGGAACGAGGAACCCGGAAGTCCTTTGAGCCCCAAAGGCCACCTTTCATCTTACACCCAGACCCTGGGGAAAGGACTTCTTTTTCCCATGCAAAATGGCCGGTCTTTGTAGCCATTTGCCCTGGCCAACAGGGCAGTGCCCAGAGAGAAATTTTTACACTTTGCTGGATTCCTGCTGAACTAACGCTGCGGGCAACTAGGAGCTTGCAAGTCCATAGAGCCCCATGACCACCTTTCATCTGACACCCAGACCCTGGGGACATGACTTCATTTTCCCCAGGGATATTGAGGTCAGTTTGAGGCCACTCGCCCGGGCCATTTGCATTGTAACCGGTGTGAAATTTTCAAACTTGGCTGATTTTCTCCAAAAGTAAAGCTGCTGGCAAGGAGGACCCTGGAAGTCCTTGGAGCCCCAAAGGCCACAAATAATCTGACACCAAGACCCTGGGGAAAGGACTTCTTTTACTCATGGGAAATGGCCTCCGTTTGCAGCCACTCACCCTGGCAGAATGAGGGGAGACAAAGAAGAATTACCAAATCTTTGCTTGATTTTTCCAAAATTACAGCTGGCAGCAACAAAGATCCTGTAAGTCCTTAGAGCCTCAAAGGCCACCTTGAACATATTACTGATACCCTGGGTAAAGGACATTTTTCCCATGGAAAATGGCTTTCATTTGTGGCCACTTGGCCTGGCAGGCAGGGCAGAGCCAAGCGAGCAATTTGCAAACTCTGCTGGATCCTTCCAAAACAAAAGCTGCCAGCAAATAGGAAGCTGCAAGTACTTAAGGCCCCTGATGCCAACTTCAAACTGATAGCCAGACCCTGGGGAAAGGACTTCTTTTTCCCATGCAAAATGGCCTCACTTTGAAGCCATTTGCCCTGGGCAACAGGGCAGTGCCCAGTGAGAAATTTGCAAACATTGCTGGATTCCTCCACAACTAAAGCTGCCGGCAACTAGGAGCTTGCAAGTCCTTAGAGCCCCAAAGGCCACCTTTCATCTGACACCCAGACCCTGGGGACATGACTTCATTTTCGCCATGGAAAATGGGGTCAGTTTGAGGCCACTCGCCCTGGCCATCTGCATTGCTCCCAGTGTGAAATTTTAAAACATGGCTGATTTTCTCCAAAAGTAAAGCTGCTGGCAAGGAGGACCCTGCAACTCCTTAGGGCCCCAGAGGCCACCTTTCATCTGATACGCAGACCCTGGGCCAATGTCTTCATTTTCCCTATGGAAAATGGCTTCAATTTCTGGCCTCTGGCCGTGACCAATAGGGTGGTGCCCAGCAAGAAATTTGCAATCTTTGCTGGATTTCTCCAAATCTAAAGCTGCCAATAAGTAGTACCCTGCAAGTCCTTAGAGCCCCAAAGGCCACCTTTCATCTGACACCCAGACCCTGGGGAAAGGACTTCTTTTTCCCATGCAAAATGGCCTCACTTTGAAGCCATTTGCCCTGGCCAACAGGGCAGTGCCCAGGGAGAAATTTTTACACTTTGCTGGATTCCTCCACAACTAAAGCGTCCGGCAACTAGGAGCTTGCAAGTCCTTAGAGCCCCAGATGCCACCTTTCATCTGACACCCAGACCCTGGGGACATGACTTCATTTTCCCCAGGGATATTGAGGTCAGTTTGAGGCCACTCGCCCGGGCCATCTGCATTGTAACCGGTGTGAAATTTTCAAACTTGGCTGATTTTCTCCAAAAGTAAAGCTGCTGGCAAGGAGGACCCTGGAAGTCCTTGGAGCCCCAAAGGCCAGCTTTCATCTGACACCCAGACCCTGGGGAAAGGACTTCTTTTTCCCATGCAAAATGGCCTCACTTTGAAGCCATTTGCCCTGGCCATCTGGGCAGTGCCCAGTGAGAAATTTGCAAACATTGCTGGAATCCTCCACAACTAAAGCTGCCGGCGACTAGGAGCTTTCAAGTCCATAGAGCCGCATGGCCACCTTTCATCTGACACCCAGACCCTGGGGACATGACTTCATTTTCCCCATGGAAAATGGGGTCAGTTTGAGGCCACTCGCCCTGGCCATCTGCATCGTTCCTGGTTTGTAATTTGCAATCATGGCTGATTTATTCCAAAACTAAAGCTTCTGGGAACCAGGAACCCGGAAGTCCTTTGAGCCCGAAAGGCCACCTTTCATCTTACACCCAGACTATGGGGAAAGGACTTTTTTTGGACTTCTTTTTCCCATGCAAAATGGCCTGTCTTTGTAGCCATTTGCCCTGGCCAACAGGGCAGATCCCAGTGAAAAATTTTTTAACATTACTGGATTCCTGCAGAACTAACGCTATTGGCAACTAGGAGCTTTCAAGTCCTTAGAGCCCCAAAGGCCACCTTTCATCTGACACCCAGACCCTGGGGACATGAATTCATTTTCCCCGGGAAAATTTGGGTCAGTTTGAGGCCACTCGCCCTGGCCATCTGCATTGTTCCCGGTGTGAAAGTTGCAAACTTGGCTGATTTTCTCTAAAAGTAAAGCTGCTGGCAAGGAGGACCCTGGAAGTCCTTGGAGCCCCAAAGGCCACATTTCATCTGACACCCAGACCCTGGGTAAAGGACTTCTTTTACTCATGGGAAATGGCCTCCGTTTGCAGCCACACACCCTGGCACAATGAAGGGAGACAAAGAAGAATTACCAAATCTTTGCTTGATTTTTCCAAAATTACAGCTGGCAGCAACAAAGATCCTGTAAGTACTTAGAGCCTCAAAGGCCACCTTGAACATATTACTAACACCCTGGGTAAAGGACATTTTTCCCATGGAAAATGGCCTTCATTTCTGGCCACTTGGCCTGGCAGGCAGGGCAGTGCCAAGCGAGCAATTTGCAAACTCTGCTGGATCCTTCCAAAACAAAAGCTGCCAGCAAATAGGAAGCTGCAAGTACTTAGAGCCCCTGATGCCAACTTCAAACTGATAGCCAGACCCTGGGGAAAGGACTTCTTTTTCCCATGCAAAATGGCCTCACTTTGAAGCCATTTGCCCTGGCCAACAGGGCAGTGCCCAGGGAGAAATTTGCAAACATTGCTGGATTCCTGCTGAACTAACACTGCTGGCAACTAGGAGCTTGCAAGTCCTTAGAGCCCCATGGCCACCTTTCATCTGACACCCAGACCCTGGGGACATGACTTCATTTTCCCCAGGGATATTGAGGTCAGTTTGAGGCCACTCGCCCCGGCCATCTGCATCGTTCCTGGTTTGTAATTTGCAATCATGGCTGATTTATTCCAAAACTAAAGCTTCTGGGAACGAGGAACCCGGAAGTCCTTTGAGCCCCAAAGGCCACCTTTCATCTTACACCCAGACCCTGGGGAAAGGACTTCTTTTTCCCATGCAAAATGGCCGGTCTTTGTAGCCATTTGCCCTGGCCAACAGGGCAGTGCCCAGAGAGAAATTTTTACACTTTGCTGGATTCCTGCTGAACTAACGCTGCGGGCAACTAGGAGCTTGCAAGTCCATAGAGCCCCATGACCACCTTTCATCTGACACCCAGACCCTGGGGACATGACTTCATTTTCCTCAGGGAAATTGGGGTCAGTTTGAGGCCACTCGCCCTGGCCATCTGCATCGTGCCCAGTGTGAAAGTTGCAAACTTGGCTGATTTTCTCCAAAACTAAAGCTGCTGGCAAGGAGTACCCCGGAAGTCCTTAGAGCCCCAAAGGCCAGCTTTCATCTGACACCCAGACCCTGGGGACATGACTTCATTTTCGCCAGGGAAAATGGGGTCAGTTTGAGGCCTTTCGCCCTGCCCATCTGCATCGTTCCCAGTTCGATATTTGCAATCACGGCTGATTTTCTCCAAACTAAAGCAGCTGGCAAGGAGGAACCTGCAACTCCTTAGGGCCCTGGATGCCACGTTTCATCTGATACTCAGACCCTGGGCCAATGACTTCATTTTCCCCATGGAAAATGGCCTCCATTTCTGGCCTCTGGCCGTGACCAATAGGGTGGTGCCCAGCAAGAAATTTGCAATCTTTGCTGGATTTCTCCAAATCTAAAGCTGCCAATAAGTAGTACCCTGCAAGTCCTTGAGCCCCAAAGACCACCTTTCATCTGACACCCAGACCCTGGGGTAAGGACTTCTTTTTCCCATGCAAAATGGCCTCACTTTGAAGCCATTTGCCCTGGCCAACAGGGCAGTGCCCAGGGAGAAATTTTTACACTTTGCTGGATTCCTCCACAACTAAAGCTGCCGGCAACTAGGAGCTTGCAAGTCCATAGAGCCCAAAGTCCACCTTTCATCTGACACCCAGACCCTGGGGACATGACTTCATTTTCCCCAGGGATATTGAGGTCAGTTTGAGGCCACTCGCCCCGGCCATCTGCATCGTTCCTGGTTTGTAATTTGCAATCATGGCTGATTTATTCCAAAACTAAAGCTTCTGGGAACGAGGAACCCGGAAGTCCTTTGAGCCCCAAAGGCCACCTTTCATCTTACACCCAGACCCTGGGGAAAGGACTTCTTTTTCCCATGCAAAATGGCCGGTCTTTGTAGCCATTTGCCCTGGCCAACAGGGCAGTGCCCAGAGAGAAATTTTTACACTTTGCTGGATTCCTGCTGAACTAACGCTGCGGGCAACTAGGAGCTTGCAAGTCCATAGAGCCCCATGACCACCTTTCATCTGACACCCAGACCCTGGGGACATGACTTCATTTTCCCCAGGGATATTGAGGTCAGTTTGAGGCCACTCGCCCGGGCCATTTGCATTGTAACCGGTGTGAAATTTTCAAACTTGGCTGATTTTCTCCAAAAGTAAAGCTGCTGGCAAGGAGGACCCTGGAAGTCCTTGGAGCCCCAAAGGCCACAAATAATCTGACACCAAGACCCTGGGGAAAGGACTTCTTTTACTCATGGGAAATGGCCTCCGTTTGCAGCCACTCACCCTGGCAGAATGAGGGGAGACAAAGAAGAATTACCAAATCTTTGCTTGATTTTTCCAAAATTACAGCTGGCAGCAACAAAGATCCTGTAAGTCCTTAGAGCCTCAAAGGCCACCTTGAACATATTACTGATACCCTGGGTAAAGGACATTTTTCCCATGGAAAATGGCTTTCATTTGTGGCCACTTGGCCTGGCAGGCAGGGCAGAGCCAAGCGAGCAATTTGCAAACTCTGCTGGATCCTTCCAAAACAAAAGCTGCCAGCAAATAGGAAGCTGCAAGTACTTAAGGCCCCTGATGCCAACTTCAAACTGATAGCCAGACCCTGGGGAAAGGACTTCTTTTTCCCATGCAAAATGGCCTCACTTTGAAGCCATTTGCCCTGGGCAACAGGGCAGTGCCCAGTGAGAAATTTGCAAACATTGCTGGATTCCTCCACAACTAAAGCTGCCGGCAACTAGGAGCTTGCAAGTCCTTAGAGCCCCAAAGGCCACCTTTCATCTGACACCCAGACCCTGGGGACATGACTTCATTTTCGCCATGGAAAATGGGGTCAGTTTGAGGCCACTCGCCCTGGCCATCTGCATTGCTCCCAGTGTGAAATTTTAAAACATGGCTGATTTTCTCCAAAAGTAAAGCTGCTGGCAAGGAGGACCCTGCAACTCCTTAGGGCCCCAGAGGCCACCTTTCATCTGATACGCAGACCCTGGGCCAATGTCTTCATTTTCCCTATGGAAAATGGCTTCAATTTCTGGCCTCTGGCCGTGACCAATAGGGTGGTGCCCAGCAAGAAATTTGCAATCTTTGCTGGATTTCTCCAAATCTAAAGCTGCCAATAAGTAGTACCCTGCAAGTCCTTAGAGCCCCAAAGGCCACCTTTCATCTGACACCCAGACCCTGGGGAAAGGACTTCTTTTTCCCATGCAAAATGGCCTCACTTTGAAGCCATTTGCCCTGGCCAACAGGGCAGTGCCCAGGGAGAAATTTTTACACTTTGCTGGATTCCTCCACAACTAAAGCGTCCGGCAACTAGGAGCTTGCAAGTCCTTAGAGCCCCAGATGCCACCTTTCATCTGACACCCAGACCCTGGGGACATGACTTCATTTTCCCCAGGGATATTGAGGTCAGTTTGAGGCCACTCGCCCGGGCCATCTGCATTGTAACCGGTGTGAAATTTTCAAACTTGGCTGATTTTCTCCAAAAGTAAAGCTGCTGGCAAGGAGGACCCTGGAAGTCCTTGGAGCCCCAAAGGCCAGCTTTCATCTGACACCCAGACCCTGGGGAAAGGACTTCTTTTTCCCATGCAAAATGGCCTCACTTTGAAGCCATTTGCCCTGGCCATCTGGGCAGTGCCCAGTGAGAAATTTGCAAACATTGCTGGAATCCTCCACAACTAAAGCTGCCGGCGACTAGGAGCTTTCAAGTCCATAGAGCCGCATGGCCACCTTTCATCTGACACCCAGACCCTGGGGACATGACTTCATTTTCCCCATGGAAAATGGGGTCAGTTTGAGGCCACTCGCCCTGGCCATCTGCATCGTTCCTGGTTTGTAATTTGCAATCATGGCTGATTTATTCCAAAACTAAAGCTTCTGGGAACCAGGAACCCGGAAGTCCTTTGAGCCCGAAAGGCCACCTTTCATCTTACACCCAGACTATGGGGAAAGGACTTTTTTTGGACTTCTTTTTCCCATGCAAAATGGCCTGTCTTTGTAGCCATTTGCCCTGGCCAACAGGGCAGATCCCAGTGAAAAATTTTTTAACATTACTGGATTCCTGCAGAACTAACGCTATTGGCAACTAGGAGCTTTCAAGTCCTTAGAGCCCCAAAGGCCACCTTTCATCTGACACCCAGACCCTGGGGACATGAATTCATTTTCCCCGGGAAAATTTGGGTCAGTTTGAGGCCACTCGCCCTGGCCATCTGCATTGTTCCCGGTGTGAAAGTTGCAAACTTGGCTGATTTTCTCTAAAAGTAAAGCTGCTGGCAAGGAGGACCCTGGAAGTCCTTGGAGCCCCAAAGGCCACATTTCATCTGACACCCAGACCCTGGGTAAAGGACTTCTTTTACTCATGGGAAATGGCCTCCGTTTGCAGCCACACACCCTGGCACAATGAAGGGAGACAAAGAAGAATTACCAAATCTTTGCTTGATTTTTCCAAAATTAAAGCTGGCAGCAACAAAGATCCTGTAAGTACTTAGAGCCTCAAAGGCCACCTTGAACATATTACTAACACCCTGGGTAAAGGACATTTTTCCCATGGAAAATGGCCTTCATTTCTGGCCACTTGGCCTGGCAGGCAGGGCAGTGCCAAGCGAGCAATTTGCAAACTCTGCTGGATCCTTCCAAAACAAAAGCTGCCAGCAAATAGGAAGCTGCAAGTACTTAGAGCCCCTGATGCCAACTTCAAACTGATAGCCAGACCCTGGGGAAAGGACTTCTTTTTCCCATGCAAAATGGCCTCACTTTGAAGCCATTTGCCCTGGCCAACAGGGCAGTGCCCAGGGAGAAATTTGCAAACATTGCTGGATTCCTGCTGAACTAACACTGCTGGCAACTAGGAGCTTGCAAGTCCTTAGAGCCCCATGGCCACCTTTCATCTGACACCCAGACCCTGGGGACATGACTTCATTTTCCCCAGGGATATTGAGGTCAGTTTGAGGCCACTCGCCCCGGCCATCTGCATCGTTCCTGGTTTGTAATTTGCAATCATGGCTGATTTATTCCAAAACTAAAGCTTCTGGGAACGAGGAACCCGGAAGTCCTTTGAGCCCCAAAGGCCACCTTTCATCTTACACCCAGACCCTGGGGAAAGGACTTCTTTTTCCCATGCAAAATGGCCGGTCTTTGTAGCCATTTGCCCTGGCCAACAGGGCAGTGCCCAGAGAGAAATTTTTACACTTTGCTGGATTCCTGCTGAACTAACGCTGCGGGCAACTAGGAGCTTGCAAGTCCATAGAGCCCCATGACCACCTTTCATCTGACACCCAGACCCTGGGGACATGACTTCATTTTCCTCAGGGAAATTGGGGTCAGTTTGAGGCCACTCGCCCTGGCCATCTGCATCGTGCCCAGTGTGAAAGTTGCAAACTTGGCTGATTTTCTCCAAAACTAAAGCTGCTGGCAAGGAGTACCCCGGAAGTCCTTAGAGCCCCAAAGGCCAGCTTTCATCTGACACCCAGACCCTGGGGACATGACTTCATTTTCGCCAGGGAAAATGGGGTCAGTTTGAGGCCACACGCCCTCGCCATCTGCATTGCTCCCAGTGTGAAATTTGCAAACATGGCTGATTTTCTCCAAAAGTAAAGCTGCTGGCAAGGAGGACCCTGCAACTCCTTAGGGCCCCAGAGGCCACCTTTCATCTGATACGCAGACCCTGGGCCAATGTCTTCATTTTCCCTATGGAAAATGGCCCCAATTTCTGGCCTCTCACCGTGACCAATAGGGTGGTGCCCAGCAAGAAATTTGCAATCTTTGCTGGATTTCTCCAAATCTAAAGCTGCCAATAAGTAGTACCCTGCAAGTCCTTGAGCCCCAAAGACCACCTTTCATCTGACACCCAGACCCTGGGGTAAGGACTTCTTTTTCCCATGCAAAATGGCCTCACTTTGAAGCCATTTGCCCTGGCCAACAGGGCAGTGCCCAGGGAGAAATTTTTACACTTTGCTGGATTCCTCCACAACTAAAGCTGCCGGCAACTAGGAGCTTGCAAGTCCATAGAGCCCAAAGTCCACCTTTCATCTGACACCCAGACCCTGGGGACATGACTTCATTTTCCCCAGGGATATTGAGGTCAGTTTGAGGCCACTCGCCCCGGCCATCTGCATCGTTCCTGGTTTGTAATTTGCAATCATGGCTGATTTATTCCAAAACTAAAGCTTCTGGGAACGAGGAACCCGGAAGTCCTTTGAGCCCCAAAGGCCACCTTTCATCTTACACCCAGACCCTGGGGAAAGGACTTCTTTTTCCCATGCAAAATGGCCGGTCTTTGTAGCCATTTGCCCTGGCCAACAGGGCAGTGCCCAGAGAGAAATTTTTACACTTTGCTGGATTCCTGCTGAACTAACGCTGCGGGCAACTAGGAGCTTGCAAGTCCATAGAGCCCCATGACCACCTTTCATCTGACACCCAGACCCTGGGGACATGACTTCATTTTCCTCAGGGAAATTGGGGTCAGTTTGAGGCCACTCGCCTGGGCCATTTGCATTGTAACCGGTGTGAAATTTTCAAACTTGGCTGATTTTCTCCAAAAGTAAAGCTGCTGGCAAGGAGGACCCTGGAAGTCCTTGGAGCCCCAAAGGCCACAAATAATCTGACACCAAGACCCTGGGGAAAGGACTTCTTTTACTCATGGGAAATGGCCTCCGTTTGCAGCCACTCACCCTGGCAGAATGAGGGGAGACAAAGAAGAATTACCAAATCTTTGCTTGATTTTTCCAAAATTAAAGCTGGCAGCAACAAAGATCCTGTAAGTCCTTAGAGCCTCAAAGGCCACCTTGAACATATTACTGATACCCTGGGTAAAGGACATTTTTCCCATGGAAAATGGCTTTCATTTGTGGCCACTTGGCCTGGCAGGCAGGGCAGAGCCAAGCGAGCAATTTGCAAACTCTGCTGGATCCTTCCAAAACAAAAGCTGCCAGCAAATAGGAAGCTGCAAGTACTTAAGGCCCCTGATGCCAACTTCAAACTGATAGCCAGACCCTGGGGAAAGGACTTCTTTTTCCCATGCAAAATGGCCTCACTTTGAAGCCATTTGCCCTGGGCAACAGGGCAGTGCG
This sequence comes from Agelaius phoeniceus, assembly GCF_051311805.1. Classification (NCBI taxonomy): domain Eukaryota; kingdom Metazoa; phylum Chordata; class Aves; order Passeriformes; family Icteridae; genus Agelaius; species Agelaius phoeniceus. Next base: position 1,377,982 of record NC_135294.1, read on the forward strand.
CAGTGAGAAATTTGCAAACATTGCTGGATTCCTCCACAACTAAAGCTTCCGGCAACTAGGAGCTTGCAAGTCCTTAGAGCCCCAAAGGCCACCTTTCATCTGACACCCAGACCCTGGGGAAAGGACTTCATTTTCCCCATGGAAAATGGGGTCAGTTTGAGGCCACTCGCTCTGGCCATCTGCATTGCTCCCAGTGTGAAATTTTAAAACATGGCTGATTTTCTCCAAAAGTAAAGCTGCTGGCAAGGAGGACCCTGCAACTCCTTAGGGCCCCAGAGGCCACCTTTCATCTGATACGCAGACCCTGGGCCAATGTCTTCATTTTCCCTATGGAAAATGGCTTCAATTTCTGGCCTCTGGCCGTGACCAATAGGGTGGTGCCCAGCAAGAAATTTGCAATCTTTGCTGGATTTCTCCAAATCTAAAGCTGCCAATAAGTAGTACCCTGCAAGTCCTTAGAGCCCCAAAGGCCACCTTTCATCTGACACCCAGACCCTGGGGAAAGGACTTCTTTTTCCCATGCAAAATGGCCTCACTTTGAAGCTATTTGCCCTGGCCAACAGGGCAGTGCCCAGGGAGAAATTTTTACACTTTGCTGGATTCCTCCACAACTAAAGCTTCCGGCAACTAGGAGTTTGCAAGTCCTTAGAGCCCCAGATGCCACCTTTCATCTGACACCCAGACCCAGGGGACATGACTTCATTTTCCCCAGGGATATTGAGGTCAGTTTGAGGCCACTCGCCCGGGCCATCTGCATTGTAACCGGTGTGAAATTTTCAAACTTGGCTGATTTTCTCCAAAAGTAAAGCTGCTGGCAAGGAGGACCCTGGAAGTCCTTGGAGCCCCAAAGGCCAGCTTTCATCTGACACCCAGACCCTGGGGAAAGGACTTCTTTTTCCCATGCAAAATGGCCTCACTTTGAAGCCATTTGCCCTGGCCATCTGGGCAGTGCCCAGTGAGAAATTTGCAAACATTGCTGGAATCCTCCACAACTAAAGCTGCCGGCGACTAGGAGCTTTCAAGTCCATAGAGCCGCATGGCCACCTTTCATCTGACACCCAGACCCTGGGGACATGACTTCATTTTCCCCATGGAAAATGGGGTCAGTTTGAGGCCACTCGCCCTGGCCATCTGCATCGTTCCTGGTTTGTAATTTGCAATCATGGCTGATTTATTCCAAAACTAAAGCTTCTGGGAACCAGGAACCCGGAAGTCCTTTGAGCCCGAAAGGCCACCTTTCATCTTACACCCAGACTATGGGGAAAGGACTTTTTTTGGACTTCTTTTTCCCATGCAAAATGGCCTGTCTTTGTAGCCATTTGCCCTGGCCAACAGGGCAGATCCCAGTGAAAAATTTTTTAACATTACTGGATTCCTGCAGAACTAACGCTATTGGCAACTAGGAGCTTTCAAGTCCTTAGAGCCCCAAAGGCCACCTTTCATCTGACACCCAGACCCTGGGGACATGAATTCATTTTCCCCGGGAAAATTTGGGTCAGTTTGAGGCCACTCGCCCTGGCCATCTGCATTGTTCCCGGTGTGAAAGTTGCAAACTTGGCTGATTTTCTCTAAAAGTAAAGCTGCTGGCAAGGAGGACCCTGGAAGTCCTTGGAGCCCCAAAGGCCACATTTCATCTGACACCCAGACCCTGGGTAAAGGACTTCTTTTACTCATGGGAAATGGCCTCCGTTTGCAGCCACACACCCTGGCACAATGAAGGGAGACAAAGAAGAATTACCAAATCTTTGCTTGATTTTTCCAAAATTACAGCTGGCAGCAACAAAGATCCTGTAAGTACTTAGAGCCTCAAAGGCCACCTTGAACATATTACTAACACCCTGGGTAAAGGACATTTTTCCCATGGAAAATGGCCTTCATTTCTGGCCACTTGGCCTGGCAGGCAGGGCAGTGCCAAGCGAGCAATTTGCAAACTCTGCTGGATCCTTCCAAAACAAAAGCTGCCAGCAAATAGGAAGCTGCAAGTACTTAGAGCCCCTGATGCCAACTTCAAACTGATAGCCAGACCCTGGGGAAAGGACTTCTTTTTCCCATGCAAAATGGCCTCACTTTGAAGCCATTTGCCCTGGCCAACAGGGCAGTGCCCAGGGAGAAATTTGCAAACATTGCTGGATTCCTGCTGAACTAACACTGCTGGCAACTAGGAGCTTGCAAGTCCTTAGAGCCCCATGGCCACCTTTCATCTGACACCCAGACCCTGGGGACATGACTTCATTTTCCCCAGGGATATTGAGGTCAGTTTGAGGCCACTCGCCCCGGCCATCTGCATCGTTCCTGGTTTGTAATTTGCAATCATGGCTGATTTATTCCAAAACTAAAGCTTCTGGGAACGAGGAACCCGGAAGTCCTTTGAGCCCCAAAGGCCACCTTTCATCTTACACCCAGACCCTGGGGAAAGGACTTCTTTTTCCCATGCAAAATGGCCGGTCTTTGTAGCCATTTGCCCTGGCCAACAGGGCAGTGCCCAGAGAGAAATTTTTACACTTTGCTGGATTCCTGCTGAACTAACGCTGCGGGCAACTAGGAGCTTGCAAGTCCATAGAGCCCCATGACCACCTTTCATCTGACACCCAGACCCTGGGGACATGACTTCATTTTCCTCAGGGAAATTGGGGTCAGTTTGAGGCCACTCGCCCTGGCCATCTGCATCGTGCCCAGTGTGAAAGTTGCAAACTTGGCTGATTTTCTCCAAAACTAAAGCTGCTGGCAAGGAGTACCCCGGAAGTCCTTAGAGCCCCAAAGGCCAGCTTTCATCTGACACCCAGACCCTGGGGACATGACTTCATTTTCGCCAGGGAAAATGGGGTCAGTTTGAGGCCTTTCGCCCTGGCCATCTGCATTGCTCCCAGTGTGAAATTTGCAAACATGGCTGATTTTCTCCAAAAGTAAAGCTGCTGGCAAGGAGGACCCTGCAACTCCTTAGGGCCCCAGAGGCCACCTTTCATCTGATACGCAGACCCTGGGCCAATGTCTTCATTTTCCCTATGGAAAATGGCCCCAATTTCTGGCCTCTCACCGTGACCAATAGGGTGGTGCCCAGCAAGAAATTTGCAATCTTTGCTGGATTTCTCCAAATCTAAAGCTGCCAATAAGTAGTACCCTGCAAGTCCTTGAGCCCCAAAGACCACCTTTCATCTGACACCCAGACCCTGGGGTAAGGACTTCTTTTTCCCATGCAAAATGGCCTCACTTTGAAGCCATTTGCCCTGGCCAACAGGGCAGTGCCCAGGGAGAAATTTTTACACTTTGCTGGATTCCTCCACAACTAAAGCTGCCGGCAACTAGGAGCTTGCAAGTCCATAGAGCCCAAAGTCCACCTTTCATCTGACACCCAGACCCTGGGGACATGACTTCATTTTCCCCAGGGATATTGAGGTCAGTTTGAGGCCACTCGCCCCGGCCATCTGCATCGTTCCTGGTTTGTAATTTGCAATCATGGCTGATTTATTCCAAAACTAAAGCTTCTGGGAACGAGGAACCCGGAAGTCCTTTGAGCCCCAAAGGCCACCTTTCATCTTACACCCAGACCCTGGGGAAAGGACTTCTTTTTCCCATGCAAAATGGCCGGTCTTTGTAGCCATTTGCCCTGGCAGACAGGGCAGTGCCCAGAGAGAAATTTTTACACTTTGCTGGATTCCTGCTGAACTAACGCTGCGGGCAACTAGGAGCTTGCAAGTCCATAGAGCCCCATGACCACCTTTCATCTGACACCCAGACCCTGGGGACATGACTTCATTTTCCTCAGGGAAATTGGGGTCAGTTTGAGGCCACTCGCCTGGGCCATTTGCATTGTAACCGGTGTGAAATTTTCAAACTTGGCTGATTTTCTCCAAAAGTAAAGCTGCTGGCAAGGAGGACCCTGGAAGTCCTTGGAGCCCCAAAGGCCACAAATAATCTGACACCAAGACCCTGGGGAAAGGACTTCTTTTACTCATGGGAAATGGCCTCCGTTTGCAGCCACTCACCCTGGCAGAATGAGGGGAGACAAAGAAGAATTACCAAATCTTTGCTTGATTTTTCCAAAATTAAAGCTGGCAGCAACAAAGATCCTGTAAGTCCTTAGAGCCTCAAAGGCCACCTTGAACATATTACTGATACCCTGGGTAAAGGACATTTTTCCCATGGAAAATGGCTTTCATTTGTGGCCACTTGGCCTGGCAGGCAGGGCAGAGCCAAGCGAGCAATTTGCAAACTCTGCTGGATCCTTCCAAAACAAAAGCTGCCAGCAAATAGGAAGCTGCAAGTACTTAAGGCCCCTGATGCCAACTTCAAACTGATAGCCAGACCCTGGGGAAAGGACTTCTTTTTCCCATGCAAAATGGCCTCACTTTGAAGCCATTTGCCCTGGGCAACAGGGCAGTGCGCAGTGAGAAATTTGCAAACATTGCTGGATTCCTCCACAACTAAAGCTTCCGGCAACTAGGAGCTTGCAAGTCCTTAGAGCCCCAAAGGCCACCTTTCATCTGACACCCAGACCCTGGGGAAAGGACTTCATTTTCCCCATGGAAAATGGGGTCAGTTTGAGGCCACTCGCTCTGGCCATCTGCATTGCTCCCAGTGTGAAATTTTAAAACATGGCTGATTTTCTCCAAAAGTAAAGCTGCTGGCAAGGAGGACCCTGCAACTCCTTAGGGCCCCAGAGGCCACCTTTCATCTGATACCCACACCCTGGGCCAATGTCTTCATTTTCCCTATGGAAAATGGCTTCAATTTCTGGCCTCTGGCCGTGACCAATAGGGTGGTGCCCAGCAAGAAATTTGCAATCTTTGCTGGATTTCTCCAAATCTAAAGCTGCCAATAAGTAGTACCCTGCAAGTCCTTAGAGCCCCAAAGGCCACCTTTCATCTGACACCCAGACCCTGGGGAAAGGACTTCTTTTTCCCATGCAAAATGGCCTCACTTTGAAGCTATTTGCCCTGGCCAACAGGGCAGTGCCCAGGGAGAAATTTTTACACTTTGCTGGATTCCTCCACAACTAAAGCTTCCGGCAACTAGGAGTTTGCAAGTCCTTAGAGCCCCAGATGCCACCTTTCATCTGACACCCAGACCCAGGGGACATGACTTCATTTTCCCCAGGGATATTGAGGTCAGTTTGAGGCCACTCGCCCGGGCCATCTGCATTGTAACCGGTGTGAAATTTTCAAACTTGGCTGATTTTCTCCAAAAGTAAAGCTGCTGGCAAGGAGGACCCTGGAAGTCCTTGGAGCCCCAAAGGCCAGCTTTCATCTGACACCCAGACCCTGGGGAAAGGACTTCTTTTTCCCATGCAAAATGGCCTCACTTTGAAGCCATTTGCCCTGGCCATCTGGGCAGTGCCCAGTGAGAAATTTGCAAACATTGCTGGAATCCTCCACAACTAAAGCTGCCGGCGACTAGGAGCTTTCAAGTCCATAGAGCCGCATGGCCACCTTTCATCTGACACCCAGACCCTGGGGACATGACTTCATTTTCCCCATGGAAAATGGGGTCAGTTTGAGGCCACTCGCCCTGGCCATCTGCATCGTTCCTGGTTTGTAATTTGCAATCATGGCTGATTTATTCCAAAACTAAAGCTTCTGGGAACCAGGAACCCGGAAGTCCTTTGAGCCCGAAAGGCCACCTTTCATCTTACACCCAGACTATGGGGAAAGGACTTTTTTTGGACTTCTTTTTCCCATGCAAAATGGCCTGTCTTTGTAGCCATTTGCCCTGGCCAACAGGGAAGATCCCAGTGAAAAATTTTTTAACATTACTGGATTCCTGCAGAACTAACGCTATTGGCAACTAGGAGCTTTCAAGTCCTTAGAGCCCCAAAGGCCACCTTTCATCTGACACCCAGACCCTGGGGACATGAATTCATTTTCCCCGGGAAAATTTGGGTCAGTTTGAGGCCACTCGCCCTGGCCATCTGCATTGTTCCCGGTGTGAAAGTTGCAAACTTGGCTGATTTTCTCTAAAAGTAAAGCTGCTGGCAAGGAGGACCCTGGAAGTCCTTGGAGCCCCAAAGGCCACATTTCATCTGACACCCAGACCCTGGGTAAAGGACTTCTTTTACTCATGGGAAATGGCCTCCGTTTGCAGCCACACACCCTGGCACAATGAAGGGAGACAAAGAAGAATTACCAAATCTTTGCTTGATTTTTCCAAAATTAAAGCTGGCAGCAACAAAGATCCTGTAAGTCCTTAGAGCCTCAAAGGCCACCTTGAACATATTACTGATACCCTGGGTAAAGGACATTTTTCCCATGGAAAATGGCCTTCATTTGTGGCCACTTGGCCTGGCAGGCAGGGCAGTGCCAAGCGAGCAATTTGCAAACTCTGCTGGATCCTTCCAAAACAAAAGCTGCCAGCAAATAGGAAGCTGCAAGTACTTAGAGCCCCTGATGCCAACTTCAAACTGATAGCCAGACCCTGGGGAAAGGACTTCTTTTTCCCATGCAAAATGGCCTCACTTTGAAGCCATTTGCCCTGGGCAACAGGGCAGTGCCCAGTGAGAAATTTGCAAACATTGCTGGATTCCTGCTGAATTAACACTGCTGGCAACTAGGAGCTTGCAAGTCCTTAGAGCCCCAAAGACCACCTTTCATCTGACACCCAGATCCTGGGGACATGACTTCATTTTCCCCAGGGATATTGAGGTCAGTTTGAGGCCACTCGCCCTGGCCATCTGCATCGTTCCTGGTTTGTAATTTGCAATCATGGCTGATTTATTCCAAAACTAAAGCTTCTGGGAACCAGGAACCCGGAAGTCCTTTGAGCCCCAAAGGCCACCTTTCATCTTACACCCAGACCCTGGGGAAAGGACTTCTTTTTCCCATGCAAAATGGCCGGTCTTTGTAGCCATTTGCCCTGGCCAACAGGGCAGTGCCCAGAGAGAAATTTTTACACTTTGCTGGATTCCTGCTGAACTAACGCTGCGGGCAACACGGAGCTTGCAAGTCCATAGAGCCCCATGACCACCTTTCATCTGACACCCAGACCCTGGGGACATGACTTCATTTTCCTCAGGGAAATTGGGGTCAGTTTGAGGCCACTCGCCCTGGCCATCTGCATCGTGCCCAGTGTGAAATTTGCAAACTTGGCTGATTTTCTCCAAAACTAAAGCTGCTGGCAAGGAGTACCCCGGAAGTCCTTAGAGCCCCAAAGGCCAGCTTTCATCTGACACCCAGACCCTGGGGACATGACTTCATTTTCGCCATGGAAAATGGGGTCAGTTTGAGGCCACTCGCCCTGGCCATCTGCATTGCTCCCAGTGTGAAATTTTAAAACATGGCTGATTTTCTCCAAAAGTAAAGCTGCTGGCAAGGAGGACCCTGCAACTCCTTAGGGCCCCAGAGGCCACCTTTCATCTGATACGCAGACCCTGGGCCAATGTCTTCATTTTCCCTATGGAAAATGGCTTCAATTTCTGGCCTCTGGCCGTGACCAATAGGGTGGTGCCCAGCAAGAAATTTGCAATCTTTGCTGGATTTCTCCAAATCTAAAGCTGCCAATAAGTAGTACCCTGCAAGTCCTTAGAGCCCCAAAGGCCACCTTTCATCTGACACCCAGACCCTGGGGAAAGGACTTCTTTTTCCCATGCAAAATGGCCTCACTTTGAAGCCATTTGCCCTGGCCAACAGGGCAGTGCCCAGGGAGAAATTTTTACACTTTGCTGGATTCCTCCACAACTAAAGCTTCCGGCAACTAGGAGTTTGCAAGTCCTTAGAGCCCCAGATGCCACCTTTCATCTGACACCCAGACCCAGGGGACATGACTTCATTTTCCCCAGGGATATTGAGGTCAGTTTGAGGCCACTCGCCCGGGCCATCTGCATTGTAACCGGTGTGAAATTTTCAAACTTGGCTGATTTTCTCCAAAAGTAAAGCTGCTGGCAAGGAGGACCCTGGAAGTCCTTGGAGCCCCAAAGGCCAGCTTTCATCTGACACCCAGACCCTGGGGAAAGGACTTCTTTTTCCCATGCAAAATGGCCTCACTTTGAAGCCATTTGCCCTGGCCATCTGGGCAGTGCCCAGTGAGAAATTTGCAAACATTGCTGGAATCCTCCACAACTAAAGCTGCCGGCGAGTAGGAGCTTTCAAGTCCATAGAGCCGCATGGCCACCTTTCATCTGACACCCAGACCCTGGGGACATGACTTCATTTTCCCCATGGAAAATGGGGTCAGTTTGAGGCCACTCGCCCTGGCCATCTGCATCGTTCCTGGTTTGTAATTTGCAATCATGGCTGATTTATTCCAAAACTAAAGCTTCTGGGAACCAGGAACCCGGAAGTCCTTTGAGCCCGAAAGGCCACCTTTCATCTTACACCCAGACTATGGGGAAAGGACTTTTTTTGGACTTCTTTTTCCCATGCAAAATGGCCTGTCTTTGTAGCCATTTGCCCTGGCCAACAGGGCAGATCCCAGTGAAAAATTTTTTAACATTACTGGATTCCTGCAGAACTAACGCTATTGGCAACTAGGAGCTTTCAAGTCCTTAGAGCCCCAAAGGCCACCTTTCATCTGACACCCAGACCCTGGGGACATGAATTCATTTTCCCCGGGAAAATTTGGGTCAGTTTGAGGCCACTCGCCCTGGCCATCTGCATTGTTCCCGGTGTGAAAGTTGCAAACTTGGCTGATTTTCTCTAAAAGTAAAGCTGCTGGCAAGGAGGACCCTGGAAGTCCTTGGAGCCCCAAAGGCCACATTTCATCTGACACCCAGACCCTGGGTAAAGGACTTCTTTTACTCATGGGAAATGGCCTCCGTTTGCAGCCACACACCCTGGCACAATGAAGGGAGACAAAGAAGAATTACCAAATCTTTGCTTGATTTTTCCAAAATTAAAGCTGGCAGCAACAAAGATCCTGTAAGTCCTTAGAGCCTCAAAGGCCACCTTGAACATATTACTAACACCCTGGGTAAAGGACATTTTTCCCATGGAAAATGGCCTTCATTTCTGGCCACTTGGCCTGGCAGGCAGGGCAGTGCCAAGCGAGCAATTTGCAAACTCTGCTGGATCCTTCCAAAACAAAAGCTGCCAGCAAATAGGAAGCTGCAAGTACTTAGAGCCCCTGATGCCAACTTCAAACTGATAGCCAGACCCTGGGGAAAGGACTTCTTTTTCCCATGCAAAATGGCCTCACTTTGAAGCCATTTGCCCTGGGCAACAGGGCAGTGCGCAGTGAGAAATTTGCAAACATTGCTGGATTCCTCCACAACTAAAGCTTCCGGCAACTAGGAGCTTGCAAGTCCTTAGAGCCCCAAAGGCCACCTTTCATCTGACACCCAGACCCTGGGGAAAGGACTTCATTTTCCCCATGGAAAATGGGGTCAGTTTGAGGCCACTCGCTCTGGCCATCTGCATTGCTCCCAGTGTGAAATTTTAAAACATGGCTGATTTTCTCCAAAAGTAAAGCTGCTGGCAAGGAGGACCCTGCAACTCCTTAGGGCCCCAGAGGCCACCTTTCATCTGATACCCACACCCTGGGCCAATGTCTTCATTTTCCCTATGGAAAATGGCTTCAATTTCTGGCCTCTGGCCGTGACCAATAGGGTGGTGCCCAGCAAGAAATTTGCAATCTTTGCTGGATTTCTCCAAATCTAAAGCTGCCAATAAGTAGTACCCTGCAAGTCCTTAGAGCCCCAAAGGCCACCTTTCATCTGACACCCAGACCCTGGGGAAAGGACTTCTTTTTCCCATGCAAAATGGCCTCACTTTGAAGCTATTTGCCCTGGCCAACAGGGCAGTGCCCAGGGAGAAATTTTTACACTTTGCTGGATTCCTCCACAACTAAAGCTTCCGGCAACTAGGAGTTTGCAAGTCCTTAGAGCCCCAGATGCCACCTTTCATCTGACACCCAGACCCAGGGGACATGACTTCATTTTCCCCAGGGATATTGAGGTCAGTTTGAGGCCACTCGCCCGGGCCATCTGCATTGTAACCGGTGTGAAATTTTCAAACTTGGCTGATTTTCTCCAAAAGTAAAGCTGCTGGCAAGGAGGACCCTGGAAGTCCTTGGAGCCCCAAAGGCCAGCTTTCATCTGACACCCAGACCCTGGGGAAAGGACTTCTTTTTCCCATGCAAAATGGCCTCACTTTGAAGCCATTTGCCCTGGCCATCTGGGCAGTGCCCAGTGAGAAATTTGCAAACATTGCTGGAATCCTCCACAACTAAAGCTGCCGGCGACTAGGAGCTTTCAAGTCCATAGAGCCGCATGGCCACCTTTCATCTGACACCCAGACCCTGGGGACATGACTTCATTTTCCCCATGGAAAATGGGGTCAGTTTGAGGCCACTCGCCCTGGCCATCTGCATCGTTCCTGGTTTGTAATTTGCAATCATGGCTGATTTATTCCAAAACTAAAGCTTCTGGGAACCAGGAACCCGGAAGTCCTTTGAGCCCGAAAGGCCACCTTTCATCTTACACCCAGACTATGGGGAAAGGACTTTTTTTGGACTTCTTTTTCCCATGCAAAATGGCCTGTCTTTGTAGCCATTTGCCCTGGCCAACAGGGAAGATCCCAGTGAAAAATTTTTTAACATTACTGGATTCCTGCAGAACTAACGCTATTGGCAACTAGGAGCTTTCAAGTCCTTAGAGCCCCAAAGGCCACCTTTCATCTGACACCCAGACCCTGGGGACATGAATTCATTTTCCCCGGGAAAATTTGGGTCAGTTTGAGGCCACTCGCCCTGGCCATCTGCATTGTTCCCGGTGTGAAAGTTGCAAACTTGGCTGATTTTCTCTAAAAGTAAAGCTGCTGGCAAGGAGGACCCTGGAAGTCCTTGGAGCCCCAAAGGCCACATTTCATCTGACACCCAGACCCTGGGTAAAGGACTTCTTTTACTCATGGGAAATGGCCTCCGTTTGCAGCCACACACCCTGGCACAATGAAGGGAGACAAAGAAGAATTACCAAATCTTTGCTTGATTTTTCCAAAATTAAAGCTGGCAGCAACAAAGATCCTGTAAGTCCTTAGAGCCTCAAAGGCCACCTTGAACATATTACTGATACCCTGGGTAAAGGACATTTTTCCCATGGAAAATGGCCTTCATTTGTGGCCACTTGGCCTGGCAGGCAGGGCAGTGCCAAGCGAGCAATTTGCAAACTCTGCTGGATCCTTCCAAAACAAAAGCTGCCAGCAAATAGGAAGCTGCAAGTACTTAGAGCCCCTGATGCCAACTTCAAACTGATAGCCAGACCCTGGGGAAAGGACTTCTTTTTCCCATGCAAAATGGCCTCACTTTGAAGCCATTTGCCCTGGGCAACAGGGCAGTGCCCAGTGAGAAATTTGCAAACATTGCTGGATTCCTGCTGAATTAACACTGCTGGCAACTAGGAGCTTGCAAGTCCTTAGAGCCCCAAAGACCACCTTTCATCTGACACCCAGATCCTGGGGACATGACTTCATTTTCCCCAGGGATATTGAGGTCAGTTTGAGGCCACTCGCCCTGGCCATCTGCATCGTTCCTGGTTTGTAATTTGCAATCATGGCTGATTTATTCCAAAACTAAAGCTTCTGGGAACCAGGAACCCGGAAGTCCTTTGAGCCCCAAAGGCCACCTTTCATCTTACACCCAGACCCTGGGGAAAGGACTTCTTTTTCCCATGCAAAATGGCCGGTCTTTGTAGCCATTTGCCCTGGCCAACAGGGCAGTGCCCAGAGAGAAATTTTTACACTTTGCTGGATTCCTGCTGAACTAACGCTGCGGGCAACACGGAGCTTGCAAGTCCATAGAGCCCCATGACCACCTTTCATCTGACACCCAGACCCTGGGGACATGACTTCATTTTCCTCAGGGAAATTGGGGTCAGTTTGAGGCCACTCGCCCTGGCCATCTGCATCGTGCCCAGTGTGAAATTTGCAAACTTGGCTGATTTTCTCCAAAACTAAAGCTGCTGGCAAGGAGTACCCCGGAAGTCCTTAGAGCCCCAAAGGCCAGCTTTCATCTGACACCCAGACCCTGGGGACATGACTTCATTTTCGCCATGGAAAATGGGGTCAGTTTGAGGCCACTCGCCCTGGCCATCTGCATTGCTCCCAGTGTGAAATTTTAAAACATGGCTGATTTTCTCCAAAAGTAAAGCTGCTGGCAAGGAGGACCCTGCAACTCCTTAGGGCCCCAGAGGCCACCTTTCATCTGATACGCAGACCCTGGGCCAATGTCTTCATTTTCCCTATGGAAAATGGCTTCAATTTCTGGCCTCTGGCCGTGACCAATAGGGTGGTGCCCAGCAAGAAATTTGCAATCTTTGCTGGATTTCTCCAAATCTAAAGCTGCCAATAAGTAGTACCCTGCAAGTCCTTAGAGCCCCAAAGGCCACCTTTCATCTGACACCCAGACCCTGGGGAAAGGACTTCTTTTTCCCATGCAAAATGGCCTCACTTTGAAGCCATTTGCCCTGGCCAACAGGGCAGTGCCCAGGGAGAAATTTTTACACTTTGCTGGATTCCTCCACAACTAAAGCTTCCGGCAACTAGGAGTTTGCAAGTCCTTAGAGCCCCAGATGCCACCTTTCATCTGACACCCAGACCCAGGGGACATGACTTCATTTTCCCCAGGGATATTGAGGTCAGTTTGAGGCCACTCGCCCGGGCCATCTGCATTGTAACCGGTGTGAAATTTTCAAACTTGGCTGATTTTCTCCAAAAGTAAAGCTGCTGGCAAGGAGGACCCTGGAAGTCCTTGGAGCCCCAAAGGCCAGCTTTCATCTGACACCCAGACCCTGGGGAAAGGACTTCTTTTTCCCATGCAAAATGGCCTCACTTTGAAGCCATTTGCCCTGGCCATCTGGGCAGTGCCCAGTGAGAAATTTGCAAACATTGCTGGAATCCTCCACAACTAAAGCTGCCGGCGAGTAGGAGCTTTCAAGTCCATAGAGCCGCATGGCCACCTTTCATCTGACACCCAGACCCTGGGGACATGACTTCATTTTCCCCATGGAAAATGGGGTCAGTTTGAGGCCACTCGCCCTGGCCATCTGCATCGTTCCTGGTTTGTAATTTGCAATCATGGCTGATTTATTCCAAAACTAAAGCTTCTGGGAACCAGGAACCCGGAAGTCCTTTGAGCCCGAAAGGCCACCTTTCATCTTACACCCAGACTATGGGGAAAGGACTTTTTTTGGACTTCTTTTTCCCATGCAAAATGGCCTGTCTTTGTAGCCATTTGCCCTGGCCAACAGGGCAGATCCCAGTGAAAAATTTTTTAACATTACTGGATTCCTGCAGAACTAACGCTATTGGCAACTAGGAGCTTTCAAGTCCTTAGAGCCCCAAAGGCCACCTTTCATCTGACACCCAGACCCTGGGGACATGAATTCATTTTCCCCGGGAAAATTTGGGTCAGTTTGAGGCCACTCGCCCTGGCCATCTGCATTGTTCCCGGTGTGAAAGTTGCAAACTTGGCTGATTTTCTCTAAAAGTAAAGCTGCTGGCAAGGAGGACCCTGGAAGTCCTTGGAGCCCCAAAGGCCACATTTCATCTGACACCCAGACCCTGGGTAAAGGACTTCTTTTACTCATGGGAAATGGCCTCCGTTTGCAGCCACACACCCTGGCACAATGAAGGGAGACAAAGAAGAATTACCAAATCTTTGCTTGATTTTTCCAAAATTAAAGCTGGCAGCAACAAAGATCCTGTAAGTCCTTAGAGCCTCAAAGGCCACCTTGAACATATTACTAACACCCTGGGTAAAGGACATTTTTCCCATGGAAAATGGCCTTCATTTCTGGCCACTTGGCCTGGCAGGCAGGGCAGTGCCAAGCGAGCAATTTGCAAACTCTGCTGGATCCTTCCAAAACAAAAGCTGCCAGCAAATAGGAAGCTGCAAGTACTTAGAGCCCCTGATGCCAACTTCAAACTGATAGCCAGACCCTGGGGAAAGGACTTCTTTTTCCCATGCAAAATGGCCTCACTTTGAAGCCATTTGCCCTGGGCAACAGGGCAGTGCCCAGTGAGAAATTTGCAAACATTGCTGGATTCCTGCTGAACTAACACTGCTGGCAACTAGGAGCTTGCAAGTCCTTAGAGCCCCATGGCCACCTTTCATCTGACACCCAGATCCTGGGGACATGACTTCATTTTCCCCAGGGATATTGAGGTCAGTTTGAGGCCACTCGCCCTGGCCATCTGCATCGTTCCTGGTTTGTAATTTGCAATCATGGCTGATTTATTCCAAAACTAAAGCTTCTGGGAACGAGGAACCCGGAAGTCCTTTGAGCCCCAAAGGCCACCTTTCATCTTACACCCAGACCCTGGGGAAAGGACTTCTTTTTCCCATGCAAAATGGCCGGTCTTTGTAGCCATTTGCCCTGGCCAACAGGGCAGTGCCCAGAGAGAAATTTTTACACTTTGCTGGATTCCTGCTGAACTAACGCTGCGGGCAACTAGGAGCTTGCAAGTCCATAGAGCCCCATGACCACCTTTCATCTGACACCCAGACCCTGGGGACATGACTTCATTTTCCTCAGGGAAATTGGGGTCAGTTTGAGGCCACTCGCCCTGGCCATCTGCATCGTGCCATGTGTGAAATTTGCAAACTTGGCTGATTTTCTCCAAAACTAAAGCTGCTGGCAAGGAGTACCCCGGAAGTCCTTAGAGCCCCAAAGGCCAGCTTTCATCTGACACCCAGACCCTGGGGACATGACTTCATTTTCGCCAGGGAAAATGGGGTCAGTTTGAGGCCACACGCCCTGGCCATCTGCATTGCTCCCAGTGTGAAATTTGCAAACATGGCTGATTTTCTCCAAAAGTAAAGCTGCTGGCAAGGAGGACCCTGCAACTCCTTAGGGCCCCAGAGGCCACCTTTCATCTGATACCCACACCCTGGGCCAATGTCTTCATTTTCCCTATGGAAAATGGCCCCAATTTCTGGCCTCTCACCGTGACCAATAGGGTGGTGCCCAGCAAGAAATTTGCAATCTTTGCTGGATTTCTCCAAATCTAAAGCTGCCAATAAGTAGTACCCTGCAAGTCCTTAGAGCCCCAAAGGCCACCTTTCATCTGACACCCAGACCCTGGGGTAAGGACTTCTTTTTCCCATGCAAAATGGCCTCACTTTGAAGCCATTTGCCCTGGCCAACAGGGCAGTGCCCAGGGAGAAATTTTTACACTTTGCTGGATTCCTCCACAACTAAAGCTGCCGGCAACTAGGAGCTTGCAAGTCCTTAGAGCCCAAAGTCCACCTTTCATCTGACACCCAGACCCTGGGGACATGACTTCATTTTCCCCAGGGATATTGAGGTCAGTTTGAGGCCACTCGCCCCGGCCATCTGCATCGTTCCTGGTTTGTAATTTGCAATCATGGCTGATTTATTCCAAAACTAAAGCTTCTGGGAACGAGGAACCCGGAAGTCCTTTGAGCCCCAAAGGCCACCTTTCATCTTACACCCAGACCCTGGGGAAAGGACTTCTTTTTCCCATGCAAAATGGCCGGTCTTTGTAGCCATTTGCCCTGGCCAACAGGGCAGTGCCCAGAGAGAAATTTTTACACTTTGCTGGATTCCTGCTGAACTAACGCTGCGGGCAACTAGGAGCTTGCAAGTCCATAGAGCCCCATGACCACCTTTCATCTGACACCCAGACCCTGGGGACATGACTTCATTTTCCTCAGGGAAATTGGGGTCAGTTTGAGGCCACTCGCCCTGGCCATCTGCATCGTGCCCAGTGTGAAAGTTGCAAACTTGGCTGATTTTCTCCAAAACTAAAGCTGCTGGCAAGGAGTACCCCGGAAGTCCTTAGAGCCCCAAAGGCCAGCTTTCATCTGACACCCAGACCCTGGGGACATGACTTCATTTTCGCCAGGGAAAATGGGGTCAGTTTGAGGCCTTTCGCCCTGCCCATCTGCATCGTTCCCAGTTGGATATTTGCAATCACGGCTGATTTTCTCCAAACTAAAGCCGCTGGCAAGGAGGAACCTGCAACTCCTTAGGGCCCTGGATGCCACCTTTCATCTGATACTCAGACCCTGGGCCAATTACTTCATTTTCCCCATGGAAAATGGCCTCCATTTCTGGCCTCTCGCCGTGACCAATAGGGTGGTGCCCAGCAAGAAATTTGCAATCTTTGCTGGATTTCTCCAAATCTAAAGCTGCCAATAAGTAGTACCCTGCAAGTCCTTAGAGCCCCAAAGGCCACCTTTCATCTGACACCCAGACCCTGGGGAAAGGACTTCTTTTTCCCATGCAAAATGGCCTCACTTTGAAGCCATTTGCCCTGGGCAACAGGGCAGTGCCCAGGGAGAAATTTTTACACTTTGCTGGATTCCTCCACAACTAAAGCGTCCGGCAACTAGGAGCTTGCAAGTCCTTAGAGCCCCAGATGCCACCTTTCATCTGACACCCAGACCCAGGGGACATGACTTCATTTTCCCCAGGGATATTGAGGTCAGTTTGAGGCCACTCGCCCGGGCCATTTGCATTGTAACCGGTGTGAAATTTTCAAACTTGGCTGATTTTCTCCAAAAGTAAAGCTGCTGGCAAGGAGGACCCTGGAAGTCCTTGGAGCCCCAAAGGCCACAAATAATCTGACACCAAGACCCTGGGGAAAGGACTTCTTTTACTCATGGGAAATGGCCTCCGTTTGCAGCCACTCACCCTGGCAGAATGAGGGGAGACAAAGAAGAATTACCAAATCTTTGCTTGATTTTTCCAAAATTAAAGCTGGCAGCAACAAAGATCCTGTAAGTCCTTAGAGCCTCAAAGGCCACCTTGAACATATTACTGATACCCTGGGTAAAGGACATTTTTCCCATGGAAAATGGCTTTCATTTGTGGCCACTTGGCCTGGCAGGCAGGGCAGAGCCAAGCGAGCAATTTGCAAACTCTGCTGGATCCTTCCAAAACAAAAGCTGCCAGCAAATAGGAAGCTGCAAGTACTTAGAGCCCCTGATGCCAACTTCAAACTGATAGCCAGACCCTGGGGAAAGGACTTCTTTTTCCCATGCAAAATGGCCTCACTTTGAAGCCATTTGCCCTGGGCAACAGGGCAGTGCCCAGTGAGAAATTTGCAAACATTGCTGGATTCCTCCACAACTAAAGCTGCCGGCAACTAGGAGCTTGCAAGTCCTTAGAGCCCCAAAGGCCACCTTTCATCTGACACCCAGACCCTGGGGACATGACTTCATTTTCGCCATGGAAAATGGGGTCAGTTTGAGGCCACTCGCCCTGGCCATCTGCATTGCTCCCAGTGTGAAATTTTAAAACATGGCTGATTTTCTCCAAAAGTAAAGCTGCTGGCAAGGAGGACCCTGCAACTCCTTAGGGCCCCAGAGGCCACCTTTCATCTGATACGCAGACCCTGGGCCAATGTCTTCATTTTCCCTATGGAAAATGGCTTCAATTTCTGGCCTCTGGCCGTGACCAATAGGGTGGTGCCCAGCAAGAAATTTGCAATCTTTGCTGGATTTCTCCAAATCTAAAGCTGCCAATAAGTAGTACCCTGCAAGTCCTTAGAGCCCCAAAGGCCACCTTTCATCTGACACCCAGACCCTGGGGAAAGGACTTCTTTTTCCCATGCAAAATGGCCTCACTTTGAAGCCATTTGCCCTGGGCAACAGGGCAGTGCCCAGGGAGAAATTTTTACACTTTGCTGGATTCCTCCACAACTAAAGCGTCCGGCAACTAGGAGCTTGCAAGTCCTTAGAGCCCCAGATGCCACCTTTCATCTGACACCCAGACCCAGGGGACATGACTTCATTTTCCCCAGGGATATTGAGGTCAGTTTGAGGCCACTCGCCCGGGCCATTTGCATTGTAACCGGTGTGAAATTTTCAAACTTGGCTGATTTTCTCCAAAAGTAAAGCTGCTGGCAAGGAGGACCCTGGAAGTCCTTGGAGCCCCAAAGGCCACAAATAATCTGACACCAAGACCCTGGGGAAAGGACTTCTTTTACTCATGGGAAATGGCCTCCGTTTGCAGCCACTCACCCTGGCAGAATGAGGGGAGACAAAGAAGAATTACCAAATCTTTGCTTGATTTTTCCAAAATTAAAGCTGGCAGCAACAAAGATCCTGTAAGTCCTTAGAGCCTCAAAGGCCACCTTGAACATATTACTGATACCCTGGGTAAAGGACATTTTTCCCATGGAAAATGGCTTTCATTTGTGGCCACTTGGCCTGGCAGGCAGGGCAGAGCCAAGCGAGCAATTTGCAAACTCTGCTGGATCCTTCCAAAACAAAAGCTGCCAGCAAATAGGAAGCTGCAAGTACTTAAGGCCCCTGATGCCAACTTCAAACTGATAGCCAGACCCTGGGGAAAGGACTTCTTTTTCCCATGCAAAATGGCCTCACTTTGAAGCCATTTGCCCTGGGCAACAGGGCAGTGCCCAGTGAGAAATTTGCAAACATTGCTGGATTCCTCCACAACTAAAGCTGCCGGCAACTAGGAGCTTGCAAGTCCTTAGAGCCCCAAAGGCCACCTTTCATCTGACACCCAGACCCTGGGGACATGACTTCATTTTCGCCATGGAAAATGGGGTCAGTTTGAGGCCACTCGCCCTGGCCATCTGCATTGCTCCCAGTGTGAAATTTTAAAACATGGCTGATTTTCTCCAAAAGTAAAGCTGCTGGCAAGGAGGACCCTGCAACTCCTTAGGGCCCCAGAGGCCACCTTTCATCTGATACGCAGACCCTGGGCCAATGTCTTCATTTTCCCTATGGAAAATGGCTTCAATTTCTGGCCTCTGGCCGTGACCAATAGGGTGGTGCCCAGCAAGAAATTTGCAATCTTTGCTGGATTTCTCCAAATCTAAAGCTGCCAATAAGTAGTACCCTGCAAGTCCTTAGAGCCCCAAAGGCCACCTTTCATCTGACACCCAGACCCTGGGGAAAGGACTTCTTTTTCCCATGCAAAATGGCCTCACTTTGAAGCCATTTGCCCTGGGCAACAGGGCAGTGCCCAGGGAGAAATTTTTACACTTTGCTGGATTCCTCCACAACTAAAGCGTCCGGCAACTAGGAGCTTGCAAGTCCTTAGAGCCCCAGATGCCACCTTTCATCTGACACCCAGACCCTGGGGACATGACTTCATTTTCCCCAGGGATATTGAGGTCAGTTTGAGGCCACTCGCCCGGGCCATCTGCATTGTAACCGGTGTGAAATTTTCAAACTTGGCTGATTTTCTCCAAAAGTAAAGCTGCTGGCAAGGAGGACCCTGGAAGTCCTTGGAGCCCCAAAGGCCAGCTTTCATCTGACACCCAGACCCTGGGGAAAGGACTTCTTTTTCCCATGCAAAATGGCCTCACTTTGAAGCCATTTGCCCTGGCCATCTGGGCAGTGCCCAGTGAGAAATTTGCAAACATTGCTGGAATCCTCCACAACTAAAGCTGCCGGCGACTAGGAGCTTTCAAGTCCATAGAGCCGCATGGCCACCTTTCATCTGACACCCAGACCCTGGGGACATGACTTCATTTTCCCCATGGAAAATGGGGTCAGTTTGAGGCCACTCGCCCTGGCCATCTGCATCGTTCCTGGTTTGTAATTTGCAATCATGGCTGATTTATTCCAAAACTAAAGCTTCTGGGAACCAGGAACCCGGAAGTCCTTTGAGCCCGAAAGGCCACCTTTCATCTGACACCCAGACCCTGGGGACATGACTTCATTTTCCCCATGGAAAATGGGGTCAGTTTGAGGCCACTCGCCCTGGCCATCTGCATCGTTCCTGGTTTGTAATTTGCAATCATGGCTGATTTATTCCAAAACTAAAGCTTCTGGGAACCAGGAACCCGGAAGTCCTTTGAGCCCGAAAGGCCACCTTTCATCTTACACCCAGACTATGGGGAAAGGACTTTTTTTGGACTTCTTTTTCCCATGCAAAATGGCCTGTCTTTGTAGCCATTTGCCCTGGCCAACAGGGCAGATCCCAGTGAAAAATTTTTTAACATTACTGGATTCCTGCAGAACTAACGCTATTGGCAACTAGGAGCTTTCAAGTCCTTAGAGCCCCAAAGGCCACCTTTCATCTGACACCCAGACCCTGGGGACATGAATTCATTTTCCCCGGGAAAATTTGGGTCAGTTTGAGGCCACTCGCCCTGGCCATCTGCATTGTAACCGGTGTGAAAGTTGCAAACTTGGCTGATTTTCTCTAAAAGTAAAGCTGCTGGTAAGGAGGACCCTGGAAGTCCTTGGAGCCCCAAAGGCCACATTTCATCTGACACCCAGACCCTGGGTAAAGGACTTCTTTTACTCATGGGAAATGGCCTCCGTTTGCAGCCACACACCCTGGCACAATGAAGGGAGACAAAGAAGAATTACCAAATCTTTGCTTGATTTTTCCAAAATTACAGCTGGCAGCAACAAAGATCCTGTAAGTACTTAGAGCCTCAAAGGCCACCTTGAACATATTACTAACACCCTGGGTAAAGGACATTTTTCCCATGGAAAATGGCCTTCATTTCTGGCCACTTGGCCTGGCAGGCAGGGCAGTGCCAAGCGAGCAATTTGCAAACTCTGCTGGATCCTTCCAAAACAAAAGCTGCCAGCAAATAGGAAGCTGCAAGTACTTAGAGCCCCTGATGCCAACTTCAAACTGATAGCCAGACCCTGGGGAAAGGACTTCTTTTTCCCATGCAAAATGGCCTCACTTTGAAGCCATTTGCCCTGGGCAACAGGGCAGTGCCCAGGGAGAAATTTGCAAACATTGCTGGATTCCTGCTGAACTAACACTGCTGGCAACTAGGAGCTTGCAAGTCCTTAGAGCCCCATGGCCACCTTTCATCTGACACCCAGACCCTGGGGACATGACTTCATTTTCCTCAGGGAAATTGGGGTCAGTTTGAGGCCACTCGCCCTGGCCATCTGCATCGTGCCCAGTGTGAAATTTGCAAACTTGGCTGATTTTCTCCAAAACTAAAGCTGCTGGCAAGGAGTACCCCGGAAGTCCTTAGAGCCCCAAAGGCCAGCTTTCATCTGACACCCAGACCCTGGGGACATGACTTCATTTTCGCCAGGGAAAATGGGGTCAGTTTGAGGCCACACGCCCTCGCCATCTGCATTGCTCCCAGTGTGAAATTTGCAAACATGGCTGATTTTCTCCAAAAGTAAAGCTGCTGGCAAGGAGGACCCTGCAACTCCTTAGGGCCCCAGAGGCCACCTTTCATCTGATACCCACACCCTGGGCCAATGTCTTCATTTTCCCTATGGAAAATGGCCCCAATTTCTGGCCTCTCACCGTGACCAATAGGGTGGTGCCCAGCAAGAAATTTGCAATCTTTGCTGGATTTCTCCAAATCTAAAGCTGCCAATAAGTAGTACCCTGCAAGTCCTTGAGCCCCAAAGACCACCTTTCATCTGACACCCAGACCCTGGGGTAAGGACTTCTTTTTCCCATGCAAAATGGCCTCACTTTGAAGCCATTTGCCCTGGCCAACAGGGCAGTGCCCAGGGAGAAATTTTTACACTTTGCTGGATTCCTCCACAACTAAAGCTGCCGGCAACTAGGAGCTTGCAAGTCCTTAGAGCCCCAGATGCCACCTTTCATCTGACACCCAGACCCTGGGGACATGACTTCATTTTCCCCAGGGATATTGAGGTCAGTTTGAGGCCACTCGCCCCGGCCATCTGCATCGTTCCTGGTTTGTAATTTGCAATCATGGCTGATTTATTCCAAAACTAAAGCTTCTGGGAACGAGGAACCCGGAAGTCCTTTGAGCCCCAAAGGCCACCTTTCATCTTACACCCAGACCCTGGGGAAAGGACTTCTTTTTCCCATGCAAAATGGCCGGTCTTTGTAGCCATTTGCCCTGGCCAACAGGGCAGTGCCCAGAGAGAAATTTTTACACTTTGCTGGATTCCTGCTGAACTAACGCTGCGGGCAACTAGGAGCTTGCAAGTCCATAGAGCCCCATGACCACCTTTCATCTGACACCCAGACCCTGGGGACATGACTTCATTTTCCTCAGGGAAATTGGGGTCAGTTTGAGGCCACTCGCCCTGGCCATCTGCATCGTGCCCAGTGTGAAAGTTGCAAACTTGGCTGATTTTCTCCAAAACTAAAGCTGCTGGCAAGGAGTACCCCGGAAGTCCTTAGAGCCCCAAAGGCCAGCTTTCATCTGACACCCAGACCCTGGGGACATGACTTCATTTTCGCCAGGGAAAATGGGGTCAGTTTGAGGCCTTTCGCCCTGCCCATCTGCATCGTTCCCAGTTGGATATTTGCAATCACGGCTGATTTTCTCCAAACTAAAGCCGCTGGCAAGGAGGAACCTGCAACTCCTTAGGGCCCTGGATGCCACCTTTCATCTGATACTCAGACCCTGGGCCAATGACTTCATTTTCCCCATGGAAAATGGCCTCCATTTCTGGCCTCTCGCCGTGACCAATAGGGTGGTGCCCAGCAAGAAATTTGCAATCTTTGCTGGATTTCTCCAAATCTAAAGCTGCCAATAAGTAGTACCCTGCAAGTCCTTAGAGCCCCAAAGGCCACCTTTCATCTGACACCCAGACCCTGGGGAAAGGACTTCTTTTTCCCATGCAAAATGGCCTCACTTTGAAGCCATTTGCCCTGGCCAACAGGGCAGTGCCCAGGGAGAAATTTTTACACTTTGCTGGATTCCTCCACAACTAAAGCGTCCGGCAACTAGGAGCTTTCAAGTCCTTAGAGCCCCAGATGCCACCTTTCATCTGACACCCAGACCCAGGGGACATGACTTCATTTTCCCCAGGGATATTGAGGTCAGTTTGAGGCCACTCGCCCGGGCCATTTGCATTGTAACCGGTGTGAAATTTTCAAACTTGGCTGATTTTCTCCAAAAGTAAAGCTGCTGGCAAGGAGGACCCTGGAAGTCCTTGGAGCCCCAAAGGCCACAAATAATCTGACACCAAGACCCTGGGGAAAGGACTTCTTTTACTCATGGGAAATGGCCTCCGTTTGCAGCCACTCACCCTGGCAGAATGAGGGGAGACAAAGAAGAATTACCAAATCTTTGCTTGATTTTTCCAAAATTAAAGCTGGCAGCAACAAAGATCCTGTAAGTCCTTAGAGCCTCAAAGGCCACCTTGAACATATTACTGATACCCTGGGTAAAGGACATTTTTCCCATGGAAAATGGCTTTCATTTGTGGCCACTTGGCCTGGCAGGCAGGGCAGTGCCAAGCGAGCAATTTGCAAACTCTGCTGGATCCTTCCAAAACAAAAGCTGCCAGCAAATAGGAAGCTGCAAGTACTTAGAGCCCCTGATGCCAACTTCAAACTGATAGCCAGACCCTGGGGAAAGGACTTCTTTTTCCCATGCAAAATGGCCTCACTTTGAAGCCATTTGCCCTGGGCAACAGGGCAGTGCCCAGGGAGAAATTTGCAAACATTGCTGGATTCCTGCTGAACTAACACTGCTGGCAACTAGGAGCTTGCAAGTCCTTAGAGCCCCATGGCCACCTTTCATCTGACACCCAGACCCTGGGGACATGACTTCATTTTCCTCAGGGAAATTGGGGTCAGTTTGAGGCCACTCGCCCTGGCCATCTGCATCGTGCCCAGTGTGAAATTTGCAAACTTGGCTGATTTTCTCCAAAACTAAAGCTGCTGGCAAGGAGTACCCCGGAAGTCCTTAGAGCCCCAAAGGCCAGCTTTCATCTGACACCCAGACCCTGGGGACATGACTTCATTTTCGCCAGGGAAAATGGGGTCAGTTTGAGGCCACACGCCCTCGCCATCTGCATTGCTCCCAGTGTGAAATTTGCAAACATGGCTGATTTTCTCCAAAAGTAAAGCTGCTGGCAAGGAGGACCCTGCAACTCCTTAGGGCCCCAGAGGCCACCTTTCATCTGATACCCACACCCTGGGCCAATGTCTTCATTTTCCCTATGGAAAATGGCCCCAATTTCTGGCCTCTCACCGTGACCAATAGGGTGGTGCCCAGCAAGAAATTTGCAATCTTTGCTGGATTTCTCCAAATCTAAAGCTGCCAATAAGTAGTACCCTGAAAGTCCTTGAGCCCCAAAGACCACCTTTCATCTGACACCCAGACCCTGGGGTAAGGACTTCTTTTTCCCATGCAAAATGGCCTCACTTTGAAGCCATTTGCCCTGGCCAACAGGGCAGTGCCCAGGGAGAAATTTTTACACTTTGCTGGATTCCTCCACAACTAAAGCTGCCGGCAACTAGGAGCTTGCAAGTCCTTAGAGCCCCAGATGCCACCTTTCATCTGACACCCAGACCCTGGGGACATGACTTCATTTTCCCCAGGGATATTGAGGTCAGTTTGAGGCCACTCGCCCGGGCCATTTGCATTGTAACCGGTGTGAAATTTTCAAACTTGGCTGATTTTCTCCAAAAGTAAAGCTGCTGGCAAGGAGGACCCTGGAAGTCCTTGGAGCCCCAAAGGCCACAAATAATCTGACACCAAGACCCTGGGGAAAGGACTTCTTTTACTCATGGGAAATGGCCTCCGTTTGCAGCCACTCACCCTGGCAGAATGAGGGGAGACAAAGAAGAATTACCAAATCTTTGCTTGATTTTTCCAAAATTAAAGCTGGCAGCAACAAAGATCCTGTAAGTCCTTAGAGCCTCAAAGGCCACCTTGAACATATTACTGATACCCTGGGTAAAGGACATTTTTCCCATGGAAAATGGCTTTCATTTGTGGCCACTTGGCCTGGCAGGCAGGGCAGAGCCAAGCGAGCAATTTGCAAACTCTGCTGGATCCTTCCAAAACAAAAGCTGCCAGCAAATAGGAAGCTGCAAGTACTTAAGGCCCCTGATGCCAACTTCAAACTGATAGCCAGACCCTGGGGAAAGGACTTCTTTTTCCCATGCAAAATGGCCTCACTTTGAAGCCATTTGCCCTGGGCAACAGGGCAGTGCCCAGTGAGAAATTTGCAAACATTGCTGGATTCCTCCACAACTAAAGCTGCCGGCAACTAGGAGCTTGCAAGTCCTTAGAGCCCCAAAGGCCACCTTTCATCTGACACCCAGACCCTGGGGACATGACTTCATTTTCCCCATGGAAAATGGGGTCAGTTTGAGGCCACTCGCCCTGGCCATCTGCATTGCTCCCAGTGTGAAATTTTAAAACATGGCTGATTTTCTCCAAAAGTAAAGCTGCTGGCAAGGAGGACCCTGCAACTCCTTAGGGCCCCAGAGGCCACCTTTCATCTGATACGCAGACCCTGGGCCAATGTCTTCATTTTCCCTATGGAAAATGGCTTCAATTTCTGGCCTCTGGCCGTGACCAATAGGGTGGTGCCCAGCAAGAAATTTGCAATCTTTGCTGGATTTCTCCAAATCTAAAGCTGCCAATAAGTAGTACCCTGCAAGTCCTTAGAGCCCCAAAGGCCACCTTTCATCTGACACCCAGACCCTGGGGAAAGGACTTCTTTTTCCCATGCAAAATGGCCTCACTTTGAAGCCATTTGCCCTGGGCAACAGGGCAGTGCCCAGGGAGAAATTTTTACACTTTGCTGGATTCCTCCACAACTAAAGCGTCCGGCAACTAGGAGCTTGCAAGTCCTTAGAGCCCCAGATGCCACCTTTCATCTGACACCCAGACCCTGGGGACATGACTTCATTTTCCCCAGGGATATTGAGGTCAGTTTGAGGCCACTCGCCCGGGCCATCTGCATTGTAACCGGTGTGAAATTTTCAAACTTGGCTGATTTTCTCCAAAAGTAAAGCTGCTGGCAAGGAGGACCCTGGAAGTCCTTGGAGCCCCAAAGGCCAGCTTTCATCTGACACCCAGACCCTGGGGAAAGGACTTCTTTTTCCCATGCAAAATGGCCTCACTTTGAAGCCATTTGCCCTGGCCATCTGGGCAGTGCCCAGTGAGAAATTTGCAAACATTGCTGGAATCCTCCACAACTAAAGCTGCCGGCGACTAGGAGCTTTCAAGTCCATAGAGCCGCATGGCCACCTTTCATCTGACACCCAGACCCTGGGGACATGACTTCATTTTCCCCATGGAAAATGGGGTCAGTTTGAGGCCACTCGCCCTGGCCATCTGCATCGTTCCTGGTTTGTAATTTGCAATCATGGCTGATTTATTCCAAAACTAAAGCTTCTGGGAACCAGGAACCCGGAAGTCCTTTGAGCCCGAAAGGCCACCTTTCATCTGACACCCAGACCCTGGGGACATGACTTCATTTTCCCCATGGAAAATGGGGTCAGTTTGAGGCCACTCGCCCTGGCCATCTGCATCGTTCCTGGTTTGTAATTTGCAATCATGGCTGATTTATTCCAAAACTAAAGCTTCTGGGAACCAGGAACCCGGAAGTCCTTTGAGCCCGAAAGGCCACCTTTCATCTTACACCCAGACTATGGGGAAAGGACTTTTTTTGGACTTCTTTTTCCCATGCAAAATGGCCTGTCTTTGTAGCCATTTGCCCTGGCCAACAGGGCAGATCCCAGTGAAAAATTTTTTAACATTACTGGATTCCTGCAGAACTAACGCTATTGGCAACTAGGAGCTTTCAAGTCCTTAGAGCCCCAAAGGCCACCTTTCATCTGACACCCAGACCCTGGGGACATGAATTCATTTTCCCCGGGAAAATTTGGGTCAGTTTGAGGCCACTCGCCCTGGCCATCTGCATTGTAACCGGTGTGAAAGTTGCAAACTTGGCTGATTTTCTCTAAAAGTAAAGCTGCTGGTAAGGAGGACCCTGGAAGTCCTTGGAGCCCCAAAGGCCACATTTCATCTGACACCCAGACCCTGGGTAAAGGACTTCTTTTACTCATGGGAAATGGCCTCCGTTTGCAGCCACACACCCTGGCACAATGAAGGGAGACAAAGAAGAATTACCAAATCTTTGCTTGATTTTTCCAAAATTACAGCTGGCAGCAACAAAGATCCTGTAAGTACTTAGAGCCTCAAAGGCCACCTTGAACATATTACTAACACCCTGGGTAAAGGACATTTTTCCCATGGAAAATGGCCTTCATTTCTGGCCACTTGGCCTGGCAGGCAGGGCAGTGCCAAGCGAGCAATTTGCAAACTCTGCTGGATCCTTCCAAAACAAAAGCTGCCAGCAAATAGGAAGCTGCAAGTACTTAGAGCCCCTGATGCCAACTTCAAACTGATAGCCAGACCCTGGGGAAAGGACTTCTTTTTCCCATGCAAAATGGCCTCACTTTGAAGCCATTTGCCCTGGGCAACAGGGCAGTGCCCAGGGAGAAATTTGCAAACATTGCTGGATTCCTGCTGAACTAACACTGCTGGCAACTAGGAGCTTGCAAGTCCTTAGAGCCCCATGGCCACCTTTCATCTGACACCCAGACCCTGGGGACATGACTTCATTTTCCTCAGGGAAATTGGGGTCAGTTTGAGGCCACTCGCCCTGGCCATCTGCATCGTGCCCAGTGTGAAATTTGCAAACTTGGCTGATTTTCTCCAAAACTAAAGCTGCTGGCAAGGAGTACCCCGGAAGTCCTTAGAGCCCCAAAGGCCAGCTTTCATCTGACACCCAGACCCTGGGGACATGACTTCATTTTCGCCAGGGAAAATGGGGTCAGTTTGAGGCCACACGCCCTCGCCATCTGCATTGCTCCCAGTGTGAAATTTGCAAACATGGCTGATTTTCTCCAAAAGTAAAGCTGCTGGCAAGGAGGACCCTGCAACTCCTTAGGGCCCCAGAGGCCACCTTTCATCTGATACCCACACCCTGGGCCAATGTCTTCATTTTCCCTATGGAAAATGGCCCCAATTTCTGGCCTCTCACCGTGACCAATAGGGTGGTGCCCAGCAAGAAATTTGCAATCTTTGCTGGATTTCTCCAAATCTAAAGCTGCCAATAAGTAGTACCCTGCAAGTCCTTGAGCCCCAAAGACCACCTTTCATCTGACACCCAGACCCTGGGGTAAGGACTTCTTTTTCCCATGCAAAATGGCCTCACTTTGAAGCCATTTGCCCTGGCCAACAGGGCAGTGCCCAGGGAGAAATTTTTACACTTTGCTGGATTCCTCCACAACTAAAGCTGCCGGCAACTAGGAGCTTGCAAGTCCTTAGAGCCCCAGATGCCACCTTTCATCTGACACCCAGACCCTGGGGACATGACTTCATTTTCCCCAGGGATATTGAGGTCAGTTTGAGGCCACTCGCCCCGGCCATCTGCATCGTTCCTGGTTTGTAATTTGCAATCATGGCTGATTTATTCCAAAACTAAAGCTTCTGGGAACGAGGAACCCGGAAGTCCTTTGAGCCCCAAAGGCCACCTTTCATCTTACACCCAGACCCTGGGGAAAGGACTTCTTTTTCCCATGCAAAATGGCCGGTCTTTGTAGCCATTTGCCCTGGCCAACAGGGCAGTGCCCAGAGAGAAATTTTTACACTTTGCTGGATTCCTGCTGAACTAACGCTGCGGGCAACTAGGAGCTTGCAAGTCCATAGAGCCCCATGACCACCTTTCATCTGACACCCAGACCCTGGGGACATGACTTCATTTTCCTCAGGGAAATTGGGGTCAGTTTGAGGCCACTCGCCCTGGCCATCTGCATCGTGCCCAGTGTGAAAGTTGCAAACTTGGCTGATTTTCTCCAAAACTAAAGCTGCTGGCAAGGAGTACCCCGGAAGTCCTTAGAGCCCCAAAGGCCAGCTTTCATCTGACACCCAGACCCTGGGGACATGACTTCATTTTCGCCAGGGAAAATGGGGTCAGTTTGAGGCCTTTCGCCCTGCCCATCTGCATCGTTCCCAGTTGGATATTTGCAATCACGGCTGATTTTCTCCAAACTAAAGCCGCTGGCAAGGAGGAACCTGCAACTCCTTAGGGCCCTGGATGCCACCTTTCATCTGATACTCAGACCCTGGGCCAATGACTTCATTTTCCCCATGGAAAATGGCCTCCATTTCTGGCCTCTCGCCGTGACCAATAGGGTGGTGCCCAGCAAGAAATTTGCAATCTTTGCTGGATTTCTCCAAATCTAAAGCTGCCAATAAGTAGTACCCTGCAAGTCCTTAGAGCCCCAAAGGCCACCTTTCATCTGACACCCAGACCCTGGGGAAAGGACTTCTTTTTCCCATGCAAAATGGCCTCACTTTGAAGCCATTTGCCCTGGCCAACAGGGCAGTGCCCAGGGAGAAATTTTTACACTTTGCTGGATTCCTCCACAACTAAAGCGTCCGGCAACTAGGAGCTTTCAAGTCCTTAGAGCCCCAGATGCCACCTTTCATCTGACACCCAGACCCAGGGGACATGACTTCATTTTCCCCAGGGATATTGAGGTCAGTTTGAGGCCACTCGCCCGGGCCATTTGCATTGTAACCGGTGTGAAATTTTCAAACTTGGCTGATTTTCTCCAAAAGTAAAGCTGCTGGCAAGGAGGACCCTGGAAGTCCTTGGAGCCCCAAAGGCCACAAATAATCTGACACCAAGACCCTGGGGAAAGGACTTCTTTTACTCATGGGAAATGGCCTCCGTTTGCAGCCACTCACCCTGGCAGAATGAGGGGAGACAAAGAAGAATTACCAAATCTTTGCTTGATTTTTCCAAAATTAAAGCTGGCAGCAACAAAGATCCTGTAAGTCCTTAGAGCCTCAAAGGCCACCTTGAACATATTACTGATACCCTGGGTAAAGGACATTTTTCCCATGGAAAATGGCTTTCATTTGTGGCCACTTGGCCTGGCAGGCAGGGCCGAGCCAAGCGAGCAATTTGCAAACTCTGCTGGATCCTTCCAAAACAAAAGCTGCCAGCAAATAGGAAGCTGCAAGTACTTAAGGCCCCTGATGCCAACTTCAAACTGATAGCCAGACCCTGGGGAAAGGACTTCTTTTTCCCATGCAAAATGGCCTCACTTTGAAGCCATTTGCCCTGGGCAACAGGGCAGTGCCCAGTGAGAAATTTGCAAACATTGCTGGATTCCTGCTGAACTAACACTGCTGGCAACTAGGAGCTTGCAAGTCCTTAGAGCCCCATGGCCACCTTTCATCTGACACCCAGACCCTGGGGACATGACTTCATTTTCCTCAGGGAAATTGGGGTCAGTTTGAGGCCACTCGCCCTGGCCATCTGCATCGTGCCCAGTGTGAAATTTGCAAACTTGGCTGATTTTCTCCAAAACTAAAGCTGCTGGCAAGGAGTACCCCGGAAGTCCTTAGAGCCCCAAAGGCCAGCTTTCATCTGACACCCAGACCCTGGGGACATGACTTCATTTTCGCCAGGGAAAATGGGGTCAGTTTGAGGCCACATGCCCTCGCCATCTGCATTGCTCCCAGTGTGAAATTTGCAAACATGGCTGATTTTCTCCAAAAGTAAAGCTGCTGGCAAGGAGGACCCTGCAACTCCTTAGGGCCCCAGAGGCCACCTTTCATCTGATACCCACACCCTGGGCCAATGTCTTCATTTTCCCTATGGAAAATGGCCCCAATTTCTGGCCTCTGGCCGTGACCAATAGGGTGGTGCCCAGCAAGAAATTTGCAATCTTTGCTGGATTTCTCCAAATCTAAAGCTGCCAATAAGTAGTACCCTGCAAGTCCTTGAGCCCCAAAGACCACCTTTCATCTGACACCCAGACCCTGGGGTAAGGACTTCTTTTTCCCATGCAAAATGGCCTCACTTTGAAGCCATTTGCCCTGGCCAACAGGGCAGTGCCCAGGGAGAAATTTTTACACTTTGCTGGATTCCTCCACAACTAAAGCTGCCGGCAACTAGGAGCTTGCAAGTCCTTAGAGCCCCAGATGCCACCTTTCATCTGACACCCAGACCCTGGGGACATGACTTCATTTTCCCCAGGGATATTGAGGTCAGTTTGAGGCCACTCGCCCCGGCCATCTGCATCGTTCCTGGTTTGTAATTTGCAATCATGGCTGATTTATTCCAAAACTAAAGCTTCTGGGAACGAGGAACCCGGAAGTCCTTTGAGCCCCAAAGGCCACCTTTCATCTTACACCCAGACCCTGGGGAAAGGACTTCTTTTTCCCATGCAAAATGGCCGGTCTTTGTAGCCATTTGCCCTGGCCAACAGGGCAGTGCCCAGAGAGAAATTTTTACACTTTGCTGGATTCCTGCTGAACTAACGCTGCGGGCAACACGGAGCTTGCAAGTCCATAGAGCCCCATGACCACCTTTCATCTGACACCCAGACCCTGGGGACATGACTTCATTTTCCTCAGGGAAATTGGGGTCAGTTTGAGGCCACTCGCCCTGGCCATCTGCATCGTGCCCAGTGTGAAAGTTGCAAACTTGGCTGATTTTCTCCAAAACTAAAGCTGCTGGCAAGGAGTACCCCGGAAGTCCTTAGAGCCCCAAAGGCCAGCTTTCATCTGACACCCAGACCCTGGGGACATGACTTCATTTTCGCCAGGGAAAATGGGGTCAGTTTGAGGCCTTTCGCCCTGCCCATCTGCATCGTTCCCAGTTGGATATTTGCAATCACGGCTGATTTTCTCCAAACTAAAGCCGCTGGCAAGGAGGAACCTGCAACTCCTTAGGGCCCTGGATGCCACCTTTCATCTGATACTCAGACCCTGGGCCAATGACTTCATTTTCCCCATGGAAAATGGCCTCCATTTCTGGCCTCTCGCCGTGACCAATAGGGTGGTGCCCAGCAAGAAATTTGCAATCTTTGCTGGATTTCTCCAAATCTAAAGCTGCCAATAAGTAGTACCCTGGAAGTCCTTAGAGCCCCAAAGGCCACCTTTCATCTGACACCCAGACCCTGGGGAAAGGACTTCTTTTTCCCATGCAAAATGGCCTCACTTTGAAGCCATTTGCCCTGGCCAACAGGGCAGTGCCCAGGGAGAAATTTTTACACTTTGCTGGATTCCTCCACAACTAAAGCGTCCGGCAACTAGGAGCTTTCAAGTCCTTAGAGCCCCAGATGCCACCTTTCATCTGACACCCAGACCCAGGGGACATGACTTCATTTTCCCCAGGGATATTGAGGTCAGTTTGAGGCCACTCGCCCGGGCCATTTGCATTGTAACCGGTGTGAAATTTTCAAACTTTGCTGATTTTCTCCAAAAGTAAAGCTGCTGGCAAGGAGGACCCTGGAAGTCCTTGGAGCCCCAAAGGCCACAAATAATCTGACACCAAGACCCTGGGGAAAGGACTTCTTTTACTCATGGGAAATGGCCTCCGTTTGCAGCCACTCACCCTGGCAGAATGAGGGGAGACAAAGAAGAATTACCAAATCTTTGCTTGATTTTTCCAAAATTAAAGCTGGCAGCAACAAAGATCCTGTAAGTCCTTAGAGCCTCAAAGGCCACCTTGAACATATTACTGAGACCCTGGGTAAAGGACATTTTTCCCATGGAAAATGGCTTTCATTTGTGGCCACTTGGCCTGGCAGGCAGGGCAGAGCCAAGCGAGCAATTTGCAAACTCTGCTGGATCCTTCCAAAACAAAAGCTGCCAGCAAATAGGAAGCTGCAAGTACTTAGAGCCCCTGATGCCAACTTCAAACTGATAGCCAGACCCTGGGGAAAGGACTTCTTTTTCCCATGCAAAATGGCCTCACTTTGAAGCCATTTGCCCTGGGCAACAGGGCAGTGCCCAGTGAGAAATTTGCAAACATTGCTGGATTCCTCCACAACTAAAGCTGCCGGCAACTAGGAGCTTGCAAGTCCTTAGAGCCCCAAAGGCCACCTTTCATCTGACATCCAGACCCTGGGGACATGACTTCATTTTCGCCATGGAAAATGGGGTCAGTTTGAGGCCACTCGCCATGGCCATCTGCATTGCTCCCAGTGTGAAATTTTAAAACATGGCTGATTTTCTCCAAAAGTAAAGCTGCTGGCAAGGAGGACCCTGCAACTCCTTAGGGCCCCAGAGGCCACCTTTCATCTGATACTCAGACCCTGGGCCAATGACTTCATTTTCCCCATGGAAAATGGCCTCCATTTCTGGCCTCTGGCCGTGACCAATAGGGTGGTGCCCAGCAAGAAATTTGCAATCTTTGCTGGATTTCTCCAAATCTAAAGCTGCCAATAAGTAGTACCCTGGAAGTCCTTAGAGCCCCAAAGGCCACCTTTCATCTGACACCCAGACCCTGGGGAAAGGACTTCTTTTTCCCATGCAAAATGGCCTCACTTTGAAGCCATTTGCCCTGGCCAACAGGGCAGTGCCCAGGGAGAAATTTTTACACTTTGCTGGATTCCTCCACAACTAAAGCGTCCGGCAACTAGGAGCTTGCAAGTCCTTAGAGCCCCAGATGCCACCTTTCATCTGACACCCAGACCCTGGGGACATGACTTCATTTTCCCCAGGGATATTGAGGTCAGTTTGAGGCCACTCGCCCGGGCCATCTGCATTGTAACCGGTGTGAAATTTTCAAACTTGGCTGATTTTCTCCAAAAGTAAAGCTGCTGGCAAGGAGGACCCTGGAAGTCCTTGGAGCCCCAAAGGCCAGCTTTCATCTGACACCCAGACCCTGGGGAAAGGACTTCTTTTTCCCATGCAAAATGGCCTCACTTTGAAGCCATTTGCCCTGGCCATCTGGGCAGTGCCCAGTGAGAAATTTGCAAACATTGCTGGAATCCTCCACAACTAAAGCTGCCGGTGACTAGGAGCTTTCAAGTCCATAGAGCCGCATGGCCACCTTTCATCTGACACCCAGACCCTGGGGACATGACTTCATTTTCCCCATGGAAAATGGGGTCAGTTTGAGGCCACTCGCCCTGGCCATCTGCATCGTTCCTGGTTTGTAATTTGCAATCATGGCTGATTTATTCCAAAACTAAAGCTTCTGGGAACCAGGAACCCGGAAGTCCTTTGAGCCCGAAAGGCCACCTTTCATCTTACACCCAGACTATGGGGAAAGGACTTTTTTTGGACTTCTTTTTCCCATGCAAAATGGCCTGTCTTTGTAGCCATTTGCCCTGGCCAACAGGGCAGATCCCAGTGAAAAATTTTTTAACATTACTGGATTCCTGCAGAACTAACGCTATTGGCAACTAGGAGCTTTCAAGTCCTTAGAGCCCCAAAGGCCACCTTTCATCTGACACCCAGACCCTGGGGACATGAATTCATTTTCCCCGGGAAAATTTGGGTCAGTTTGAGGCCACTCGCCCTGGCCATCTGCATTGTTCCCGGTGTGAAAGTTGCAAACTTGGCTGATTTTCTCTAAAAGTAAAGCTGCTGGCAAGGAGGACCCTGGAAGTCCTTGGAGCCCCAAAGGCCACATTTCATCTGACACCCAGACCCTGGGGAAAGGACTTCTTTTACTCATGGGAAATGGCCTCCGTTTGCAGCCACACACCCTGGCACAATGAAGGGAGACAAAGAAGAATTACCAAATCTTTGCTTGATTTTTCCAAAATTACAGCTGGCAGCAACAAAGATCCTGTAAGTACTTAGAGCCTCAAAGGCCACCTTGAACATATTACTAACACCCTGGGTAAAGGACATTTTTCCCATGGAAAATGGCCTTCATTTCTGGCCACTTGGCCTGGCAGGCAGGGCAGTGCCAAGCGAGCAATTTGCAAACTCTGCTGGATCCTTCCAAAACAAAAGCTGCCAGCAAATAGGAAGCTGCAAGTACTTAGAGCCCCTGATGACAACTTCAAACTGATAGCCAGACCCTGGGGAAAGGACTTCTTTTTCCCATGCAAAATGGCCTCACTTTGAAGCCATTTGCCCTGGGCAACAGGGCAGTGCCCAGTGAGAAATATGCAAACATTGCTGGATTCCTGCTGAACTAACACTGCTGGCAACTAGGAGCTTGCAAGTCCTTAGAGCCCCATGGCCACCTTTCATCTGACACCCAGACCCTGGGGACATGACTTCATTTTCCCCAGGGATATTGAGGTCAGTTTGAGGCCACTCGCCCCGGCCATCTGCATCGTTCCTGGTTTGTAATTTGCAATCATGGCTGATTTATTCCAAAACTAAAGCTTCTGGGAACGAGGAACCCGGAAGTCCTTTGAGCCCCAAAGGCCACCTTTCATCTTACACCCAGACCCTGGGGAAAGGACTTCTTTTTCCCATGCAAAATGGCCGGTCTTTGTAGCCATTTGCCCTGGCCAACAGGGCAGTGCCCAGAGAGAAATTTTTACACTTTGCTGGATTCCTCCACAACTAAAGCTGCCGGCAACTAGGAGCTTGCAAGTCCTTAGAGCCCCAAAGGCCACCTTTCATCTGACACCCAGACCCTGGGGACATGACTTCATTTTCGCCAGGGAAAATGGGGTCAGTTTGAGGCCTTTCGCCCTGCCCATCTGCATCGTTCCCAGTTGGATATTTGCAATCACGGCTGATTTTCTCCAAACTAAAGCCGCTGGCAAGGAGGAACCTGCAACTCCTTAGGGCCCTGGATGCCACCTTTCATCTGATACTCAGACCCTGGGCCAATGACTTCATTTTCCCCATGGAAAATGGCCTCCATTTCTGGCCTCTCGCCGTGACCAATAGGGTGGTGCCCAGCAAGAAATTTGCAATCTTTGCTGGATTTCTCCAAATCTAAAGCTGCCAATAAGTAGTACCCTGCAAGTCCTTAGAGCCCCAAAGGCCACCTTTCATCTGACACCCAGACCCTGGGGAAAGGACTTATTTTTCCCATGCAAAATGGCCTCACTTTGAAGCCATTTGCCCTGGGCAACAGGGCAGTGCCCAGGGAGAAATTTTTACACTTTGCTGGATTCCTCCACAACTAAAGCGTCCGGCAACTAGGAGCTTGCAAGTCCTTAGAGCCCCAGATGCCACCTTTCATCTGACACCCAGACCCTGGGGACATGACTTCATTTTCCCCAGGGATATTGAGGTCAGTTTGAGGCCACTCGCCCGGGCCATCTGCATTGTAACCAGTGTGAAATTTTCAAACTTGGCTGATTTTCTCCAAAAGTAAAGCTGCTGGCAAGGAGGACCCTGGAAGTCCTTGGAGCCCCAAAGGCCACAAATAATCTGACACCAAGACCCTGGGGAAAGGACTTCTTTTACTCATGGGAAATGGCCTCCGTTTGCAGCCACTCACCCTGGCAGAATGAGGGGAGACAAAGAAGAATTACCAAATCTTTGCTTGATTTTTCCAAAATTACAGCTGGCAGCAACAAAGATCCTGTAAGTCCTTAGAGCCTCAAAGGCCACCTTGAACATATTACTGAGACCCTGGGTAAAGGACATTTTTCCCATGGAAAATGGCTTTCATTTGTGGCCACTTGGCCTGGCAGGCAGGGCAGAGCCAAGCGAGCAATTTGCAAACTCTGCTGGATCCTTCCAAAACAAAAGCTGCCAGCAAATAGGAAGCTGCAAGTACTTAAGGCCCCTGATGCCAACTTCAAACTGATAGCCAGACCCTGGGGAAAGGACTTCTTTTTCCCATGCAAAATGGCCTCACTTTGAAGCCATTTGCCCTGGGCAACAGGGCAGTGCCCAGTGAGAAATTTGCAAACATTGCTGGATTCCTCCACAACTAAAGCTGCCGGCAACTAGGAGCTTGCAAGTCCTTAGAGCCCCAAAGGCCACCTTTCATCTGACACCCAGACCCTGGGGACATGACTTCATTTTCCCCATGGAAAATGGGGTCAGTTTGAGGCCACTCGCCCTGGCCATCTGCATTGCTCCCAGTGTGAAATTTTCAAACATGGCTGATTTTCTCCAAAAGTAAAGCTGCTGGCAAGGAGGACCCTGCAACTCCTTAGGGCCCCAGAGGCCACCTTTCATCTGATACGCAGACCCTGGGCCAATGTCTTCATTTTCCCTATGGAAAATGGCTTCAATTTCTGGCCTCTGGCCGTGACCAATAGGGTGGTGCCCAGCAAGAAATTTGCAATCTTTGCTGGATTTCTCCAAATCTAAAGCTGCCAATAAGTAGTACCCTGCAAGTCCTTAGAGCCCCAAAGGCCACCTTTCATCTGACACCCAGACCCTGGGGAAAGGACTTCTTTTTCCCATGCAAAATGGCCTCACTTTGAAGCCATTTGCCCTGGGCAACAGGGCAGTGCCCAGGGAGAAATTTTTACACTTTGCTGGATTCCTCCACAACTAAAGCGTCCGGCAACTAGGAGCTTGCAAGTCCTTAGAGCCCCAGATGCCACCTTTCATCTGACACCCAGACCCTGGGGACATGACTTCATTTTCCCCAGGGATATTGAGGTCAGTTTGAGGCCACTCGCCCGGGCCCTCTGCATTGTAACCGGTGTGAAATTTTCAAACTTGGCTGATTTTCTCCAAAAGTAAAGCTGCTGGCAAGGAGGACCCTGGAAGTCCTTGGAGCCCCAAAGGCCAGCTTTCATCTGACACCCAGACCCTGGGGAAAGGACTTCTTTTTCCCATGCAAAATGGCCTCACTTTGAAGCCATTTGCCCTGGGCAACAGGGCAGTGCCCAGTGAGAAATTTGCAAACATTGCTGGAATCCTCCACAACTAAAGCTGCCGGCGACTAGGAGCTTTCAAGTCCATAGAGCCGCATGGCCACCTTTCATCTGACACCCAGACCCTGGGGACATGACTTCATTTTCCCCATGGAAAATGGGGTCAGTTTGAGGCCACTCGCCCTGGCCATCTGCATCGTTCCTGGTTTGTAATTTGCAATCATGGCTGATTTATTCCAAAACTAAAGCTTCTGGGAACCAGGAACCCGGAAGTCCTTTGAGCCCGAAAGGCCACCATTCATCTTACACCCAGACTATGGGGAAAGGACTTTTTTTGGACTTCTTTTTCCCATGCAAAATGGCCTGTCTTTGTAGCCATTTGCCCTGGCCAACAGGGCAGATCCCAGTGAAAAATTTTTTAACATTACTGGATTCCTGCAGAACTAACGCTATTGGCAACTAGGAGCTTTCAAGTCCTTAGAGCCCCAAAGGCCACCTTTCATCTGACACCCAGACCCTGGGGACATGAATTCATTTTCCCCGGGAAAATTTGGGTCAGTTTGAGGCCACTCGCCCTGGCCATCTGCATTGTTCCCGGTGTGAAAGTTGCAAACTTGGCTGATTTTCTCTAAAAGTAAAGCTGCTGGCAAGGAGGACCCTGGAAGTCCTTGGAGCCCCAAAGGCCACATTTCATCTGACACCCAGACCCTGGGTAAAGGACTTCTTTTACTCATGGGAAATGGCCTCCGTTTGCAGCCACACACCCTGGCACAATGAAGGGAGACAAAGAAGAATTACCAAATCTTTGCTTGATTTTTCCAAAATTACAGCTGGCAGCAACAAAGATCCTGTAAGTACTTAGAGCCTCAAAGGCCACCTTGAACATATTACTAACACCCTGGGTAAAGGACATTTTTCCCATGGAAAATGGCCTTCATTTCTGGCCACTTGGCCTGGCAGGCAGGGCAGTGCCAAGCGAGCAATTTGCAAACTCTGCTGGATCCTTCCAAAACAAAAGCTGCCAGCAAATAGGAAGCTGCAAGTACTTAGAGCCCCTGATGCCAACTTCAAACTGATAGCCAGACCCTGGGGAAAGGACTTCTTTTTCCCATGCAAAATGGCCTCACTTTGAAGCCATTTGCCCTGGCCAACAGGGCAGTGCCCAGGGAGAAATTTGCAAACATTGCTGGATTCCTGCTGAACTAACACTGCTGGCAACTAGGAGCTTGCAAGTCCTTAGAGCCCCATGGCCACCTTTCATCTGACACCCAGACCCTGGGGACATGACTTCATTTTCCTCAGGGAAATTGGGGTCAGTTTGAGGCCACTCGCCCTGGCCATCTGCATCGTGCCCAGTGTGAAATTTGCAAACTTGGCTGATTTTCTCCAAAACTAAAGCTGCTGGCAAGGAGTACCCCGGAAGTCCTTAGAGCCCCAAAGGCCAGCTTTCATCTGACACCCAGACCCTGGGGACATGACTTCATTTTCGCCAGGGAAAATGGGGTCAGTTTGAGGCCACACGCCCTCGCCATCTGCATTGCTCCCAGTGTGAAATTTGCAAACATGGCTGATTTTCTCCAAAAGTAAAGCTGCTGGCAAGGAGGACCCTGCAACTCCTTAGGGCCCCAGAGGCCACCTTTCATCTGATACCCACACCCTGGGCCAATGTCTTCATTTTCCCTATGGAAAATGGCCCCAATTTCTGGCCTCTCACCGTGACCAATAGGGTGGTGCCCAGCAAGAAATTTGCAATCTTTGCTGGATTTCTCCAAATCTAAAGCTGCCAATAAGTAGTACCCTGCAAGTCCTTGAGCCCCAAAGACCACCTTTCATCTGACACCCAGACCCTGGGGTAAGGACTTCTTTTTCCCATGCAAAATGGCCTCACTTTGAAGCCATTTGCCCTGGGCAACAGGGCAGTGCCCAGGGAGAAATTTTTACACTTTGCTGGATTCCTCCACAACTAAAGCTGCCGGCAACTAGGAGCTTGCAAGTCCTTAGAGCCCCAGATGCCACCTTTCATCTGACACCCAGACCCTGGGGACATGACTTCATTTTCCCCAGGGATATTGAGGTCAGTTTGAGGCCACTCGCCCCGGCCATCTGCATCGTTCCTGGTTTGTAATTTGCAATCATGGCTGATTTATTCCAAAACTAAAGCTTCTGGGAACGAGGAACCCGGAAGTCCTTTGAGCCCCAAAGGCCACCTTTCATCTTACACCCAGACCCTGGGGAAAGGACTTCTTTTTCCCATGCAAAATGGCCGGTCTTTGTAGCCATTTGCCCTGGCCAACAGGGCAGTGCCCAGAGAGAAATTTTTACACTTTGCTGGATTCCTGCTGAACTAACGCTGCGGGCAACTAGGAGCTTGCAAGTCCATAGAGCCCCATGACCACCTTTCATCTGACACCCAGACCCTGGGGACATGACTTCATTTTCCTCAGGGAAATTGGGGTCAGTTTGAGGCCACTCGCCCTGGCCATCTGCATCGTGCCCAGTGTGAAAGTTGCAAACTTGGCTGATTTTCTCCAAAACTAAAGCTGCTGGCAAGGAGTACCCCGGAAGTCCTTAGAGCCCCAAAGGCCAGCTTTCATCTGACACCCAGACCCTGGGGACATGACTTCATTTTCGCCAGGGAAAATGGGGTCAGTTTGAGGCCTTTCGCCCTGCCCATCTGCATCGTTCCCAGTTGGATATTTGCAATCACGGCTGATTTTCTCCAAACTAAAGCCGCTGGCAAGGAGGAACCTGCAACTCCTTAGGGCCCTGGATGCCACCTTTCATCTGATACTCAGACCCTGGGCCAATGACTTCATTTTCCCCATGGAAAATGGCCTCCATTTCTGGCCTCTCGCCGTGACCAATAGGGTGGTGCCCAGCAAGAAATTTGCAATCTTTGCTGGATTTCTCCAAATCTAAAGCTGCCAATAAGTAGTACCCTGCAAGTCCTTAGAGCCCCAAAGGCCACCTTTCATCTGACACCCAGACCCTGGGGAAAGGACTTCTTTTTCCCATGCAAAATGGCCTCACTTTGAAGCCATTTGCCCTGGCCAACAGGGCAGTGCCCAGGGAGAAATTTTTACACTTTGCTGGATTCCTCCACAACTAAAGCGTCCGGCAACTAGGAGCTTTCAAGTCCTTAGAGCCCCAGATGCCACCTTTCATCTGACACCCAGACCCAGGGGACATGACTTCATTTTCCCCAGGGATATTGAGGTCAGTTTGAGGCCACTCGCCCGGGCCATTTGCATTGTAACCGGTGTGAAATTTTCAAACTTGGCTGATTTTCTCCAAAAGTAAAGCTGCTGGCAAGGAGGACCCTGGAAGTCCTTGGAGCCCCAAAGGCCACAAATAATCTGACACCAAGACCCTGGGGAAAGGACTTCTTTTACTCATGGGAAATGGCCTCCGTTTGCAGCCACTCACCCTGGCAGAATGAGGGGAGACAAAGAAGAATTACCAAATCTTTGCTTGATTTTTCCAAAATTAAAGCTGGCAGCAACAAAGATCCTGTAAGTCCTTAGAGCCTCAAAGGCCACCTTGAACATATTACTGATACCCTGGGTAAAGGACATTTTTCCCATGGAAAATGGCTTTCATTTGTGGCCACTTGGCCTGGCAGGCAGGGCAGAGCCAAGCGAGCAATTTGCAAACTCTGCTGGATCCTTCCAAAACAAAAGCTGCCAGCAAATAGGAAGCTGCAAGTACTTAAGGCCCCTGATGCCAACTTCAAACTGATAGCCAGACCCTGGGGAAAGGACTTCTTTTTCCCATGCAAAATGGCCTCACTTTGAAGCCATTTGCCCTGGGCAACAGGGCAGTGCCCAGTGAGAAATTTGCAAACATTGCTGGATTCCTCCACAACTAAAGCTGCCGGCAACTAGGAGCTTGCAAGTCCTTAGAGCCCCAAAGGCCACCTTTCATCTGACACCCAGACCCTGGGGACATGACTTCATTTTCGCCATGGAAAATGGGGTCAGTTTGAGGCCACTCGCCCTGGCCATCTGCATTGCTCCCAGTGTGAAATTTTAAAACATGGCTGATTTTCTCCAAAAGTAAAGCTGCTGGCAAGGAGGACCCTGCAACTCCTTAGGGCCCCAGAGGCCACCTTTCATCTGATACGCAGACCCTGGGCCAATGTCTTCATTTTCCCTATGGAAAATGGCTTCAATTTCTGGCCTCTGGCCGTGACCAATAGGGTGGTGCCCAGCAAGAAATTTGCAATCTTTGCTGGATTTCTCCAAATCTAAAGCTGCCAATAAGTAGTACCCTGCAAGTCCTTAGAGCCCCAAAGGCCACCTTTCATCTGACACCCAGACCCTGGGGAAAGGACTTCTTTTTCCCATGCAAAATGGCCTCACTTTGAAGCCATTTGCCCTGGGCAACAGGGCAGTGCCCAGGGAGAAATTTTTACACTTTGCTGGATTCCTCCACAACTGAAGCGTCCGGCAACTAGGAGCTTGCAAGTCCTTAGAGCCCCAGATGCCACCTTTCATCTGACACCCAGACCCTGGGGACATGACTTCATTTTCCCCAGGGATATTGAGGTCAGTTTGAGGCCACTCGCCCTGGCCATCTGCATTGTAACCGGTGTGAAATTTTCAAACTTGGCTGATTTTCTCCAAAAGTAAAGCTGCTGGGAATGAGGACCCTGGAAGTCTTTGGAGCCCCAAAGGCCAGCTTTCATCTGACACCCAGACCCTGGGGAAAGGACTTCTTTTTCCCATGCAAAATGGCCTCACTTTGAAGCCATTTGCCCTGGGCAACAGGGCAGTGCCCAGTGAGAAATTTGCAAACATTGCTGGAATCCTCCACAACTAAAGCTGCCGGCGACTAGGAGCTTTCAAGTCCATAGAGCCGCATGGCCACCTTTCATCTGACACCCAGACCCTGGGGACATGACTTCATTTTCCCCATGGAAAATGGGGTCAGTTTGAGGCCACTCGCCCTGGCCATCTGCATCGTTCCTGGTTTGTAATTTGCAATCATGGCTGATTTATTCCAAAACTAAAGCTTCTGGGAACCAGGAACCCGGAAGTCCTTTGAGCCCGAAAGGCCACCATTCATCTTACACCCAGGCTATGGGGAAAGGACTTTTTTTGGACTTCTTTTTCCCATGCAAAATGGCCTGTCTTTGTAGCCATTTGCCCTGGCCAACAGGGCAGATCCCAGTGAAAAATTTTTTAACATTACTGGATTCCTGCAGAACTAACGCTATTGGCAACTAGGAGCTTTCAAGTCCTTAGAGCCCCAAAGGCCACCTTTCATCTGACACCCAGACCCTGGGGACATGAATTCATTTTCCCCGGGAAAATTTGGGTCAGTTTGAGGCCACTCGCCCTGGCCATCTGCATTGTTCCCGGTGTGAAAGTTGCAAACTTGGCTGATTTTCTCTAAAAGTAAAGCTGCTGGCAAGGAGGACCCTGGAAGTCCTTGGAGCCCCAAAGGCCACATTTCATCTGACACCCAGACCCTGGGTAAAGGACTTCTTTTACTCATGGGAAATGGCCTCCGTTTGCAGCCACACACCCTGGCACAATGAAGGGAGACAAAGAAGAATTACCAAATCTTTGCTTGATTTTTCCAAAATTACAGCTGGCAGCAACAAAGATCCTGTAAGTACTTAGAGCCTCAAAGGCCACCTTGAACATATTACTAACACCCTGGGTAAAGGACATTTTTCCCATGGAAAATGGCCTTCATTTCTGGCCACTTGGCCTGGCAGGCAGGGCAGTGCCAAGCGAGCAATTTGCAAACTCTGCTGGATCCTTCCAAAACAAAAGCTGCCAGCAAATAGGAAGCTGCAAGTACTTAGAGCCCCTGATGCCAACTTCAAACTGATAGCCAGACCCTGGGGAAAGGACTTCTTTTTCCCATGCAAAATGGCCTCACTTTGAAGCCATTTGCCCTGGGCAACAGGGCAGTGCCCAGGGAGAAATTTGCAAACATTGCTGGATTCCTGCTGAACTAACACTGCTGGCAACTAGGAGCTTGCAAGTCCTTAGAGCCCCA
Organism: Agelaius phoeniceus; assembly: GCF_051311805.1. Taxonomy (NCBI): domain Eukaryota; kingdom Metazoa; phylum Chordata; class Aves; order Passeriformes; family Icteridae; genus Agelaius; species Agelaius phoeniceus. Next base: position 1,421,150 of record NC_135294.1, read on the forward strand.
TGGCCACCTTTCATCTGACACCCAGACCCTGGGGACATGACTTCATTTTCCTCAGGGAAATTGGGGTCAGTTTGAGGCCACTCGCCCTGGCCATCTGCATCGTGCCCAGTGTGAAATTTGCAAACTTGGCTGATTTTCTCCAAAACTAAAGCTGCTGGCAAGGAGTACCCCGGAAGTCCTTAGAGCCCCAAAGGCCAGCTTTCATCTGACACCCAGACCCTGGGGACATGACTTCATTTTCGCCAGGGAAAATGGGGTCAGTTTGAGGCCACACGCCCTCGCCATCTGCATTGCTCCCAGTGTGAAATTTGCAAACATGGCTGATTTTCTCCAAAAGTAAAGCTGCTGGCAAGGGGGACCCTGCAACTCCTTAGGGCCCCAGAGGCCACCTTTCATCTGATACCCACACCCTGGGCCAATGTCTTCATTTTCCCTATGGAAAATGGCCCCAATTTCTGGCCTCTCACCGTGACCAATAGGGTGGTGCCCAGCAAGAAATTTGCAATCTTTGCTGGATTTCTCCAAATCTAAAGCTGCCAATAAGTAGTACCCTGCAAGTCCTTGAGCCCCAAAGACCACCTTTCATCTGACACCCAGACCCTGGGGTAAGGACTTCTTTTTCCCATGCAAAATGGCCTCACTTTGAAGCCATTTGCCCTGGCCAACAGGGCAGTGCCCAGGGAGAAATTTTTACACTTTGCTGGATTCCTCCACAACTAAAGCTGCCGGCAACTAGGAGCTTGCAAGTCCTTAGAGCCCCAGATGCCACCTTTCATCTGACACCCAGACCCTGGGGACATGACTTCATTTTCCCCAGGGATATTGAGGTCAGTTTGAGGCCACTCGCCCCGGCCATCTGCATCGTTCCTGGTTTGTAATTTGCAATCATGGCTGATTTATTCCAAAACTAAAGCTTCTGGGAACGAGGAACCCGGAAGTCCTTTGAGCCCCAAAGGCCACCTTTCATCTTACACCCAGACCCTGGGGAAAGGACTTCTTTTTCCCATGCAAAATGGCCGGTCTTTGTAGCCATTTGCCCTGGCCAACAGGGCAGTGCCCAGTGAGAAATTTTTACACTTTGCTGGATTCCTGCTGAACTAACGCTGCGGGCAACTAGGAGCTTGCAAGTCCATAGAGCCCCATGACCACCTTTCATCTGACACCCAGACCCTGGGGACATGACTTCATTTTCCTCAGGGAAATTGGGGTCAGTTTGAGGCCACTCGCCCTGGCCATCTGCATCGTGCCCAGTGTGAAAGTTGCAAACTTGGCTGATTTTCTCCAAAACTAAAGCTGCTGGCAAGGAGTACCCCGGAAGTCCTTAGAGCCCCAAAGGCCAGCTTTCATCTGACACCCAGACCCTGGGGACATGACTTCATTTTCGCCAGGGAAAATGGGGTCAGTTTGAGGCCTTTCGCCCTGCCCATCTGCATCGTTCCCAGTTGGATATTTGCAATCACGGCTGATTTTCTCCAAACTAAAGCCGCTGGCAAGGAGGAACCTGCAACTCCTTAGGGCCCTGGATGCCACCTTTCATCTGATACTCAGACCCTGGGCCAATGACTTCATTTTCCCCATGGAAAATGGCCTCCATTTCTGGCCTCTCGCCGTGACCAATAGGGTGGTGCCCAGCAAGAAATTTGCAATCTTTGCTGGATTTCTCCAAATCTAAAGCTGCCAATAAGTAGTACCCTGCAAGTCCTTAGAGCCCCAAAGGCCACCTTTCATCTGACACCCAGACCCTGGGGAAAGGACTTCTTTTTCCCATGCAAAATGGCCTCACTTTGAAGCCATTTGCCCTGGCCAACAGGGCAGTGCCCAGGGAGAAATTTTTACACTTTGCTGGATTCCTCCACAACTAAAGCGTCCGGCAACTAGGAGCTTGCAAGTCCTTAGAGCCCCAGATGCCACCTTTCATCTGACACCCAGACCCTGGGGACATGACTTCATTTTCCCCAGGGATATTGAGGTCAGTTTGAGGCCACTCGCCCGGGCCATCTGCATTGTAACCGGTGTGAAATTTTCAAACTTGGCTGATTTTCTCCAAAAGTAAAGCTGCTGGCAAGGAGGACCCTGGAAGTCCTTGGAGCCCCAAAGGCCAGCTTTCATCTGACACCCAGACCCTGGGGAAAGGACTTCTTTTTCCCATGCAAAATGGCCTCACTTTGAAGCCATTTGCCCTGGCCATCTGGGCAGTGCCCAGTGAGAAATTTGCAAACATTGCTGGAATCCTCCACAACTAAAGCTGCCGGCGACTAGGAGCTTTCAAGTCCATAGAGCCGCATGGCCACCTTTCATCTGACACCCAGACCCTGGGGACATGACTTCATTTTCCCCATGGAAAATGGGGTCAGTTTGAGGCCACTCGCCCTGGCCATCTGCATCGTTCCTGGTTTGTAATTTGCAATCATGGCTGATTTATTCCAAAACTAAAGCTTCTGGGAACCAGGAACCCGGAAGTCCTTTGAGCCCGAAAGGCCACCTTTCATCTTACACCCAGACTATGGGGAAAGGACTTTTTTTGGACTTCTTTTTCCCATGCAAAATGGCCTGTCTTTGTAGCCATTTGCCCTGGCCAACAGGGCAGATCCCAGTGAAAAATTTTTTAACATTACTGGATTCCTGCAGAACTAACGCTATTGGCAACTAGGAGCTTTCAAGTCCTTAGAGCCCCAAAGGCCACCTTTCATCTGACACCCAGACCCTGGGGACATGAATTCATTTTCCCCGGGAAAATTTGGGTCAGTTTGAGGCCACTCGCCCTGGCCATCTGCATTGTTCCCGGTGTGAAAGTTGCAAACTTGGCTGATTTTCTCTAAAAGTAAAGCTGCTGGCAAGGAGGACCCTGGAAGTCCTTGGAGCCCCAAAGGCCACATTTCATCTGACACCCAGACCCTGGGGAAAGGACTTCTTTTACTCATGGGAAATGGCCTCCGTTTGCAGCCACACACCCTGGCACAATGAAGGGAGACAAAGAAGAATTACCAAATCTTTGCTTGATTTTTCCAAAATTACAGCTGGCAGCAACAAAGATCCTGTAAGTACTTAGAGCCTCAAAGGCCACCTTGAACATATTACTAACACCCTGGGTAAAGGACATTTTTCCCATGGAAAATGGCCTTCATTTCTGGCCACTTGGCCTGGCAGGCAGGGCAGTGCCAAGCGAGCAATTTGCAAACTCTGCTGGATCCTTCCAAAACAAAAGCTGCCAGCAAATAGGAAGCTGCAAGTACTTAGAGCCCCTGATGCCAACTTCAAACTGATAGCCAGACCCTGGGGAAAGGACTTCTTTTTCCCATGCAAAATGGCCTCACTTTGAAGCCATTTGCCCTGGGCAACAGGGCAGTGCCCAGTGAGAAATTTGCAAACATTGCTGGATTCCTGCTGAACTAACACTGCTGGCAACTAGGAGCTTGCAAGTCCTTAGAGCCCCATGGCCACCTTTCATCTGACACCCAGACCCTGGGGACATGACTTCATTTTCCCCAGGGATATTGAGGTCAGTTTGAGGCCACTCGCCCCGGCCATCTGCATCGTTCCTGGTTTGTAATTTGCAATCATGGCTGATTTATTCCAAAACTAAAGCTTCTGGGAACGAGGAACCCGGAAGTCCTTTGAGCCCCAAAGGCCACCTTTCATCTTACACCCAGACCCTGGGGACAGGACTTCTTTTTCCCATGCAAAATGGCCGGTCTTTGTAGCCATTTGCCCTGGCCAACAGGGCAGTGCCCAGAGAGAAATTTTTACACTTTGCTGGATTCCTCCACAACTAAAGCTGCCGGCAACTAGGAGCTTGCAAGTCCTTAGAGCCCCAAAGGCCACCTTTCATCTGACACCCAGACCCTGGGGACATGACTTCATTTTCGCCATGGAAAATGGGGTCAGTTTGAGGCCACTCGCCCTGGCCATCTGCATTGCTCCCAGTGTGAAATTTTAAAACATGGCTGATTTTCTCCAAAAGTAAAGCTGCTGGCAAGGAGGACCCTGCAACTCCTTAGGGCCCCAGAGGCCACCTTTCATCTGATACGCAGACCCTGGGCCAATGTCTTCATTTTCCCTATGGAAAATGGCTTCAATTTCTGGCCTCTGGCCGTGACCAATAGGGTGGTGCCCAGCAAGAAATTTGCAATCTTTGCTGGATTTCTCCAAATCTAAAGCTGCCAATAAGTAGTACCCTGCAAGTCCTTAGAGCCCCAAAGGCCACCTTTCATCTGACACCCAGACCCTGGGGAAAGGACTTCTTTTTCCCATGCAAAATGGCCTCACTTTGAAGCCATTTGCCCTGGCCAACAGGGCAGTGCCCAGGGAGAAATTTTTACACTTTGCTGGATTCCTCCACAACTAAAGCGTCCGGCAACTAGGAGCTTGCAAGTCCTTAGAGCCCCAGATGCCACCTTTCATCTGACACCCAGACCCTGGGGACATGACTTCATTTTCCCCAGGGATATTGAGGTCAGTTTGAGGCCACTCGCCCGGGCCATCTGCATTGTAACCGGTGTGAAATTTTCAAACTTGGCTGATTTTCTCCAAAAGTAAAGCTGCTGGCAAGGAGGACCCTGGAAGTCCTTGGAGCCCCAAAGGCCACAAATAATCTGACACCAAGACCCTGGGGAAAGGACTTCTTTTACTCATGGGAAATGGCCTCCGTTTGCAGCCACTCACCCTGGCAGAATGAGGGGAGACAAAGAAGAATTACCAAATCTTTGCTTGATTTTTCCAAAATTAAAGCTGGCAGCAACAAAGATCCTGTAAGTCCTTAGAGCCTCAAAGGCCACCTTGAACATATTACTGATACCCTGGGTAAAGGACATTTTTCCCATGGAAAATGGCTTTCATTTGTGGCCACTTGGCCTGGCAGGCAGGGCAGAGCCAAGCGAGCAATTTGCAAACTCTGCTGGATCCTTCCAAAACAAAAGCTGCCAGCAAATAGGAAGCTGCAAGTACTTAAGGCCCCTGATGCCAACTTCAAACTGATAGCCAGACCCTGGGGAAAGGACTTCTTTTTCCCATGCAAAATGGCCTCACTTTGAAGCCATTTGCCCTGGCCAACAGGGCAGTGCCCAGGGAGAAATTTGCAAACATTGCTGGATTCCTCCACAACTAAAGCTTCCGGCAACTAGGAGCTTGCAAGTCCTTAGAGCCCCAAAGGCCACCTTTCATCTGACACCCAGACCCTGGGGAAAGGACTTCATTTTCCCCATGGAAAATGGGGTCAGTTTGAGGCCACTCGCTCTGGCCATCTGCATTGCTCCCAGTGTGAAATTTTAAAACATGGCTGATTTTCTCCAAAAGTAAAGCTGCTGGCAAGGAGGACCCTGCAACTCCTTAGGGCCCCAGAGGCCACCTTTCATCTGATACGCAGACCCTGGGCCAATGTCTTCATTTTCCCTATGGAAAATGGCTTCAATTTCTGGCCTCTGGCCGTGACCAATAGGGTGGTGCCCAGCAAGAAATTTGCAATCTTTGCTGGATTTCTCCAAATCTAAAGCTGCCAATAAGTAGTACCCTGCAAGTCCTTAGAGCCCCAAAGGCCACCTTTCATCTGACACCCAGACCCTGGGGAAAGGACTTCTTTTTCCCATGCAAAATGGCCTCACATTGAAGCTATTTGCCCTGGCCAACAGGGCAGTGCCCAGGGAGAAATTTTTACACTTTGCTGGATTCCTCCACAACTAAAGCTGCCGGCAACTAGGAGCTTGCAAGTCCTTAGAGCCCCAGATGCCACCTTTCATCTGACACCCAGACCCAGGGGACATGACTTCATTTTCCCCAGGGATATTGAGGTCAGTTTGAGGCCACTCGCCCTGGCCATCTGCATCGTTTCTGGTTTGAAATTTGCAATCCTGGCTGATTTATTCCAAAACTAAAGCTTCTGGGAACGAGGAACCCGGAAGTCCTTTGAGCCCCAAAGGCCACCTTTCATCTGACACCCAGACCCTGGGGAAAGGACTTCTTTTTCCCATGCAAAATGGCCTGTCTTTGTAGCCATTTGCCCTGGCCAACAGGGCAGTTCCCAGTGAGAAATTTTTAAACATTACTGGATTCCTGCAGAACTAACGCTATTGGCAACACGGAGCTTGCAAGTCCTTCGAGCCCCAAAGGCCACCTTTCATCTGACACCAAGACCCTGGGGAAAGGACTTCTTTTTCCCATGCAAATTTGCCTCTCTTTGTAGCCATTTGCCCTGGCCAACAGGGCAGTGCCCAGCGAGAAATTTTTTAACATTACTGGATTCCTGCAGAACTAACGCTATTGGCAACTAGGAGCTTGCAAGTCCTTAGAGCCGTAAAGTTAACCTTTCATCTGACACCCAGACCGTGGGGACATGACTTCTTTTCCCCATGGAAAATGGGGTCAGTTTGAGGCCACTTGCCCTGGCCATCTGCATTGATCCCTGTGTGAAATTGCAAACATGGCTGATTTTCTCCAAAACTAAAGCTGCTGGCAAGGTGGACCCGGGAAGTCCATAGAACCCCAAAGGCCACCTTTCATCTGATACCAAGACCCTGGGGAAAGGACTTCTTTTTCCCATGCAAAATGGCCTCACTTTGAAGCCATTTGCCCTGGCCAACAGGGCAGTACCCAGTGAGAAATTTCTAAACATTGCTGGATTCCGCCACAATGAAAGCTGCCGGCAGCAAGGAGCTTGCAAGTCCTTAGAGCCCCAAATGCCACCTTTCATCTGACACCCAGACCTTGGGGACATGACTTCTTTTCCCCATGGAAAATGGGGTCAGTTTGAGGCCACTCGCCCTGGCCATCTGCATTGCTCCCAGTGTGAAATTTGCAAACATGGCTGATTTTCTACAAAAGTAAAGCTGCTGGCAAGGAGGACCCTGCAACTCCTTAGGGCCCCAGAGGCCACCTTTCATCTGATACCCACACCCTGGGCCAATGTCTTCATTTTCCCTATGGAAAATGGCCCCAATTTCTGGCCTCTCACCGTGACCAATAGGGTGGTGCCCAGCAAGAAATTTGCAATCTTTGCTGGATTTCTCCAAATCTAAAGCTGCCAATAAGTAGTACCCTGCAAGTCCTTGAGCCCCAAAGACCACCTTTCATCTGATACCAAGACCCTGGGGAAAGGATTTCTTTTTCCCATGCAAAATGGCCTCACTTTGAAGCCATTTGCCCTGGCCAACAGGGCAGTGCCCAGGGAGAAATTTTTACACTTTGCTGGATTCCTCCACAACTAAAGCTGCCGGCAACTAGGAGCTTGCAAGTCCATAGAGCCCAAAGTCCACCTTTCATCTGACACCCAGACCCTGGGGACATGACTTCATTTTCCCCAGGGATATTGAGGTCAGTTTGAGGCCACTCGCCCCGGCCATCTGCATCGTTCCTGGTTTGTAATTTGCAATCATGGCTGATTTATTCCAAAACTAAAGCTTCTGGGAACGAGGAACCCGGAAGTCCTTTGAGCCCCAAAGGCCACCTTTCATCTTACACCCAGACCCTGGGGAAAGGACTTCTTTTTCCCATGCAAAATGGCCGGTCTTTGTAGCCATTTGCCCTGGCCAACAGGGCAGTGCCCAGTGAGAAATTTTTACACTTTGCTGGATTCCTGCTGAACTAACGCTGCGGGCAACTAGGAGCTTGCAAGTCCATAGAGCCCCATGACCACCTTTCATCTGACACCCAGACCCTGGGGACATGACTTCATTTTCCTCAGGGAAATTGGGGTCAGTTTGAGGCCACTCGCCCTGGCCATCTGCATCGTGCCCAGTGTGAAAGTTGCAAACTTGGCTGATTTTCTCCAAAACTAAAGCTGCTGGCAAGGAGTACCCCGGAAGTCCTTAGAGCCCCAAAGGCCAGCTTTCATCTGACACCCAGACCCTGGGGACATGACTTCATTTTCGCCAGGGAAAATGGGGTCAGTTTGAGGCCTTTCGCCCTGCCCATCTGCATCGTTCCCAGTTGGATATTTGCAATCACGGCTGATTTTCTCCAAACTAAAGCCGCTGGCAAGGAGGAACCTGCAACTCCTTAGGGCCCTGGATGCCACGTTTCATCTGATACTCAGACCCTGGGCCAATGACTTCATTTTCCCCATGGAAAATGGCCTCCATTTCTGGCCTCTCGCCGTGACCAATAGGGTGGTGCCCAGCAAGAAATTTGCAATCTTTGCTGGATTTCTCCAAATCTAAAGCTGCCAATAAGTAGTACCCTGCAAGTCCTTAGAGCCCCAAAGGCCACCTTTCATCTGACACCCAGACCCTGGGGAAAGGACTTCTTTTTCCCATGCAAAATGGCCTCACTTTGAAGCCATTTGCCCTGGCCAACAGGGCAGTGCCCAGGGAGAAATTTTTACACTTTGCTGGATTCCTCCACAACTAAAGCGTCCGGCAACTAGGAGCTTTCAAGTCCTTAGAGCCCCAGATGCCACCTTTCATCTGACACCCAGACCTTGGGGACATGACTTCTTTTCCCCATGGAAAATGGGGTCAGTTTGAGGCCACACGCCCTGGCCATCTGCATTGCTCCCAGTGTGAAATTTGCAAACATGGCTGATTTTCTCCAAAAGTAAAGCTGCTGGCAAGGAGGACCCTGCAACTCTTTAGGGCCCCAGAGGCCACCTTTCATCTGATACGCAGACCCTGGGCCAATGTCTTCATTTTCCCTATGGAAAATGGCCCCAATTTCTGGCCTCTCACCGTGACCAATAGGGTGGTGCCCAGCAAGAAATTTGCAATCTTTGCTGGATTTCTCCAAATCTAAAGCTGCCAATAAGTAGTACCCTGCAAGTCCTTAGAGCCCCAAAGACCACCTTTCATCTGACACCCAGACCCTGGGGTAAGGACTTCTTTTTCCCATGCAAAATGGCCTCACTTTGAAGCCATTTGCCCTGGGCAACAGGGCAGTGCCCAGGGAGAAATTTTTACACTTTGCTGGATTCCTCCACAACTAAAGCTTCCGGCAACTAGGAGTTTGCAAGTCCATAGAGCCCAAAGTCCACCTTTCATCTGACACCCAGACCCTGGGGACATGACTTCATTTTCCCCAGGGATATTGAGGTCAGTTTGAGGCCACTCGCCCCGGCCATCTGCATCGTTTCTGGTTTGTAATTTGCAATCATGGCTGATTTATTCCAAAACTAAAGCTTCTGGGAACGAGGAACCCGGAAGTCCTTTGAGCCCCAAAGGCCACCTTTCATCTTACACCCAGACCCTGGGGAAAGGACTTCTTTTTCCCATGCAAAATGGCCGGTCTTTGTAGCCATTTGCCCTGGCCAACAGGGCAGTGCCCAGAGAGAAATTTTTACACTTTTCTGGATTCCTGCTGAACTAACGCTGCGGGCAACACGGAGCTTGCAAGTCCATAGAGCCCCATGACCACCTTTCATCTGACACCCAGACCCTGGGGACATGACTTCATTTTCCTCAGGGAAATTGGGGTCAGTTTGAGGCCACTCGCCCTGGCCATCTGCATCGTGCCCAGTGTGAAAGTTGCAAACTTGGCTGATTTTCTCCACAACTAAAGCTGCTGGCAAGGAGTACCCCGGAAGTCCTTAGAGCCCCAAAGGCCAGCTTTCATCTGACACCCAGACCCTGGGGACATGACTTCATTTTCGCCAGGGAAAATGGGGTCAGTTTGAGGCCTTTCGCCCTGCCCATCTGCATCGTTCCCAGTTGGATATTTGCAATCACGGCTGATTTTCTCCAAACTAAAGCCGCTGGCAAGGAGGAACCTGCAACTCCTTAGGGCCCTGGATGCCACCTTTCATCTGATACTCAGACCCTGGGCCAATGACTTCATTTTCCCCATGGAAAATGGCCTCCATTTCTGGCCTCTGGCCGTGACCAATAGGGTGGTGCCCAGCAAGAAATTTGCAATCTTTGCTGGATTTCTCCAAATCTAAAGCTGCCAATAAGTAGTACCCTGCAAGTCCTTAGAGCCCCAAAGGCCACCTTTCATCTGACACCCAGACCCTGGGGAAAGGACTTCTTTTTCCCATGCAAAATGGCCTCACTTTGAAGCCATTTGCCCTGGCCAACAGGGCAGTGCCCAGGGAGAAATTTTTACACTTTGCTGGATTCCTCCACAACTAAAGCGTCCGGCAACTAGGAGCTTTCAAGTCCTTAGAGCCCCAGATGCCACCTTTCATCTGACACCCAGACCCAGGGGACATGACTTCATTTTCCCCAGGGATATTGAGGTCAGTTTGAGGCCACTCGCCCGGGCCATTTGCATTGTAACCGGTGTGAAATTTTCAAACTTGGCTGATTTTCTCCAAAAGTAAAGCTGCTGGCAAGGAGGACCCTGGAAGTCCTTGGAGCCCCAAAGGCCACAAATAATCTGACACCAAGACCCTGGGGAAAGGACTTCTTTTACTCATGGGAAATGGCCTCCGTTTGCAGCCACTCACCCTGGCAGAATGAGGGGAGACAAAGAAGAATTACCAAATCTTTGCTTGATTTTTCCAAAATTAAAGCTGGCAGCAACAAAGATCCTGTAAGTCCTTAGAGCCTCAAAGGCCACCTTGAACATATTACTGATACCCTGGGTAAAGGACATTTTTCCCATGGAAAATGGCTTTCATTTGTGGCCACTTGGCCTGGCAGGCAGGGCAGAGCCAAGCGAGCAATTTGCAAACTCTGCTGGATCCTTCCAAAACAAAAGCTGCCAGCAAATAGGAAGCTGCAAGTACTTAAGGCCCCTGATGCCAACTTCAAACTGATAGCCAGACCCTGGGGAAAGGACTTCTTTTTCCCATGCAAAATGGCCTCACTTTGAAGCCATTTGCCCTGGGCAACAGGGCAGTGCCCAGTGAGAAATTTGCAAACATTGCTGGATTCCTCCACAACTAAAGCTGCCGGCAACTAGGAGCTTGCAAGTCCTTAGAGCCCCAAAGGCCACCTTTCATCTGACACCCAGACCCTGGGGACATGACTTCATTTTCGCCATGGAAAATGGGGTCAGTTTGAGGCCACTCGCCCTGGCCATCTGCATTGCTCCCAGTGTGAAATTTTAAAACATGGCTGATTTTCTCCAAAAGTAAAGCTGCTGGCAAGGAGGACCCTGCAACTCCTTAGGGCCCCAGAGGCCACCTTTCATCTGATACGCAGACCCTGGGCCAATGTCTTCATTTTCCCTATGGAAAATGGCTTCAATTTCTGGCCTCTGGCCGTGACCAATAGGGTGGTGCCCAGCAAGAAATTTGCAATCTTTGCTGGATTTCTCCAAATCTAAAGCTGCCAATAAGTAGTACCCTGCAAGTCCTTAGAGCCCCAAAGGCCACCTTTCATCTGACACCCAGACCCTGGGGAAAGGACTTCTTTTTCCCATGCAAAATGGCCTCACTTTGAAGCCATTTGCCCTGGGCAACAGGGCAGTGCCCAGGGAGAAATTTTTACACTTTGCTGGATTCCTCCACAACTAAAGCGTCCGGCAACTAGGAGCTTGCAAGTCCTTAGAGCCCCAGATGCCACCTTTCATCTGACACCCAGACCCTGGGGACATGACTTCATTTTCCCCAGGGATATTGAGGTCAGTTTGAGGCCACTCGCCCGGGCCATCTGCATTGTAACCGGTGTGAAATTTTCAAACTTGGCTGATTTTCTCCAAAAGTAAAGCTGCTGGCAAGGAGGACCCTGGAAGTCCTTGGAGCCCCAAAGGCCACAAATAATCTGACACCAAGACCCTGGGGAAAGGACTTCTTTTACTCATGGGAAATGGCCTCCGTTTGCAGCCACTCACCCTGGCAGAATGAGGGGAGACAAAGAAGAATTACCAAATCTTTGCTTGATTTTTCCAAAATTAAAGCTGGCAGCAACAAAGATCCTGTAAGTCCTTAGAGCCTCAAAGGCCACCTTGAACATATTACTGATACCCTGGGTAAAGGACATTTTTCCCATGGAAAATGGCTTTCATTTCTGGCCACTTGGCCTGGCAGGCAGGGCAGAGCCAAGCGAGCAATTTGCAAACTCTGCTGGATCCTTCCAAAACAAAAGCTGCCAGCAAATAGGAAGCTGCAAGTACTTAAGGCCCCTGATGCCAACTTCAAACTGATAGCCAGACCCTGGGGAAAGGACTTCTTTTTCCCATGCAAAATGGCCTCACTTTGAAGCCATTTGCCCTGGCCAACAGGGCAGTGCGCAGTGAGAAATTTGCAAACATTGCTGGATTCCTCCACAACTAAAGCTTCCGGCAACTAGGAGCTTGCAAGTCCTTAGAGCCCCAAAGGCCACCTTTCATCTGACACCCAGACCCTGGGGAAAGGACTTCATTTTCCCCATGGAAAATGGGGTCAGTTTGAGGCCACTCGCTCTGGCCATCTGCATTGCTCCCAGTGTGAAATTTTAAAACATGGCTGATTTTCTCCAAAAGTAAAGCTGCTGGCAAGGAGGACCCTGCAACTCCTTAGGGCCCCAGAGGCCACCTTTCATCTGATACGCAGACCCTGGGCCAATGTCTTCATTTTCCCTATGGAAAATGGCTTCAATTTCTGGCCTCTGGCCGTGACCAATAGGGTGGTGCCCAGCAAGAAATTTGCAATCTTTGCTGGATTTCTCCAAATCTAAAGCTGCCAATAAGTAGTACCCTGCAAGTCCTTAGAGCCCCAAAGGCCACCTTTCATCTGACACCCAGACCCTGGGGAAAGGACTTCTTTTTCCCATGCAAAATGGCCTCACATTGAAGCTATTTGCCCTGGCCAACAGGGCAGTGCCCAGGGAGAAATTTTTACACTTTGCTGGATTCCTCCACAACTAAAGCTGCCGGCAACTAGGAGTTTGCAAGTCCTTAGAGCCCCAGATGCCACCTTTCATCTGACACCCAGACCCAGGGGACATGACTTCATTTTCCCCAGGGATATTGAGGTCAGTTTGAGGCCACTCGCCCTGGCCATCTGCATCGTTTCTGGTTTGAAATTTGCAATCCTGGCTGATTTATTCCAAAACTAAAGCTTCTGGGAACGAGGAACCCGGAAGTCCTTTGAGCCCCAAAGGCCACCTTTCATCTGACACCCAGACCCTGGGGAAAGGACTCCTTTTTCCCATGCAAAATGGCCTGTCTTTGTAGCCATTTGCCCTGGCCAACAGGGCAGTTCCCAGTGAGAAATTTTTAAACATTACTGGATTCCTGCAGAACTAACGCTATTGGCAACACGGAGCTTGCAAGTCCTTCGAGCCCCAAAGGCCACCTTTCATCTGACACCAAGACCCTGGGGAAAGGACTTCTTTTTCCCATGCAAATTTGCCTCTCTTTGTAGCCATTTGCCCTGGCCAACAGGGCAGTGCCCAGCGAGAAATTTTTTAACATTACTGGATTCTTGCAGAACTAACGCTATTGGCAACTAGGAGCTTGCAAGTCCTTAGAGCCGTAAAGTTAACCTTTCATCTGACACCCAGACCCTGGGGACATGACTTCTTTTCCCCATGGAAAATGGGGTCAGTTTGAGGCCACTTGCCCTGGCCATCTGCATTGATCCCTGTGTGAAATTGCAAACATGGCTGATTTTCTCCAAAACTAAAGCTGCTGGCAAGGTGGACCCGGGAAGTCCATAGAACCCCAAAGGCCACCTTTCATCTGATACCAAGACCCTGGGGAAAGGACTTCTTTTTCCCATGCAAAATGGCCTCACTTTGAAGCCATTTGCCCTGGCCAACAGGGCAGTACCCAGTGAGAAATTTCTAAACATTGCTGGATTCCGCCACAATGAAAGCTGCCGGCAGCTAGGAGCTTGCAAGTCCTTAGAGCCCCAAAGGCCACCTTTCATCTGACACCCAGACCTTGGGGACATGACTTCTTTTCCCCATGGAAAATGGGGTCAGTTTGAGGCCACACGCCCTGGCCATCTGCATTGCTCCCAGTGTGAAATTTGCAAACATGGCTGATTTTCTCCAAAAGTAAAGCTGCTGGCAAGGAGGACCCTGCAACTCCTTAGGGCCCCAGAGGCCACCTTTCATCTGATACCCACACCCTGGGCCAATGTCTTCATTTTCCCTATGGAAAATGGCCCCAATTTCTGGCCTCTCACCGTGACCAATAGGGTGGTGCCCAGCAAGAAATTTGCAATCTTTGCTGGATTTCTCCAAATCTAAAGCTGCCAATAAGTAGTACCCTGCAAGTCCTTAGAGCCCCAAAGACCACCTTTCATCTGATACCAAGACCCTGGGGAAAGGATTTCTTTTTCCCATGCAAAATGGCCTCACTTTGAAGCCATTTGCCCTGGCCAACAGGGCAGTGCCCAGGGAGAAATTTTTACACTTTGCTGGATTCCTCCACAACTAAAGCTGCCGGCAACTAGGAGCTTGCAAGTCCATAGAGCCCAAAGTCCACCTTTCATCTGACACCCAGACCCTGGGGACATGACTTCATTTTCCCCAGGGATATTGAGGTCAGTTTGAGGCCACTCGCCCCGGCCATCTGCATCGTTCCTGGTTTGTAATTTGCAATCATGGCTGATTTATTCCAAAACTAAAGCTTCTGGGAACGAGGTACCCGGAAGTCCTTTGAGCCCCAAAGGCCACCTTTCATCTTACACCCAGACCCTGGGGAAAGGACTTCTTTTTCCCATGCAAAATGGCCGGTCTTTGTAGCCATTTGCCCTGGCCAACAGGGCAGTGCCCAGTGAGAAATTTTTACACTTTGCTGGATTCCTGCTGAACTAACGCTGCGGGCAACTAGGAGCTTGCAAGTCCATAGAGCCCCATGACCACCTTTCATCTGACACCCAGACCCTGGGGACATGACTTCATTTTCCTCAGGGAAATTGGGGTCAGTTTGAGGCCACTCGCCCTGCCCATCTGCATCGTGCCCAGTGTGAAAGTTGCAAACTTGGCTGATTTTCTCCAAAACTAAAGCTGCTGGCAAGGAGTACCCCGGAAGTCCTTAGAGCCCCAAAGGCCAGCTTTCATCTGACACCCAGACCCTGGGGACATGACTTCATTTTCGCCAGGGAAAATGGGGTCAGTTTGAGGCCTTTCGCCCTGCCCATCTGCATCGTTCCCAGTTGGATATTTGCAATCACGGCTGATTTTCTCCAAACTAAAGCCGCTGGCAAGGAGGAACCTGCAACTCCTTAGGGCCCTGGATGCCACCTTTCATCTGATACTCAGACCCTGGGCCAATGACTTCATTTTCCCCATGGAAAATGGCCTCCATTTCTGGCCTCTCGCCGTGACCAATAGGGTGGTGCCCAGCAAGAAATTTGCAATCTTTGCTGGATTTCTCCAAATCTAAAGCTGCCAATAAGTAGTACCCTGCAAGTCCTTAGAGCCCCAAAGGCCACCTTTCATCTGACACCCAGACCTTGGGGAAAGGATTTCTTTTTCCCATGCAAAATGGCCTCACTTTGAAGCCATTTGCCCTGGCCAACAGGGCAGTGCCCAGGGAGAAATTTTTACACTTTGCTGGATTCCTCCACAACTAAAGCGTCCGGCAACTAGGAGCTTTCAAGTCCTTAGAGCCCCAGATGCCACCTTTCATCTGACACCCAGACCCAGGGGACATGACTTCATTTTCCCCAGGGATATTGAGGTCAGTTTGAGGCCACTCGCCCGGGCCATTTGCATTGTAACCGGTGTGAAATTTTCAAACTTGGCTGATTTTCTCAAAAAGTAAAGCTGCTGGCAAGGAGGACCCTGGAAGTCCTTGGAGCCCCAAAGGCCACAAATAATCTGACACCAAGACCCTGGGGAAAGGACTTCTTTTACTCATGGGAAATGGCCTCCGTTTGCAGCCACTCACCCTGGCAGAATGAGGGGAGACAAAGAAGAATTACCAAATCTTTGCTTGATTTTTCCAAAATTAAAGCTGGCAGCAACAAAGATCCTGTAAGTCCTTAGAGCCTCAAAGGCCACCTTGAACATATTACTGATACCCTGGGTAAAGGACATTTTTCCCATGGAAAATGGCTTTCATTTGTGGCCACTTGGCCTGGCAGGCAGGGCAGAGCCAAGCGAGCAATTTGCAAACTCTGCTGGATCCTTCCAAAACAAAAGCTGCCAGCAAATAGGAAGCTGCAAGTACTTAAGGCCCCTGATGCCAACTTCAAACTGATAGCCAGACCCTGGGGAAAGGACTTCTTTTTCCCATGCAAAATGGCCTCACTTTGAAGCCATTTGCCCTGGGCAACAGGGCAGTGCCCAGTGAGAAATTTGCAAACATTGCTGGATTCCTCCACAACTAAAGCTGCCGGCAACTAGGAGCTTGCAAGTCCTTAGAGCCCCAAAGGCCACCTTTCATCTGACACCCAGACCCTGGGGACATGACTTCATTTTCGCCATGGAAAATGGGGTCAGTTTGAGGCCACTCGCCCTGGCCATCTGCATTGCTCCCAGTGTGAAATTTTAAAACATGGCTGATTTTCTCCAAAAGTAAAGCTGCTGGCAAGGAGGACCCTGCAACTCCTTAGGGCCCCAGAGGCCACCTTTCATCTGATACGCAGACCCTGGGCCAATGTCTTCATTTTCCCTATGGAAAATGGCTTCAATTTCTGGCCTCTGGCCGTGACCAATAGGGTGGTGCCCAGCAAGAAATTTGCAATCTTTGCTGGATTTCTCCAAATCTAAAGCTGCCAATAAGTAGTACCCTGCAAGTCCTTAGAGCCCCAAAGGCCACCTTTCATCTGACACCCAGACCCTGGGGAAAGGACTTCTTTTTCCCATGCAAAATGGCCTCACTTTGAAGCCATTTGCCCTGGGCAACAGGGCAGTGCCCAGGGAGAAATTTTTACACTTTGCTGGATTCCTCCACAACTAAAGCGTCCGGCAACTAGGAGCTTGCAAGTCCTTA
This sequence comes from Agelaius phoeniceus, assembly GCF_051311805.1. Taxonomy (NCBI): domain Eukaryota; kingdom Metazoa; phylum Chordata; class Aves; order Passeriformes; family Icteridae; genus Agelaius; species Agelaius phoeniceus. The sequence goes on from NC_135294.1 coordinate 1,437,887, forward strand.
GAGCCCCAGATGCCACCTTTCATCTGACACCCAGACCCTGGGGACATGACTTCATTTTCCCCAGGGATATTGAGGTCAGTTTGAGGCCACTCGCCCGGGCCATCTGCATTGTAACCGGTGTGAAATTTTCAAACTTGGCTGATTTTCTCCAAAAGTAAAGCTGCTGGCAAGGAGGACCCTGGAAGTCCTTGGAGCCCCAAAGGCCAGCTTTCATCTGACACCCAGACCCTGGGGAAAGGACTTCTTTTTCCCATGCAAAATGGCCTCACTTTGAAGCCATTTGCCCTGGGCAACAGGGCAGTGTCCAGTGAGAAATTTGCAAACATTGCTGGAATCCTCCACAACTAAAGCTGCCGGCGACTAGGAGCTTTCAAGTCCATAGAGCAACATGGCCACCTTTCATCTGACACCCAGACCCTGGGGACATGACTTCATTTTCCCCATGGAAAATGGGGTCAGTTTGAGGCCACTCGCCCTGGCCATCTGCATCGTTCCTGGTTTGTAATTTGCAATCATGGCTGATTTATTCCAAAACTAAAGCTTCTGGGAACCAGGAACCCGGAAGTCCTTTGAGCCCGAAAGGCCACCATTCATCTTACACCCAGACTATGGGGAAAGGACTTTTTTTGGACTTCTTTTTCCCATGCAAAATGGCCTGTCTTTGTAGCCATTTGCCCTGGCCAACAGGGCAGATCCCAGTGAAAAATTTTTTAACATTACTGGATTCCTGCAGAACTAACGCTATTGGCAACTAGGAGCTTTCAAGTCCTTAGAGCCCCAAAGGCCACCTTGAACATATTACTGATACCCTGGGTAAAGGACATTTTTCCCATGGAAAATGGCTTTCATTTGTGGCCACTTGGCCTGGCAGGCAGGGCAGAGCCAAGCGAGCAATTTGCAAACTCTGCTGGATCCTTCCAAAACAAAAGCTGCCAGCAAATAGGAAGCTGCAAGTACTTAAGGCCCCTGATGCCAACTTCAAACTGATAGCCAGACCCTGGGGAAAGGACTTCTTTTTCCCATGCAAAATGGCCTCACTTTGAAGCCATTTGCCCTGGGCAACAGGGCAGTGCCCAGTGAGAAATTTGCAAACATTGCTGGATTCCTCCACAACTAAAGCTGCCGGCAACTAGGAGCTTGCAAGTCCTTAGAGCCCCAAAGGCCACCTTTCATCTGACACCCAGACCTTGGGGACATGACTTCTTTTCCCCATGGAAAATGGGGTCAGTTTGAGGCCACACGCCCTGGCCATCTGCATTGCTCCCAGTGTGAAATTTGCAAACATGGCTGATTTTCTCCAAAAGTAAAGCTGCTGGCAAGGAGGACCCTGCAACTCCTTAGGGCCCCAGAGGCCACCTTTCATCTGATACCCACACCCTGGGCCAATGTCTTCATTTTCCCTATGGAAAATGGCCCCAATTTCTGGCCTCTCACCGTGACCAATAGGGTGGTGCCCAGCAAGAAATTTGCAATCTTTGCTGGATTTCTCCAAATCTAAAGCTGGCAATAAGTAGTACCCTGCAAGTCCTTAGAGCCCCAAAGGCCACCTTTCATCTGACACCCAGACCCTGGGGAAAGGACTTCTTTTTCCCATGCAAAATGGCCTCACTTTGAAGCCATTTGCCCTGGCCAACAGGGCCATTTGCATTGTAACCGGTGTGAAATTTTCAAACTTGGCTGATTTTCTCCAAAAGTAAAGCTGCTGGCAAGGAGGACCCTGGAAGTCCTTGGAGCCCCAAAGGCCACAAATAATCTGACACCAAGACCCTGGGGAAAGGACTTCTTTTACTCATGGGAAATGGCCTCCGTTTGCAGCCACTCACCCTGGCAGAATGAGGGGAGACAAAGAAGAATTACCAAATCTTTGCTTGATTTTTCCAAAATTAAAGCTGGCAGCAACAAAGATCCTGTAAGTCCTTAGAGCCTCAAAGGCCACCTTGAACATATTACTGATACCCTGGGTAAAGGACATTTTTCCCATGGAAAATGGCTTTCATTTGTGGCCACTTGGCCTGGCAGGCAGGGCAGAGCCAAGCGAGCAATTTGCAAACTCTGCTGGATCCTTCCAAAACAAAAGCTGCCAGCAAATAGGAAGCTGCAAGTACTTAAGGCCCCTGATGCCAACTTCAAACTGATAGCCAGACCCTGGGGAAAGGACTTCTTTTTCCCATGCAAAATGGCCTCAATTTGAAGCCATTTGCCCTGGCCAACAGGGCAGTGCCCAGTGAGAAATTTGCAAACATTGCTGGATTCCTCCACAACTAAAGCTGCCGGCAACTAGGAGCTTGCAAGTCCTTAGAGCCCCAAAGGCCACCTTTCATCTGACACCCAGACCCTGGGGACATGACTTCATTTTCGCCATGGAAAATGGGGTCAGTTTGAGGCCACTCGCCCTGGCCATCTGCATTGCTCCCAGTGTGAAATTTTAAAACATGGCTGATTTTCTCCAAAAGTAAAGCTGCTGGCAAGGAGGACCCTGCAACTCCTTAGGGCCCCAGAGGCCACCTTTCATCTGATACGCAGACCCTGGGCCAATGTCTTCATTTTCCCTATGGAAAATGGCTTCAATTTCTGGCCTCTGGCCGTGACCAATAGGGTGGTGCCCAGCAAGAAATTTGCAATCTTTGCTGGATTTCTCCAAATCTAAAGCTGCCAATAAGTAGTACCCTGCAAGTCCTTAGAGCCCCAAAGGCCACCTTTCATCTGACACCCAGACCCTGGGGAAAGGACTTCTTTTTCCCATGCAAAATGGCCTCACTTTGAAGCCATTTGCCCTGGCCATCTGGGCAGTGCCCAGTGAGAAATTTGCAAACATTGCTGGAATCCTCCACAACTAAAGCTGCCGGCGACTAGGAGCTTTCAAGTCCATAGAGCCGCATGGCCACCTTTCATCTGACACCCAGACCCAGGGGACATGACTTCATTTTCCCCATGGAAAATGGGGTCAGTTTGAGGCCACTCGCCCTGGCCATCTGCATCGTTCCTGGTTTGTAATTTGCAATCATGGCTGATTTATTCCAAAACTAAAGCTTCTGGGAACCAGGAACCCGGAAGTCCTTTGAGCCCGAAAGGCCACCTTTCATCTTACACCCAGACTATGGGGAAAGGACTTTTTTTGGACTTCTTTTTCCCATGCAAAATGGCCTGTCTTTGTAGCCATTTGCCCTGGCCAACAGGGCAGATCCCAGTGAAAAATTTTTTAACATTACTGGATTCCTGCAGAACTAACGCTATTGGCAACTAGGAGCTTTCAAGTCCTTAGAGCCCCAAAGGCCACCTTTCATCTGACACCCAGACCCTGGGGACATGAATTCATTTTCCCCGGGAAAATTTGGGTCAGTTTGAGGCCACTCGCCCTGGCCATCTGCATTGTTCCCGGTGTGAAAGTTGCAAACTTGGCTGATTTTCTCCAAAAGTAAAGCTGCTGGCAAGGAGGACCCTGGAAGTCCTTGGAGCCCCAAAGGCCACATTTCATCTGACACCCAGACCCTGGGTAAAGGACTTCTTTTACTCATGGGAAATGGCCTCCGTTTGCAGCCACACACCCTGGCACAATGAAGGGAGACAAAGAAGTATTACCAAATCTTTGCTTGATTTTTCCAAAATTACAGCTGGCAGCAACAGAGATCCTGTAAGTACTTAGAGCCTCAAAGGCCACCTTGAACATATTACTAATACCCTGGGTAAAGGACATTTTTCCCATGGAAAATGGCCTTCATTTCTGGCCACTTGGCCTGGCAGGTAGGGCAGTGCCAAGCGAGCAATTTGCAAACTCTGCTGGATCCTTCCAAAACAAAAGCTGCCAGCAAATAGGAAGCTGCAAGTACTTAGAGCCCCTGATGCCAACTTCAAACTGATAGCCAGACCCTGGGGAAAGGACTTCTTTTTCCCATGCAAAATGGCCTCACTTTGAAGCCATTTGCCCTGGCCAACAGGGCAGTGCGCAGTGAGAAATTTGCAAACATTGCTGGATTCCTGCTGAACTAACACTGCTGGCAACTAGGAGCTTGCAAGTCCATAGAGCCCCATGACCACCTTTCATCTGACACCCAGACCCTGGGGACATGACTTCATTTTCCTCAGGGAAATTGGGGTCAGTTTGAGGCCACTCGCCCTGGCCATCTGCATCGTGCCCAGTGTGAAATTTTCAAACTTGGCAGATTTTATCCAAAAGTAAAGCTGCTGGCAAGGAGTACCCCGGAAGTCCTTAGAGCCCCAAAGGCCAGCTTTCATCTGACACCCAGACCCTGGGGACATGACTTCATTTTCGCCAGGGAAAATGGGGTCAGTTTGAGGCCTTTCGCCCTGCCCATCTGCATCGTTCCCAGTTGGATATTTGCAATCACGGCTGACTTTCTCCAAACTAAAGCCGCTGGCAAGGAGGAACCTGCAACTCCTTAGGGCCCTGGATGCCACCTTTCATCTGATACTCAGACCCTGGGCCAATGACTTCATTTTCCCCATGGAAAATGGCCTCCATTTCTGGCCTCTCGCCGTGACCAATAGGGTGGTGCCCAGCAAGAAATTTGCAATCTTTGCTGGATTTCTCCAAATCTAAAGCTGCCAATAAGTAGTACCCTGCAAGTCCTTAGAGCCCCAAAGGCCACCTTTCATCTGACACCCAGACCCTGGGGAAAGGACTTCTTTTTCCCATGCAAAATGGCCTCACTTTGAAGCCATTTGCCCTGGCCAACAGGGCAGTGCCCAGGGAGAAATTTTTACACTTTGCTGGATTCCTCCACAACTAAAGCGTCCGGCAACTAGGAGCTTTCAAGTCCTTAGAGCCCCAGATGCCACCTTTCATCTGACACCCAGACCCAGGGGACATGACTTCATTTTCCCCAGGGATATTGAGGTCAGTTTGAGGCCACTCGCCCGGGCCATTTGCATTGTAACCGGTGTGAAATTTTCAAACTTGGCTGATTTTCTCCAAAAGTAAAGCTGCTGGCAAGGAGGACCCTGGAAGTCCTTGGAGCCCCAAAGGCCAGCTTTCATCTGACACCCAGACCCTGGGGAAAGGACTTCTTTTTCCCATGCAAAATGGCCTCACTTTGAAGCCATTTGCCCTGGCCATCTGGGCAGTGCCCAGTGAGAAATTTGCAAACATTGCTGGAATCCTCCACAACTAAAGCTGCCGGCGACTAGGAGCTTTCAAGTCCATAGAGCCGCATGGCCACCTTTCATCTGACACCCAGACCCTGGGGACATGACTTCATTTTCCCCATGGAAAATGGGGTCAGTTTGAGGCCACTCGCCCTGGCCATCTGCATCGTTCCTGGTTTGTAATTTGCAATCATGGCTGATTTATTCCAAAACTAAAGCTTCTGGGAACCAGGAACCCGGAAGTCCTTTGAGCCCGAAAGGCCACCTTTCATCTTACACCCAGACTATGGGGAAAGGACTTTTTTTGGACTTCTTTTTCCCATGCAAAATGGCCTGTCTTTGTAGCCATTTGCCCTGGCCAACAGGGCAGATCCCAGTGAAAAATTTTTTAACATTACTGGATTCCTGCAGAACTAACGCTATTGGCAACTAGGAGCTTTCAAGTCCTTAGAGCCCCAAAGGCCACCTTTCATCTGACACCCAGACCCTGGGGACACGAATTCATTTTCCCCGGGAAAATTTGGGTCAGTTTGAGGCCACTCGCCCTGGCCATCTGCATTGTTCCCGGTGTGAAAGTTGCAAACTTGGCTGATTTTCTCTAAAAGTAAAGCTGCTGGCAAGGAGGACCCTGGAAGTCCTTGGAGCCCCAAAGGCCACATTTCATCTGACACCCAGACCCTGGGTAAAGGACTTCTTTTACTCATGGGAAATGGCCTCCGTTTGCAGCCACACACCCTGGCACAATGAAGGGAGACAAAGAAGAATTACCAAATCTTTGCTTGATTTTTCCAAAATTACAGCTGGCACCAACAGAGATCCTGTAAGTACTTAGAGCCTCAAAGGCCACCTTGAACATATTACTAATACCCTGGGTAAAGGACATTTTTCCCATGGAAAATGGCCTTCATTTCTGGCCACTTGGCCTGGCAGGTAGGGCAGTGCCAAGCGAGCAATTTGCAAACTCTGCTGGATCCTTCCAAAACAAAAGCTGCCAGCAAATAGGAAGCTGCAAGTACTTAGAGCCCCTGATGCCAACTTCAAACTGATAGCCAGACCCTGGGGAAAGGACTTCTTTTTCCCATGCAAAATGGCCTCACTTTGAAGCCATTTGCCCTGGGCAACAGGGCAGTGCGCAGTGAGAAATTTGCAAACATTGCTGGATTCCTGCTGAACTAACACTGCTGGCAACTAGGAGCTTGCAAGTCCATAGAGCCCCATGACCACCTTTCATCTGACACCCAGACCCTGGGGACATGACTTCATTTTCCTCAGGGAAATTGGGGTCAGTTTGAGGCCACTCGCCCTGGCCATCTGCATCGTGCCCAGTGTGAAATTTTCAAACTTGGCTGATTTTCTCCAAAACTAAAGCTGCTGGCAAGGAGTACCCCGGAAGTCCTTAGAGCCCCAAAGGCCAGCTTTCATCTGACACCCAGACCCTGGGGACATGACTTCATTTTCGCCAGGGAAAATGGGGTCAGTTTGAGGCCTTTCGCCCTGCCCATCTGCATCGTTCCCAGTTGGATATTTGCAATCACGGCTGATTTTCTCCAAACTAAAGCCGCTGGCAAGGAGGAACCTGCAACTCCTTAGGGCCCTGGATGCCACCTTTCATCTGATACTCAGACCCTGGGCCAATGACTTCATTTTCCCCATGGAAAATGGCCTCCATTTCTGGCCTCTGGCCGTGACCAATAGGGTGGTGCCCAGCAAGAAATTTGCAATCTTTGCTGGATTTCTCCAAATCTAAAGCTGCCAATAAGTAGTACCCTGCAAGTCCTTAGAGCCCCAAAGGCCACCTTTCATCTGACACCCAGACCCTGGGGAAAGGACTTCTTTTTCCCATGCAAAATGGCCTCACATTGAAGCTATTTGCCCTGGCCAACAGGGCAGTGCCCAGGGAGAAATTTTTACACTTTGCTGGATTCCTCCACAACTAAAGCTTCCGGCAACTAGGAGTTTGCAAGTCCTTAGAGCCCCAGATGCCACCTTTCATCTGACACCCAGACCCAGGGGACATGACTTCATTTTCCCCAGGGATATTGAGGTCAGTTTGAGGCCACTCGCCCTGGCCATCTGCATCGTTTCTGGTTTGTAATTTGCAATCCTGGCTGATTTATTCCAAAACTAAAGCTTCTGGGAACGAGGAACCCGGAAGTCCTTTGAGCCCCAAAGGCCACCTTTCATCATACACCCAGACCCTGGGGAAAGGACTTCTTTTTCCCATGCAAAATGGCCTGTCTTTGTAGCCATTTGCCCTGGCCAACAGGGCAGTTCCCAGTGAGAAATTTTTAAACATTACAGGATTCCTGCAGAACTAACGCTATTGGCAACACGGAGCTTGCAAGTCCTTCGAGCCCCAAAGGCCACCTTTCATCTGACACCAAGACCCTGGGGAAAGGACTTCTTTTTCCCATGCAAATTCTCCTCTCATTGTAGCCATTTGCCCTGGCCAACAGGGCAGTGCCCAGCGAGAAATTTTTTAACATTACTGGATTCCTGCAGAACTAACGCTATTGGCAACTAGGAGCTTGCAAGTCCTTAGAGCCCCAAAGGCCACCTTTCATCTGACACCCAGACCCTGGGGACATGACTTCTTTTCCCCATGGAAAATGGGGTCAGTTTGAGGCCACTTGCCCTGGCCATCTGCATTGATCCCTGTGTGAAATTGAAAACATGGCTGATTTTCTCCAAAACTAAAGCTGCTGGCAAGGTGGACCCGGGAAGTCCATAGAACCCCAAAGGCCACCTTTCATCTGATACCAAGACCCTGGGGAAAGGACTTCTTTTTCCCATGCAAAATGGCCTCACTTTGAAGCCATTTGCCCTGGCCAACAGGGCAGTACCCAGTGAGAAATTTCTAAACATTGCTGGATTCCGCCACAATGAAAGCTGCCGGCAACTAGGAGCTTGCAAGTCCTTAGAGCCCCAAAGGCCACCTTTCATCTGACACCCAGACCTTGGGGACATGACTTCTTTTCCCCATGGAAAATGGGGTCAGTTTGAGGCCACACGCCCTGGCCATCTGCATTGCTCCCAGTGTGAAATTTGCAAACATGGCTGATTTTCTCCAAAAGTAAAGCTGCTGGCAAGGAGGACCCTGCAACTCCTTAGGGCCCCAGAGGCCACCTTTCATCTGATACGCTGACCCTGGGCCAATGTCTTCATTTTCCCTATGGAAAATGGCTTCAATTTCTGGCCTCTGGCCGTGACCAATAGGGTGGTGCCCAGCAAGAAATTTGCAATCTTTGCTGGATTTCTCCAAATCTAAAGCTGCCAATAAGTAGTACCCTGCAAGTCCTTAGAGCCCCAAAGACCACCTTTCATCTGACACCCAGACCCTGGGGTAAGGACTTCTTTTTCCCATGCAAAATGGCCTCACTTTGAAGCCATTTGCCCTGGCCAACAGGGCAGTGCCCAGGGAGAAATTTTTACACTTTGCTGGATTCCTCCACAACTAAAGCTGCCGGCAACTAGGAGCTTGCAAGTCCATAGAGCCCAAAGTCCACCTTTCATCTGACACCCAGACCCTGGGGACATGACTTCATTTTCCCCAGGGATATTGAGGTCAGTTTGAGGCCACTCGCCCCGGCCATCTGCATCGTTCCTGGTTTGTAATTTGCAATCATGGCTGATTTATTCCAAAACTAAAGCTTCTGGGAACCAGGAACCCGGAAGTCCTTTGAGCCCCAAAGGCCACCTTTCATCTTACACCCAGACCCTGGGGAAAGGACTTCTTTTTCCCATGCAAAATGGCCGGTCTTTGTAGCCATTTGCCCTGGCCAACAGGGCAGTGCCCAGAGAGAAATTTTTACACTTTGCTGGATTCCTGCTGAACTAACGCTGCGGGCAACTAGGAGCTTGCAAGTCCATAGAGCCCCATGACCACCTTTCATCTGACACCCAGACCCTGGGGACATGACTTCATTTTCCTCAGGGAAATTGGGGTCAGTTTGAGGCCACTCGCCCTGGCCATCTGCATCGTGCCCAGTGTGAAAGTTGCAAACTTGGCTGATTTTCTCCAAAACTAAAGCTGCTGGCAAGGAGTACCCCGGAAGTCCTTAGAGCCCCAAAGGCCAGCTTTCATCTGACACCCAGACCCTGGGGACATGACTTCATTTTCGCCAGGGAAAATGGGGTCAGTTTGAGGCCTTTCGCCCTGCCCATCTGCATCGTTCCCAGTTGGATATTTGCAATCACGGCTGATTTTCTCCAAACTAAAGCCGCTGGCAAGGAGGAACCTGCAACTCCTTAGGGCCCTGGATGCCACCTTTCATCTGATACTCAGACCCTGGGCCAATGACTTCATTTTCCCCATGGAAAATGGCCTCCATTTCTGGCCTCTCGCCGTGACCAATAGGGTGGTGCCCAGCAAGAAATTTGCAATCTTTGCTGGATTTCTCCAAATCTAAAGCTGCCAATAAGTAGTACCCTGCAAGTCCTTAGAGCCCCATGGCCACCTTTCATCTGACACCCAGACCCTGGGGACATGACTTCATTTTCCCCAGGGATATTGAGGTCAGTTTGAGGCCACTCGCCCCGGCCATCTGCATCGTTCCTGGTTTGTAATTTGCAATCATGGCTGATTTATTCCAAAACTAAAGCTTCTGGGAACCAGGAACCCGGAAGTCCTTTGAGCCCCAAAGGCCACCTTTCATCTTACACCCAGACCCTGGGGAAAGGACTTCTTTTTCCCATGCAAAATGGCCGGTCTTTGTAGCCATTTGCCCTGGCCAACAGGGCAGTGCCCAGAGAGAAATTTTTACACTTTGCTGGATTCCTGCTGAACTAACGCTGCGGGCAACTAGGAGCTTGCAAGTCCATAGAGCCCCATGACCACCTTTCATCTGACACCCAGACCCTGGGGACATGACTTCATTTTCCTCAGGGAAATTGGGGTCAGTTTGAGGCCACTCGCCCTGGCCATCTGCATCGTGCCCAGTGTGAAAGTTGCAAACTTGGCTGATTTTCTCCAAAACTAAAGCTGCTAGCAAGGAGTACCCCGGAAGTCCTTAGAGCCCCAAAGGCCAGCTTTCATCTGACACCCAGACCCTGGGGACATGACTTCATTTTCGCCAGGGAAAATGGGGTCAGTTTGAGGCCTTTCGCCCTGCCCATCTGCATCGTTCCCAGTTGGATATTTGCAATCACGGCTGATTTTCTCCAAACTAAAGCCGCTGGCAAGGAGGAACCTGCAACTCCTTAGGGCCCTGGATGCCACCTTTCATCTGATACTCAGACCCTGGGCCAATGACTTCATTTTCCCCATGGAAAATGGCCTCCATTTCTGGCCTCTCGCCGTGACCAATAGGGTGGTGCCCAGCAAGAAATTTGCAATCTTTGCTGGATTTCTCCAAATCTAAAGCTGCCAATAAGTAGTACCCTGCAAGTCCTTAGAGCCCCAAAGGCCACCTTTCATCTGACACCCAGACCCTGGGGAAAGGACTTCTTTTTCCCATGCAAAATGGCCTCACTTTGAAGCCATTTGCCCTGGCCAACAGGGCAGTGCCCAGGGAGAAATTTTTACACTTTGCTGGATTCCTCCACAACTAAAGCGTCCGGCAACTAGGAGCTTGCAAGTCCTTAGAGCCCCAGATGCCACCTTTCATCTGACACCCAGACCCAGGGGACATGACTTCATTTTCCCCAGGGATATTGAGGTCAGTTTGAGGCCACTCGCCCGGGCCATTTGCATTGTAACCGGTGTGAAATTTTCAAACTTGGCTGATTTTCTCCAAAAGTAAAGCTGCTGGCAAGGAGGACCCTGGAAGTCCTTGGAGCCCCAAAGGCCACAAATAATCTGACACCAAGACCCTGGGGAAAGGACTTCTTTTACTTATGGGAAATGGCCTCCGTTTGCAGCCACTCACCCTGGCAGAATGAGGGGAGACAAAGAAGAATTACCAAATCTTTGCTTGATTTTTCCAAAATTAAAGCTGGCAGCAACAAAGATCCTGTAAGTCCTTAGAGCCTCAAAGGCCACCTTGAACATATTACTGAGACCCTGGGTAAAGGACATTTTTCCCATGGAAAATGGCTTTCATTTGTGGCCACTTGGCCTGGCAGGCAGGGCCGAGCCAAGCGAGCAATTTGCAAACTCTGCTGGATCCTTCCAAAACAAAAGCTGCCAGCAAATAGGAAGCTGCAAGTACTTAAGGCCCCTGATGCCAACTTCAAACTGATAGCCAGACCCTGGGGAAAGGACTTCTTTTTCCCATGCAAAATGGCCTCACTTTGAAGCCATTTGCCCTGGGCAACAGGGCAGTGCCCAGTGAGAAATTTGCAAACATTGCTGGATTCCTCCACAACTAAAGCTTCCGGCAACTAGGAGCTTGCAAGTCCTTAGAGCCCCAAAGGCCACCTTTCATCTGACACCCAGACCCTGGGGACATGACTTCATTTTCGCCATGGAAAATGGGGTCAGTTTGAGGCCACTCGCCCTGGCCATCTGCATTGCTCCCAGTGTGAAATTTTAAAACATGGCTGATTTTCTCCAAAAGTAAAGCTGCTGGCAAGGAGGACCCTGCAACTCCTTAGGGCCCCAGAGGCCACCTTTCATCTGATACGCAGACCCTGGGCCAATGTCTTCATTTTCCCTATGGAAAATGGCTTCAATTTCTGGCCTCTGGCCGTGACCAATAGGGTGGTGCCCAGCAAGAAATTTGCAATCTTTGCTGGATTTCTCCAAATCTAAAGCTGCCAATAAGTAGTACCCTGCAAGTCCTTAGAGCCCCAAAGGCCACCTTTCATCTGACACCCAGACCCTGGGGAAAGGACTTCTTTTTCCCATGCAAAATGGCCTCACTTTGAAGCCATTTGCCCTGGCCAACAGGGCAGTGCCCAGGGAGAAATTTTTACACTTTGCTGGATTCCTCCACAAATAAAGCGTCCGGCAACTAGGAGCTTGCAAGTCCTTAGAGCCCCAGATGCCACCTTTCATCTGACACCCAGACCCTGGGGACATGACTTCATTTTCCCCAGGGATATTGAGGTCAGTTTGAGGCCACTCGCCCGGGCCATCTGCATTGTAACCGGTGTGAAATTTTCAAACTTGGCTGATTTTCTCCAAAAGTAAAGCTGCTGGCAAGGAGGACCCTGGAAGTCCTTGGAGCCCCAAAGGCCAGCTTTCATCTGACACCCAGACCCTGGGGAAAGGACTTCTTTTTCCCATGCAAAATGGCCTCACTTTGAAGCCATTTGCCCTGGGCAACAGGGCAGTGCCCAGGGAGAAATTTTTACACTTTGCTGGATTCCTCCACAACTAAAGCTGCCGGCAACTAGGAGCTTGCAAGTCCATAGAGCCCAAAGTCCACCTTTCATCTGACACCCAGACCCTGGGGACATGACTTCATTTTCCCCATGGAAAATGGGGTCAGTTTGAGGCCACTTGCCCTGGCCATCTGCATCGTTCCTGGTTTGTAATTTGCAATCATGGCTGATTTATTCCAAAACTAAAGCTTCTGGGAACCAGGAACCCGGAAGTCCTTTGAGCCCGAAAGGCCACCTTTCATCTTACACCCAGACTATGGGGAAAGGACTTTTTTTGGACTTCTTTTTCCCATGCAAAATGGCCTGTCTTTGTAGCCATTTGCCCTGGCCAACAGGGCAGATCCCAGTGAAAAATTTTTTAACATTACTGGATTCCTGCAGAACTAACGCTATTGGCAACACGGAGCTTTCAAGTCCTTAGAGCCCCAAAGGCCACCTTGAACATATTACTGATACCCTGGGTAAAGGACATTTTTCCCATGGAAAATGGCTTTCATTTCTGGCCACTTGGCCTGGCAGGCAGGGCAGAGCCAAGCGAGCAATTTGCAAACTCTGCTGGATCCTTCCAAAACAAAAGCTGCCAGCAAATAGGAAGCTGCAAGTACTTAAGGCCCCTGATGCCAACTTCAAACTGATAGCCAGACCCTGGGGAAAGGACTTCTTTTTCCCATGCAAAATGGCCTCACTTTGAAGCCATTTGCCCTGGCCAACAGGGCAGTGCCCAGTGAGAAATTTGCAAACATTGCTGGATTCCTCCACAACTAAAGCTTCCGGCAACTAGGAGCTTGCAAGTCCTTAGAGCCCCAAAGGCCACCTTTCATCTGACACCCAGACCCTGGGGAAAGGACTTCATTTTCCCCATGGAAAATGGGGTCAGTTTGAGGCCACTCGCTCTGGCCATCTGCATTGCTCCCAGTGTGAAATTTTAAAACATGGCTGATTTTCTCCAAAAGTAAAGCTGCTGGCAAGGAGGACCCTGCAACTCCTTAGGGCCCCAGAGGCCACCTTTCATCTGATACCCACACCCTGGGCCAATGTCTTCATTTTCCCTATGGAAAATGGCTTCAATTTCTGGCCTCTGGCCGTGACCAATAGGGTGGTGCCCAGCAAGAAATTTGCAATCTTTGCTGGATTTCTCCAAATCTAAAGCTGCCAATAAGTAGTACCCTGCAAGTCCTTAGAGCCCCAAAGGCCACCTTTCATCTGACACCCAGACCCTGGGGAAAGGACTTCTTTTTCCCATGCAAAATGGCCTCACATTGAAGCTATTTGCCCTGGCCAACAGGGCAGTGCCCAGGGAGAAATTTTTACACTTTGCTGGATTCCTCCACAACTAAAGCTTCCGGCAACTAGGAGCTTGCAAGTCCTTAGAGCCCCAGATGCCACCTTTCATCTGACACCCAGACCCAGGGGACATGACTTCATTTTCCCCAGGGATATTGAGGTCAGTTTGAGGCCACTCGCCCTGGCCATCTGCATCGTTTCTGGTTTGTAATTTGCAATCCTGGCTGATTTATTCCAAAACTAAAGCTTCTGGGAACGAGGAACCCGGAAGTCCTTTGAGCCCCAAAGGCCACCTTTCATCTGACACCCAGACCCTGGGGAAAGGACTTCTTTTTCCCATGCAAAATGGCCTGTCTTTGTAGCCATTTGCCCTGGCCAACAGGGCAGTTCCCAGTGAGAAATTTTTAAACATTACTGGATTCCTGCAGAACTAACGCTATTGGCAACACGGAGCTTGCAAGTCCTTCGAGCCCCAAAGGCCACCTTTCATCTGACACCAAGACCCTGGGGAAAGGACTTCTTTTTCCTATGCAAATTTGCCTCTCTTTGTAGCCATTTGCCCTGGCCAACAGGGCAGTGCCCAGCGAGAAATTTTTTAACATTACTGGATTCCTGCAGAACTAACGCTATTGGCAACTAGGAGCTTGCAAGTCCTTAGAGCCGTAAAGTTAACCTTTCATCTGACACCCAGACCGTGGGGACATGACTTCTTTTCCCCATGGAAAATGGGGTCAGTTTGAGGCCACTTGCCCTGGCCATCTGCATTGATCCCTGTGTGAAATTGCAAACATGGCTGATTTTCTCCAAAACTAAAGCTGCTGGCAAGGTGGACCCGGGAAGTCCATAGAACCCCAAAGGCCACCTTTCATCTGATACCAAGACCCTGGGGAAAGGACTTCTTTTTCCCATGCAAAATGGCCTCACTTTGAAGCCATTTGCCCTGGCCAACAGGGCAGTACCCAGTGAGAAATTTCTAAACATTGCTGGATTCCGCCACAATGAAAGCTGCCGGCAACTAGGAGCTTGCAAGTCCTTAGAGCCCCAAAGGCCACCTTTCATCTGACACCCAGACCTTGGGGACATGACTTCTTTTCCCCATGGAAAATGGGGTCAGTTTGAGGCCACACGCCCTGGCCATCTGCATTGCTCCCAGTGTGAAATTTGCAAACATGGCTGATTTTCTCCAAAAGTAAAGCTGCTGGCAAGGAGGACCCTGCAACTCCTTAGGGCCCCAGAGGCCACCTTTCATCTGATACCCACACCCTGGGCCAATGTCTTCATTTTCCCTATGGAAAATGGCCCCAATTTCTGGCCTCTCACCGTGACCAATAGGGTGGTGCCCAGCAAGAAATTTGCAATCTTTGCTGGATTTCTCCAAATCTAAAGCTGGCAATAAGTAGTACCCTGCAAGTCCTTAGAGCCCCAAAGGCCACCTTTCATCTGACACCCAGACCCTGGGGAAAGGACTTCTTTTTCCCATGCAAAATGGCCTCACTTTGAAGCCATTTGCCCTGGCCAACAGGGCAGTGCCCAGGGAGAAATTTTTACACTTTGCTGGATTCCTCCACAACTAAAGCGTCCGGCAACTAGGAGCTTGCAAGTCCATAGAGCCCAAAGTCCACCTTTCATCTGACACCCAGACCCTGGGGACATGACTTCATTTTCCCCAGGGATATTGAGGTCAGTTTGAGGCCACTCGCCCCGGCCATCTGCATCGTTCCTGGTTTGTAATTTGCAATCCTGGCTGATTTATTCCAAAACTAAAGCTTCTGGGAACCAGGAACCCGGAAGTCCTTTGAGCCCCAAAGGCCACCTTTCATCTTACACCCAGACCCTGGGGAAAGGACTTCTTTTTCCCATGCAAAATGGCCGGTCTTTGTAGCCATTTGCCCTGGCCAACAGGGCAGTGCCCAGAGAGAAATTTTTACACTTTGCTGGATTCCTGCTGAACTAACGCTGCGGGCAACACGGAGCTTGCAAGTCCATAGAGCCCCATGACCACCTTTCATCTGACACCCAGACCCTGGGGACATGACTTCATTTTCCTCAGGGAAATTGGGGTCAGTTTGAGGCCACTCGCCCTGGCCATCTGCATCGTGCCCAGTGTGAAAGTTGCAAACTTGGCTGATTTTCTCCAAAACTAAAGCTGCTGGCAAGGAGTACCCCGGAAGTCCTTAGAGCCCCAAAGGCCAGCTTTCATCTGACACCCAGACCCTGGGGACATGACTTCATTTTCGCCAGGGAAAATGGGGTCAGTTTGAGGCCTTTCGCCCTGCCCATCTGCATCGTTCCCAGTTGGATATTTGCAATCACGGCTGATTTTCTCCAAACTAAAGCCGCTGGCAAGGAGGAACCTGCAACTCCTTAGGGCCCTGGATGCCACCTTTCATCTGATACTCAGACCCTGGGCCAATGACTTCATTTTCCCCATGGAAAATGGCCTCCATTTCTGGCCTCTCGCCGCGACCAATAGGGTGGTGCCCAGCAAGAAATTTGCAATCTTTGCTGGATTTCTCCAAATCTAAAGCTGCCAATAAGTAGTACCCTGCAAGTCCTTAGAGCCCCAAAGGCCACCTTTCATCTGACACCCAGACCCTGGGGAAAGGACTTCTTTTTCCCATGCAAAATGGCCTCACTTTGAAGCCATTTGCCCTGGCCAACAGGGCAGTGCCCAGGGAGAAATTTTTACACTTTGCTGGATTCCTCCACAACTAAAGCGTCCGGCAACTAGGAGCTTGCAAGTCCTTAGAGCCCCAGATGCCACCTTTCATCTGACACCCAGACCCAGGGGACATGACTTCATTTTCCCCAGGGATATTGAGGTCAGTTTGAGGCCACTCGCCCGGGCCATTTGCATTGTAACCGGTGTGAAATTTTCAAACTTGGCTGATTTTCTCCAAAAGTAAAGCTGCTGGCAAGGAGGACCCTGGAAGTCCTTGGAGCCCCAAAGGCCACAAATAATCTGACACCAAGACCCTGGGGAAAGGACTTCTTTTACTCATGGGAAATGGCCTCCGTTTGCAGCCACTCACCCTGGCAGAATGAGGGGAGACAAAGAAGAATTACCAAATCTTTGCTTGATTTTTCCAAAATTAAAGCTGGCAGCAACAAAGATCCTGTAAGTCCTTAGAGCCTCAAAGGCCACCTTGAACATATTACTGAGACCCTGGGTAAAGGACATTTTTCCCATGGAAAATGGCTTTCATTTGTGGCCACTTGGCCTGGCAGGCAGGGCCGAGCCAAGCGAGCAATTTGCAAACTCTGCTGGATCCTTCCAAAACAAAAGCTGCCAGCAAATAGGAAGCTGCAAGTACTTAAGGCCCCTGATGCCAACTTCAAACTGATAGCCAGACCCTGGGGAAAGGACTTCTTTTTCCCATGCAAAATGGCCTCACTTTGAAGCCATTTGCCCTGGGCAACAGGGCAGTGCCCAGTGAGAAATTTGCAAACATTGCTGGATT